>NC_140529.1:14102282-14793948 GCF_057382185.1 Mchenga conophoros
TAGAGCGCATAAGTGCAAGGAAAAAGATTTGATTTCAAGTCTGAAGGAAGAGCTTGAGGATGATATTACTGTCCCAACATTCACCAGACATCTGCTGGCATTACCCAAAAGAATACTCACTTTATCTAAAAACCGAGACGAGTACAGAGAACTTGTGGAACGCCTTGCCAGAGATCTGGTTATGCACGCAATGAGCAACATAAAGGGGTTGAAGAAATGGCGTCCAGCTGAAGAAGTTATACAGAGGCTTACCGAAAAGATCTGGGCTAAAATTGTGTCCCAAAATCTTGAAATCTCCTTGGAGAACATGGAAGATCTCACTGTGACAGTATACAATGAACTCCGGGAAAAGTGGAGAGGTGCTGACAATGTCCTGGGGTTTATGAATAATGGAAATCCAAGACTTGACAAAATGATTGTCAGAATTTTCAAAAGTAAGGCCCCATTGAGAAGACCAAATATCTTCTCTAGGATGTTTTCATGTGTACGCTAAAGTTTACTTGGCGTTACAAAGAAGATTACTCGCTTTATTTAAAAGCCCAGAAGAGTAACAAGAACTTGTGGAACTGTTCACTAAAGACCACATGAAATTATTACCAACAAATAATAAAAAACAAAAAATTAAAAAAAAGATCTTGATTTTGAGCTTTGTTTTATTTGTCTTCAGATTGTGTATACATTTTCAGTTTAGGCTGAAGCTAAAAACTCATTTATACTGAACATTTTTAAACAACATAACTGTATATTTGAAATAATTCCAATTTTCAATCTGTTTGCATAAATGAGGAATAAAAGTTTCTGATCAGTGTTGATTTTTTTTACAGTCATTGTTAAGCAAGAACATTTAGATTGTCAGTTGTCAGTGACACAGCTGCCATATAGCTGTTTGTTCTCCTCAATAAATTAAAAACATGTGCACCCAATTCTTGCTTTTTAAAGTCATTAAAGATACAATACTGTACAATCATACCATTCAGGTAAAAAAAAACAAAAAACAGTTCAGCTAAATCATTAAAAACCCAAATTCCCATAACACTCATACCCATAAGGAGTGAATCTAAACTTTTCACCACACCTGTATGATTGCACATTTGTCAAGAAATTACTGTTCCTGGTAACCAAATTTGCCCAGCAAAATATAAAGATATGTGGAGGGGCCAAAGACTTTGAACATTACCATACATAAAACAAAACTATGATCTCTTTAAGGTCTGCCAATATCAAACATTAAAATAGTTGACAGCAAAGGGTCCACAATTAAAAAGTTTTTCTAGCAATACAAAGTGCTGTGTCACCCCTAAGGTTCAAACATGTAAAGTGAAACACACACTTGTTTCATAGCACATGAAAATAAAAACTAACGAACTATTAAATCATGATACATCCTAAGTGCAGAGCCAGCACTGGATAGTTCAGGTGTACTATAATCAAGCGGTAATGACAAGAACTGCTAACCAAGAACATACCCACAGAAACAAACAATGCTGTTACCAATATTTTTATCTGTACGATATCAATGGAACAGATAATATGAAATATTAGTCAGATATTGCTTTTTTTCTAGTATGAATATAAAAAGAAATAAATTAAATAATTACTGAAGTGCATGCAGTTAGTTACAGACAATTGCAGCAGTGAAATTCTGGTTTGCATTTCTACTCTTTACATTCACTGGAAACCTCATCTATAACATCTGATTAGAAAATTACCTCATGTTTAACATTTGGCTGGAAAAAATAAGTAAAAGTAATGAAAAATGTGAGGGCTGATTTAAGTATTCTGGTCTCTTCCAGTGCGTATTTCCATATCAAATCTAACTGAGGCACCAGCTATACCACATTTCTCTCTTACTCAATGATGACCTGTTTATTAATGTGATCTGGCTTATGTGAACTCGCACTACGCCTTAAAATCTTGGAGTCTCTCTAACATGTAAGAATTGTTCTCCTACATATTCATGCCCCATCTTAGCTTAAAGATCTCACAGTACTGTATAACCCCAGCAGAGCACTGAAGCTCCTTCCATTCTTTCTCCAGAATATCACGGCTCTTTGAGGATAGCAACCTGTTGCGTGGCAGCTGACTGGAGAGGAGGGAGTCTCCTGGAGGACAGAAAATGAGGGAAGAATTGCAAAGAGAAAGTAAAAACAGACACATGTTAGATTCTGAGTTGTAACCTTGGAAAAAGAAAGCCATGTTACTTTTTCTCTTACTACACTCAGAAAAATAAAGGTTCCAACTGGAACCAAAAGTGGTTCTTTAGACTGATGCCATAGAAGAACCTTTTTTGGTGCCACAAAGAACCTTTCAAACAATGGTTCTTTGAAGAACCATTTCTTTCAGTGGTTCATTGAAGAACCATTAAAGGTGCCCCAAAGAACCATCAAGAAATGGTTCTTTGGGGCACCTTTAATGGTTTTTCAAAGAACCTTTTTAAAAATGGTTCTTTAAGAACCATTTTTATACAGTAGCCCCTTTCTGTTTTCACACGGAGCATGGGGTACTGTAATCTGTCTGGAAGGTCACATTATGGTTATAGAAAATCTCTCCTTTAAACACATTCATGGATGTCCTTCCATCTTTCCTCCTGAAGATCGTGGCTCTCTCAGGGTAGAAACTTGTAGCTGGCAGCTGACTGGAGAGGAGGGAGACTTTAGGAGAAGAGACACTGAAAGAACAACTGCTGAGAAAGAGCTGTTTAAAACAAATGAATGATACATCTTTTTAAACTGTGTAAATAAATCATGCTCCATCATCTGATGCTATTTTTTCCTTGTAATAACACAGAATTAACAAGATTCTGTACTACACTGATGAAAGCAGAAAAATCCTTCCCAAGTTGTTTACATATAATGACTCTCTACTGAAGATGCTTTGCTGAACTCATAGACTTGTGGAAAGTGGTACAAACTGTTTTCTGTAAAGTGTCAAAAAGTAACCAAGTAAAAGTAAATTTAAAGCATTATTATGTTTTTTTTATTTGTTTCTCATTTGTTTCTGAGTTTCCTTTAATCACGGCATCACGTCTGGCTTTTGAGGATTGGTATTGCACTTTGACAAGCAGGTCCTGTTTGAGTGATTTCTTGAGAACAGTTGTGACAGTAATGAAGAAAGAGAACTCAGCTTCACAAAGAAACACCACAGTTAATTGTTGGGGGAGCAATCCCTTTTTCGCACAGGAATATGTAGGCTTCCTTTTTTTTTTTCAATTGTTAATAAACATCTTAATTCAGAAACTACATTTGGTGTTAACTTTTGTGATCTATTTGATCTGAAACATTTAAGTGTGACAAATATTCAAAGTGAGATCATGAGGGACTTTTAAATACAGACAGAAAAACTGGTGATGCCTAACCAAGTGGAAGTAGTAGTGGAGGGCAAGCTGAGGAAGATGGCTATAGTGACAGATGTTGCTATACCGAGTGACAGCAAAATCACAAAAAATGAACACGAGAAGCTGGAGTAATAGCAAGGGCTTAGAGAAGAGCTCAAGAAGACTGTTGCCAAAGTGCTTGCTCATAGGGGGTCATATGATTGTTGGGTTTTTCTCTGTATCTATGAAGCGCCTTGAGGCAACTTTTGTTGTGATTTGGCGCTATATAAATAAAATTGAATTGAATTGAATTGGAGGGAAAAGGCATCAGTGTTCCCAGTGGTAATTGGGGCACTCGGTGTAGTGCTCCCCAAACTGGGTGAGTGGCTCGCAGGAGATCCCAGAAACAACTTGCCTGATAGAAGGCAAGTTCCTAATTTTCTGTTAGGATCTCCACTAGTTATTCTCACATATCAGCCAACATAAAAAAAACAAACAAAAAAAAAAAACAATAAAAAACAGAAAAAACATTCAAACATCACATTACAGACAATATTCTCATTCTCGCATCTTTCCCGTTTGTTTTTTTGTTTTTTATTTGTTTACTTCTCAGTTGGTTCTTTCATTTTATTCCATTTGGTGAAAATATTGTTCTTTACATCAGAACTTTAACGTTACAGGCAGCTGAACACACCAGCAGGTGGAGCTAAAGGTCTCGTATTTCAGTTCTTACAAATGGTGCAGAAACGGATCCTGTGCGTTTGTGTATGTGTGCGTATATGCATGCCTTCAAATAAATTACAAGAATTAATAATGCTGCCACAGATGTGACTCTGGAAGAGTTCGTGGCATGGGAGTAAATAGAAAAATAGTAAACTTGCATTTATTAAATAGAGATGGTTTTTTTTTTTTACATATTTACTACAACTTCATTTCATTTTCATGAGATGTTTAATATCTACAGCTGTTCAATAGAAAGAAAACTTAGAAGGCATTTAAGCTTCTGTTTCATGTCCATCACTATTTCTCTTTTTCCTCAGGCTCATATGGACTTCGGAAGTTCTGTGAGATTTTTTTTCTGTTTGAGTGAAGCAGGTCTCAGCATGTTCAGACAGAGCTGCTAGGACAGGAATGTTGCTGATACGCATCATGCTGTGGAAACAAATGGTTTGATGATTCTATAACAGGGGTGTCAAACTCAAATACACAGTGGGCCAAAATTCAAAACAAGAACAAAGTCGCGGGCTAACGTTAATATTTATTGAAATATATTTATTCCTCCAGATATAAGAATGAATCTTTTCTTATGGACTCAAACACGTTTGAGTATTCAGTTTTTTCTGAAAAACTGAATATGGAACAAGCAAAGCTTAATGGTTTCTTTATAGATGGACAAACACAGAAGAAAAGAAGCTGTTTCAGAGCTTTTAAAGTGTGCCTGGGAGTGCTGTATCTTCTGATTCTCGCTGGAATCACGACACGCTGTGAGGAATTTTATTCCAATAACGACGGCAGTATTATTTCCACATTAGATATTTTTAAGCAACATTATTTGATGCTGCAAGTCTGCTATTCTTTCCTTCCTCTTCTGACTTTATATTTCCATTTAAAGCAACCGCCCTACAGTGTTTCCCCATGTGTGTTACACTGCTTCTGCAATATGACCACTGCTGAGGTTTTTTCTTTTTCTTTAATTGACAATGTAACCAGAGTAGGCATATCTTCTCCTTATATATCATCATATACATCGTTTTACAGTCATTTTAATGTTGTAAGCCCACTAAAGAATGCTAAGCTAACCATCTTCCTTATTTGACTCCTGAGACCTGTACCATAAAGCATTATTTTCAAGTTTAGTCCTAAGCTTGAGATCTTACAGGGGTTTGAGATCATTATATACTATGCAACTGCTTACTGAGCAATCAGTTCACTGGGAAATAGCGTGACCATGCCTGATCAACATCTACAAGCACTGGTGTGCTGTTAATGGGAGGATCTGTAGGTCTTAGATATAGTCTAAATGTTTGCTCTTTGCTTGCTCTCACAGCATTTAGCCTCAGATTGGAGCTGCAGCTGAAGGAATAAGGCTAGAACTAGCAACATCAAACAACATCAGACTGTTATTTAAATGGAAATGCAATTGTAGTTATAGTCAGTTCATCCTGTGATTCATGAAAATCAAATCTGTGAAACTGATATATCTTCTAACTCACCATTATCATTCATACATCTCTTCTTAATACTACACACACTATACTTTTCCTTTTGAGATACAGATGGTCTGTCTGTGGCAGCTGTTTTTTTCTGCTGTTTAATCTGTCCATATTTTCTAAAGTTATAGTTTAATCCTCTATGTTAAATATTCTAATCTGCTGTTAATAGACCTGTCCATGTTTGTTATTAGTCATATGCTAACCAATGTTCTTAGTCACTTAACAATGAATAACAAAATTAGTTTGGAAAAAAAGTGTGATGCTGATTTTTACAATAAAAATATGGCTGTATTTATAAAGTTGAATATTTAGATGTTTTTTTCGTTTTTGCTTTGTTTTATTTCTAAGCAGATATTTCAGTCACTTTGGAAAAAGAGCAGCTGCAGAACAAATACAACAAACTGAGCAACAATTACAGCCAACTGCAAACCCAACTTTTAGGTAAGAAAGTTGTGCCTCATGTGCAAATATAGCAGTACTCAGAATTGTATTTTATACTTGTTTTATTAACTATTTTCCTCTTAGGTCATGGAAGTGACTGCATATCAGTTGTAATATACTATTACTAAAAGTGTTCACTGAATTCAGGTGTTTCAATCGCTTTTATAGCCACAGGTGTATAAAATCAAACCCCGAGGCATGCAGACTGCTTCTACAAACAGTTTTCAGAGAATGGGTCACTTTCAGAAGCTCAGTGAATTCCATCGTGGTACCATGTTCAACAAGTCCATTTGAAATTTCCTTGCTACCTAATATTCCAGTCAGCTGTTAGTGGGATTATAACAAAGTGTAAGTGATTAGGAATGACAAATTCAGCCTTGAAGAGGTAGACCACATAAAATCACAGAGCAGGGACACTAGAGGCACATAGTGGTCACCAACTTTCTGGAGAGTTAATCAATACAGACTTTCAAACTTCATGCTTCCTTTGGATTAGCTCAAGAACAGAGCTTTATGGAATGGTTTTCTATTGCCGAAAACCTGGATCCAAGCATTACATTACTAAGCACAATGCCAAAGATATTTTAGACAATTTTATGCTACCAACTTTGTTGGAACAGCTTAGGGATATCCATTCTTGTTAAAAGATGGCAGCACCCAAAGTACATAGAGCAAATTCTCTAAAAACATGGATGAGCAATTTTTGTGTGGAAGAATTTGACTGGCCTGCACAGAGTCCCGACCTCAACCTAAAAGAACGCCGTTGGGGTTATTAAGAGTGGACACTGTGAGCCAAAAAAACAACAAACAAACCTCAAACTCTTGTAGCTGCAAAGGGTGGGCCAAAATCATACTAGACCCTGTAGATTAAGAATGGGATATCATTCAAGTCCATATCCATATGAAGGAAGACAATTGACTACTTTTGGCAGTATAGTGTATTAAAAAAAGTTGTAGTATGATGTGTTGCAGTTGAAAACCCAAACAGATGGGGAGCAACTGTCAATTTGTTTTGTTTTATACAAAATGCCCTTCCCGACACAACCCCAAAAGGATTTGTGTCTCTTCTGAGAACTGAACAGGGGATCTTTTGCTTATTAGGTGAAGATGTAAACCACTATACTATGGAGCACTTTAGTACTTTGGTTATTTTTTCCCCCCTTCTTCACAGTTTTTTCTTAGTCTTCCTTAAACAACAAGCAGTCTGAGGAGTGTCCAGAAAATTATGTGGGCTTTGTAAATAATTGCACAACTTTCTGTTGAAAACCTGTGATTAGGTGAAATGGTATCCATCCAACATTTGATGGACACGCTCTCATTTCTAGAAATCTTTTAACACACACACCCCTCCGCCCCCCAAAAAAATATGACTGTACAGCGTTGGGACAAGGAAGCCAGACTGCAGTCTTATATGTGTCTCTGAAGCTTACAACAGCCCTGTTCAAGTATTGACCAAAACATTCATACATATGGTGCTTTTAACGCAAAAGTACTGCACGGTGATTTTCTTTTCACATTACTGAATTATTCACAGGAGCTGTGTTACTTGCATGTTGTGTTTTTTGTGCAATCACTTCATATTTTTGTAATATAGTGTACTCTTTCTGTGTAAAATCAACCACTCAGCTGCCAGCACACTAATCATGCCATGGCTATGCTGTGTGGCAGGCAGCATGTAGGACCAAATTGCAGGTCTAAAACACAGGAAGTTAACAGAAAATGGTAGCGTTTTTGCTGGACATAATAATACATCTATACAGGAAACAAAATCAAAAACAAGGAATTCGAAATAAGAAACTTAACCAAAAAGAAAAACAAAACAAGAAACAAAACAAGATACTCAATTCAGAGATGGTCTTTCCCTTTGCATCTAAATGGCCTCCTTGACTCCGCGCTCAAACCAGTGTTCCTCCCTGTCGATGATGTGTACATCCTCATCATTGAAAGAGTGTCCACTGGCCTGTAGGTGTAAATAGACTGCAGAGTCCTGACCCTAGTTTCAGGAGACATGACACCTGCCGGCATCCAAATCTGCTTACGTGCATCTTTTGCCCGTTTCTCCTCTACTTTTCTCTTCTTTTCTAAACTGAGAACCTGATGGCTTTGACCTTTTCTTGTCCATCTTCCATCAGTAATTTTGCACTCCAGTATCAACACTCAACCCCACAACATAAACTAACAGACTAATAGACCTACACCTTGTATATTAATTTTTTTTTCTAGGATTTTACACAACCGAGGAGAAACAATGAATATATAATGGGCTTGGATTAACAACATTATGAATGAAATGTGCACTATTTAGAAACAGCATGCCCCCTCTCCTTTCGACAGGTTGTGTTGTAAGACTTCAGCACAGCAGCAAGCAGGCACACCAAGGGCCCTCGCGCTCACTTTTCTCGTATATGTGTGTGAAAGAATTTAGAAAACACATCGGTCCAAAATTATTATAAGTCTATATCATAATGTCTTCAGTTTTTGTGTTTGTTGTAGGCTGTCAACGTTAACGCGTTATTACCGTCATCATGATTAACCCGACTAAATATTTCTTAACACAATCAACCCATTTGGAGCACAGAATGGACAAACAACAAATGCGTTGACAGACTTTTCAGGGATTTTAAGTACTTCTGCACTCCAGATGGATTAATTGCATTAAAATTTTTAATTGCGTTAATCGTGATGACAGCGTTAATGTTGACGGCCCTTTTGGTTTGTTTTTATTTTGTTTTTGTAAAGGCACGTTTACTCCTCGCAAATGGGCAATTGAAAACAGATCGGTGCCCATGCAATCCCCAAAATGCACTGGCATGATGTCGGGGCACCATGGGTGCGAGCAACTTCTTTATTTGGACTCAGCCATGATGCTGCCCCCACCACGATGCTGCCCTGGGCAACCGCCCATGTCGCCAATATCAAAAGCCACTCCTGGAGACAAGGGTGATAATAATAAAAGAACATAATTCCAGAGTCTGAAGCATATATGCTGGGTTTCAGACACAGTACTGTGACAAATCAGTGTGACTGATCAATGTTGCCAGTGCCAACCCTGAGGTCACTAGATTCAAATTTCACATTGCACACCTTAATATCATTTTAACATTTGATTTCATTATTAACACCATGTGTTTTTTTCATATTGTAAAACATGCTGCAAAACAAACTGAGGTAGACTAACTGTGTTATTTAAAGAAACACTCTGGCATTTTTAAACAGGCTAGTTGTCTGTACTGTGATGGATTTAACTTAAAGAACACTGTGTGACTGGTGCACAGTGGCAGTGGTTTCATGGTCAGAGTCAGGTTACATCGAGTGTAGCAGAGAGTCCATATGAATTTCAGGTGATGATGCTGAGATCAACTGACTAAATTCCACCTTCATACCAACTTTATACTAAATAGAAAAGAGCATAAACAGTGTACTGTCATTGTAGAGGATGGAAATCAGCCAGGAACACTCATGAAACATCTGCTGACATCTGATTAAATTTAGTTGTGTACATCCATAAAGAGCAGACTGTACACTAAGAAAATCTACTAGAGCTCTCAATAGAAATTATTATGAGTTATGATTCTTTTCCCCACACTGAACCATTACAACCAGTTTTAGGGATCCTCAAACTTGTGAATCCACTTTAATCCCTGATTGTACAAATTTTCCTGTTTAGAGGAAATCGTTTTAATTTTCTTTCTTTTTCTTCTGATTCAAGCTGAGTATAATTAGAATTTTAAAAAGTTAGACTGAAGTTTGTATTCTTATCTATTGATATTACTTTATCATTATGTTAATATAACACAAGGTTCAGTTAGCTTTGCACAAAAATAGAAATGTCTCTAAAGAGCTACTTTTTACTTTCTCAGTTTGAACACATTTCAAAGACTGTACTTTTTTACTTTTACTTGAGTAAAGAAGTTGAATCAGTAATTCAACTTTTACTGGAGTATTTGTTAAAAGTAGTGTATTTCTACTTAAGTACAGAGTGTCTGTGCTTTTGTCAACTCTTACTAAGCTTAGGACCTGAGGATGGAATAGCTGAGGAACAACAATTTGATAAATATGTATTAATAGACCTCTCTGCATTGAATCATATCTGTTATTAACCTCTGTCTCTCTTATCCTGTCTTCCTTCTCTCACCCCAACCGGTCGCAGCAGATGGCCGCCCCTCCCTGAGCCTGGTTCTGCCGGAGGTTTCTTCCTGTTAAAAGGGAGTTTTTCCTTCCCACTGTTGCCAAAGTGCTTGCTCATAGGGGGTCATATGATTGTTGGGTTTTTCTCTGTATCTATGAAGCGCCTTGAGGCGACTTTTGTTGTGATTTGGCGCTATATAAATAAAATTGAATTGAATTGAATTGAATTGAATCGAATAAATAGACTCATGTGTGCAACCAGAGTTTGAAGTCCAACAGTATGTCAGAACCCCAGCCTCAAAACGTTGGCAAAATGTGTTTTTTTCCAGACCAAAGGAATGACGAGCTTTCATAATTTATCTGAGCTTCTATGACCTTCTCTTTGTCTACAGAGAGTGCTATGGCTTTTTTGTCCTCATAGAAGCTCTATTGAGACAAGTGCACTTTTACAGTCTGGTGGTTTTTTTTCACTTAATGATGTCATTAAGATTCACCAAGTCTTCCTGTTCACAAGCCTGCACATGTCACAACACACACAAGCAATAGAAGGATAAAAACGTGAATTCTGTTTTTGTATCATGTGTCTGACTTTAAGTGAAGTGTCCTGTCGATTGGGCCAAATTTTGAATGAGCTGTTACTTTAAATCCACTGAGAGGAAAATTTGGTCTGACAGCAAGGCAGACTGTCAGTCCAGAGGAGCCAATCTGGTGATCATAAACAACAAAGAGGAACAGGTGGGTGTGTTTGTTTGATGCAACTGCCAGAAGTTCTGTGTTTTGACCATCTGCCCATCTACTGTCTATTGATCTATCTATTCTATAAAGGACAAGAGAAGTGAACTGAAATGTTTCAGAGAAGTGAACTGAAATGTTTCATCTCATTTAGTTTTTCTTTCAGACAAATTCACAACATGATATTACAACAACAGAAGTACTGAATTATGACTGGCCGAAATATTTATGTCTGTTTTCAATTAGGAATTTATTGAACTGAATATGAGAGGAGACTCCTGGATTGGTCTGACAGCCGGTTACAAAAGTAAAACTGGGGAACATGAATGGGAATGGGTGGATGGATCCCCGCTGACAGAGGCGTGAGACATTTTCCTTTAAATTAAAACCAAAACCAAAAAGTTATTATTTAATACCACCATGTGTTGGAAGACAGCATGGCAATACATTACATCAGCAAACAAATATATGACCCACATTTAAAACCGATGTCTGTAAACAGCTGTGAAAATATTTTCAAAGAGCAGAGAGTCAGCTCTGCCTTCGTTTTATTCTAAGATTTAAGAGTATGAAGATTTAATATTCATAAAAAACTTGAAAACTGTTAATGTACATGATGATACTCAGAGAAAAGTCTAAAGCAGGTCAATTGCGACAGAAATCTGGAAAATGCTTATAGAGAGTCATAGTTATATAAATGTGACAATTGACATGATTTTAGTCTAGTTTAATATAATATTTTTTTTTATCCAACAGGTTTTTGGCGCCAGGCCAGCAGGATCCTGTTCATGGTTTTTCTGCAGTATGCTGTGAAATTAAGGGAAAATGGACACGATCACAATCTTCTGTATCCAAGACCTGGATCTGTGAGAAATGATTTTTGACTGATGACACAAGGAAAATTAAAATTTCTGAATAATCCAAGTAGTTCTCCAACTTCAATTAGACATCATTAGTGTTAAATTTCATAAAGGTTTGTCATCTGTTACTCATGTTTTTGTTCTACTGTGAACAACTTCCTGTCTTCACCACAATGGATCATTTTAATGTTCATATTTTTGACTTGGTATTTTAATATTTTATTGTTTGCTTAGGTTATTGATCATTGGTTTTGGACAGAAGTTTTTTTCTAAGGATGCAGGAAAGATTATCGCTGATGTATTTTAAGAATTCAAAACATTAAAAACAGTTACAACTGTTTTGAATTCTTAAAATTTGTTTTTCATTAAATTTTAATGAGAAACAGATTATATGCACATAATAAAATATTTACAGAATATGCAACAGAGAAAAATAAAATAGAAAATATAAATATAAACTGTAAAATCAATTGTTTATTTTCTTAATGGAACAATGACAAACACACACCACACACACATATATATGACTGATTTCCTCGTAATAATAATATTATCTCTGCTCGTCTAAGTAGCTTGGAAAGAAAAGCCTCTGGACTTCTTTGAGTTGCTCGAAGACGTTTCACCTCTCATCCGAGAAGCTTCTTCAGTTCTAAGGTCAAATGGTGGAGAGTCCCTTTGTCCCTCTTTGGGGGGATACTCCCACTGGGTTTAAATCTGGGACCATTTGACCTTGTGAAACGTCTTCGAGCAACTTAAAGAAGTCCAGACGCTTTTCTTTCCAAGCTCCTTAGACTACAATGACATGGATGACTGAGAACCTTCACAGACATTATCTCTGCTCAACTAGGGATCATTGGGTACAAGTACTATATGTGAGGCTAGAATACTCTTGTCTACAAATTAGATGTCTATGAGAAAATTGTCCTTCCCTCCCTTTAGACATGTTGTCCATAAAAACCTTTCAGAAATGTATGGTGAGATGACAGTTTTAACTCTTACTGAACATTATGATCTTTTTTCTTTAACTATGGTCCCATTAGAATGAAAAAGGTCCATAAAGAAAGATATGTGTCGAAGCACATTTGCCCTGTTTCCGTCTGTCTGATTAATTTCAAAAGCCTAATAATGATGGTTATTAATCGCTGTCTCTTCCACATTGTGTCTTTTGTCCTGTCTTACTCCTCTCACCCCGAACTGGTCATAACAGTTTGTCCTTTGCCAAAGTGCTTGCTCAAAGAGGATCATATGATTATTTTTTTGTTTTCTCTGTATTATTGTAGGGTCTTTGCCTTAAAATATAAAATGCCTTGAGATGGCTGTTGTTTTTTATTGGCACTAAATAAATAAATTTCAACTGATTTGAAAAAAACAAATGTACTGAATTTGATTCGACTGGCCTAATATGCACCGCTTTGACCACGAAGAGGATTTCAACACACAAAATTAATTGTATGTGACTGTAGCTCCTGACACTAAAGAGTCACTCTAGGAGCTCACAGTAGCTGAAATACAGAGGGGCAGAATTCAGGAATGTCTGGCTGCCTTTCAAGCATAAATGAATTCACTGAGTCCTTTCAATCTCACAGGCTGGAGGAGAACACCATCAAAACATTTTAAAGATTTCATTTAATTGAGAAAGTTTTCTGCAAAAAAAGTAAGTTATATAAATGTACCGCTGTACTTTGTTGTTTTTATGATAACATCTGTTGTCAACATATCTGTGACATACTTGAAGAGAATATTCAACTGAGAAATGACATTGACTTAAGGACTTTGAGCTGCTCTCCAGCAAGTTGTATTCTGAACCCAATGGAGTGGATGCAGAACTCAATAACAGATGAGCCACAGAATTCAGAATGGAAATTAACAGGTCATCAGAGTCAGCATCAATTGTTTTATGAACATTTTCAGTCTTAATTTTCTTGTATTCCTTTCTGATTTCTTCAAAAGTTAAAATATTCAGTTTGATGGAACATTACCAGCAAGCCCTTAAGTTATCTAAAGACCTTAATTAAATATTGCTATTACTTTTTCCAAATATGTACTTAAGAATAACTGAAAATGATTATTTGATAAGTGACTGTAAATATGTGGCAAATATGTGCATTAATGTTAATATTTGTACAGAGAAATTAAAAAAAACATTCAGCTGTTAAATATTCTTTTTATCATCAAAAAAGTCAACCTGATGAAAAAACAAAAACAGCAGGTTTGATCAGTGTGCATATATCAGCAGATCCTTTAGCTCAAATAGCATTAAAGACACGATTTTAAAAATAAAATAAAAACATTTCAGTCTTTTTTCATAAAGGTGAACACAATTCAAAAAATGTGTATTTATGCCTTCTTTAGCTTAATTTTCTTAATACGAGCTAAAGTTTAGAATATGAAATATACAAATATTTTCTTCAATTTTCCTTATTTATAATGTAATTCACCCAGCTCTTACTTGCAAAGTGCTTCACAGAGCAAAAAATTACAACAAATCAATGACACAAAACCATAACAAATGAAAAAAAAAGTCTTATAAAAGATATATGAAACACTAATGATGGAGACACTCTGACCTCAGTAAGACTGTTCCAGAGTTTGGCAGCTTTAGTCATCTCTGTTTACAAGCTGAAAATTCTAAATAATGAGAAGACCTCTAATCCCAAAAGGACCTGACTGTGACTGTGTTATGTGACTGTGACTTTTATTTTGACACAATCAAACAAAGTTTGTAACTCGTGGCACTTTCCAATGCACACTGCTCTGGCTCCGGTGCTCTTCTCCAGCAGCAGATTCCTCTCTCTGGCCTGGCTGCTACTGAAATAGGGAAGGCATGATTAGAAGATGCTCGCTGGCTGTGACAAACAAGTGTCCCTGACACCACACCCTGAACCTGCCACTCCACTCCTCCACTCTGGCCGAGCCACCAACCACACCCCGCAACAAGCTCTTTTCACAGAATGCTTTAAAAATACATCTTAAAATCAATGTGTAGTGCTGTGTTTGTTTCTGTGGTCTATGGATTCAGTCTCGAGAATTCAAATATGTTTCCAGAAAGGTCCAGAACACAATGTTAGTCCCACTGCCTCTGTTCGGTAGTGTCGAGCCAAACGGACTTTAACGTGTGTTTGAACGAGTTTAAGTACTTGAGAAACATCAAAAATATCATTTATGTATACATTGAAAAGTTTTGGTCCCAACACTGACCCTTGGGGAACACCACATGTAATACCAAGTTTCTCTGAATGGTAATGCCCTATGCTAACATATTGTTCCCGACCTGTTAGGTAACTTTTTAACCATTTACCAGCTTTCCCTCGAATACCATATCTTTCCAATTTATCCAATAAAATTGAGTGATTGATTGTGTCGAAGGCCTTTTTGAGATCAACAAAAATACCAACTGCATATTTATTTTTATCCAGTGTATCAGTAATTTCTTCTACTGCCTCAATTATCACCATTGAAGTGGTTCTTTGCGTTCTGAAACCATACTGACCAACATTTATTATTTGATGTTTTTCAAGGAATTTTTCTAATCTTGAATTAAAAAGTTTTTCTAGAATTTTTGAGAATTGAGGCAGTAGAGAAATAGGCCTATAATTGGTAAAATTGTTTGTCATTACTTTTATATAGTGGTATTACTTTTGCAATTTTCATTTTTTTTGGAAAACAACCGGACTGAAATGATAAATTACAGATATATGTTAAGGGACTAGCAATATTCAGAATAACCTGTTTAACTACAGACATGTAGTTATGTCATGATAATCCATTGAAGACTTACTTTTACATTTTAATGTGATATTTATTACTTCTTGCTCATTTGTAGCTGAGAGGAACAGTGAAAAGGGATTTAATTTTATATTACTGATATTTTCATTTTTATGACACGGGATGTCCGCTGCTAGTTCAGGGCCAACATTTATGAAGAATTTATTGAACCCATCGACAATATTACTCATGTTGTGATTTTCACCATTTGCATCAGTAAAATATTCAGGATATGATGTTCCAGAAGATCCTTGTTTAATTAAGTTGTTTAAGACATCCCAAGTTCCTTTTATATTGTTTTTATTTTCATATAATCTTCTTCTATAATAAAGTTGTTTGCTCGTTCTTATAATATCAGTCAATTTATTTCTATATGCTTTATATCTTTGTTCCACTTCTTTTGTTTTTACTTTGATAAACTGTTTATACAGATTGTTTTTCTTTTTGCAAGCATTAATAATTCCTTTTGTGAGCCAAGGACTTTTTATCTTTTTTTTCTTTGTCATGTGTTCGTTTACAGGACAATGTTTATTGTACCACATAGTAAAAATATCTAGAAAATTATCATAAGCCTTGTCCACATCTGACTCTTCATACACCGAACTCCAATCTTGTTGTGCTAAATCGAAATTGAAGGCATGAATTGCTTCTTCATTTACTGTTCGCTTTGCTATCATGATCTTGGTATCTATTTTTTTTTAAATCACAGTCACACAAGTAAAAACTGGTAAGTGGTCAGTTATAGTGGTCGATGAATGAATGAACCACAAAAATATTAAATTTTTATTTCTGTTCTTGGTAATGTTTCGTCCCTTCCTGACACTGTTGTAAGAAATCCTTAAGGCCATGTTGGATGATTGAAATGAGAGTAAAACTTTTGACCAGTCTCGAGAAATGAACCTTTTTAAGAGAATTTTATTATAACCTATGAGGCATCCAGCAAAGATAATTCAAATGATGAAGATCCTTTGCTGCCACACTACTTTAATTTTTCAATCATATTTTAATCCTCTGTAGATGTTGAAGTTAACCCTGTAGCACACTACTCAAATCTTTTCATTAAATTGATTTTTAATATTATTTATATACATGAATCCTTGTAATCAAGGTGTAGTTCTGTTTTCTGAGGTATGAAGGTATATGTATATGGTTTAATGAAAAAGTATTTTTACTTTGGATACTGAAAGTAAAATTGTCTCTCTGTAAGTCTCAGCACACCACTGGGTTACAGTAACTCCTGAATCTAACATGTAGACCAAAAGAATTCAATAGAAATTAAAGTTCCAACTAAATAAAATTTTAACCAGAGAAAACAAGTGTTTCTCTGGTGGATATTCCTTATTAATAGATCACTAAAGGTTGTTTCAGTTCATTCAGGAGTTCACTGTGTCTCTTATTGTTTCTCTTACTGTTAAGAGAGCAATAAATGAACCTGTTCACCATTTTAACTAATTATTGTTATGCATCCAGTCATGACAAATACAAGAAGACAACAAGAGAGTGTATGGATCTTAATAGTTTCTGACGTTTTGTTGTTGTTGTTTTTGTGTGTGTGTGTGTGTGTGTGTGTGTGTGTGTGTGTGTGTACACATTATTATTCCAGAGTGCATTTCAGATCAAAGGGACAAAATGAAAAAAAAGGACAAGTAAAGACAAATATTTTCAGGTTTTAAATGAATTCAGAAATAATTGTCTAATATGTACAACACTGCAGAAAAAATGTAACAATAAACAAGCCTCTGAATGCTGCTACCGCTCTGTTGTTGAAACAGCTTCTGTGAGTCGCTCACCTTTCTTTTTGTAAACAACAAATCCAACAGCAGCAATTAGCATGACCACAGCACCCACTGCAACAATGATGGGGATGGGCGTGTCAAAGTGCGACTCTCCTGAAGAACAAACAAAACAGCAGGTTAGAACAGAAGTGCATCCATCCACCTATAAGGTTCAACTAGTTAGTCTATGAATCGCATGCTGCTGAAGGGAAGTGAAAATACACTGTACTGCGTGTCTATTGATGTGACCATACACACTATTCACTACCTGCACATACAGTAGATGCAGAACAATTGTATTATTTACCCTTTAAAGACGTTACAGTAGCTCTGTATTTCTGTCTGAAAAACACCTGTAAATGCATTCAGTAACAGCCCTCCGGTTGCAAGGCTAAAAAAAATAACCGAGGGTTTAATGGATTAAACACATTTTATTGAACTAGTAAATATAAAAGTTCCAAAATGGCTATCAGAGTTTTATGGTCTAAATAGTGAAAGAAATTTAAAAACTGTTATTTAGAAAAATCACTAATAAAATAACCATGAATCTTCGGTTCCCTAAACTTGTCTAACTGGAGGGGTGTATCATCGGTTGTAGGGTGCTGTGTTTGTCTACGTGATGTTGATTCAGTCACACAGAGAGTTCAGTGACACTGACAGGAGCTGGAGGGCTAAAAAAATAAAACAATTTCAGTTAGTCCACTGATCGTGGAATGGCTTTTGTATGAAACATTAGTGGAACTTTTTTTAATTCACAGACTAAAAAAATAAGTTTTTTTTCTTAATCTTAAGAATATTAACAGCATTAACAGCCTCGAAGAATGTACATATTTTCCAGCCCAGCTTGGATCTCCATCAGTTATTCCCAAAGTAATAATAATAATAATGAAAAAAGAAGCCAGGAAGAAAGATTCAAGCCTCACATTTTAGACAATCCACAGTATCAACAAACTAAATTACTCAAATATGTTTTTCTCACCTTTCCAGTTGGTCCTGATAATGCTTTCATTCAGATTTGTGATGATGTCCTCACCACCAGAGAGCTGAAAGACACAGTCATACCTTCCCCAGTCTTCAGGTGTGACTGATAATATGCTCAGGTCAGCACTCATCTGGAAGGTCTCATCATTGTTGGGGAGGATCTCTCCTATCTTTACACCTTCATGAAGCTCATCTCCATCTTTCCTCCAGAACATCACGGCTCTGTCAGGATAGAAACCTGTAGCATGGCAGCTGACTGGAGAGGAGGGAGTCTTCTGGAGGAGAGACACTGACGGAAGAACTGGAGAGATGGAAGGTGGGAAAGAGAGATGGAAACAAAAGGACAATCGATGGAAGAGAAACAGAAAAATGGCAAAGAAAGAAATTTAATAGGGAGATATGAACAAAAAAAACATTGATATCAAACTCACACAACACATCTAGGAGGCTCAGTGGCACTAGCATTTTAAAGGTGTTAGGAGGCTAGAAGAATAAAGAAAAATGTCTTGTGGTGCAAGTAAAAAAAGTCTACAAAATAAATCATGTATATCATTTTAGCTTCAGTTTGTGATTTGTTTGTAACCTTGTACTTTTTTTTATAATTAGTTGTTTGTTCTCTGCCCCACTCTCTGGGTTCACATATGCCTTGTGTGTGTGAATAAATACTGCGTAGCCACTAAACTTTATAAGCTCATGTGATTCTACCTTTTGTCTGTGGGAAGCTTTTCTCATACTCCACATACAGCTTCAGATACTCTGGACAAATCTTGGTGAGGTCATTTTCTCTGTGTTTTATTCCAAGTTGGTCAGTATCCCATTTCAGTTTGGTAACATCAGCCTCTGGTTTCAGTGCGATCCATGTCCCTTTCTCCAGATCAAATTTAAGGAAGTCTTCTCCGTTATAATGATACTGTGTCATACCAATAACCTCCCCAGTGGTTTCATCCCATTCACAGCCATCTATCCTCTGTAAAATGTGGACACCTGAAGAGAGAAAGGAAGAATACATTTCAATGAACAATTTTAATACTGTACTTTGTGTAAGGCTCTATTGTTCTCCAAGCATTAGTTTGTTTTGTGATTCAAGTCACACTATCTGAGAACTTTTTATTAGTATAACTAATGGAAGCTAATTGAAATGCTACAGAACTTATAAATGAACCTGATTAATCAAGTTTATGAGAAAAAAGATGGACGACAAGAATAAAACTGATTTAATTCAGAGTATACTCCACAGCCAGCAAGTACGACACAGCCAGGCTTTCTTTGTGAGACCCAACGGTATCACAAATGTGGTTATCATCTTTCTCTGTTAAGCTGGGCTTCCTGGTTCAGGCTCTGTGTGTGCTCATATTAAAAAAGGCATTTCACAGGTCACATAACTTTTTACACACAAAATGATCTCCATGAGTGCCTAATGAAATCAGAGACGCTATCACGTGATGATGATAAATGATAAAAAATAAAAGAATAAGAAAGGAATAAAACACTACTGAAAATGAGAATATGAATGAAAAATGTAAATTTAATGATTTAAACTAAATCTTTAATTCAAGTTAATTATGTTATGGCTGAGTGTGCTCTAGGTTCTGCTATGAATCTGTGAGGTGACGGCTGTGCATTTAAACTGGGTCCATTTAAAAATAAAGGATTACACTCACAGTCTAAAGGAGATGTGGAATCTCTTTAGTTTCTCAGCAGAAAGGTAAAATTGATTCATTTCATTGATTGAACAGCTATTTTTGATGTGTGGTCTGTGTTATAGTAGATTTAATTCCAGAAGTATAAATGACTAATCAGAAGTATTACAACATTTATATATATTTTTTGCACCACCAAATGAGTACATATGCATTCCTGTGACTATGCAACATAAAGTTTGCACTACTGTAACTGGACAGCTGCACTTCATTCGTTATTTTGCTTTGTAATATTACCCCTTTGGAGCTGTCTGACAACTAGGCTATAAATTCTAAGAAACTGTAAAACCGTTGCAAAATAAAACATTTTAAAGACAAAATCTAAACGTATCTGTTCTTAACCTCCTAGGACCTGGCGATGTGATGTGATGAAAATGTGGTGTCCACATATGTGGACATCACATTTTGGGTTATTTAGACCAAAATACTCAATTTTGCTCTACAGGAGCCTGATATCCACTTACGAGGACATTATACTGCTACTGTTCTATCAAAATTTTAAATGAATATCCTCATATGTGGCTCTCATTTTTCTTAAAAACAAAAATAAGGTAAAAAAAAAAAAAAATCTGGTAATTCTTTGTTTTTACATTCATCGGGCCCCAATATGCCCAAATATCAAAGAGAAATTAAAAATGCATGCCGTTGAAGAGTTCGGGTCTTATGAGGTTAAAGTAAGAAGTTTTTGTATATGCAATGTTTCATTATCATTTAGGGTAAGGTATAACAGAAATACTGCACCTTCACTTTGATTGAACTGCTGTTTCAAACTAGAAATCAGCTCTCTGAAGAAGTTTGGCTGATCCTCAAAACACTTGTGCTTGTACCAGTCCAGTTGCTCAGGGTGTTTTTTTAAAATGTTCTTCGCCCACTCCTGTCTTGGTTCCAATATCTTCTTGCTCACGTCACAGTAACCCATCTGAACGCCATCAACCATCAGCACACCAGCGAATTCTGAGATGTTCAGAACTCCGGAGGATCCAATGATAAAATAGTTCAGCGAGTGTTTCACTGTAGGACAATGTTTATAATGGTAGCAATTAATTCAGATGCACAAAAAGTATCAGAAATATAATTCATTTAGTTATCCAGGCTGCACCCTTTCTCTTGCCCAGTGACAGATCAGATAGACTACTAGATTATTCAGTCAAAAAAATCTCATTTAATCTGCACTAACAGAGACAGAAGGCTCTACAGCAGGACTGTGCAGCTTTTAATTTATATTTTGACAAAGATTTGGGGCTAAAGGACCAATGTGGCTGATACGCTTTGCATGTGCAAATTATCAAGAATGTCCAAAACTATTAATATTCAACCTAAATCTTAAAAAAAAAAAAAAACGTATTTAATAGGTCACATCTGACATGAATAGAATAGAATAGAATAGTTTAGTTACCTTTTACCAAACGAATGTAAAATGAGATTTAAAGCAACTCCTACCCACAGCAGCGGTGACAATGAAACTCAGTTGTCAAAGTATACCTGATAAAACATGGATCTTTTAAATTCTAGAAAATAAATATAAAAACTGAGTTTACAACATTCGGGCTAAAAGAGCTTTAAAGTGAAACAAAGCAAAAACTCAGCTTTAGGTCAGATGACTCTGCTGTCAGAGCTCAAAGGTTTAACGTTTTTTTCTTACCTGCGAATGAGCCATAGCACAGAAGAATCAAGAAAAACAGCTTCATGTTTTCTTTATCCATAATGTTATCATTGTTATTGCTCTTGTTCCCTCTAACATGTAAAGACCTTTGAGGTTAGTTTAACTTAAGCAGCTATTGCAGCGTCTACTCCTGATTTCTGCTCCTAATAATCTGCCTGCACTCGCCCACTTTCCCACATGCCTATACCTGTAATAGTCTGATATAATCCTGACTACCAGGAAAAAAAATGTTGTCCAATCAAAAAAAATTTAAATCCCCCAATGTTTGTAAGGTACGGAGCCCCGCAGGGGACATGGGAGAAAAAAAAATGATTAGGGAGGAAAAAAAAAAAATTAGGGAGGAAAAAAAATAATTAAGACGGACTTTTGCGAGCTCTCGCAAAAGTATTGCGAGAGCTCGCAAAAGTTTTAGCCGCATTCTTCGGAGGCCGCCAGCTCGAAGCCGACCGGGAGGTCGAGGCACGATGTGCCGGGAAAGCTGTGTTCCTCCCGGCTGTAGTAGGTCTCGACCTCCCGTTAGCTTCGAGCTAGTGGCCGCCAGCTCGAAGCCGACCGGGAGGTCGAGGCACGATGTGCCGGGAAAGCGATGTTCCTCCCGGCTGTAGTAGGTCTCGACCTCCCGTTAGCTTCGAGCTAGTGGGTGTCAGATCTCCAAAAACGTCGGAGCACTTTTGCAAATATGTGATGTCTTGTAAACCGAGCAGGTATCTGACGTTTACACAACTACATTCACGCCTCAAAATATCTTAAAAGTGTATTTTGTGACCCAGAAAGAGTAATATTACAACTAAGTAGCTGCCGCCATTGTTGGAATTCAACTTTCGCGAGAAAGTTTTGCGAGCGCTCGCAATACTTTTGCGAGCGCTCGCAAAAGTCCGTCTTAATTTTTTTTTTTTCTCCCTAATTTTTTTTTCTCCCATGTCCCCTGGGGGGCTCCGTATTAAGGTAATTAGAAGACTGAAATAATTTTTTGGGAAAAATAAGTTTACATTTTTTAGATATCACATGTCCACTGCAGAGGACATTGGAAGGCCAAACGTGTAAAAATGAACTTTGATGGCAAACATTTTCTTCAACTCTTCACCAAGGAGAAGTTTGAACTCAAGGAACTGTAGTGGTTTCTTCCCCCAAAACTGCAAGTCACTGCTATACTGAAGCCACGAGTTGGTGATTGCCAGATCAAAAAGTAGAAAACTGCACATACTGTCAATTTCTGAGTGTGAGGGACCATCCTGTAGAAACTCAACATTCGGCAACAAGGTCCACGTCACCTATATTGGTAGTGTACTCAGCAATTGCCAGTGGACTTGGCACATGGACAAACCTTTTGTTTTTCTTAGACCATCTTGTGCGTCTGTCCTGAGGTTGATTGCCATAGGCAGAGGATGCCATGACAACTGTCCAACCACTTAATGACAGCAAGTTCAGGTCTGAGTACCATCCCTGATGCTCCTCCTTCTTTCTTCTTCAAGGGCTTATTCCCTATGATCTTCTTCATCAGACAACTCAAGATCTGGGTTTCCCTCATCAAACTGCAATAAATTTCTTTCTGCTTCTAAAAAGGACTCCTTTTCTGGTCATTTAAAAAAACAGAACAAAATGGAGGAAATGACTACAAATGTCCACTATGGAGGACATTTTTTAAACACTTCAATACTATACTAAAATGAAGTTAGAATTAAGCATACTATGTTTTAATGTGTTATTAAGAGACTTATTTAAAATATGCTAACAACATTCATTGCTAAAAATTGCTCAATAAGAAGTTTTATGCACTTACTTTTCTTCTTCCCATAAAATGTGCTTGCAGCGATGGCCGCCATGTTCCTTCATGAAAAAACTAAAGTTCCCAAAGCTCCACCCCTTCACATTTGGTATCATTGGAAAGCCCTAAATGTCCTCTGTAGATACCAAAAGGAGGCAATTCTGTAGTATGCAGTGCATGGGAGATATTCAGGTTTAGAAAGGTGCTCTACAGAGGACAAATTTGCATTGCTGGTAGTCAGGAGGATATACTGCTTCTTTAGAACACAGAACTGGAAGGATCAGTTTTGTTGTCATGGTCCCTGTGCCTCCCCGGCCAGCCCAGTGTGGCCACAAGTGTTTGTGGTTTTTCTCTCGCTCTCTCTCTCCTACCTGTCTGCCTGGGCAGAGCTCTGATTGGGCTCCTGCCCTTGGCCCACGCACCTGCAGCTGATCTCGAGCGAATTGCAGTTCTCTGGCTCTTCTTAAGGCTGGGGTCTGAGCTATTCGTCGCTGGAATATTGAGTAACCCTCGTTAGTATTGCCTGGCTTCCTTGCGATTCTACTGTTCCCGTGTTTGCCTTCAACTTACCCTCGTCTGTGTAAATAGGTTTACCAGGATCAGCCCTTTTGTGACCCCTGGACCCCGTGAGTAGGAGAGTGAGCTGCTTGTGTGGAGACTGTTTGGACGAGGAGCAGAGCGAGTGCGAAGAAGTGTGTCTCCCCAGCCTATTGATCCCCGGGACCCTGGTGTCCCCCCCCTTCATGTGTATACAGCGCACCAGTGTGATTAATAAAGTGTCGTTGAACTGTGCTACCTCAGTCTGCGCCTGAGTCCGTTCCACTCCCGTGACATTTGTTGTAACACACTGAGAGCAGGGTCCCAAAATACTTAAAAAACAGTGTCTCTTTATGATATTCTGATTTTCTTCTAATTATGTTCTTTCAGCTGTTCATGTGTCTATGGTTTGTTTAGCATGTATGTATTTTATTTGAGTTATTTTCATAAATTCAAGATTCAGTTTATGTTTAAAGAGTGTACATGACCTGCTGTTCCAATAAATAGGTAAATAATGTTTTGATTTATGAATAATTGTAACATTGATAATAGCCTGATAATAGCCACTGGTTATCAGCAGTCCACAGGGATTTGTCTGCAGAGGAGCAGAGCTCAGCCAGTCTTCTTCCTGCTGATTAGCAAGCTTAGTCTGGCCTTTAAAAAGGCTTCAAAATAAAAAGGCTTTCATGGAAATTTCAGACCTTGTTTTTTTCCATTTTAAAAGCTGTTTTTATTAAGCCATCTGTCTTTTTTAAATTTAAATATATTCTGATCTGTCTGCACTTCCCATCTTGCCTCTACCTGCCTCCAGTGCATCCCAGTTTCACATTTTGTCACATTAAAGCATTGTTAAAAAACACATTAAATCGACTTTTTACCTTAAAGTTCTGCACACAATACCCCATAGTGTAAAAATGAGAAACATTTGCTTAAAATTCTTGCAAACCTAGTTGAAGTCTCAAGTCTTGTTGAGTCCTTAAGGTGTTTTGAGCATGATGTTACAAGCTTGGCGCACCTATTTTGGGGTATTTTCTCCCATTCTTCTTTCAGGATCTCTTCAGCTCCCTCAGGTTAGGGGAGTGTCAGTTATTCTTTAACCCCTCAACAACTAGTGTCTCATATTACACAAACACAGTTTTTCTGAGTTTTTGAGACTTCTGATTTAATGACCAAGTTTCTCTGTAATGCGGAAACAGAGCACGCTGTCCAGTCTGTGGATTAGACCATACCAGCTTCAGCTCATTGATCTCAAACACCCTCTTCTCCACACAATAAACTGCTCTACAAGTACAATTTGTGTTTGTTGGCTCATTGGCAAGAGTTCACTGCTCCATCGCTTAGTGCTGCTTCATCTACAGTGGAATTTATGGTTCAGAGAGCGTGACGCATTTGCAGTCTGCTCCAATCCAGGGACTGCCCGTCTGCCTGCAGTGAGCTGTGTTACCAGATGGGGGCAGTCTACAGACTACGTGGTAAATCCTATTTGGATTAAGAATTATATCATTACAAATCATTGAACTCCATCTAAGCCTCAGTTTTCATCTTTACCACCAACAGCTCCTAGATTGCAGGGGGGCATCTTGTCCTAAATCCTCTCACCCCTGCAATTCTGTTCTGCCATCATGGTTCATCTCAGTCTATTTGCTAAATACATTCATTTTTCTATCACAATAAAATGTTCAGTTCTTCCACGCAGGGACGTGCAGAGAGGTTTAAAGGGGCGGGTGCTCAAAGTTAAAAAGGGGCACATTGAACCAGGCTGAATAACAACAACACACATTCATCAAGAATCTAATATGGGCAACAAGGCAAAGCCCCTAAGCGCTTCACACTACATTCAGTCATTCACACACAGGCGATAGCAAGCTACATTGTAGCCACAGCCACCCTGGGGCGCACTGACAGAGGCGAGGCTGCCGGACACTGGCGCCACCGGGCCCTCTGACCACCACCAGTAGGCAAACATGGGGTTAGTATCTTGCCCAAGGATATTTGGCATGCAGCCAGGAGGCAGCCTGGGATCGAACCACCGACCTTTTGATTAGTGGCTGACCTGCTCTGCCACCTGAGCTACAGCCACAGTACAATGTTGCTGTTGAGGGGTTTCTGCTGCTCCTGCTGCTGATAGTGCTGGAGGGCAGGGCTGTGTTGATCTGAGACTGTAGACATTAAAAAGTCCATAGGAGAGATGGTAGCTGATTAAACAAGTGTCATGAGATAATAACAAAATGCAAAGATTGGTGACAGCGCTTGGAACCATAAGGCAACAAAAAACTGTGAGAAATAATTTAGGCTCTGCCTGTGAATCACTCTTTGCTTCTCTTCTTCCTTCCATCCCATCATTTCATATATCACTCTCCACTTGCTGTCCATCTGAGAACAAGGCACAACTTGCTATTGCAATGAACTATAATTTAATTATCCACACCTAACAACTCCAGCACTTAATCTAAATGATGACAGAAAAATGTTAT
This sequence comes from Mchenga conophoros, assembly GCF_057382185.1. Classification (NCBI taxonomy): domain Eukaryota; kingdom Metazoa; phylum Chordata; class Actinopteri; order Cichliformes; family Cichlidae; genus Mchenga; species Mchenga conophoros. The sequence continues at coordinate 14,128,630 of NC_140529.1, forward strand.
AGCCCTGCTTTTAGTAGCCTCACACAGCTCCTACTGTTTCCTCCTCATGTCCTTACCAGGCATGTCTGGAAAATGTTATATCATGAGTAATATTTTTTTTAAAAATCCATCTAAATAAAACACACACATGCACGCACACACAGTGACATTTTAGACCTTCTTCAGAATACTGTATATACTATGGGCATCACGGTGCTGATCCAGAATCCTTACATTATTATTTATTACTAGAGCTACAATAATAAAGCAATGAGGAGGGGGAAGTAATAAATATGAAATAATGTATTTATGATGATTCCATTTGTTTCACTATCCACTCTGTGCAGGGGCAAAGCTTATTACATTTTTAAACTGTAGAGATACAATCATTTTACTGCTGTAAAATCCAAATTTTGTCTTATTTAAAATATAAATCTAATATAATCTGCTTCTTAATGTATGTTCTTTAAAATACAGCGTGTGTTTTTTAAAATATTATAATAATGCATAATTATGTGGACATGCATATTAGATCGTTTTTAGTGAAATATAATCCCTCCAGAAAGGCAGGAAAAGCCCGGAAACTTACTTTAAAACTAAATATGTTCCCTAAAACGGTGACAGAGCTACAGACCCATGACAGCCTTACACAGGTAGCCAGCAGCTATGACCAGCACTACTTGTGCAGTTAATAAAAGGACAGGTAATGTTTGTCGCGCTGTTGCACACACAGCACGCTCGTTTGTTTCAGTTCGTCAGTTGCAACAAGACAACTTACCAACGTGTACGTAATAAGCTAATACTCCTGGGTGCTACACACTACAGTGTACGCTGTACACCTACTTACTGGTTTTGTCGCATCAGTCTGTGTCTCTGAGTTAACTTGTGTTTCTCCTACAGCTCCGGACCGCAACAAATGCGCGTGCTCTTTGTGAGCTCGTTCCCGGCTCGTAACCAGCGCGTTCTGCCGTCAAGGGCGATCATTGGTTAATAGTGATCATGTGACTGATGCAAGCCAGATCCTTTTATTTAGCAAAACTGTGATTAATAGTTAAATATTATTGTTGAGGAGCACCGAAAGGACTCCGCACGCACACACACATTAAAAAAATAATAATAATAATTTTTTTTTTAAAAAGTTGCCTCAACAAAAGGGCACTTTGGGCACCCATCAGGAAAGGGGCGGGTGCTCAAGCCCCTCTAGCCCCCCCCCCCCCCCCCTCTGCACGTGCCTGCTTCCACGTGATCTATTTTTCTTGAACTTTAGTTGATGAGATATTCAAAACCTTCACAATTTTGAGAAACAGAGTTTTGAAATTGTTCTGTAGAATTTATAAGAACAGTTTTTAAGTGATTGGTGAATCTCTGTCCATCTATATGGTAAAAATGGTAAATGGCCTGCATTTGTATAGCGCTTTACTAGTCCCTAAGGACCCCAAAGCGCTTTACATATCCAGTCATCCACCCATTCACACACAGGTGATGGCAAGCTACATTGTAGCCACAGCCACCCTGGGGCGCACTGACAGAGGCGAGGCTGCCGGACACTGGCGCCACCGGGCCCTCTGACCACCACCAGTAGGCAACGGGTGAAGTGTCTTGCCCAAGGACACAACGACCGAGACTATCCAAGCCGGGGCTCGAACCAGCAACCTTCCGATTACAAGGCGAATGCCCAACTCTTGAGCCACGATCACCCCCATGAGCTGTGTTGCCAGATGGGGGCAGATGGGGGCAGTCTACAGACTACGTGGACTGAGGCAGACTCTGAGGAAGTCTGCCTCAGTCAGTCCACTTTTATGCTCGCCACGTCACTTTGTGACAGGGAAACAGAGAAGTTCAGAACATGCAGAGTGAACTGTCATGTCATATTTTCCCAAACAGCTGATGTTTCTGGGTCTTAACAACCACCTGAGCCCAAGCAATATAAGACACACAGCATCTCTTACCTTACTGAAAAAGCTGCTGGTTTCCTCTGATAGCTGTGAAAAGTTTGGCCATCAGTCTGAGTCAGAAAGACTCTGGTCAAAAAGCATGTTCGAGATAAGTACCTCAAAGAGGTCTTGGATCAGCAGACCAGACAGCGTTCATGGGCTCATTATAAACTACACGCAGTAAACAGAAAAGTGAAAAGGCTGTAAAATTGCCGTAAGCATTTATACAGTGTGTACAAAGTGTAATTTTCCGGTTGAGCTTTAATCAATGCCTCCGCTGTTAGAAAGCTCAGCAGTGACGCCTTCTGGGAAAGAGCTAAATTACATGCATATGATCGGCTGCCTCGTTCACCTACAGCAGTGCCGAGGACATTTAACCATGCATGTGACATTTTGTGTGCATTTATAAAGGAATTATCACATATGCACTTACTGCATAAAAAACCTACACAATGTCCAAATATTTGTTTTGTTCTAAAAGAGAAAAAAGCTCTTTAAAAAAAAAAAAATCTAAAGTTCACACAACACAAAACACGTTTGTTGATCAGTGTCTGATATGTGGATTTAAGGCCTAACAACAACATTTAACCTGTTCTACAAAATTGTTTTTACTTGAGACAATTTTTTTTCTTAAAAATATATCAGGGGCGTTCATTTCTCTACGATGATAAACATCTTTGTCTTTTTTAGAAAATTGAACAAAAATTAATAAGGTTGTGTATTTGCAGTTTAGCCCTTAATGCTTCTAAAAACATTTTAATAGAGCTTTTAAAAAAAAGTCAATAAAGAAAACAAATACAGTAGTTAAGAGATTTATCATTTTTATTTATTTGTATTTGAATGAAACATGACTGAAAACCATTTTTATGTGAGCAACAAAACACAGGACAGTATCCCCCCAAAAATCCCTGATTTCTGTCACATTTTTATGCTTTGAGTTTTCTGGCTGATGATTATCACTAAATTTTGAAAATGATTGCGAGGCTGTCATATTTGACATTAAGTTGAATAAAATAATTATCAAGGCAGCCAGAAGGGGCATAATTGCATCTTATCTGCATATCATTATTGAGATACACACTCGTGACACAGATATACACTCATAACATTGGGGAAAAAAAATCATAAATTCATTTTATTGGAAAATAAAACAACTTTAAGCAAAGTGTTGCATGACACTGCCAAAAACCTTTGGCCAGCTGATCCAGCTGAAAGCAGTGGGTCAGGCTCTGGTTTGACACTTAAGAACATAATAAATGTAGAGCGACCTTTTAATACCCACACAGGAGAACAGGCAGTGTTGGAGACACACGGGACAGTTCGATGTTTCTGAGCTCTGAAACTCAAACTGAAAACTACTAAAAGTTGTTAATATGGATGAAATAGATTAATTTGACTGAAATGGATATTACAGATTCTGACTTGTCTCTTTCAGTAACAACTGAATGATCATATGATGGTATTGAAAATTACTAGAAATTTAAAAACTGTTATTTAGAAAAATCACTAATAAAATAACCATGAATCTTCGGTTCCCTAAACTTGTCTAACTGGAGGGGTGTATCATCGGTTGTAGGGTGCTGTGTTTGTCTACGTGATGTTGATTCAGTCACACAGAGAGTTCAGTGACACTGACAGGAGCTGGAGGGTTAAAAAAATAAAACAATTTCAGTTAGTCCACTGATCGTGGAATGGCTTTTGTATGAAACATTAGTGGAACTTTTTTTAATTCACAGACTAAAAAAATAAGTTTTTTTTCTTAATCTTAAGAATATTAACAGCATTAACAGCCTCGAAGAATGTACATATTTTCCAGCCCAGCTTGGATCTCCATCAGTTATTCCCAAAGTAATAATAATAATGAAAAAAGAAGCCAGGAAGAAAGATTCAAGCCTCACATTTTAGACAATCCACAGTATCAACAAACTAAATTACTCAAATATGTTTTTCTCACCTTTCCAGTTGGTCCTGATAATGCTTTCATTCAGATTTGTGATGATGTCCTCACCACCAGAGAGCAGAAAGACACAGTCGTACCTTCCCCAGTCTTCAGGTGTGACTGATAATATGCTCAGGTCAGCACTCATCTGGAAGGTCTCATCATTGTTGGGGAGGATTTCTCCAAGATAAACATCTTCATGAATCTCCTCCCCATCTTTCCTCCAGAAAATCACAGCTCTGCCAGGATAGAAACCTGTAGCGTGGCAGCTGATTGGAGAGGAGGGAGTCTTCTGGAGGAGAGACACTGATGGAAGAACTGGACAGGAGGAAGATAGAAGTTGTGTAGAGTGAGTGAACGTGGATGAAAGTAGTATTGAAAGTTGAGAAAGAAAAACAGATAAGGAAAGGAAATGCGAACAGTTAAGGAAAAAACGCAATTTGCAGTATTTCCACACGTCATATTTAACTGACATTACTTTAACTTGAGGCTATGAAACAGAAATGTGTTATTTTGTTAAACACCTGCTTGCTCCACAGCTCCACTTGGACCTCTGGTGGGAGGTACCAAAACAAAAGAAATGGGTTTAAGGTTGTCCAATGTTGGAAATCAGCCTCTTGCTTCATCGTCTCACATCCTCAGTAGGCAGCACTACCTTCTCCTCCATAGTTCAAGCATTTTGGTTTGACACCAGCCCCACATTTTCCATTCATGATCTCCACATCCTGAAGACCTTCTCTTGCCTCCACGTGCTTTGGCAAGGTGCCGAAACTCAACCACTTTATAGGTCTTGAGACATTCCCTCACATTTATACTTTATAAACACTAAATACAGTTTTTATGTTCCACCTACACGTTTCTCTGACCCTCTTATCATTCTTTTTGTACTCCACAGTTACGCAAGCTTAGACTATTTCTGCTGTGTTAACACTAAAGGGGACTCCTGTTATCATCTCCTTACTCCCACTTACTCTCTGCACTCCAACTTTCACACTTCTTTACACTTTGACTTTTCCTACACTCGCAAGCTTTGTCGCCTTTTCCACCTGTTTTTCTCCATTACCCTGGAAGCTCAACACAAGAAGGGATTCCAGCTGTGGCTTCTTCACCACATCCTCCCAACTCTTACTGTCTCTACCTTCCAGCCTAGCCTCCTGCTCCTTGTTTCTCTTCCTGTCATTGGCCATCCAGTATCCACCTCCTCTCACCACCTCCTGCTGCTCATTTACCTCTGTATTACTCCCATATACCTCCTCATCGCTCAACTCCATAACTGCTGTTATAGCTCTCCACCTCCTTCCCTATCATGTTAGTCTGCCCAACCCTCCCACACTGACTCCACTTTGAGTGAAGGATTTTTTATATTGATAAGGTTAGTATAGGTTTGAGAACTGTTGTTTAAACTTTGTTCAGGAATCTTGGGATTGAAAGAATGGAAAATTACAATCCTGTTAAGTCTAGGCTGAGGATGTAATAGTCAACCTATACATTTTTTCAGAGATAACTATTTTTATACATATATTTTAACATAAACTACTGCATATAATATAAAAACACTGCAGACTACTGCATCCATGAAAATGCTTTGGGTCATGTAATTTTACCTTTTCTCTGCAGGGAACTTCTTGCAGTGTTCCAAACTGTCTTCAGCCAAGTTGGACAAACCACATTGAGAACGTATTGATCGTTTCTCAGTTGAGCTCTCTCAGCATCCCATCTTATTTTGGTATTGACAGCCTCTGGTTTCAGTGCGATCCATGTCAGTGTCTTTAGATCAAGCTCAATAAAGTCCTCTCCATCATACCCAAAACGTGTCAATCCGGTCACCTTGCCAGTGGTTTCATCCCATTCACAGCCATCTATCCTCTGTAAAAAGTGGACACCTGAAGAAAGAGAAACAAAACACACACTAAAATGAACCTGTTAATATTATTCATTTCATGAATCAGTGCTATTTTTCAAGGTTTGAGCTATGCTCAGATCTGAGCTGATCTGTCAACTTTTTATTAGCATGACTAAAGGAAGATAGCTGAAATGCTGTAACATGTACAAATTAACTTGATGTGATACCTCAAAAATAAAAGATGAAGGACAAGAGACAGAAACTAATTTAACCCAGGAGTAGACATCTAGATGACAAATTATAAGAATCAGAACAACTGTTAAGATACAATTGTTAAGGGCAGGACAAACAACAGTGATTATAAGTGATTGTTTTATCACAGTTTTAAGTATGTTCACATCTACAAGGTTTGATGATTCCTGGATTCAATGGAGAAGTAAATTTTCAAGATTTAAGATCTTTAATTACAAAATTAAAAAAAAAACAAAATTAATTTACTTAAATCATTTTTGTGTAGGTATTTGTATAATTTGTACTGACTGGTGTAAGGAATAACATAAAATATCACACCTCCAGTTTGGTTGAAATCCTGCTTCACAGTGGACATTGTATCTGTGAAGAAAGGTGGCAGATTCTCAAAGCACACATGAGTGTAATACTGTAACTGCCGAGGGTCTTTGTCTACTATTTTCTTCGCCCAGTCCTGTTTTATTTCCAATATCCTGTTTCTGAGGTCACAGTAACCCGCCTCGACGCCATCAACCATCCCAATACCCATAAACTCTGAGATGTTTGGGTTTCCAGAAGATGCCGTGATGAAATACTTCAGTGAGTGTCTCTCTGTGGGGCGAACAATGTTTATATTGTTAGTATATAAGTCAATAAAACATACAAATAGAGTGTGAAATGTGATGCATTCAGTATGATTTGGTGAACGCATTCTCGTATGAGAATCTGTAAAAGTGATGTGAGTAGGAGTGTGTGTGTGTGTGTGTGTGTGTGTGTGTGTGTGTGTGTCTGGCAGGAAGTGAAGCAGGAAGTCTGAATATAGCTTGTGAGCTTGTGAGAGACTTTTCAAAAGGAAAACAGAGGAATTAGAGAATGAAAGTGCTAAGAAATAGTAATGAAAATGATATTAAATAAATGTCTTAGTGTGTTAATACAGGTGCCCATGGACTTGGCTCAACCTCAGATGAGTACAGCGGCAAAATGATAGATTAACATAATTGGAACGACAAACAGGCCAGGCTTTGGCTGAAATTTTACAGCTTCACCTCTCATCCTGCCCTTATCCTGAGAAGAAGCTTAAAGGACAGTCAATCTCCTGATGAAGACAGAAGACAGACAGAACAACACCGTAGATTTGAAGAATTAACAGCAGGCAGAAGACAGTACAACTGACCTAAAACACTGAAGGGTCCAGCAGCATGTATGTTAATGGAACATGTGCTCTGAATTACAAGCTGGAAAGTGTACCAGTGACATGACTGTGTGAAAGCACTGCATTGGACTGTCTGAGTTCATATTTGCCATGCTGGGAGTTAACCGCCAAGAAAAGACTGAAAAGATGAAGAGAGAATGAACAGAGAAGAAGAAACGGCTGATTTGGGCCTGTGTTTGATTTGGGAGGCCACACAGGAAGCTGTGAGAAGAGGGGACGAGGACCGGTGAGAGGTGAAGGCTGGACGTGTTCAAGTGAAAGTATAGGAAAATTGGGTTGAAAATTGAGGCTGAACTTGTGGGGTTTAGAAATGTCCAGAGCATCGCAACAGAAAGGTGAAATTAAAAAAAAGAGAGAGAGCGGGATGAAGAAATAAATAAACTAATAATACATAAATGAATAGAAAAATCTTTTGTATATGGCGAGGTGCTGTGGGCACCTAAGTCTTTGATAGTGTAGAATTTTCAAGTCAATACCATGGTTGCATCTACTGAAAATCTCTGTGAAGCTTAAATCTCAATGACCTTGACTTCAAGGTCAGAGGTCAACTTTTCTGAAAATCAGAGGAGTTTCACATTCATAACACAGGTATGTCTACTAGGAGGCTGAAGGGTAGCTCTATATATTTATAAACAATCAAAAACAACAATTATTACACAATTTATTTCCAATTTGTATGGAATTTATTTCTGTAAAGGTGGTGTTTTAGGTCTGATTGAAGGACTGATGTGATGGTAAGGTGTCCGCTGCTGCGCTTTGAAGATTGGTAGGCTTTTTTTTTTAAATTTTCACAAGAATTGCTACTTCCCCTAGAGTTTTGGCCACTCCAACAATCAGAAGATTTCCCTATGAGCAAGCATTTAGCAACAGTGGGAAGGAAAAACTCCCTTTAAAAAGGAAGAAACCTTCAACAGAGCCAGGCTCAGGAAGGGACAGCCCTCTGCCACGACTGGTTGGGGTGGGGGGAGTGAAAATTTAAAAAAAAGAAGCCAAAGTGATCATTTTTGGAGCAGCTTAATTAATTTTTGCATTGTAATTTGCTGTTAATGTCATTTTCCAACCCCAGTTTGTATTTTTATCACTTTTGTCCAGGGTGGAAGATGCCATGCTGGAGACTGATTCAGTATGGTCTTTCAATGTTGATACATGGGAACCTTTTAGAGAGGCCAGGGCTGAAAAAGGGATGCCGGAGAACCTGAGAGGGTGTTATCCGCTGGTGTGCATCCAAGGCCAACATCTCTTTAATTAGGCTGACAAATAAGCGTTGGCCAGCTTCTGGTCCTCGTCTAAACATCATTAGCTGTTCGAGGTCATCCAGACGTGTAAGTATTATGTATCTTGTCTCCAGGGATTCATGTCCTGTCCCTGGAACAGAGCCTTTATATTGTTCTTCCGTCTTAAATGTCCAGCGCTGTTGCTTGTATTTGTCTCCAATGAAATAGTTTTCAGTGTAGACGCCAGAGTCTAGCACATGATCTGGTGGCTGACCCTGAGTCTCTATGATGAATTTCAGATAATCATAGTCATTCTCCGAAGGGTAGAGTGGCACCCCTGTAGCAAGCTCCACAGCCACCAGCCCCAGAGACCACATGTCACTTGCTTCATTGTAAGGAAGGCCAAGCATAACCTCAGGTGCACAGTAACCAACCGTCCCCACAAAGTCACCAGGTATCACTGCAGACGCAGGACATGCGAGGCCAAAGTCTATAAGTTTGACTTTGATGGGAGACTCATGGCGGTTTACAACCATGATGTTTCCAGGTTTGAGGTCAGCGTGCACTATTCCCACAGAACTCAGGTGGGACAGAGCATTTGTGATTTGACCTAAAATTGGCCTGACTTCGCTTATGGGGAGACCCTGTTTATTCCGGTCCCCTATGTAGTCCCACAGGCATTGATCAAGGAGTTCAAATTTCAGGCAAACCCGCTGTCCGTCGTGGAAAAAGCCGTTCCATTGAACAATGTTGGCGGCATCTGGATCCAACCTTCGCAGCTGCTCCAAGATGAAAATTTCCACATGTGCCTGTTGCAGAATATCAGGGTCGCTCTTGTTGACTTTAATGGCAACAGCTTGGTTGGTTGTTGTGTCGCGACATTTGGCTACAATACCAAAGCCCCCTTCTCCGAGGAAAGCCTCTACCTTGTAGTGCTTTCCCAAAATGCTCCCTTTAACTAATTCAAGCTCATCTGAGCTGAATGATGGACTGGCTGATGTGTGGACGAATACTTGCTGAGAAAATTCAACCGAGTTTTGAAAACTACAGTTGATTTTCTGTGATCTCTTGCTTTCCAAGTTTGAAGGGTGCTGAAAGACCACAGGGTTTTGTGATATTTCAGCACTCATGTCAATGCACAGGGAACTCTTAGTGCTGAAAAAGGGATGCCGGAGAACCTCCGAGGGTGTTATCCGCTGGTGTGCATCCAAGGCCAACATCTGTTTAATTAAGCTGACAAATAAGCGTTGGCCAGCTTCTGGTCCTCGTCTAAACATTATTATTTGTTCAAGGTCATCCAGACGCGTCAGTTTTATGCATCTTGTCTCCAGGGACTCATATCCTGTCTCATACTGAAATTGTTGGTCAGTCTTAAATGTCTAGCGCTGTTGCTTGTCTTTGTCTTCAATGAAATAGTCTTCAGTGTAGACGCCAGAGTCTAGAACATGATCTGGTGGCTGACCCTGAGTCTCTATGATGAATTTCAAAACATCATAGTCTTCATTTCCAGGGTAGAGTGGCAGCCCTGTAGCAAGCTCCACAGCTACCAGCCCCAGAGACCACATGTCAATTGCTTCATTGTAAGGAAGGCCAAGCATAACCTCAGGTGCACAATAACCAACCGTCCCCACACGGTCACCAGGCATCACTGCAGACGCAGGACATGCGAGGCCAAAGTCTATAAGTTTGACTTTGATGGGAGACTCGTGGCGGTTTACAACCATGATGTTTCCAGGTTTGAGGTCAGCGTGCACCATTCCCACAGAACTCAGGTGGGACAGAGCATTTGTCAGTTGACCTAAAATTGGCCTGACTTCGCTTATGGGGAGACAGTGGTTTTTCCGGTCCCATATGTAGTCCCTCAGGCATTGATCAAGGAGTTCAAATTTCAGGCAAACCCGCTCTCCGTCGTGAAAAAAGCCGTTCCATTGAACAATGTTGGCGGCATCTGAATCCAACCTTCGCAGCTGCTCCAGGATGAAAATTTCCAATTTCGCCTGTTGCAGAATATCAGGGCGGCTCTTGTTCACTTTAATAGCCACAGCTCGGTTAGTCATGGTATCACGACATTTGGCTACAATACCAAAGCCCCCTTCTCCGAGGAAAGCCTCTACCTTGTAGTGCTTTCCCAAAATGCTCCCTTTAACTAATCCAAGCTCATTTGAGCTGAAGGATGGGTGAGCTGACATGGTGAAATGTGTCAGCTTGGTCGGTGAATTGCTAAGTAAAATTCTCTCAAAACTCTCCAAAAAGGGTTTGCTTACTGTCAGGTCAAGGTCCGTTGAGCATTAAAGTTTAACAGAGCAAAGCTCCTACTTAAGGGTTTTTCTCTCAGCAAGATGATGACATAACAAAGGATCTATGTCATCATCTTGTGATGTCACAAGATGTCACCTTTTTTCACAAGATGCATTCCATTTGGATCAAAGGCATTCTATTTTTTCAGTTGAAACACTAAAAAAAAACAATGTTTCAACAGGCCAGGCTGCATTTTCTGCTGCGACATCTCAACAGGAGATAATAAGATAAAGACAAGGAAGACTGGTGATCTATCCATATCAGCAACATTGGCAGGTTTCTAGTGCAGGAAGTAATAAATTCAGCCCTCGTGTTTGCACTACAGGTTGCTTTCATGAGTATTTCTGTTTTTGTGGTGGGGGAATTTTTCCTCGTTCCAACGATGTAAACAAAAACATTAATTGTGCTTTCCGCAATGACTAATAATCATTTTGTCCTACTGTTCATTTACAGAACAGGAAAGGTTTTGTTTGGTTATGATTGTTTTGCAAGAAATACTTCAATCACAGTGGGGTAGTCTTGATTAAAATGTTATATGAGAACTGTGGCACCATGTGTGACCAGATATTGGCATGTAGTCGTCGCCAGACTGTCATCAAAAGTGTGAAGTTTGGGACAGACTGGACAAAATACATTTTTAGAGATGAAAATCTTATGTCCAGTGATAAATGATCAAAATTCCACCACAAACATGGCTTTGACAAAGATGTCCCTTTCTGAAGTAACCCCAAAAAGTTCCTGAAGTAACCAAATGGAATTTAACCAGTGACCTCTCACTTTGCAGGCGAATGTGTAAACCAGCGATGCCTGGAAAACACTAAAACTGTGCCAAAATGTCATTTTACATTCAAAATGGCGGACTTCCAGACTTCCTCTTTGGATTGGGTTCACTGAATCTGTGTGTAATAAATGTCATACACATATTTCAAGCTGTAAATAAGTTGTTAGAAGTTCTTTAAAATTTCTTAAGTGGTGCTGTAGATCCATTTCCGCAGTGCCAGTCACTTTTTAAAAAAAAGTACATTTTGACCTGATGTGAAGAATGCAAAAAATGTCATTAGTTTGGAAGCATGTTTGGTATATGATATACTTGCCTGACTAATAATAATTTATTATTACTATTACTACTGTTGTTGTTGTTGTACAATGGAGCCTTTCCCCTGTGAATGACCAGCTCCCAGCTAAAATGTGTATTTTGTGCCATTTATAAGGTCAGTGCTTTATCATACCTTAAACTGTGCAGGGTAAAAGCCTCAGTTGCTGGGAAAAGCACAGGTGTATTAGAGTTTTTCTGAATTGCTAAAACACTAAACCCCATTGTAAAAACTAAACTGTCAACTATGAAAACTCTTTCATCAAATCAGTCCCACTGTTGCCAAAATCTTAAACACTATTCAAAGCTCAGTCTCCCATTTAGCAAAACTCTAAACACAAAACACACTTAGCAGTGTGGTGCACCTGTTGTCGTGTGAAGGCTGTGTGCAGTAGTGATGTCTCCTGTGTGTCGAAGCTTTGAAGCGTGTGTCGGGTAATCTCGTGGTAGTTTTGTAAAGCGCGTATCGAGGCTTGCTTTGATTACGTATGCAGTGATGTTCGAGGCCTCGCGGGCAGTCCGTACCACGTGACTGATTCAGGAACTGGCTCGCCGGTTTGCACCAGATTCTAAATAAATTGGGCAGCAAAACACAGCTGATTCCCCGTCACATTGTGTTGTGGAATTGGATTACGTCCCAGTTACATACTTACTTGAACATTTCTCCTTCGATGGAACCAGCAAGGAAGAGAATATTTGTCTGACAACATTTAATCTCATCTCTCCTAATAAAGTATGCACACAGTAATAAATATCACAAATGATAAGTACCATAATATAAATCAACAACACCACAGATCTTATAATCTGATTTCTGTCTTTTAGTTTATTAAAAAGTGAAGCACCACACACTAGTTTGTGTCATTGTCCAGATGTACATAAGCATGATTACACAGTTACACAATCATACCAAAACTCTGTCCTGATAGTTTCCACTTTCTCTTTTGTATCAGACATACTGAGACAATATTCGGGATAAATAACCATGAAAACAATTTATTTATTAAGTTTAGAGGTTTACACATCACATCATTATAATCATTGAGCCTGTCTGACTTTAATCGTCCACTTGATGGCGCAGTAGAGCCAATGAATCGTCACAATGCTTCAAACCATGAGTCGACCAGTTGGATGGAAAGCTTCAGTTCATCACAAGGCTTCATCTCACCATCACTAATGAAAGCTCTTATAATTTGGCTGCTATTAGAGACCATTGATTTAGGCTCTCTTTGGTTACTACGTGGATCTTTTTTCAGACAAATTAATGAAAAAAATATAATAAATGGAAAAACAGAGTACAAATGTGGACAGTTAACTGGATATTACAGCGCGATTTCAGTGCATAAATACATAAATGCAGGTCTGAGACATAAGTGGTGCAATATTGATAGAGCTCACATGACTCCGTCCTGTTCGTATCCCAATGGATGTTCAGATGGCAGTATTTCACTGCTCAGACAGTTTTCTGAAGTAGAACATAATTACAAAGCTATCCCAGTGTCAGTACGCCTTACCTTTGCTTGTCCCTGACTCAGTCACTATGGATATTGAATGTCCTCTGTGGACATTCAGGCAGATAACAAAAACATGGAAGAAAACTAAAATCAATGGTGATTCAAATGCCATCACCATGAAGACAATGCCCATCTGCAAAGCCGAGACACCCATGGTGTTTTTCTTCCGCCTGGGTTCACTTCCAGTGTCAAAATCTCAGCTCATGAACACTGTGATCAATGACCGTCACAGCACCTTCTTCCATAGAAATTGTCCAGGTAGCACCAAATCTCGCCTGCTGATGGATGGTGTGGCAGAGATTGCCTGGTACTGCCCTGCTGGAAAACCCAATGACTCCTTCACAGACTGCACTGCCTTTTGTAATCTTCATGGTGATGCTCTGTCATTTGAAAAACAGCGTGAGATACTGATTGAAAAAGCTTCAGTCACTGTTGTTCTTGTGAGAACTCTGGAAAAAGGCCAGAAAGGTACTACAGTCATCTCAGACCTTTACAGGTCACCAAAGCCTCTCATTATTCTCATTGCTGATACTGATGGTAGTGCAGTTCAAGTCAAAGATGGAAAATACAAAGTGGGTCTGAAAGACAGAAGCCAGTCAGATGTTTCTGAAGAACTGAAATGTCATGATCCTGGGCCATGTTGGCCCAGTATTCTTAGTTTCATGTATTTTTGTATTTTGTTCCTTATTTAGGCCATGCTTCCTGGGCTGCCCTGTTACGTTGTTCCCTAAGTGTTTTCCCCTTGTGACTCTTACCCCTTGTGTGCCCCTCTGTGTATCTGTGAGCCCTCGTCTCTCCTTGTGTTTTATTCCATGTTTTCCCCAGCCCGTTATGCCTGTGTTCTCTCCGTGCTCTCTCTCCTCCTGTCTGAACCTCTGTACTTCCTGTTTTACTTTGCCCGTCTCCCGTCAGTGTTGCGTTCACTCCTGCCGTGTCTTGTTATGATTATTAGTGTTACCTGTGTTCCCCGTGTGCTCCCACTTCCCTCGTTAACCCTCTGTGTATTTATGTCTGCGTCTCCCTCAGTTCTGTGTCGCGTTCTCCCTCATGCTGTGTGTTTCTACCTGTAGCTCCCTGTGTGTTTTGTTAGAGTCTTCCCAGTTTAGATTTTGTAGAGTTTTTATGTTCAGCAATAAAAGCTGCCATTTTGAGTTCAGTCCTGTCTCCAGTGAGTTTGCGTTTGGGTCCAATTCCTGCCGGCACACAGCCAGATCATGACAGAAGAACGCGACCTCGACATGGACCCAGCAACTCACAACCCCTCTGCTGAGCTCCGTGAGGATTTAATCTACACAGTGGAGTATCACTGTCAGGAGTGGGCAGCGCTGCCAGGGGAAGAATATCGGGAAACCGTAGCCATCCGTTTACAGAGGATGGTGTCCGGACTCCCATGGCTATTCTGCGCGCTACACCCCCACATCCAGGACTTCCTTTTCTCCACCGTACGCATCCACCCGGGCACCCGCTCCAGTATGAAGAGTCGGAGGATGTTCAGCCCGGTCCGCTGGAGGATTCGCGGCCTGGCTTGTCTCCTCCCCCTTCTCGGCGAAAACGGCGTGCACGCCGCCGGCGTTCCCGAGCAGCGGAGCAGCTTTCTTCCTTTGGTGAGAGTGATCGTGTTTCTCACATTCCGCTCAAGCATTCGGCTCCCAGGCTTCCGGACATTGCACCCTCTTTGAGTAAGACTGTGCTTCCCTCCGTGGACTTTGTTAAGCCTGAATCTGTAGATTGTGACTCAGCAGAATTAAAGTGTCAGGGTTTTGAGACAGTTAACTCAGTAGCATCTGTTTCCGTGCCTGTTGTTCCTCTGAGTGAATCCAGTGTCAATGAGCGAGCAAGTGATTCTTCTGTTCTGCCTAAACCTGGTAATATAGAGACAATTAGCCATGTAGCTACTCAGAGTGACTGTCTTACCTGCTCACCTGCTCTGTCACCAGAAATCCATGACAGTAACCAAATGGGCTCTGTTAAGTGTTGTGTTCCACGGTCTGAGCATTTGAACTCTGTGCACCAGGCATTTAGCTCAGTCTCTGCAAAGAATGTTCAGGAAGCGCCTCACGAAACGACTTTTTGTGTTGTTTCCTATGGGACTGCCACTCAAACCTGGGACGGTGTTGCACCTCAGCTGGTAAATGTAGATGGCAACGGAGCGCCACCTTCTCTCGTGCCTGCTAAGCAGGAGACTGTTTCTGTTTTTCCTCGTGGACGTACTCTTTGAAACTGTGTATTCAATGCCTGCTAAGGTTAAGAGCCGCAAGGTTTCATCTGCTATACATAGACTGGCAAAGGATTTTAGTTTGAGCACAGCAGAGCTGGTTGCACAGGTTTACTTTTCTGTTCCCCGGTCATGTCAGTTTAACTCTGTGCACCACCACCATCATCAGCCCTAGATATAACAGTGCGTGCTGAGGGGCACAAACCATCTGGGTGAGTGTTCTGTAACTGATGCTCCTTCTAGTGACTGTTTCATGTGCCAACCCGTTCTGTCTTTTGACATGTCCTCGGGTGGGGTTGATGGACACCCAGCCATTGCCTGCACCTGTTCCGGTTCCCCGGGTGAGGTCAGCCGTGACCCTGCCGACTCCTGCACCCATCTCAGTTCCTCGGGTGGGAGCGGCAGAGGTCCCGCTAGCTCCTGCACCTACACCGGCCCCCAGGGTAAAGGCAGCCAGAGCCCAGCTCGTCCCTACACCCATATCTGTTTCTCGGGTGGGGATGGCTGGTGTTCGGCCAGGCCTAGCACCTGTTCCTGTTCCCAGGAGGAGAGCAGCCAAGAGTCAGTCACCTGCTCAATCACAAGTTCAACTACCTGCTGACCCGCCATCACTGCAACCACCACTACAACTTGCATTTCTGTCCATAGCACAGTCATTAGCTCAGTTATCAGCCCAGTTCCCTGTTTGGTCACCAGCTCAGTCTCTAGTTCAGTTAGCTCAGTCACCAGCCGAGTTAATAGCTCAGCAACCCGTTCAGACACTGCCAACCTCAGCTGGAAGCCTTTGTGAGCTTTCTCCACCAGCTGAGGACTGCGTGGTGCTGACAAACTTTGGACAGACTGTTTGCCCTGCACAGCCCCAGCCGTTGCATCCCAAGCCGACTGCGTGCCCTGTGCAGCTACAGTTAGCGTCCCCTCAGCCAGAAGTCTCTGCACCTACTGGCTCTGCATCTGTTCTCGCTGGGGGTTCAGGGGAACCTCTCCAGCCTCTCCTCGTCTCTGCTGGGGGTTCAGGGGAACCTCTCCAGCCTCTCCTCGTCTCTGCTGGGGGTTCAGGGGAACCTCTCCAGCCTCTCCTCGTCTCCGCTGGCGGCTCTGGTCAGCCCGGCCAGCCTCTCCTCGTCTCCGCTGGCGGCTCTGGTCAGCCCGGCCAGCACCTCCTCGTCTCCGCTGGAGGGTCCGAGGGGCCCGTTCAGCCGTTGCCTGGTCCGGCCTCTGCATCAGCTGCACCCACGCCCGGTCCGGCCTCTGCATTGCCTTCAACGTCGCCTTCAACGTTGCCTGGTTCAGCGTCGGCCTCGGCCTCAGCTTCGCCTTCAGCTTCGCCTGGTCCAGCCACCGCTTCGGCTTCAGCTTCGCCTGGTCTGGCCCCCGCTTCAGCTTCGCCTGGTCCGGCCCCCGCATCCGTTCCAACTCCGTCGCCTGTGGCTGCCACGACGCCGTCTGGTCCTGCCTCGTCTAGTCCTGCCTCGTCTGGTCCTGTGCCCACCAAGCCTCAACCAGTACGCCCGACGCTCTGCTGCCGCCGCCGTCTTCCTCACGGCCGGCCTCCGGACCCGCTCTGCTGCCACTGCCGCTTTTCGCGTGGCCGGCCCCCGGAACAGCTGGACTGAACTTTTGTGCTGTCGCCCCAAGGTTAACCTTCCGACCTCTTTGAACATTGCTTCCATGTTTTGACCTGTTTTTGTGTATTTGTGGACTCCGTTTTGGTCTCATGCTCCTTGTCTTTTGTTTGGTTTCGTTCTCTCCATCCTGGTCCCCCGCCTCCCGCCCTGGGTGGGTTGTTTTCTGTTTTTCTTGTGTTTTGGTTCTTGGGTTTGGGCTGTCGGGAGCCAGCCCTTGAGGGGGGGGGGGGGGGGGGGGGGGGGGGGTTATGTCATGATCCTGGGCCATGTTGGCCCAGTATTCTTAGTTTCATGTATTTTTGTATTTTGTTCCTTATTTAGGCCATGCTTCCTGGGCTGCCCTGTTACGCTGTTCCCTAAGTGTTTTCCCCTTGTGACTCTTACCCCTTGTGTGCCCCTCTGTGTATCTGTGAGCCCTCGTCTCTCCTTGTGTTTTATTCCATGTTTTCCCCAGCCCGTTATGCCTGTGTTCTCTCCGTGCTCTCTCTCCTCCTGTCTGAACCTCTGTACTTCCTGTTTTACTTTGCCCGTCTCCCGTCAGTGTTGCGTTCACTCCTGCCGTGTCTTGTTATGATTATTAGTGTCACCTGTGTTCCCCGTGTGCTCCCACTTCCCTCGTTAACCCTCTGTGTATTTATGTCTGCGTCTCCCTCAGTTCTGTGTCGCGTTCTCCCTCATGCTGTGTGTTTTTACCTGTAGCTCCCTGTGTGTTTTGTTAGAGTCTTCCCAGTTTAGATTTTGTATTCAGCAATAAAAGCTGCCATTTTGAGTTCAGTCCTGTCTCCAGTGAGTTTGCGTTTGGTTCCAATTCCTGCCGGCACACAGCCAGATCATGACATGAAAGGAATTATCAGAAAGATTTTATATGAACCTCATAGATCCTTCCAGCTTGAATTCATGGCCAAAGTCCCTGGAGTCACAGTGGATGAAGATGATGAAGTCTGTCAAAAAGGGAAGTCTGCTGCACTGAAAACAGTTAAAATGCTTCAAGGGATGGGAATTTCAAAGAACAAAGATACATTTCTACCTTGTCAAGGCGATCTGTGGCATGAGCGGTGTAAAATAAATATAGAGCTGTATCACCTTAAAGGAAACATTGAGAAGGAAAAAAGTCATAAGCAACAGCAACTGAATAAAATAAGACAAAATCAATGCAAAGCTTCATGTAGTGAACTGATGAAGTCATTCACAGAAAGCCTCTTGTCTTTGCCATCAAAACAGAAGGAGTACTTCCTGAAATGGACTCAGATCTTAATAGATGCCCTATCCACAGACATAGCTGGACTGGCCATCGCGCATACCGGGCAAATGCCCGGTATGGTTTTATGGGCCGATGGATTTTTTTTTATTTTTTTTTTTAGGAAGGGTATATATAATGAAAGGTGTTGGATTGGCCAATGGCTGGCAGTGAATGAGTTAATAGGACCTTTGAGCTCAACGGTAATTAATTAGTAGTGGAAATAATTTCTGGTAGCATTACAGAAATGTAGCAGTGACAATAATATTGTATGTTGTAATCGCACTGGACAATTAGTGATACAAAACAACTGTTTTATCCTGTGAATAAAAGTATATGTTTTTGTCAATGTACCATGGTAATAACAGAAGCGAAACGCAATATTGTGTCAGGACAATTCACTATTTATGCACAATAAATAAAGGAGCATAGCGCGACAATTTCTGTTCAGCGCCAGACTTGCTTGTAACCTATATCACCAATTATGTTAAGAAAAATGACGTATTAACTACTACAAAACTCTGACCTTTGTGGGAATGCTTGGAGCAGACTAACATGTGAGCTGAGTGTTCTGAGACGTTATATTTGATATATCCAGACCATCCGTCGGCTCTTACTTCGGAAACATGGCTTAAAAAATTTCTCTTCAACGACGTAATCCGATAAAAAGAAACGATCTCTTTACCCGTCGGCTTCCCGTGGCTGTCATGCGACCGACTATTGCAGTTAATAATACAACAGCTTCTTGCCATTTTTTGGGTTTCTTTTTATCGCTGTGTAACTGAGTTCAATTGAAAGCCTGCGTGCGCTAGTACCTCTTGCCACAAGTTCCCAGAATCCTTTGCGGTTTTACCCCTGAATGACGTCACATTTTCAATCTTTATCCTGGTGGGCCGGTCTCTAGTCAAAATGTCAAACATCATAATGTCTAAGGCTAAATGCTCTCCTGGGATCACTCTCTCACATTTTAACAGAAAGATACAAGACCTGTGGAAAGCTCTGATGAATGAACAATTTGTTTTCAGATTCAAAAAACACATTAGAAATTGCAGTTTACAGAAAACTTGAGGTTGAGTATGGAAACTGGACCTGGGCCCTGAGGATCAACATGCTGGTGATTGAAAACCAGCTTCATACCAGAATTGAAAATGGAGAACTTGACAAGGTTGAGCGTAGTGATGAGTGAAAAATATAAAGAAGTAGAAAAAGATATGTCAAAGTACTTTGAGGATGACAGAGACAAAGAAATGTTGGTTCAGTGGAGAGGCCGATTTGAAAACAAAATAAAGGAGTTCCAAGAGGAGCTGGTGACAGGAGTGGAACGAAAACTGGATGAAGTTATTCAGCAGAAGAAAGCTTGTAAAAAGCTGGATGATAAGAAGACCGAATTTGAGAACAAGCTGCTGCAAAAGAGTAAAAAGCTTGCTCATAAGTTAAAAGACAAAGCAAAAAATGAAGAGGAACTTAAAAAACATTTCAACTCAGTTTAGGATTACTGGGTAAAAGAGTTAACTGCAGATGCACAACCCATTCAGGACATCAAGCTGGATGACGATCAGGCAACTATCTTTAATGACCTTGGTTTTGAATGGAATCTCATATTTGAATGCAAAAAGAATGGCAGATACAAAAAAATATCTGAGGTTGGCAATTATTCTGATTATATTGTCCTTGGCAAGCACCAAGATACAACAAGAAAAGGGCTTGCCAGCCAAGTGGCTACATTTTTTGAAGTTGGTGCTAAAACAATAATACATTACTTAAAGAGACCTTTTGAGCATGAAGACCAGGAAATGATAAGATCCCTCATAAACAGTGTTGAAAAACAGTCTCTTGATGCCATTATGAGCAAGCCTGTAGCAACAAGAGGCTACAGTTCAACTTACTTACAAGAAGTGGCTAAAACAGTTCAGGACACAGTGACAGAGTTTGAATCAAATAAGAAATGTGCTTTCAAGAAGGAGTTCAGAGTTGACCTGTTACTGTATGTATTTGACACTGCTTGCAGTTGGCTTTCACAGTCTCACAAACAATACAAAACGAGCAATGATGCACTCACTTACTTGGAAAGCAAGAAAACACAATACTACAACATTTTCAGCAGCTTCTGCAAAGGAAACTCATCTGCTGTTGTGTTTGGAGAAATGATCTGTGAAAAACTGAGGGTTTCCATTGTTGAAGCAGTCTGTAACAAGACTGCCATTGATCTCGCTGGAGAGATGAGGTGCACTTTCCCAGCATTCAATGGGAACAGACTGAACTTAGAGAAACATTTGTTGAAGTCACTTGCAGAGAAAGAGGACTTTGATGCTTTCACCACCTGCATTCGAAATCCGAGGAAGCAAGTAGAAGCTTTTATCAAAGAGAAAGTAAACACACACATGCTTGGAGAGCACAAAGATAAAGCACTAAGTATACTCAGGAAAAATGTGGAGGACATCAACAAACTTGTCATTCATGCTTTATTTGACACAACAAAAAAAAGTCAAAACCCAGAGAGGAGACACAGACATGTGGGCAAAGGAGTTTTCTAGTCTCCTCAGTGATAAACTGACCCTTGATGCCATGTCTTGTCAAAACTTCAAGGACATAAAAAATTTTGACTTCCTTCAAGAAACGATTGAGAAAGGCTTTGTGTCCATCACAAAGACGATAAGCCAGACTTCGCTGGATAAGATGAAGGAATTCAGACTGAGACCTGATCAAATCCTCATCGATCAGCTGTGTAACTGCTGCTGGGAAACCTGCCCGTTCTGTTCAGCTGTTTGTACCAACACAATTAAAGATCACAGTCCTGAAGATCACAGTGTCCCCTTTCATCGATCTCAAGCAATCAATGGTTGGCACTACAGAAACACTGAGATATTGTGTGTCGACTTTTGTACAACCCAAGTTGCAAGTGAAGGAAGTTTTTACCCTTGCCATGACTCAAATCATACCATTCCTTTTAAAAAATACAGAACTGCTGGACCACCATATGAAAATTGGAGCATTACCCCTGATGAGTCTAAGCTCAAGTATTGGACATGGTTTGTGTGTCAGTTTCAGGAGAAACTCGAAAACCACCATGGTTTAAAATTCACACAGCGTGGTGAGATTCCCAGTGAATGGAAAATGCACGATAAAAAAGAGGCTATTCAAAGTCTGGATGAAATGTACAGTACAAACTGAACAGTTTCAGTTTTACACATTTTTAGTTTGCTGAAAATCACAAGAGCTGTTTTACCTTGATTACTCACAAATAAACTTTAAAACATAATGTTAGTGATTTAAACATTACATGTGGGTGACAGAATGGTATATATATATTTCTGCTTTGGTCACATAAATGCTCACACATGAGAGAAACATTCATTTTGAGAATATAATGAGAATTAAAACCAAATATATTGTTGTGAACATTAACGAATAGTTTATTGTTTTATTTTTAATGAGAAATTACAATATTTTTCTTTTTTGTAGCTTCATGAAACATTTCTTTCGATAATGTGTTTATGTGTGTGTTCTATTCTAATTTTATTTAGATGTAAGGTGTAACAAATGAATATTTTATCTTTCTGATGTTTATGTTTCTTTACGTTTCTGATTTGACATACGAACTTTAACTTCATTTAAATCATCACAGCATGTTTTACCTTTTACTCAAATCTGAGTTTATTTTAACTATTGAATATTTTTAAACAATGTTGTTTCGATTATTTGTGGAATTGTTAATCAATGACAATAAAAAAGTGGAATTTGACCTCATGTTATTAATGGTAAATGGCAAATGGCCTGTATTTGTATAGCGCTTTACTAGTCCCTAAGGACCCCAAAACGCTTTACACATCCAGTCATCCACCCATTCACACACACATTCACACACTGGTGATGGCAAGCTACATTGTAACCACAGCCACCCTGGGGCGCACTGACAGAGCGAGGCTGCTGGACACTGGCGCCACGGGCCCTCTGACCACCACCAGTAGGCAACGGGTGAAGTGTCTTGCCCAAGGACACAACGACCGAGACTGTCCAAGCTCGAACCGGCAACCTTCCGATTACAAGGCGAACTCCCAACGGTGTTTTTATGTAGCCTATCTGTTTAGTCAATTTAATTAAAAACTTACAGATGACTTCTTATTTTATAGGGTAATCTTAAGATAAATATCAATACCACTGATTTTTTTGGACACTTTTTCTTCTTTCTGAGGTAACTTCCTCCAAACTATCATTTTAGACCATTCATTAATACTTCAACAAACATCATGGATGTTTGTTGTCTCCTCCTGGCCTGTGGTTCTAACTCTCACCAGTCCTCAGGCCTCCTTCCTTTTGCTTAGTGTGCAATCTCAAAGTGCTGGATTTGGGGTGAACGCTGACCCTGTGGGATTCCCAGGTAATTTTAGCTGTCCTCAGTGTCTGCAAGATTGTCTTCTGGTAGTGCAGTTGTGACTGCCTTCCCTCTTGCCCCATACAGGGTGGCCCATTTATATGGATACACCGTAATAACATGGGAATGGTTGGTGATATTAAAGTCCTGTTTGTGGCACATTAGTGTATGTGAGGGGGCAAACTCCTCAAGATGGGTGGTGACCATGGTGGCCATTTAGAAGTCGGCCATCTTGGATACAACTTTTGTTTTTTCAATAGGAAGAGGGCCATGTGACACATCAAACTTATTGGTAATGTCACAAGAAAAACAATGGTGTGCTTGGTTTCAACGTAACTTTATTCGTTCATGAGTTATTTACAAGTTTCTGACCACTTATAAAATGTGTTCAATGTGTTGCCCATTGTGTTGGATTGTCAATGCAACCCTCTTCTCCCACTCTTCACACACTGATAGAAACACCGCAGGAGAAATGCCAGCACAGGCATCCAGTATCCGTAGTTTCAGGTGCTGCACATCTCGTATCTTCACACCATAGACAATTGCCTTCAGATGACCCCAAAGATAAAAGTCTAAGGGGGTCAGATCGGGAGACCTTGGGCGCCATTCAACTGGCCCATGACGACCAATCCACTTTCCAGGAAACTGTTCATCTAGGAATGCTCGGACCTGGCACCCATAATGTGGTGGTCCACCATCTTGCTGGAAAAACTCAGGGAACGTGCCAGCTTCAGTGCATAAAGAGGGAAACACATCATCATGTAGCAATTTCAAATATCCAGTGGCCTTGAGGTTTCCATTGATGAAGAATAGACCCACTATCGTTGTACCCCATATACCACACCAAACCATCACTTTTGTTGTTCCAACAACAAAATCTTCTGCGTGAACTGAGGGTCCTGTTCCAATTTTTGTTTTTCCCATTCTGCAAATTCTGCGCGCCGATCTGGGTCATCCTCGTTGAGATGCTGCAGTAGCTGGAGTTTGTAAGGGTGCCATTTCTGAGTAGCTAATATCCGCCGAAGGGATCTTCGACTAATGCCACTCTCCAGTGACATGCGGCGAGTGCTACACTGTGGGCTCTTGCTGAATGAAGCTAGGACAGCCACTGATGTTTCTTCATTAGTGACAGTTTTCTTGCGTCCACATTTTGGCAAATCCAACACTGAACTGGTTTCATCAAACTTAGCAAGCAGTTTGCTAACTGTAGCATGGGAGATGGGTGTCTTGCATTGATATCTGCTGCAATGACCCGGTTACTGCGTTCACCAGATATCAACACAATTTCGATCCGCTCCTCACGTGTTAACCTCTTCAACATGTCAATGGCTGAGAACAATGGCTGTGTATTTACCTGCGCATTCATCCATTTTCTTCCGGTTGTCCGGGGATGGATCATGGGGGTGGTAGCCTAAGCAGAGGAATCCAGACTTCCCTCTCCCCAGCCACCTCCTCCAGCTTGGAACACCAAGCTTGTCTGAGGGAACACCAAGGCGATCCCAGGCCAGGTGAGAGATATCTCTCCAGCGTGTCCTAGGCCTGCCCAGGGTGGGACACATGAGCGTCTGATAAATATCACCTTTTTGCGCCCCCCCATATAACTCACCGAACTTAAAACAGCTTTCAAGTGCTTATGTTTGTTTTTATGTTAAAGGAAAAACACGAAAGCACTTAAAAACATTAATCATCATCATCCTAGGAATCGGCAAGTGTTTTCATTCACTAGAGGGCACCAAATAGCTATAAAGATCTCTGCAGTCCATTTCTAAACACAAGCAAACCAAAATCCAAGATCATCTAAAATTATAGTGCTGTAACTATTTATGACTTCTTTCTTTTTTTCTTCTTTTCTTTTCTTTTTGTATTTTAATCAGAGGTTAAAAATATTGATGATTAAATTTTCCTTATGTGTTGACTGTTGTATTATTTGTACGTGTCAGAGGTGTGGACTCGAGTCACATGACTTGGACTCGAGTCAGACTCGAGTCATTAATTTTATGACTTTAGACTTGACTTGAAAAAATGTTCTAAGACTTGTGACTTGACTTGGACTTTTACACCAATGACTTGGGACTTGAATTGGACTTGAACCGGTTTACTTGAAAAGACTTGATATTTTACCCCAAATATAAAATTTAACACGCATATTATATGGAGATTGAAAATGTGACGTCATTCACGGGTAGAACCGCAAAGGATTCTGGGAACTCGTGGCAAGCGGTACTAGCGCACGCAGGCTTTCAATTAAAATCAGTCACACAGCGATAAAAAGAAACACAAAAATGTCAAGAAGCTGTTGTATTATTAACTGCAATAGCCGGTCGCATGACAGCCACGGAAAGCCGACGGGTAAAGAGATCGGTTGTTATCGGATTACGTCGTGGAAGAGAAATTGTTCGAGCCATGTTTCCGAAGTAACAAAGAGGCGACTGGATTGCAGCCATTCAAAGATCAAATATAACGTCCTAGAACACTCCAGCTCACAGGTTAGTCTGCTCCAAGCATTTACACAAAGGTCAGTCTGCTGTTGTAGTTAATGCGTCATTTTTCTTAACATAATTGGTGATATAGGTTACAAGCAAGTCTGGCGCTGAACAGAAATTGTCGCGCTATGCTCCTTTATTTATTGTGCATAAATAGTGAATTGTCCTGACACAATATTGCGTTTCGCTTCTGTTATTATGGTACATTGACAAAAACATATACTTTTATTCACAGGATAAAACAGGTTTTTTGTATCACTAATTGCCCAGTGCGATTACAGCATACAGTATTATTGTCACTGCTACATTTCTGTGATGGGTACCAGAAATTATTTCTACTACTAATTAATTACCGTTGAGCTCAAAGGTCCTATTAATAAACGGTTAACGAATGTGTATTTATGAGGACGATTTGTGAGACTGGTAAACTTATGATACGTACGATGGTCTTTCGTTCTACACGGTGCATTTCAAGGTCCTGTACCCATCCGTCGGTAAACTGTACCTGGGCTTGTTGCAGTGACTGGAAGTTACTAAACTTCATGAGTGTATGCACTCACTCCAAGAACCGTATGATTATAAATATGCATATAAATATGCTAGGATGAGATAGCTGACTTCATCTAACTAGCAAATGTTTTCCAGGCTACGTTGGTGATACAGTTTTTTTTAATGTGTATGATATTTTTGTCATGCGATTTTAAAGCTGGTCCTACAACCGCATCCAAGAATAACATGCAGCTTATCTCAGAACTGTCGGTGAAAATTATTCTTGGAGCTAAGTTTAATTGAGCTGCATTTTAAAGAGGTGCAATTTCACAATTTGTGTATATTTTCTAAGTTCACTATTTTGTATGTGTTGAGAAAAACACAGATTTTAAAATTACATGGTCTAATATTTACATTTAGCATAACTGCAACATTATTTTTTCGTTTGTTTTTTTTAAAGACTCGAAAGGACTTGAAATTCAAAGTTTCAGACTTGTGACTTGACTCGGACTTTTACACCAGTGACTTGAGACTCGACTCTGACTTGCCTGACATTACTTGAGACTTGACTTGAGACTTGAGGATAAAGACTTGAGACTTACTTGAGACTTGCAAAACAATGACTTGGTCCCACCTCTGGTACGTGTCATAAAAGTTTCATGCTACACCCTTTCAGTTTGTCACTGGATTTCTTAGGATCAAAATGAACTGAATTAAAAACAAACAAACAAAACAAACTAAAAACCCTACTCTGACTGAAGACAATCATAAAGGGTATTCACTGAATACTCATGATATACTTACATTTGCTTTAAAAGAAAGGAGTTTGAGTAAAAAAAAAAAGGTCTTCTTTCTTTCTTTTTTATTTTTGTCATTATGTCACTAAGTTTCTGGCACCTGAAATTCACACAGAAAAAATGTCTAAAATAATCTTTTTACCTCTTGAGTTTTACGAGAGATGGTGAATGTCACTAGGCCTTTAGGTTACATTTTACAGTTACATTCTTTGTGGCATATTTCATTTAGGGAATTATTTTTCATCATTACTGTAAGAATGAAATGCAGAAAAGTGAACAATGGAAGAGAACAATGATAGTAATAGCATAGCATCTTGAAAAGATGTAAAGTATAAAGCCAAGTCTGTTTCACTGATGACAAATAACAAAGGTAATCAACTGCTAAAATAAAATCTTCCTAATAATTTTCAATCAAAAATAAAAATGATCCTATATGATCCTTTCTTACATGACAAGACTCTGCAGTCCACTTGTGGGAGAGAACAGCTGACAAGGTAACAGCATTCATTTATGTTTTGACCCATTCATTATATATATTGTATCAGTGGAGTGTAGCCACTTTTACAGAAGGGAAGCAGAGATGATTCTCACCCTCATCCCCCCAAAATGCACAAACAAACAAAAATGCCTTCCTTCACTATTTACCTATTAAACAAGATAAACTGAATCTGAATAAAACATACCATTTGTACTGTCTGTCTGCACTACATGGACATCATAATAACATCATAATCTTAAATCATCATTCATGTAACATGATCTGACTGCTCAACACATGGTGTGTCAAAGTTCATTTAGTAATTTTATTCTGTATAATATGTTGGCTGTATAAAAGCATGCTGATAAGAATACAGTTATTTGTAATCTTTACAACATAATACTTTGATCAGGGTAAAATAAATTTATTAGTACGTGGGTGTAGAAAAGCTTTTACTTGGCATAAAATCCAAAAAATGTATCAAATGAATGAAGAAATTTTATGACCTCACTGCATTTATTTTGTTTTTTTAAGTTGCCATGTATTAATCTGCTTTGACTCCAAGCTTTGAGTTCAGTAGTTGAATTTTGCTCATTATTATATTTTTTGCATAATCTGTTCTTTATTCTTGTACTTTAGATTTTCATATTCTAACCTTGTTTTTCTTTCTGTGTTGTACTGTTTGTACTGGTTCTCAGCCCTTGTGGTTTCCCATACTACATTTTGACTTGTTCAGCTTCTGTCGTTTACTGTAATTTATATTTGCTAACACAATTGAAATAAAGGTGTGTTTTATTTTGTGTTAGTTCTTATCTGAGTCTACATCTGGGTACACTTCACTCCATGACAGGGCAGTGCTAACAGTTTCATTACCAGTATCATTACCAGTAAGCCCAACCCAAAATTTTCCCGTAAGTGATAAGGTTTCAAAGCGCCACATTTTTTTCTCTTTTTACCTTTGTGGGAGGGATTGGTCAGAAGCAGAAATATAGTGCGACATATAATCATCCTCTGATCTTACTCTAAATATCTCAGGGGTACTAGGAGGATTTCTGACAGGGCAGCCGTATCTAAACAGAAATGGTGAGTTGATCAAGCAACAAATTTCTGTCATTGTAATGGTAGCCGTAGAAGAGTGTCATGCTGACAAGAACATGATCATTTTTATTAAAGCTTTATGAGAGACTGAAAACTTAGTCAGCTGGAAAATCAGAGAATGTGCAACAAACAAACTAATCAAAACAAATAATTTTGCTCTGTGCATTTTTAAGTCATCAAGGCTTCAAGAACTTCTTGACTGGTAGTTAGGCTTGCTGAGAAACTGTCTCTGCGTTTCATTGCAGACATGTCATAAGAGAGAGGCACTAAAAATGGACTTTGTTCAGTCCATTTAATTTGTTATTGCATAGCAACAGGAAGAATAGAGAATTTTTTCTACTGACACACAGATACTTCCCCCATCAGTTTGTTATTATGGTATAAAGATTAAAAAACTTTATTCTTATCACCTTTATTCATCTTTTATAGCCACGATAAGAGACAGTGAATCTTTAAAATTTACCAGTAAATGTCTGTTGCACAATTGGGTCATCCTAAGAAGTGAGAAAAGTTGGCATGTTTGCAAACTACTATACTTGCAAGAGTTCACTTTTAATAAAGTTCTTAATTTGTAAAACAAACAAACAAAAATATGTTTGCATTTTAATCATTTTACAAAAAAATCTTTCTATGTGATTTCATCTTTTTTTCTTTCTTTCTTTTTAAATTACTTTGTCCTGTGACTGTAATGGTAATAAAGCCGCTGGATGGAAGAGAATAAAGATAATGCAGCACCTGGAGGTGGAAAATAATCCAAAACCAATTGAACTACATCTGTGAAAGATAACAAAGGTAGTCTAGCATTTTAACATAATATGAAAGGTTTGCCAAACAGATTTTATGTTTTTCATCCAAGTGAGAATTTGTTGTATATTTTTTTTCTGCCTTGTTGTATATTTTTTTTCTGCCTCCTTCCTTTTGGTACCATATGCTTGTTTTATCTAGCTCTATATGTAATACTGCAGTAGTGCAAGTGTATTCTGACATGGCGTATTGGTGCATGGTTGCTCTTTACGTGGTTTCAGGTATGACCACTCTTTTAGTTGGAATCCCAGTAATGAAGTTTGCTACTCAGTGAGCAATAAAACTACAAGAAGACAGAGAGAAACTATGTCTGCATCAACTGCAGTTAGTGACAAAGGTAATATTTGTAATAATATAACAATTGTTTTTCTCTGATAGTGTCATTTTAATTCTTTTGTTTGTTTCTGTTTGTTTCAGTGCTGCCTGACCTCACGTTTGTGCTAACCGGTGAGCGAAATGCCATTGACTTTGGACCGAGAAACATTTTATTTGACCATGATGAAGAAAGAAATGCTGAACAATTTTCATCCAAACTATATGATTTGTGTGGCCGGCACATCTCGGTCATCAACATTCTTGGTCTGCAAAATATTGACAAAATTCCTTTAAACCAGGGAATTCATGCCTTTCTCTTACTGGTACCATATGGTCGGCATAGCAGCCATTACACCTCAGGGGTTCAGTGGCTTGAAAAAGCTTTTGGGAAAGGATCTCTTCCTTATGTAATGACTGTTGTGACTCGGTGGCCGGGTGAAAAATATGAAAGTGCACTGGCAGACCTGAAAGCTAACAGTAGATTTAGTGAAAAAAGATGCCACACGTGCACAAGAGGCATGATGGATGCCAACGAGATAATAGATCTCTTAGAGAAAATAGATATCATGGTCTCTGAAAATGATTACCACTGCTACAGTAGACTCAAGCACGAGGAACATGAAGAGCTGGACCAAAAAGAAGAAATGGTCAAGAGAGGTGAGATTTTAATATGTGGCGGATTGATTTTGACACTTTATGAAAGTTTAGGTTCAAAGGGTTGTATTTTTGTTTTTAATTATCTGAACATTTGGATGTTGTAAAGTTCAAAAGTTTGACTTTACAGCAAACTTTACCACAGCTGTCAATCAAGGCAGCCAACAGAGCATGACTGCTTTGAGGGCCAGGGCCAGTATTGCAGATAACAATACAGATACTGTTACTTTCAACCTATAAAGGCAGCTTATGTAGAAGAGAGCAGTGTGTCATGATTTATGACACGAATAATTACACGTTTTCAAATTCTGAATCAATTTTAATGATCACTAAATCACTGTGCCGGCTGCCCCAGAACCGGAGAGGCCCAATCAGTCTAGGATGGCTCAGCTGATGTCAGTCAAGCTCCCT
This sequence comes from Mchenga conophoros, assembly GCF_057382185.1. Lineage (NCBI taxonomy): Eukaryota > Metazoa > Chordata > Actinopteri > Cichliformes > Cichlidae > Mchenga > Mchenga conophoros. The sequence continues at coordinate 14,158,863 of NC_140529.1, forward strand.
TGTAAGGCTGGCAGCAGGCTCAGAGCTGCTGTCTGCGCCTCTCCTGACAGCAGTAGCCCTGACCAGCCTCTCCAGCACCCAGGTTTGGCATTTGGCCTGGTCCTAAAGCCTGGCATCTGCACTTCTTTCGCTGCTGCATGCTCCCTGTGCACTGCGGCCATCTCTGCGTGGTCAGCACATCCAACATTGCAAGCTGGGTTTTGGCACCACTTGTAAACCCCAGTCACTTGCAGTCACTCAGTACGCTTGTAAAGAACTTTAATTATTCCTGTGATGACCAGACAGCTTTCCAGTTGTCACCACACCACACCCCTTCTACCTGGAACCAGCTGGACTGAAAAGGGAAGGGCGTAGTTGCCTGATGAGCTGCACCTGCCCTGCCATCCTCCCTGACCGTTCCCCTCAAGCCTGCTGCCTGCTGCTTCCCTGCAGTGGAGCCAAAGACCACACCTCAGCCACAGACTTCTCACAGAATTAAGTTTGAATTGTAATTCATGTACAACAACTTATGTATTTGCCATTAACACACAGTTATTAATAGGTTATCGAGGTAACTTTTCTTTTGCAAGTAAAGCTCTGACCTCGCTCTGACCTCATCTGTCAGGCTGTCCATCCCCACTGTGAACAGTGAATTTCACTCCTGCTGCAAACTTTACCACTGTCTCCCTGTCCTCATAGATGTACTGCAGCAGCCATTGTTTACATTCACAAAGAAATAGTGCAACTGCTTCTGACCTTCTCAACACACACTTTACTTGTCAGCACTTTAACATTGCTATCTTTCATCATACTAAACTGCTGTAATTCCTTTCCAGCTACAGCTCTCCTTCTAGCCAATTGCCTACACTGAATGTCAATTGCCTAAATACAGTGCAGGCAGTTATAATGTAGGCTGGATTTGTTACACAAAATTATATGTAATTACTAGGGGTGCAGCAATACTCGTATCGATATTGAACCGTTCGATACAGTGCTTTCGGTTTGGTATGCATATGTATCGAACAATACAACATTTTAAATTTATTTTATCAACTTTTCTTCTGACGATGCTGTCTGTGTTGAGAGCTCAGTGGATCTGCGTTCGACTACTCTGCCTAGGTTGCACTGTCGAGCGCAGATCCACTGAGCGCAGCGCAAGCTAGCGAGACAGAAGCTAAGCTCGTTGCAACATGGCAAATTGAACCTCCCCCCCCCCCCTCATTCAGATCTGGCGTTTGGAACTATTTTGGTTTTCATGTGAAGTATGACCCTGAAGGTAAGCGCATCATGGACAAAAGCAAAACAGTATGTCGGATGTGCCACGCAATGCTCAATTACATTGGATGGGAACTAGTGCGTTAGCGCAATTAGCTCGTTAACGTGTTGACGCCATCCAGCACCAAGCACGGGGCGATTCGCGGTAACTCATTAACGGAGATTTGCAGCGTTATGGCGTTAATGTCATTTAAACGAGATTAACGCTGACAGCACTAGTGGGAACACAATGATTATGACTGCACATTTATGCCGACACCATCCTAGTGCAAAGACAAGTGGAAGCAGACAAAAAACAACAAGCATGCATGCTACAAAATTTACCAGAGTCATTTTGAGTTAAAATATATATTTGTAATTTTAATAAATGACAAATTAAAAAGGCATGAATATTTTTTGTATCAAAAAATATTGAACCGTGACACCAAAGTATCGAACTGAACCGTCCTGTGAATTTTGTGTATCGTTGCCCCCATTGTAATTACAGGGTACCCTGTCGCAGGTGTCCCATAATATGGCCTGCACCCCATAAAGGACAGGGTACTTACAGTGTAGTTGTTTCCTGCAACAACCTGACTTGTTGCCTGCACATTGCACATAATTACAGGTACTTGCACCTTGTTATCGGCAAACTGCATGTAAATACAGGGTACATGCGCCTTGTTACGCACAAACTGTAATTACAGGATACTTACACCTTAGTCGCAGGTCTTACAGTGTAATTGTTTCATTGTTTCCTACAAATATCTGACTTGTTGCCTGCAAATTGCATCTAATTACAGGCTACTTTTGCCTTATTCTAAGGACTATTATAGAGTGCTGCTGAAATGTGTAAACAAATGGTGGCCCAAACTACTTTAGGCAGTTTGGGCCAAACCATTTGTACCAAAAAACTGAGAAGCATTGATCTGGGCTGACATTTGAGGTTTTGGTTTATTTGCAAGGCTGGTAACTAATGAACTGCTCTTCTGTATTACAGTAAACTTTTAGTCCTACTTATTAGGAGTTATTGTGTTGTACTATACTTTGTTCCATATATTTAATGGTTTAAAGTAAAATATTAAAAACAAAACCTTCAATGAGCAGGCACAGCACTATTGAAACTACTATCACTTCCTTCTATTTTGCTTCCAAGGAGTCAGACTTTTCTGAGATTTCTGATGGTCTTTCAAAGTTTTCTGTGCACACTGGCTGCTTCGTCACTCATTTTTAATCTTGTCCTTGTACCTAACCATTGCAAAGAAACTTTTTTTTCTTTGTGATTATTTTAAGGCATTTAACACTGACCTATGAATACTCAAAGCATAAAAACCCACCTAACTCACAGGATGAACCAGAGCGGTATCTGCACATAACAGACAATATAGAAAATAATTTTTTGTAAATGTTACTAGCAGCTTTTTGCAAAAACTCATCAATTGTTCATATTTGTTTTATTTTCATTCAAAAAATGCCAAAGATAACACAGTTTAAGAGGCAAATAATAATATTTTTCCACCAACAAAGTGAGTCTAAACTTATCTTCCAATGGTGTGCTGTGTGTCCTTATAAATTCTCTGGCATTTTCATCCTTGTTTCACTAAATTGTTGCAACTATTTTCCATTTTCCTAGCAAAATGGAAAGAAATTAATGTGGCTCAAGATCTTTGCACAGTACAGTATATACAAACGTCCAAGCAGTACTAAAAAAAGAAAAGAAAAAAAAGGCTGTGTCTTCAGCTCTCAGGCTGAAGACACAGCCTTCTGTGGAACAGCTTCCAGTTTAGATTTGTGAGACAGACACTACTTCTACTTTTCAGATTAGACTCAAAACTTTCCTTTTTGATAAAAGATACCGTTAGGGCTGGATCAGGTGACCCTGAATGCTCCATTAGCCCCTTAGGCTGCTGGGGGATTCCCATGATGTACTGACTTTTTTTTTTCTTCAGTCACCTTTTTCACCCATTATGTGTTCATACACCTCTCTGCATTAAATTGTTATTTATTATTAATCTCTGGCTGTCTTCCACAGTGGGTCTTTTGTCCTGTTTTTCTCCCCTTACTTGGTCGCTGCAGATGTCTGCCCTCACTGAGCCTGGTTTTGCTGGAGGTTTCTTCCTGTTAAAATGAGTTTGTCCTTCTCACTGTTGCCAGAGTGCTTGCTTATAGGGGTCATATGATTGTTACGGTGTTCTATGTTTTCTTTGTATGATTGTAGGGCTCTTACCTTACAATATAAACAACCTTGAGTCATTTGTTGGTGCTGTATGAATAAAACGGAATTGAATAGAAAGGTGTATCTCTGCTAATCTGTTAAATCGTTGCTATTCTGCAGGTACCCTCAGAATGAATAAGAGTGGAAACAAGAATAAGGTCAGAAACTCACATTCATTGTACAAAGTCTTCAAGAAGCTATTTATTGTTCTTTACAAACAGTAAATACAAACACTGATTTATCTACAGGATTTATTAGATGTTTCTGAAGAAAACTACACAATGAAACACAGTCAACGAGAAGATGAAATACTACTCAGAAGACTCAACCTTCAAGACAAACATCAGCAGAAGATGTCAACAGCAGACTTTCTTAAAATAGGCCCTCCTGTGAAACAGGGCCATGACACATCTGAGAAAGATTTAGCTCTTGCTTTTCTTCACAGGTTGTTGATGTTAGACTATAGAGCCAGATACATTCCTGTAAGACAAGACAATCCTGCTGTGGGCCATTCACAGTCTGTGCAAATGTCTGACAGTGAAGACACAGATGATGATGACTTTGATGCACTATTTAGTGAAAGTGTAGACTCTGATGAATCAAAACAGTTTCATTTGCATCCAATGGATGTTCAGATGGCAGTATTTCACTGCTCAGACAGTTTTCTGAAGCAGAACCTGGTTACAAAGCTATCCCAGTGTCAGTACGCCTTACCTTTGCTTGTTGCTGACCCAGTCACAAAGGATATTGAATGTCCTTTGTGGACATTCAGGCAGATACAAAAAACATGGAAGAAAACTCAAATCAAGGATAATTCACATGCCATGACCATGAAGACAATGCCCATCTGCAAAGCCGAGACACCCATGGTGTCATTCTTCCGCCTGGGTTCACTTCCAGTGTCAAAATCTCAGCTCATGAACACTTTGATCAATGACCGTCACAGCACCTTCTTCCATAGAAATTGTCCAGGTAGCACCAAATGTCGCCTGCTGATGGATGGTGTGGCAGAGATTGCCTGGTACTGCCCTGCTGGAAAACCCAATGACTCCTTCACTGACTGCATTGCCTTTTGTAATCTTCATGGTGATGCTCTGTCATTTCAAAAACAGCGTGAGATACTGACAGAAAAATCATCAGTCACTGTTGTTCTTGTGCCAACTCTGGAAAAAGGCCAGAAAAGTACCACAGTAATCCAAGACCTTTTCAAGTCACCAAATCCTTTGATTATTCTCATTGCTGATAATGATTGTGGTGCTCTCCAAGTGAAAAAGAGAAGATACAAAATGGGTCTGAAAGACAGAAGCCAGTCAGATGTTTCTGAAGAACTGAAAGGAATTATCAGAGAGATTTTACATGAACCTCACACATCCTTCCAGCTTGAATCCTTGGCTGAGGTCTTTGGAGTCACAGTGGATGAAGATGATGAAGTCTGTCAAAAAGGGAAATCAGCTGCAATGAAAACAGTTAATATACTTCAAGGGATGGAAATTTCAAAGATCAAAGTTACATTTCTACCTTGTCAAGGCAATCTGTGGCATGAGTGGTGCAGAATAAATAAAGAGCTGTATAAACTTAAAGGAAACACCGAGCAGGAAAAAAGTCAGAAACAGCAGCAGCTGATGCAAATAAGACAAAATCAGTGCCAAGCTTCATGTAGTGAACTGATGAAGTCATTCACAGAAAGCCTCTTGTCATCAAAAGAGACATCAAAACAGAAGGAGTACTTCCTGAAATGGACTCAGATCTTAACAGATGCCCTATCCACAGATGATCTTTCTTTGATTCTTCAAAGCTATGATGAAAAGTGGACTGAGCTCTTGACTCTGAAAAAGAAACACGACAAATCTGATCTGTTAACAAGCAAACAAACAGAGCTTGAAGAAATCTCCAAAACACTGCAGTCTGCAACCTTTGGCCTGGAACACATCTTCAGAGAAATGGGACAGATCTATGAAGCCCACAGAGCAGTACAAGCAGAGAGTAAACACACTGACTGGTCTAAATACCCTGAACTGGCTGCAGATCTGATGATTTCAGGACACCCAGTGGAGCTGATGGATGGTGATGCAGGTCATGTGCCTCTAACATGGATCTCCAGTCTTTTAGATGAAGTTATCAAGAAACTAGGCGACCAGAGAGTTTTTGTGTTGTCAGTTTTGGGCGTACAAAGCAGTGGAAAATCAACAATGCTGAATGCCATGTTTGGATTGCAGTTTGCAGTGAGTTCAGGCAGGTGCACCAAAGGTGCCTTCATGCAGCTGGTCAAAGTGTCAGAGGAAATCAAGAAAGACTTCCAGTTTGACTATTTTCTAGTGGTGGACACTGAAGGACTGCGAGCTCTTGAGCTGGAAAGTAATGATACTCTTCATCACGACAATGAATTAGCAACATTTACTGTTGGTCTGGGAAACATGACACTGATCAACATCTTTGGTGAGAATCCAGCTGACATGCAGGATGTCCTGCAGATTGTTGTTCAGGCTTTCATGAGGATGAAGAAAGTTAAACTTTCTCCCAGTTGTGTGTTTGTTCACCAGAATGTGACAGATATCGCAGCTGCTGAGAAAAACATGGATGGGAAAAGACGCCTGCAAGAAAAACTGGACCAGATGGCTCAGCTAGCTGCTAAAGAGGAATCATGTGATGCTGAGTGCTTCAGTGACGTCATTGCCTTTGATGTGCAAACAGATGTGAAATACTTTGCTCAGTTATGGGAGGGAAGTCCACCGATGGCTCCTCCAAATCCAGGCTACAGCGAGAGCATCCAAGAGCTGAAGAACATCATCCTGTCTAAGGCTAAACAGTCCACTGGGATCACTCTCTCACATTTCAAAATCAAAATTCATGACTTGTGGAAAGCCCTGATGAACGAACACTTTGTTTTCAGCTTCAAAAACACATTAGAAATTGCAATTTACAGAAAACTTGAGGTCGAATATGGGAACTGGACCTGGGCCCTGAGGAGCAACATGCTGACTATTGAAAACCAGCTTCACACCAGAATTGAAAATGGAGAACTTGAGAAAGTTGAACGCAGTGATCTTTTTAAAGAGATGAGCAAATCATATGAAGCAATTAAAAATGACTTGGTGACATACTTTGAGGATGATGGAGACAAAGAAATACTGGTTCAGTGGAGAGGCCAATTTGAAAACAAAATAAAGGAGTTCCAAGAGGATCTGGTGAGAGGAGCGATAAAAAAACTGGATGAAATTATTCAGCAGAAGAAAGCGTGTAAAAAGCTGGATGATAAGAAAAAAGACTTTGAGAGCAAACTGCTGCTAAAGAGCAAAGAGCTCGCTCATCAGTTAACACACAACGCAAAAGATGAAGAGGAACTTCAAAAACAGTTTAACAGTTTTTGGAGTGATTGGGTTAAAAAATTAACTGCAGATACACAACCCATTGAGGACATTAATCTGGAAGACGATGAAGCAAACATTCTTAATAACCTTGGTTTTGAATGGGATCTTATAATTAGCTGCAAAAGCAACGGCAAATACAAAACCATATCCAACGTTGGTGATTATTCTGAATATATTTTGTTCAGCAAGCAGCAAGACACAAAAGAGAAAATGAAAGTCAAAAAACTACTTCAATTTTTTGAAGATTGTGCTACAAAAGAATCTTTTCGATTTGAAGATAAACAATTAATCAGAGCCCTCATAAGAAATGTTGAAAAACAATCACTTGATATAATCAAGAGCAAACCTGTAACAACAAGAGGCTACAGTCCAACTTACTTACAAGAAGCGGCCAAAAATGTTCTGGAGAAAGTGACAGAGTTCAAATCAAACAAGAAATATGATTTCAAAAAGGAGTTCACCGTTGATCTCTTACTGTATGTGTTTGACAGGGCAGCCATTTGGCTTTCACAGTCTCACAAAAAATTCAAAACAAGCAATGATGCACACACTTACTTGGAGAGTAAAAAACCACAATACTACAACATTTTCAGCAGCTTCTGCAAAGGAAACTCATCTGCTGTTGTGTTTGGAGAAATGATCTGTGAAAAACTGAAGGTTTCTATTGTTGAGGCTGTTTGTAACAAGACTGCCATTGATCTCGCTGGAGAGATGAGGTGCACTTTCCCAGCATTCAATGGGAACAGACTGAACTTAGAGAAACATTTGTTGAAGTCACTTGCAGAGAACGAGGACTTTGATGCTTTCATCAACTACATCCAAAATCCGAGGAAGCAAGTCGAGGCTTTTATTGAAGAGAAAGTAAATGAACATATGTCAGGAGAACACAAAAGTAAAGCACTCAAAATACTCAGGAAAAATGCAGGTAACATGCATGAGTTTGCCTATCAAGCTTTATTTGATGCAACAAATAACGTCAAAACACAAAGAGGAGACATCGACATGTGGGCAAAGGAATTTTCCAGTTTCCTTAAAGATAAACTGACTCTTGAATCTATCTCTTGTCAAAACTTCATGGACATAAACAATTTCGAATTTCTTAAAGAAGAGATTGAGAAAGGTCTTATATCCATCAAAGAGGAGCTGAATCAGCTTTCCTTGGATAAGATGAAGGAATTCAGACTGAGACCTGATGAAATCCTCATTGATCAGCTGTGTAACTGCTGCTGGGAAACCTGCCCGTTCTGTGCAGCTGTTTGTACCAACACTGTTAAAGATCACAGTCCTGAAGACCACAGTGTCCCCTTTCATCGATCTTTAGCAGTTAAGGGCGCACAGTATCATAACAGTGAGGAAATGTGTATTGAGTTCTGCACGACAAAGGTTGCAAGTGATGGAAATTTTTATGCTGGAAAAAATACAACAAAACTAATTCCTTTTAAACAGTATCGGAGTGCTGGACCACCATATGCAAACTGGAGCATAACCTCAGATGAGTCTAAGCTGAAGTACTGGAAATGGTTTGTGTGGCAATTTCAGGAGGAACTTGAAGACTACTATGCTTTAAAATTTACAGGACATGGTGAGATTCCCAGCGAGTGGAACACACACACTAAAGAAGATGCTATTCAAAGTCTGGATGAAATGTTCAGTACACACTATGAATAAATCAGCACAGTTCCAACTCTGCTGAAAATCACAGCAGCTATGTTCATGCGGCATTTTTACAAATTAAACTGTGTAAAATGACAGTTACATAATCTTAGTGATTTAAATTTATAATGTGGGCAGTGAATAGGTGATTAGACCAATACACAGAAACCTGCTTTACTGAAAGGAATGCTTATACAGACCAAAACGGTCATTTTGAGAATTTACAGTAGAAGAGAAATAAAGGTAAATATATCAAGGTTACTAAAACGATATCACTACCAAAGGATTTCTGGAAGAGGAAACAGTTTTAATAAAGGAGAATTTAGTTTATTTATTATTTTTAAAGAAAAGTGACAATTATGTGTTTGAATGATTTTATATTTTATGATATGAAGCATAGATAATATAGAAAAGAGCTGCTATGTGATGTATCTTGTCAAAATTGACATTTTGATGAACTGGTGAATGTCTGCCTATAGTCTGAATCTCTCTTAGATGATCTTGTCTTATTCATGCTACTGACCTGTTGTCAGTTAACCTAATTCGTTGCAAAATGTTTATTTTGACTACCAATTAATTTTAAACCCTTTGTTGCCCCATTCCCAAATTTTGTGAGACATGTTACTGCCATAAAAGGTAAAAAAAAGCCAATCGTTTTCTTAAAATGCAACATTTTGTCAGTTTAGTAGTTCTGCAAATGATTGCATTGTTTTTCTTTACATTCACATTTATTGAATTGTCAATCAGTGACAACACGAAATTTTATTCTTGTGTTATTAATGATAGTAAAGAGGTTTAATAATCTAACTGCTTAATACATGAATTTTTTTTATTTTATTTATTTGTTCAGTTTGGGGGGGGGGGGGGGGTGTCTGTATTTCCAGCTCCCTACGTTGTTTACCACCTTCTGATTTCTAGTCTTTATGTATTGTTAATGTACCTTTCCTCAGTTCCATGTTATTTTTAGTCTGCGTCTCTGTCGCGCATTTTTTATTTTACTTTGACAGCCAGTGTATTGAGTTTTGCGTCCTCGTGTCTCGTCATGTCAGATTCGTCCCGGCTGTATTCTCACCTGTTCCCCATCCTCTTTTTTTTCTACTTGTGTATTTAAGCCCTGCGTCTTCCTTGTTCATTGCTGGTTTGTCTATTTCTCATCCTGCGTCTCCCCCTCTCGGTGCTCATGTCTCAGGCCCGTCATTCCCTGCCCTGTGTTCTGCCTTCCTGCCTGTTTTTCATGTACATTCCAAATTTAATTAGTTTTCTATTTCCTGATGTTCAGCAATAAAGCTGCCTTTTGAGTTTATGTTTTGCCTCCTTGAGTCTGCGTTTGGGTCCTCTCTTGCCTGCTTCACATGGCCAGCATATGACATGTTCATTTAATCTAAATTTAATTTAGCTATTTTCTCACAGAACAGCAGACAGTGTAGCAGTCCTTTCCACTCATCCATCATGTTTAACTCTAACCACTGTTCTCTGGCAGCCTCTTGACAGTCACTAAAGTGGAGTAGGAGGATAGTAAGCTTTGCACTGACTCTTTTTGAAAGGAAGAGAGTACTTAGTCTGAGAGTACTCACATCTTAAGGACAGGAGAAGGAAAAATTCCCGTTCTGCGTCACATGATACCTCCATCAATTCAGACCACCACCAACTTAGTCTGGAGGAAACTTTTAGACGCTTACTAGGTCATTTTGTTTAGTTTCTGTGTTTTTCATGATGCAAAAGGTATCTGAAGCATTAGTAATTTGTACTTACTCCCACAGTATTTTTCTTTATATTAAAATTGTAGTAAAACGAAAGCATGGTCAGTATATTTACTTCTACTTTACTGAGAGTTAAAAGTACAAACAGTAGAAAGTACTTAGTTCATAGCTCAGTGCAGCATAATAGCAAGTTCTCTTTGAATTTACCAGCACAAGCCAGTCCAAGGGTCAATTTGATACAAATCTTTGGAATGCATTCTATTGTTTTGTAATCTACTTTCACCCTGCTATTGTAGCACAGTACAGCTCATACATCACACAGAGAATTAGAAAGCTGTGTTATTTTAAAACACATGAATTACCTGTCAACACTTTTAACATATTCACTTTGATATGATTCAAAGACAGTGTGGCACACTTAAAAAGTTGCACTTCTGTCTTAACACTTCTTCAGTAGGGGTGGGTTTAAAAAATTGATTTCCCTATTCAAATCAGTTTCTTAAAATATAAATGTATATTGCCAGGAATGCCAAAATTTCAGGTTAACGCTCACGAAATGTGACGTCGGACCCCTCCCAAGAACGCACAACACTCGCCAGGCACACCTGTTCACCCGGCCTCCACGCCACCCTGGGAGCTCACTGTGCCACCCCTCCTCGGCAGCAGGCCAGAGACCCCCCACCCCCGGTCCTCTGTTCGAGGCAAGGAGGGGGGAGAAGTTAGGCGTCTTGGGCACCCCAAGTGGTACCCCAAATACTAAACGTCCAACTGCACACTTCTTGAGGTTGACCGTGAGCCCTGCCTGCCTCAGAGACTCCAGGATCGCAGCCACCCACCACACATGCTCCGCCCACGTGTCACTGTAGATGATTACATCATCTAGGTAGGCGGCAGCATATGGCCGCAGCACCCGGTCCATGAAACGCTAGAAGGTGGCAGGGGCCCCGAACAAGCCGAACGAAAGTGTAACGAATTGATACAAACTGTACAGAGTGGAGAAGGCCGTTTTTTCCTTGGACTGCAGACAAGGGAATCTGCCAGTAGCCACTGATCAAATCTAGTGTCGTGAAAAAGTGAGCAGTGCCCAACTGGTCCAGCGGCTCATCGACCCTGGGCATTGGGTACGCATCAAAACGTGACACCTCGTTCACCTTGCGATAGTCGACACAGAACAGTATAGAACCATCCTCCTTCACGACCAGAACAATGGGGCTACACCACGCACTGTGCAACTCGTCTATTACTCACAACTTCAGCATTTCGCTCTATTCCCACTGAACTACTTGTCTTTTATGTTCAGGCAGCCTGTAGGGCCATGAATGCACCATCACACCAGGCTGCATATAAAAATGGTGCTCCATGAGAGACGTACGGCCGGGTAGGGGGTAGAACACATCAGCAAAGCACTGTTGCAATGCAGCAACATCCACAATGGAGGGAGGCGGGAATGTTGGAATTTGGAACCAATGTGATCTCGGACCCTCCCAAGGACGCACAACACGGTCCATGTGGTGACAGCACTTTTATTGTTACAGTAGTCCAACTGTGGTTTCAGCACACTGGCATGGGACACAGACACTCCCGTTCAGCCATCACGCACACACCACTGCCTCGTCGAATGTCACTGCAAAAGTTAATCACCTCGCCAGGCACACCTGTTCACCCCGCCTCTGCAGCAGGCCGGAGACCACACGTCTGCCACACAAAACTATATCAACAACCGCCAAACAGCTAAAACAGTAAATGATAGTATGTAAAAAGATTCCACAAAAACATGTAAACACAAGTACTGTAACCCCCCCCCCACAAGACAGCTCGAACACAGTCAAGCTTTGTTTTTATACATAGATATAAAAATATGGATATGTGCAGATAAATGATCATAATTATAATATTTCTGACTGAGTCAAAAGTGAATTAAATTGAATCAGAAATCGAATCAAATTGGGACCTTGTAAATCAGTTATAGGAATCAGTGATGATACCCAGCCCTATTCTTCAGTACCTTAAGAAAACCCACACACATTTTGTTCATTTCCAAAAAACAAAAGGTTTTGCAAAGAATGTTTATTTGTCAAGCTCACAGATTGATGCAGCAAGAGAAAAGTAAACACATGCATATGTCTTTAAGAAAGTCTCTACGGGCAAGCATGTTTTCTACAGGAAAAGAACTGTGTTGAGCACTCTGTAAGCCATTGAGAAGGTGACCAGCATGCCCACGACCCAGGACAGAGCCCTGCTTAGCTGAGGCAGAGCGCCAATGTAGGCAATGGTGTGGAAGATCCGAGCGCCAGCGAAAATACGAAAGTGAAGAAGAGCGACAGAAAGCTCGGGTCCAGTCAGAGCATAAAGGAGGCCGACAATCACGAAGGGAATAATGTTCTCCAGGTCATTCTGGTGACACCTAGAGGACAAAACAAACAGAGGTTTAGCAACTGCGATGGCCACATTATTAGTAACAGTAGGCAACACTAATTTACACAATTTATTATACACATTTATGTTTTTTGGTAGTGTCTGTCCAAAGAATATCAAACACTCCCTAAAACCCTAAAACAACCCCCCCCCCCCCCCCCCCCCAAAAAAAAACCCCCCAAAAAAACCCCAAACAAACATGATATTTTCTTAACTTCTTTAGATCAACCATTGTCCTAAAGACACATCAGGATTCTGTAGTATCTGAATTTTATGGCCAGATTATCTCACCTTCGAATTCGTTCTACATCTGGGTGAGTTTTCAGCAGCTTCTTCTTTTCCTCTGCAGACTTTCTGGCTACATCCTCTTCATTAGAAAAAGACTTTAAAAAATAGAGAATACAAGTGTTTATTTCTGCCAGATCACTATAAATATATCAGGTCGAAAGGATCAACGCCAAGAAGTGAGGATGGTTTATTTAGTTATGTGAATCTTTACTTTTCATAAACCAACATGAGTCTTGTAAGTTTTGAACTTGCAGCCTTATAAAACCAGGACAAAAAATTTCAACTAAGCTAATGTTACAGAGAAATACCCAAAATGTAGAACATGCTTGCATTTGAACTAACCCCTCTGGTGAAGCGGTTGTAACTAGTTATTGGCCCCATCAGTAGCATCTTCACAACAACAATAACTGCATATGTGCTGAAAGCCCTCACTACCTCATTTTCCATCAGCTCTGCCATCTCTGCTTATTTACAGCTGAAGAATGAAGAAAAGAAGGAAGTTCGTTTACCTTCCTATTAAAACAATTTTACTTCAAATTTAAATCTATTTGTAGTTTCTGTGTTTTTTAGATCTTTATATCTTTCTTTACACAAGATCTTTAATCTTTACACAAAGTACCACTGTGAAAATAACTCAATCCAAAATAGTAAAATATTTAATGCTAAACTATTCATACACCATTTAAGCATCAAATAGGACCGACTGCACTCACAACCATAATATAAAGTATATAAGACAGTGTTATCAGTAAGGCCATAAAGATGGTCGCTCACAGTGAACAGAGGCGGGGGTTTACGACACCAACTCTCTGCCATCTATAATCCAGTTTTGAGATCCCTTCCCAGACGCCTTAACGCCCACTCACATCCTGGGCCATCTGATCTCAGGAATTCGCATGATAAGGTGGGGCCAGGTTTCACAATGAACTCACCCGAAACTCTGGCTGATTGGGTCTGTGGGATTGTAGTGTTATTTTATGCCATGTTATACCCCGAATTAAAGATTGTGAATTATTATGTAGTTTTAGTTTGCATTATTCTCCTGAATTAGAAGAAGCTGATAACTATTGCATTAGTTAAACTGATTTGCATTACATTAAACTGCTGACTGAATGATATTGTTTTATGATGCATTATACTGCTGAGTTATAAGAAATACTGTTCGCAGAAGGTTATTGTCTTATTTGTCTGATTAGAAGAGAACAGAGTGTGCTGGAGCTTTTTGCTCCATCTCAGCAAGAGCAGATAAAGAGGGAGCCAAGGTCGTAGCTTAGGCGCCGGGAGAGAAGGAATTTGAGTGTTTAGGCTTTTATGATAAGGTGGGAGGCACCAGGGGCTATAAAAGTTTGAGCAATGCTCCACCATTTTGAGATTTTGAGGCTGTCTGCATCAGTGTCCATCTCCCACACGTGTGTTCATTAAAATCATCGTTTGACTCAACCCGACCGGACCAGTGTTGTTATTGTGGTGTTTCTCTTGTTTCCATCCCCAATTTTGAATCTGTAACAGGTCCCACACCCAGTTTCACACCTTGTCTCAGGCGATTAGAGGATCATCAGGGGGTCCTTTTGTCCCTCTGTGGGGGGCTACTCCCACTAGGTTTATATCTGGGACTCTCCACCATTTGACCTTAGAACTGAAGAAGCTTCTCGGATGAGAGGTGAAACGTCTTCAAGTAACTTAAAGAAGTCCAGACGCTTTTCTTTGCAAACTCCTTTGACTACGATGACCTGGATGACTGAGAACCTTCACAGACATTAGGGTCCAATGTTTCCAAATTGAACACAGCTGTGCTGTTTTCAAAAACGAATTTATAAATTTTAAATTTTATGAATTCTGAGGCGCATGCTCTCCAGAGCATTTCCTCTCTGGAGCAGGGCTGAGGACGAAATGCTCCGTTGGAGACTGATGTGGCCTCTTCAGGGACTCCAGGATGGCCAGCTCCACTGCTGATGGACCGTCCTGGGACCTATCCCTCGTCCACATCGGAGCTGTACTCCTCTGTGGGCCTGTAAAACACAACACAAAGTAATGAGAAGGCTGCTACTAGATTTTCATTTTCAACATAAAAAACAGGATATAAACACATATTTAGTAAAGGAAATCACAAGGGAATCCCACCAAGTAAAAAGCTATCAGTGCTTGTTGTACATACCTGTGGGTGCAGCAGCAGGAGCTCAGGGACTGGGGAGCAAGGAGAAGCAACAGGGGATGCTCGGCTGCTGAATCAGTTGGCTCTGTCAAGACAATATTAAATGTTAACAGGTTGAATACAATAGTCATAGAAAAATTATATACAATGGTCCCTCATTTACTGCAGTAGGGGTTCTCAGAATAACTAGCCCCTTGCCATGCACTTTATACACTTTTTTCCACACACACATGAACATTAGTCACAGTTCTCACAAGTTGATTCTCAAAGTGCAAACCTTTGTAGATTTTAAAATGTAAAAGTATTATTATACCGCGTTTTTTCTCCGTCTGCCCGCCACTTTCGTGCGCCTTTTTCCCTCCCGGCGCAGGTGTGTATTTCCAAATGAGGGTCATAGTTATGGGTGTTTTTGTGCTGTTTTTTCTATTGGACGTGATGGTTATCAAAACCAAACATGATAAATTTGCCAAGCGCAGGAGACACGACACTGAGGAGATTTGTCAATCAGGCTGCAGAATGCAATGCTGTACAGTGCAATAAAAAATCTGCGAAAAAGCGAAGCAGTGATGGATGAACAGCGGGACTACTGTATACTGTTTATTAATAAACAAAATATATTCCTATATGACAACACGCATAAATCAACTGCCTACATTAATTCATTGTAAACATACCTTCTGACTGGGACTCCCCTGCTGCCTCTTCAGGCTGTCCCTGGTCCTCAGGGGGGATGTTCTCCACGGTCAGCACGGTATTGCCGCTTGTCTCCCGCGGGGTGAGGAAGGGGTCCAGAAACCCCATCATCGCAAAGAACTTCCATCTCCTCCCCGATCCTGCTGCAGACCCACTGCTCTTCTCCTTCTCCGTCCTCTTCTCCTTGTTATATGTGTCCCTGAGGCTCTTCCACTTTCTCCTGCAGATGTCCTCTGAATAAACACATTATCTTGTTAGCGGAAAGGTATTTGTACATCAGTGGGAAAATAGAGGGACAGTAGGCGGGCTTGGTAGCTTTTGCGCGGCTTCATCAGGTCAGTCAGAAAATTCAAAAGAGCAATGAATGAACTTACCAGGTTACCCGATCTCCTCACTTATGTGCCTCCAAGCTCGGTCCTTTTTATTCCTGTCTCGGTAGAGATAACAGCTGGCATCGTACAGCTCAGCGTGGTTAGCAACCGCATTGATGAGCCTTTCCTCCATATTGAATGAAGAATGAAGAATGAAGGGCTTTGGCTGGACCTGCCCCTTTGACCTAGGTCAGAGCCATGTCACCAGGCTCCTGATTGGTGTTTGCGGCGCAAATTAATGCTGGAGTTCAGATTTTTCCAACTCGAGCAGTTGACGCGATACGCGCGAATGCAACACGAAAACTTACGCGCCAGACACGGTACACTGACGCGCATTTGACGTGTTTTCGCAACGGAAATCTGCTTCAGAATTTTCGTGGGACCTGCAATCGCCCGTCATCGTGTAACACTTCTGGAGTCGTTACAGTATACTAGGACCAGTTAGGTTCGACTACTAGAGCAGTAATGAGTGTAGCATGTAATAAAGACCACAGACCAGTAAATACGTTTAAATTGCCGGCTTATTATTTTGTGAAGACAGAGAGCAGACAGTTATAGACACATAACATAAAACATTCAACATCACCCATTAAGAAAACAAGATTTTTCTTTCCCCTTTTTAGTTCAGTATGCTCTGTTAGTTTATCCTATTTATCTCAAAACCTTTTATTTGGCTTTAGAAGGATGTTATTTTCAACCTAGGTTATTGTCTTATTTATTTCAAGTTCTAAGTTCAAGTTTATCCTTTGATCTATTTGCATTAACACTGTGTTATTTTAAATCAAGTTTAGTTCTTTAGGCCCAAGAATTAATTTAATCTTGGTCTAGGTTCACCTTTAAATTTCAACCAGTTCTTATTTTGTTTTAACCCAACAAAATTATTTACATTTCCATTAACACCATTACAGCATTAAAATGTAAGGTTGACCAAAATAAATTACAAAAATAAATAAATAAATGTAAAACTGAAAACAATTCAGCAAAAGGCTGAATAAATCCCTTAAACAAACAAACAAAAGAAAGTTGTCTCTGTGTCCTTTAACTATTAATCCTGGAATTGCTCTGAATGATTATCCAGTGCTTTGAAAGTCCGCTGTTCTTTTGCAGAGGTGTATGGATTAATCCTACCAGTTTTTTTTTTAGCGAAAGAGCTCAACGTCCAGCAGGGGGCGTTTTCCTTTTTCCTGCTCGGTACAGTTCAATGGGTCCGTGGGTGGCTCGCCATCTTGTTTCTCGCTCAGCGGATCAAACTTCGATGCATTTCCCGATCCAAACCTTAATGGCCTACCATAACAACAAAATAAAGTGCATAAACATTCGAAAATAACACACGGGTAGCCCTTAAATAACAGTAAAAGTCAGTTTTTTCCAGCTTATTTAGCGGTAAATGAGGTGACGCCAATATGGCGCGCTGAAACAACGTCAAAGGCCTTTGAAGTACAGCCTGTGTGTCGTTTAAGCACGAATCCACCGTTTTTAACATAAAACAACATAAATCTGCTCTCCATTTGCATGAAATGAGCAATATAATACAACAAAACATTTCTTGCATGAAATAAAATACAATTTCTGAACTCACCAAGTCCCGTTCGTTTATGTTCACAACGTCCCCAAGGCAAAGACAGGTCGGAAAAACAAAAATACATTCTCCAGGGCACAAAAATGGCTTTAAGTAGATTTCTGTCATGGGCCGAGGTGCGCGGGCACGAAAGGATCCAGGCGCAGACACCGCGCTAACAGAAAAACACTTTATTATAACAACGAAAGGCGACCCGGGGAAACTAGAGAGCAAAACAAGAAACTACACTCAACAAAAATATAAACGCAACACCTTTGTTACTGCTCCCATTCCCCATGGGATGGACGTAGAGACCTAAAATTCATTCCAGATACACAATATAACCATCCCTCCCAAACAGTGGTCACAAATCAGTCCAAATGTGTGGTAGTGGGCACATCTGCTATATTGAGATAATCCATCCCACCTCACAGGTGTGCCACATCAGGATGCTGATCTGACATCATGAGTAGTGCACAGGTGTACCTCAGACTGCCCACAACAAAAGGCCACCCTGGAATGTGCAGTTTTTTGCGCTATTGGGGGTCTGGGGACCCAGAACCGGTCAGTATCTGGTGTGACCACCATTTGCCTTATGCAGTGCAACACATCGTCGCATGGAGTCTATCAGATTGTCAATTGTGGCCTGTGGAATGTTGGTCCACTCCACTTCAATGGCTGTGCGAGGTTGTTGGATATTCGTGGGAACTGGTACACGCTGTCGTAAACGCCGGTCAAGCACATCCCGAACATGCTCAATGGGTGACATGTCCGGTGAGTATGCTGGCCATGCAAGAACTGGGACATTCTCAGCTGCCATCTGCCCTGAACAATGTGAACCATGATTCATCCGTGAAGCGCACACCTCTCCAACGTGCCAGACGCCATCGAATGTGAGCATTTGCCCACACAAGTCTGTTACGGCGACGAGCTGGAGTCAGGTCAAGACCCCGATGAGGACGACGGGCATGCAGTTGAGCGTCCCTGAGACGGTTTCTGACAGTTTGTGCAGAAATTGTTTGGTTGTGCAAACCAATTGTTCCAGCAGCTGTCTGGGTGGCTGGTCTCAGACGATCTTGGAGGTGAACCTGCTGGATGTGGAGGTCCTGGGCTGGTGTGGTTACACGAGGTCTGCGGTTGTGAGGCCGGTTGGATGTGCTGCCATATTCTCTGAAACGCCTGTGGAGATGGCTTATGGTTGAGAAATGAACATTCAATGCACGGGCGACAGATCTGGTTGACATTCCTGCTGTCAGCATGCCAATTGCACGCTCCCTCATTGCTTGTGGTATCTGTGGCATTTTGCTGTGAGACAAAACTGCACATTCCAGGGTGGCCTTTTGTTGTGGGCAGTCTGAGGTACACCTGTGCACTACTCATGATGTCAGATCAGCATCCTGATGTGGCACACCTGTGAGGTGGGATGGATTATCTCAATATAGCAGATGTGCCCACTACCACACATTTGGACTGATTTGTGACCACTGTTTGGGAGGGATGGTTATATTGTGTATCTGGAATGAATTTTAGGTCTCTACGTCCATCCCATGGGGAATGGGAGCAGTAACAAAGGTGTTGCGTTTATATTTTTGTTGAGTGTAAAAACCCGGGGAAACAATGACACGAGGAAGCCGGGATCGGGACGGTGGGGGGCTGCAATAGAAAGGGGAGATGATTACCAGGGAGCCAGGAAGCGGGGAAAACACATCAGGACTGAGTTAGAGTAGAGGGCTTACGATAGAACGGGACCGTGGGAGCTCGGGAGGGAAGTGTGGCAGTCCGTGGGGGGCAGGAAGTCCGTGGAAATGGCGAGTGGGCCAGGTGAGCACCGCGAGATCCAGTTGAGCCGGAGGACAGGCAGGTAGCAGACGCCGAGTAGAAACCTGGACAGAAGTAGGCAGGTTAAACACAGTTCCAACCAGAAGAGAATGCACGCTTTTCGTGGAAGTCTGGTTACCACTGTGGGGGTGACTAACGGACTGGCGTGGAGCATCCGTCAGCGCCGGGTTAAGTAGATCTCCGTGTAGTCACCGTGATGGAGAGCAGGTGTGCTGGTGATGGCCCAGCCCGGGGGTGTGGCTACCCGAGCATCACGCATTCCACAGACACAGGACCACGGACCATGACAATTTCTGGCTAGTCTTTACTATTTTTTCACTCATTTAAGCAGCAGCTCTGCAAGGACTGTCTGCATTTCTCTCTCTCCAGCTTCAAAAAGAAAGAACAACCCGACTGGGTGTGGCTATCACAGGAGTCACGCTGCAGCGTGCCCTTTCACAATAAGAGTCTCAACACATATTTTAGCCATTTTACCTGAATTAACATAAAACACCATTAATTAGCAAGTTCTGTACCCTTTTAACATGTTTTTAAACACAAATGAAATCCTATACCATGAATTATATCATTGCTGATGTTTTTAATGAATTTTCTAACCATTATGATCTATATATTGACTATTTATCAATATTTTTCTTATGACTGTTTATATTAACAGGCTTTTATTTATTGATAGCTATGTTAACCAGGGTTACAATCGCACTTCTCCATTGACTTTACATGTAAACCTGACGCTCTGGACGCGTCTCTCGCGTTCAGTGTGAACACACGGTTAGACTCCTAACGCCTCAATCATGATGTCATAAGCAGTGTTGGGCAAGTTACTTTGAAAAAGTAATTAATTATAGTTACTAGTTACTTCTTCAAAAAAACTGAGTTAGTAACTGAGTTACAATATTCTAAAAGTAATTAATTACTTCATAAGTAACTATTGCATTACTTTAAAAAAAAATGTTTAACCCTCTGGGATCCAGGGTATAATGGGCCATTTTTAACTACTTTTGATTTTCCCTCCACATTTTACCTTTAAAAACTATTTACTTTGCCTTGTTTGGTATCATCCTTTTCAGAGACCTGGTCAGAGACGAAGGTCTCCGAGTGTCCAGCATTCAGACGGCTACCTGTGTGTGTGAGAGAAAATCTGCTCACACAGATATGTAGAACCAAATACTGTCAATAAGGCCTCTGCAATGTTCAGAAGACAGTTAAACCTGTCAGGTAGTGATGTCCAGCAGGTGAAAATGCAAGCTCCATGAACACATACAGCTGTGGATTCCAGCTGCTTTGATGTTATATGTATGATTTCTATACATTTTACGTCAGATAAAAACTTTTGTTGTAAGCTTCAGATAATTATTTATTAAAAGCTAGACATTTTAAATGAGAGTAAGAAAGTATTTCTTTGTGCCCCCCTTTCCCTGTTAATGCCCATTTTATGATTGAAGTAGCAATAGGAGAGAGAGGGGGAGAGAATGAGAGAAGAAGAGGCAGCTGTGCAGCGTAAAGACACAGAAAAACTCCAGTTTTGTGTCTTTTTCCATTCTAGCTGAAGTTCGGGACAAACTGTTCCTTTTCACCTCAACACAAAAGGGATAATATTTTCTCTCAATACGGGACGGTTCCGTCTTTTTACGGGACGGTTGGCAACTCTACTAACTAACCTTATGAATAAAATAAAGTTCACTATCAGTAACATCATAGCACCCACCAAGCTGTATAGAAACTCCGTCATGCTAGCTAGCACGCAGTACGAGTTATTGTAACTAGGGTTGCCAACCGTCCCTTAAAAAACGGAATCGTTCCGTATTTAGAAACAAAAGTACACGTCCCGTATTGAGCTAATAAGGGACGCACTTTGTCCCGTAATACAGTGAGAAAAGTAGTCTATAACTTTTAATGGAATTAACGCTTTGTTTGAAAACATAATTCCCAGCCCCTCTCCTGCTTTGTGACCAATGAGCTGACAGCACACTTATGACAATTCGAGTATGACAATTCAGATTACCGCTCATCTCATTGGTCGAGGAAAGGTCGCTTGCGGAGAAAATACCGGAAGACAACAGATGACCACAACAAGAAGCATGGCCAGCAGGGAAACAAACGCCGACACTGCGGTACAAGTCTCGGATGACAGTACCAGAGGTGTGGACTCGAGTCACATGACTTGGACTCGAGTCAGACTCGAGTCATTAATTTTATGACTTTAGACTTGACTTGAAAAAATGTTCTAAGACTTGTGACTTGACTTGGACTTTTACACCAATGACTTGGGACTTGAATTGGACTTGAACCGGTTTACTTGAAAAGACTTGATATTTTACCCCAAATATAAAATCTAACATGCATATTATATAGAGATTGAAAATGTGACGTCATTCACGGGTAGAACCGCAAAGGATTCTGGGAACTCGTGGCAAGCGGTACTAGCGCACGCAGGCTTTCAATTAAAATCAGTTATACAGCGATAAAAAGAAACACAAAAATGTCAAGAAGCCGTTGTATGATTAACTGCAATAGCCGGTCGCATGACAGCCACGGGAAGCCGACGGGTAAAGAGATCGGTTGTTATCGGATTACGTCGTTGAAGAGAAATTGTTCAAGCCATGTTTCCGAAGTAACAAAGACGCGACGGATGGCCTGGATTGCAGCCATTCAAAGATCAAATATAACATCCCAGAACACTCCAGCTCACAGGTTAGTCTGCTCCAAGCATTTACACGAAGGTCAGTGTTTTTTAGTAGTTAATTGTCATATGCTGTGGGAGTGTCTGGTTGGGCGTGGTCCAGGTTCCTGTCATTTGTCCCTGGGAGTGGAGTTGGCCAGCTCATCACCTGTTGTCAATCTCCGGGGCTCCACCTAGAGGGTTTTTAAGCCAGCACGGCCTGCCACTCCTCGCCAGTTCGTCCTGCTACCATCTGTGGTAAACTCGGCCTCCTCTGAGCTCTGACTCTGTATATCTGGACCTTGGGTTAATATGTTTTTGTTTCCTGTATTCTTCAGATTCTCCACCCATCGCACTCACCAGTAGTGCTGTTTTTGGTCTCCATCCTGTCCTCCCATCTGCTCGGAACCCGAGGATTATATACTCCACTTCTCCTCAGCCTGCCCTTCAGTCTGTATTCTCCATCTCTTCGAAATCTGGACCGGACTCTCCACTCTTGACCCTCTTTGGAATACACCCCTGGCAGCCTTTTCCCCGTTAAATGACTAGGGTCGCCAAGTAAGCCCAAGACTATTCACTGGCACTCCGTACCTTTGTCCCTTACTCGTTTGTTTCCCATTCAGTAACATTTCTCCCCTGTGTTTACAGAAGTTCCCGTTAGAAGTCTCCCCGTGCTCTACGCCGGTTTCTCCGCCCACGGATTTCCTTTAGTTTTCTGCGTATGGTTTTTGTTAAACCCAGTTCCGTTCACATTTTGTTCTTTTCAATAAATTATACACAGTTCTAAGCAAATTGAGTCTGCTCTTGAGTCCACCGCATTCTCCTCCGTGACAGAACGAACTGGCCACTAATGGACTCAGCGGACCCAATTCGCGCCGCCATTAACAAACAGGGCGCGGTGTTAGGACGGCATGAACAGACTTTGACGTCCTTAATGGACCAGTGTAATGCTATCAGTGAAAAACAGGAGGAGTTACTTACCCGGTTGTCAGAAATCAGGGAGCCTAATCCACCCGTTTTTCCTAGTCAGCCGGGACCGTTGCCTGCACCCGCCGTTGCGCGTCCTGAATCGGCTTATCGGGGCATCTCTTCTCCTCCACCGGAGCCTTTTCATGGAGAGCTGGGGCTGTGTGGGGGGTTCCTGTTTCAGTGGTCGTTGTTCGTCAATCGCACGCCGCACGCGTTTCCTAATGAGGCTGCCAAGATTTCCCATTTTGTTGGGTTGCTTAGGGGTAAGGCGCTTGCGTGGGCTGAGGCGTTTTTGTTTTCTCATCCTATTGCCTCGTGTTCCTATGAGGACTTCCTCAAGGAATTCAAGGCTACGTTCGCTCACGCGATCTCTGAGGGTACTGCAGCTAAGAGGCTGTTGGGACTCCGCCAGGGAAAACGCAGCGTTGCGGAATATGCGATCGAGTTCCGCACCGCTGCTGTTGAAGCGGGTTGGCCGGATGCTGCGCTGCGGGGTATTTTCCTAGCGTCCCTTTCCGAACAACTGAAGGATCAGCTGGCTGTGCACGACGAGCCGGCCACGTTTGAAGCGCTTGCCTCTCTTGCTCTCAGGATCGATAGTCGACTGAGGGAGAGAGACGCTGAGAGGCGGTCCAAACCCTCTCCGTCTCTGTTTCGACCCGCGGCCGTTTCGGCGTTACCCCCGTCGCTTCCGGTGACATCATCCGTCCGTTCTCGATCTCCTTCCCCTGAGCCTATGCAGATTGGCCGCGCTCGGCTCACTCCTGAGGAGCGGGAGCGGCGTTTCCGAGCCGGAGAGTGCTTCTACTGCGGGGGAAGCGGCCATCGCATCGCTGTTTGCCCAGTCCGGCCAAAAGGCGTGGCCCGCCGGTAAGTCCGGGGTTACGGGTGGGCAGTGTTTTTAAGAGTGATAAACCCCGTTTTTTGCTTTCGGTTTCGTTGATGTCCGGTACTAAGGCTCATTCTCTCCGTGCTCTCGTTGACTCCGGGTCGGAGCAGAATTTGATAGATGCTGCGGTGGCTAAATCGTTCGATTTGCCCCTCATTCCGCTCGAGCCTCCGATCCCGGCCGCCGCTCTGAATAATGAGGTGTTCGCGATGATCACTCACCGGACCGCGCCTGTCAAGTTAGTCACGTCAGGTAATCATCAGGAAGACATAACTCTCTTTGCCACCTCTTCCCTTGACGTGCCAGTGATCCTTGGTTTTCCGTGGTTGCAGAAGCACAATCCGCACATTGACTGGGCAGGGAAGAAAGTAGCGAGTTGGAGTTTGTTTTGTCTCGCCAACTGTTTAAAGTCAGCTCTGCCCTCGGGGGCTTTTGTTTCTCCTCCAGTGGTTGTCTCCCCCCCTGACCTTTCCTCTGTCCCTCCTGAATATCATGATCTACAAGAAGTGTTCAGTAAAGACAGGGCTCTGTCGCTGCCTCCTCATCGGCCCTATGATTGTGCTATTGATCTCCTCCCCGGTGCCCCTCTGCCCTCCAGCCGTCTCTATAACCTGTCCCGTTCGGAGAGGGGGACTATGGAGACGTACGTCCGGGATTCGCTGGCGGCCGGTCTCATTCGTCCTTCTTCTTCACCGGTGGCCGCTGGTTTCTTTTTTGTTTCTAAAAAGGATGCGTCGCTCCGGCCGTGCATTGATTATAGGGGCCTTAATGCGATCACGATTAGGAACAGGTATCCCCTGCCTTTGATCAGTTCAGCTTTCGAACCCCTCCACGGGGCCACTGTCTTCTCTAAGTTGGACTTGAGGAATGCATACCACCTTGTCCGCATAAGGGAGGGTGACGAGTGGAAGACTGCTTTTAACACTCCTCTGGGGCATTTTGAATACCTGGTGATGCCGTTTGGCCTCACCAATGCCCCTGCAGTCTTCCAGGCACTGGTGAATGACGTGCTCCGGGATTTTTTGAATGTTTTTGTGTTTGTTTATCTGGACGACATTCTGATTTTTTCTCAGTCCCTTGAGGAACATCGGGTGCATGTCCGGAGTGTGCTGCAGCGACTGTTGGAGAACCGCCTTTATGTGAAGGCCGAGAAGTGTGACTTTCATGTCTCGTCTATCTCGTTTCTGGGCTACTTACTGGCGGAAGGGCAGGTGAAGACGGACCCTGTAAAAGTTAAGGCAGTGGTGGAGTGGCCCGTTCCTGGTTCGCGTAGACAGCTGCAGCAGTTCCTTGGCTTCGCAAATTTCTACAGGCGTTTTGTCAGGGACTACAGTCGGGTGGCTGCGCCTCTCACTCGCCTTACTTCCTCCCAGGTCCCCTTCGTTTGGTCCCCCGAGGCTCACTCGGCCTTTGCCACACTCAAGCGACTTTTCACTTCGGCTCCTGTTTTAGTCCATCCTGACACGAGTAGGCAGTTTGTGGTAGAGGTTGATGCTTCAAGTGTGGGGGTGGGGGCTGTGCTGTCTCAGCGTTCTGGTCCTCGTGGCAAGCTCCAGCCCTGCGCCTATTTTTCTCGACGCCTTTCTCCTGCCGAACAGAACTATGACGTTGGGGATAGGGAGCTCCTGGCCATTAAGTTGGCTTTGGAGGAGTGGCGCCACTGGCTGGAGGGGTCGGAACATCCATTTATCATCTGGACAGATCACAAGAATCTGACTTATCTCAGAACGGCTAAAAGACTGAACTCCCGCCAGGCTCGGTGGTCCCTTTTCTTTGCTCGATTTAACTTTGATATTTCCTATCGCCCTGGTTCCAGGAATCTTAAACCCGATGCTCTGTCTCGCCAGTACTCCTCGGACTCGGACTCCCGGGACCCGGAGCTCATTCTCCCTTCCACCTGCAGGATTGGAGGAGGCTATACGCCAAGGACTACGGGACGACGTTGATCCGGGAACCGGCCCGCCCGGTCGGCGTTTTGTGCCCTCTGCCGCCCGGTCGGCTGTTATCCATTGGATCCATACAGCCCGGTTTACTTGCCATCCGGGAGTGAGTAGGACCACGGCTTTGTTGAAGAGGTATTTCTGGTGGCGTTCTATGGACAAGGATGTGAAGGCTTATGTAGCTGCCTGTTCCGTTTGTGCCCGTAACAAGACCTCTAATCGGCCCCCGTCTGGCTTACTCCGACCGCTGAGTACCCCGCATAGGCCTTGGTCTCATATCGCCTTGGATTTTGTTACCGGCCTCCCAGCCTCTTCGGGGAAGACGGTGGTTCTGTCCATAGTTGATCGGTTTTCCAAGGCGGCTCACTTCGTGGCCCTGGACAAGCTGCCGACGGCTGCAGAGACCACCCAGCTCCTTACAGACCATGTGTTCCGTCTTCATGGCATACCCTCGGAGATTGTGTCTGACAGGGGGCCTCAGTTTGTCTCCCGAGTGTGGAAGGCCTTCTGTACGGCCCTGGGTGCCAAGGTCAACTTGAGTTCTGGTTTCCATCCGCAGACCAATGGCCAGACTGAGCGTTTGAACCAGGAGTTGGAATCCGCTCTTCGCTGCGTCTCGTCACTGAACCCGGCGGCCTGGTCGTCTCAGTTGCCTTGGGTGGAGTATGCCCATAATTCTCTCACGTCTTCGGCGACGGGTTTGTCGCCCTTTGAGGCCTCGCTGGGATATCAGCCACCGTTGTTCCCAGAGGATGGGGCGGATTTGGCTGTTCCTTCGGTCCAGCATCACCTTCAACGCTGCCGGCGGGTGTGGCGGAGGGTCCGGCGGGCTCTCCTTGCAACTGTCGACCGGCAACGGGATTATGCGGATCGTCGCCGCTCTGTCGCTCCGGCGTATCGGCCTGGACAACGGGTGTGGCTTTGTGCTAAGGACATTCCCTTGCGGTCGCTTTCTCGAAAGTTGGCTCCCCGCTATGTTGGCCCCTATGAGATCACTGCTGTCGTCGGCCCCTCGGCGGTCCGTCTCAGGCTCCCGGCTTCCTGGCGTGTCCATCCGACGTTTCACGTCTCTCAGGTCAAGCCGGTCCGTAGCAGTCCTCTGTGTCCACCGCCTGTTCCCCCGCCTCCCGCCCGGCTCGTGGACGGTCATCCGGCCTATTCGGTCCGGCAGATCGTTGACGTGCCCCGCCGTGGTAGTGGTGTCCAGTACCTGGTGGACTGGGAGGGGTATGGGCCTGAGGAGCGTTCTTGGGTTCCCCGGTCGCTCGTTCTGGACCCGTCTCTGATCGCTGCGTTTCGTTCCTCCCCTCGTAGGGCCCGGTCTGGGGGGTCGCCGGGTGGCGGCCCTTGAGGGGGAGGTACTGTCATATGCTGTGGGAGTGTCTGGTTGGGCGTGGTCCAGGTTCCTGTCATTTGTCCCTGGGAGTGGAGTTGGCCAGCTCATCACCTGTTGTCAATCTCCGGGGCTCCACCTAGAGGGTTTTTAAGCCAGCACGGCCTGCCACTCCTCGCCAGTTCGTCCTGCTACCATCTGTGGTAAACTCGGCCTCCTCTGAGCTCTGACTCTGTATATCTGGACCTTGGGTTAATATGTTTTTGTTTCCTGTATTCTTCAGATTCTCCACCCATCGCACTCACCAGTAGTGCTGTTTTTGGTCTCCATCCTGTCCTCCCATCTGCTCGGAACCCGAGGATTATATACTCCACTTCTCCTCAGCCTGCCCTTCAGTCTGTATTCTCCATCTCTTCGAAATCTGGACCGGACTCTCCACTCTTGACCCTCTTTGGAATACACCCCTGGCAGCCTTTTCCCCGTTAAATGACTAGGGTCGCCAAGTAAGCCCAAGACTATTCACTGGCACTCCGTACCTTTGTCCCTTACTCGTTTGTTTCCCATTCAGTAACATTTCTCCCCTGTGTTTACAGAAGTTCCCGTTAGAAGTCTCCCCGTGCTCTACGCCGGTTTCTCCGCCCACGGATTTCCTTTAGTTTTCTGCGTATGGTTTTTGTTAAACCCAGTTCCGTTCACGTTTTGTTCTTTTCAATAAATTATACACAGTTCTAAGCAAATTGAGTCTGCTCTTGAGTCCACCGCATTCTCCTCCGTGACATTAATACGTCATTTTCATAACATAATTGGTGATATAGGTTACAAGCAAGTCTGGCGCTGAACAGAAATTGTCGCGCTATGCTCCTTTATTTATTGTGCATAAATAGTGAATTGTCCTGACACAATATTGCGTTTCGCTTCTGTTATTATGGTACATTGACAAAAACATATACTTTTATTCACAGGATAAAACAGGTTTTTTGTATCACTAATTGCCCAGTACGATTACAGCATACAATATTGTTGTCACTGCTACATTTCTGTGATGCTACCAGAAATTATTTCCACTACTAATTAATTACCGTTGAGCTCAAAGGTCCTATTAATAAACGGTTAAGGAATGTGTATTTATGACGACGATTTGTGAGATTGGTAAACTTATGATACGTACGATGGTCTTTCGTTCTACACGGTGCAGTTCAAGGTCCTGTACCCATCCGTCGGTAAACTGTACCTGGGCTTGTTGCAGTGACCTGAAGTTACTAAACTTCATGAGTGTATGCACTCACTCCAAGAAGCGTATAATTATAAATATGCATATAAATATGCTAAGATGAGATAGCTGACTTCATCTAACTAGCAAATGTTGTCCAGGCTACGTTGGTGATACAGTTTTTTTTAATGTGTATATTTTTGTCATGCGATTTTAAAGCTGGTCCTACAACCGCATCCAAGAATAACATGCAGCTTATCTCAGAACTGTCGGTGAAAATTATTCTTGGAGCTAGGTTTAATTGAGCTGCATTTTATAGAGGTGCAATTTCACAATTTGTGTATATTTTCTAAGTTCACTATTTTGTCATGTGTTGAGAAAAACACAGATTTTAAAATTACATGGTCTAATATTTACATTTAGCATATAACTGCAACATTATTTTTTCGTTGTTTTTTTTTTTAAAGACTCGAAAGGACTTGAAATTCAAAGTTTCAGACTTGTGACTTGACTCGGACTTTTACACCAGTGACTTGAGACTCGACTCTGACTTGCCTGACATTACTTGAGACTTGACTTGAGACTTGAGGATAAAGACTTGAGACTTACTTGAGACTTGCAAAACAATGACTTGGTCCCACCTCTGGACAGTACACCTAAAGCTGGGCAGACACTGTGCGATTTTTTCAGTCGCGCGATTCAGCTCCTGCTCAAATTGCACGATTGACTCGCAGAGGTTAGAAGTTCGTAGGTCACGATGCAGGGTCTCATTCCAAAACGCCCGATGCTCTGATGCGACCTGAGTGCTCACACTGTGCCTCCATAAAATGAAGGTTATAACAGAAAATCTGTCGCTCGCTCTCTCTGTCTTTCACTCACACAGACACACCACCACCATCAACTTTGCTAAATTGCTA
Source organism: Mchenga conophoros (assembly GCF_057382185.1). Lineage (NCBI taxonomy): Eukaryota > Metazoa > Chordata > Actinopteri > Cichliformes > Cichlidae > Mchenga > Mchenga conophoros. Next base: position 14,188,268 of record NC_140529.1, read on the forward strand.
ATGAAAAACATTGATCAGGCAGCTGTGTGAGCGCCTGTGGTGACACCCTCACGAGCGATTGATGATCGGGAGCTGGTCGTAAGGTGTTAATCGCTTCTCGTTACCCCACGTATACTACACGATGCACGATGAAGGCCAAAATCGGTCCGATCACTCAAAAATCGGCTCAAAATGGGCCTAAAACCGCACAGTGTGAGCCCAGCATTATAGCAGCAATGTTTGTTCCCCTCAGAGAAAGGGAAGAATGGGAAAAGGAAAACACCTGGCTGGAAAAAGTTAATATGGGCATGTGCAGTGAATATCAGCGCTATCTGGCCAGAAGTGTGATAATATAACTTATTTTGTGTAATAAACAACTGCAAGGATAGATGATTACAACAAATTGATGACTAATACATAAAAGTAATACATAGATGAATAATGATGATGAGTTATGATGCGTAATCATGGCAACAAGCGGGTTTACAAACAGGAGCAGCTGATTAGCATTAGAAAAGCTGAAATAATACCTCAGCTGTAGCCAATTGTACTAAATGCACTAAATGTGCACTGTTACAAGAATATTTTTCTTTCTATTGTTTTCTATTATTTTAAGTTAAGCAGGACAGAGTTCTTTTAAAGAAAGATTTACTTATATTCTCAAAAATTAAGCATGACAGGCTTCTGTTTAAGAAAGAGACCTGTTTTATCGTGTTAATGTTGTCATTTTGAGCTAAAAATAAATGGCTAAATGATCATTTGTTTCACATGTGTTCATATCACAAAGAATAGAATATGCATCTACTTAAATCAACTTCAAGTCAAATGGTTAAAAAAATAATTTCACACACAAAAAAAGAGCTAGAAAATTCACCACACTGGGAAGGGTGAAGACAACTGGGTCGCCCGGCCCTGGCCACGAGGTGTCCCTTATTTATTTTTCAGGGAGTTGGCAACCCTAATTGTAACTGACTGTAAAAAGTTAGCACAACGAAAATAAACTTCACCTAAACTTGGTTTATATCTGACCCAGATAGACTGCAGGTCATAACTTCTTACCTGAAGTGCAGTTCACCTGACACTCGGACCGGCGGCCGCCTCTGGTCTCTCCTCCTGCCTCCCCTTTCTCTCATCCACCTGCTGGCCTCCACCACTTGCTAATGTTACTGAATCTGAGGAAGCACCACCACCGCCACCACCAAACAACTGAGTTATTTTTACACACCGAGCAGCACCTGGCCAATCCACCACCTTTCATTGTTTATACCGTTACAAAGAAAAAAAAAATCATCGGGCCACCGAGCAAATGCCCGATGGCCAGTCCAGCTATGGTCGTGCTATCAGTTAACCCTTCGCGTGCCACAGTTGGCACGCGTGCCTAGGGTTGCCGACCCCTGCTCTACACTGATGACTGCAGATCAACACAGCCTAACTGTCACCTGGTGAAATATGCTGACGACACAGTTCTCCTGTCACTGCTGTCAGGCCCCTCACAACACCATGGGCTCACTGCCAGGTTTATATTATTGGATTGTCATTTATGCTTAGAAATATTTACTCATATGTGCTTAGAGTTTTATAATCGATTGCATGATAATGGAGGCTTGATCCATAGTAGTCTGTAAAGACTGGCATTCACACACACCTTAAGGTCATGAGAGAGGTTATATCTTCTCTTGCTGATTTATGGTATAGGAGGACACCTACTCTGTATCTGGTTGAGTGTAAGAGCCCTTTGTTCAGATGGACCGCTAGATTCCTGGCACCAGCTTTGGGGAGTCTTCACAGGTTCTCATCTTGAGACACACACACACACACACACACACACACACACACACACACACACACTACTCTTTGTTCACATGTATACCTATGTAAGATATCCTATGTTAATGAACCTATGCATATCAAATTCAAATTCAAATTTTATTTATCACATACACAGTCATACACAGTCATACACAGTACGATATGCAGTGAAATGCTTAGACAACTGCTTGTGACCTAAAGAAAAAAAAGACTATGAATAGGATAGGAAATAAATATGAAAATTAAAATGAAGGGTAAATTTAACTAGGAAGGAATAAAATAAAATATAAAAATTAAAGTTAAAAATAAAATAACTGTATAACTGTACAACAAAATACACAATATAGAAATATATAAGAATATATGAAGAAATATAGAACAATAACAGCAGCTATACAAGTACTAAATGGTAATGAAGAGATATAATGTCCAGTGTTGTGCAATCCACATGTGTAAGTGTCTTGTACAGTGCAAATATGCTTAAAGTGATTTATTTAAGTGACTTGTGATAAAGTGATTCGATTAGATGACCACGCAGTGTAGTTGTGCAGTGGCCACTAGTGTAAACAAATGTCCAGAATGTCCAGTGTGTGTGTAAAAGTCATATGTGTGGGTAAGTACTATTTAGTGGTGGGATTGAGAGACCGTATCGCCTGCGGGAAGAAGCTCCTCCTCAGTCTCTCCGTGTTGGTCTTCAGGGAGCAGAATCGCTTTCCTGACCTCAACAGAGAGAACATTGTTGGGATGGCTGAGGTCCTTCACGATCTTCCTGGCCTTGGTCCAGCACCGCCTGCTGTAGATTGAGTGCAGGTCAGGGAGCTCTACAGAGGGTTGTGCGCTCAGCTGATCGCACAACCCTCTGTAGAGCTCGTCTGTCCTGCATGGTGCTGTTCCCGAACCAGGTTGAGATGTTTCCCGTCAGGATGCTCTTTATGGTGCTTGAGTAAAAGTTCCTGAGCACCTTGGAGGGCAGTCGGAAGTCTCTCAAGCGTCTGAGGTGGTAGAGATGCTGTCGGGCCTTTTTCACCACGGTGTTGATGTGACAGGACCATGACAGGTCTTGTGTGATGTGAACTCCGAGGTATTTGAAGCTGTCCACTCTCTCCACTGGGCACTCGTTGATGACGGAGGTCTGGTAGTTCCTCTCCTGCTTAGTGCTGAAGTTCACTATCAACTCCTTTGTCTTACTGACGTTTAGAAGGACGTTGTTCCTCTGGCACCAGTTCTCCAGATTCCTAATCTCCTTCAGGTAGGCCGTCTCGTTGTTATCAGAGATCAGGCCCACCACGACGGTGTCGTCAGCAAACTTAATGATGGTGGTGGAGCTGGTAGTGGCCACACAGTCATATGTGTACAAAAAGTACAGCAGGGGGCTCAGAACACACCCCTGGGGGACTCCAGTGCTGAGAGTGATGGAGGTTGAGACATGTCCGCCCATCCTTACTGCCTGTGGTCTGCCAGTTAGGAAGTTGGAGATCCACTGACACATAGATGAGCTGAGTCCCAGATGCTCCAGCTTGGTGGTGAGTGTGGAGGGAATTATGGTATTAAATGCAGAGCTGTAGTCGATGAAGAGCATTTTAACATAATTCCCCCTTCTAGTGTCCAAGTGAGTAAGTGATGTGTGGAGGAGATGAGAGATGGCATCGTCTGTGGAACGATTTGGACGGTAAGCGAACTGTAGTGGGTCCAGTGTGTCTGGTAGTGAAGAAATGATGAAGTCTCTGACCAGGCGTTCAAAACACTTCATCACTACTGAGATGAGGGCTACAGGGCGATAGTCATTGAGAGAAGCAGGGTGGGGTTTCTTCAGGACAGGAACAATGATGGACTCCTTGAAGCATGTGGGGATCACCGACTGAGATAAAGAGATGTTGAATATCTCAGTGAACACAGGAGCTAGCTGGTATGCGCAGTTGAGGAGTACAAATACCTGGGAACCATCTTTGACAACATCCTGAAATTCTCTGCCAACACAGAGGAGATTCTCAGGTGGTGTCACCAATGGCTATACCTCCTTAGGAAACTCAACTCCTTTGGAGTCAGCACACCCATCATGATGACTTTTTACTATGCCTTCCTGGAAAGCATCATGACCACCATCGGCCTGGGGGTCAGCAAGACGCTGATCATTATGCTCCTATCTCTCGCTGTTTCTCTCTCTCTCTCCTGTTTTGCCGGGGCATAGTGGGTTCACACCCTCGGCCCATGCCTCACTGTATTGGAAACACCTGGATCTCATCAAGACCAGCTGGTACTTAAGAGGGAAGAGGTCTGCTGTTTGGCGCTGGATCATTGTAAAACTCTAGTCAGTAACTAGTCTAGCCAAAGTTTCTCGTGCCTGCGCTTTAGATATTAACGTGTTTATCTTTGTATCCAGATTTCCCGGACCCATCCCTGTGTTTCCTTGAGCGGTGTGTGGCCTTCTCCATTACTTGCTGGTTCCACACCCTAAGCCTTCAGAACAGGAACAGACTGCAGCAAACTGCATATTTCCCCCCCCCCCCTATTTTCCTGTGATCACATCGATAACAGTCTGTTTTATCAGTTCACACTGTGAAAGCATTAGGAGTGAGTCAGCTGGTTGAAGTCTAACTAGTCTGACCAGCCTTAAAGGTCACATTATCAAACTGTATTGCATACACTTGTGTGCACGCACTTGTCTGAGAAAAAACACAAAACAAAATGTTACTTTCTCTTTCACTTTTGTCATTATTGATTTAGTAGTTACGTGCTTGAAGAGTTATTGGACCATTCACATCACACCACATCTGTTAAAAGCAGGTGGGTGTGGTTTATTTGAGCACATAGTTAACTAGAGGCTCTGATGTTAGATGAGGCAGACCTGAAGAACCCACTGAAGGTAAGTGCAACTGAGGGCATTTAAGTGCTAAAAGAAAAGCTGCCTTTTGGGCAAATGCATTTGACACTAAAAAGATCACGGAAATGTGATCTTTTTAGTGTCAAATGATTCCAGTAAGGAACTCTGTGACATTGCAATTAGACTGTGTATTTCAACAAAAGAGACAAAAGTATTTCATGTTATAACGTTTATCACGTTCGTACAATATAAATATTATATTGTACAGAAATTATAATTATGTATATTGTAATAATGTGATATTATGTTGTTCAAATGTGAAAAGTATATTGTACAAACATGAAAAGTATATTGTACAAACATGAAAAGTATATTGTTAGAACAAACTTTTCACGTTATAACGTGATATACTTCTATTTTTCTTTTGCCTGGGTGGCAGCTCTACGCTTCCGTAGGCTCATTAATGTGTTTTAAACATATGACAAAAACTAGTCTTGGTTTGAATGTTGTCGCATATTGTGATGCATTTCATGTATTTCAAAAGTGTATACAGCAAGGATTATCTATAACCAAATATTTGACAAGGCAAAAATATTGTTTGCTCACAAAAAACATTTTTTTGGTGAGAAACAACCATTGGAGGAGAGTATATCAAGGTGAATGTAAAATGTTCACCTCATTATTATGTTACAACTTATTTGATTTATTTAATTGATTTACCTGCTTCAAATGCATAAAGTTTTAGTATAGGCCTTGCCTGTCGGGGCTAGCGGGTTGGACTCAAGCGCAGGCAGCCGGTTGCATTCAGTCTTTTAGTTTTATTATACACCAGGTGCTATTTACAAAAGTGAGGGATTGGGGAAGGGCTTCCACGGGTAGAAGAGGAAAGGGACGGATGCTCCAAACACACGGGGTCTCAGCCACTCCTCACACTCTGCTCTCGCTCTCAGCTCACTTACGCTCAATTCCCCAGATTGCGGGTGTCTCATTGAACAAAATGTACAGTTTAGTTTAATTTCTGCTTACAGACTGTGTCTACATATCTCAGCGGTTCAACCAAACAGAAATGTCAAGGGAAACAGCTGTAAGGTACTTGTTTGATGGGACATTTAGACAAATAAAAATCTGCAGCAAACAAATCAGAAGTAACTTTTGTAGTACATTTTCTGTGAAAAGAATGATTCTGAAAGTTTTTACTTTGAAAATGTTCTACTTTTTCACATTTATAAAATGATGAAATTAAAAGTGAGATTGTGTGTTTGTATTCAGCTATAGTGCCACCCACTGGCATATAGTGTGGTACAAAGCAAAGAAAAGCAGCAGGTGTGAGGACCCAAGGTGTAGACACCAAATGGAGATTTAACAAATGGCTAGCTATTTATTCAGCTGGAAAAAAAAAACCCACAGCCCAGGGAAACTACAAAGTACACTCAGATGATGTGCAAAGTGTGATGTAAACATCTCGTAACTAAAACTAAGATTGAGACTAAGACATGCAAACTTGACACAGGATTGCAAATGATTGTAATTAATATGACAAAACCACAAAGAAGAACCAGAATATAAAAATACACTACAAAGAATATAATAAATACTAAAGAAAATTATCATACATATTAATGTACAAAGAGCGCCCAACAGAGACAAAAGATTCTCAAAAAACTCAAGGAATCACAAAACCCAAAATCCATAAAGAAATAACACCAACAAAAGACTGAGTCCAAAACTTAGGGATCGTAACAACAGTTATGTTGGCTGACTTAACAAGCCTGTCAGAGCCATTCAGAGTATTCCGCAGTCCTTGTGAGTCAAAATTTCACTTTCTGCATCTTGATGTAATTATTTGTTTCCATTGAAATTAGAAATTTTCAAAACACACTGTAATCTCATTAAGTCTAACCCAAATAATGTATTGTTGAAAAACATTTTTCTTAGTGGGCACTACTGAATGACGCTCAAGAAGCTCAACATTAAGAGGCCAGACTAAAACTATGTCTGAATCTGCTGCAAGTAAAGGTAATATTTTGATTAGGAACATCTTAACTTTGTAATTTTAATTCTGCTCAAATTTCAGAAAACTCTACACAAATTTAATAATTGCACTTTAATTAGTATAACCTGCTGATATTTCCTTATTTGTTTCAGTGCTTCCTGAGCTCACACTACTGCTAATTGGTGACATAAATTCAATTGCAATCAGACCAGAAAATATCTTACTTGACCATGAAGAGAAAACCAAAGAAGGACAGTTTTCATCCAGACTGTATGATATGTGTGGTCGGCACATCTCTGTCATTAACATGCTTGGTCTCCAAAACATTGATAAAATCCCATTAAATGAGGAAATACATGCCTTTCTCCTACTGTTACCATATGGTCTGCATAACAGCCATTACAGCTCAATAGTGCAGCAACTAGAAAAAACTTTTGGGAAAGAATTTCTTCTTTCTGTAATGACAGTTGTGACTCATGAGCCAACTGAAAAATGTGAAAATGCACTTGCAGACCTGAAAGCTAACAGCAGTTTTGATGAAAAAAGATACCACACATGTACAAGAAATATGACAGATGAAAAGGAGATAACAGCTTTGTTAGAAAAAATAGATGCCATGGTCTCTGAAAACAATCCCCACTGCTATAGAAGACTGATGCGTGATGAAGAGGAGGGAGAGCAACTCTCCGACAATGACGAGGAAGCCAGAACAGATTTTTCTGTTAATCAACAAAATCAAAAAGGTGAGTGGATAAAAACTAAAGACCGTACATGGAGGTTTTTGACTTTTCTTAATAAGAAGTGTTTGAGGAGTCAAATCTGAACAACAAAATAAATCTATTTTTTAAAAAACAAAACAGTAATGGGTCATTAATAACAAATTTACTAATTATGTGAATCTGTAGGTTTTTTTTTTTAATAATTAGCATACAGGCAAGGCAAGGCAAGGCAAGGCAAATTTATTTGTATAGCACAATTCAACAACAAGGTGATTCAAAGTGCTTTACAGAGACATTAGAAACAAAAACAATTAAAAAGCATGATTTAAAATTGATTAAAACAAGCAAACAAACAAACTAACTAATTAACAAACAAACAAACAAACAAAACAGTATATAAAATCAAAACAGATAAAATCAGTAGTTAATGTAAGTTTTGAAATTTAAGCTTAAAAGTGTGGATTTGGTGCTTTATTCAAATGCAGCTGAGAATAGGTGAGTCTTCAACCTGGATTTAAATAAACTGAGTGTTTCAGCTGATCTGAGAGCGGCTGTGGCATGCTGACCTGTCAGTGGTCTGGATAGCATTTGGAGCTTCGCTAGCAACCCGGCATTTCATCTCCGACAAAGTTATCCCAAGAGAAGTAAAGCAAGTGTGTAAGTCCATCTCTGAATGTTTGTAAAGCATTCCTGCGTTAAGCTTAACAAGCGATATATGGAGCGACTGCCTCTTCTTGCTGCTACTTCAATCATGAAACTGCTTAATGATCAGCTGATCGGCTTTTCTGTCGCGAGTCCGTGTCTCTAGTTTGCTTTTGGCCCACTTTGCACCAGAAAGAGGAAACCAGCGGATAAACAACAGCAGCACGTTTAAGCTTGATCAGCTGTTGTTAGAATGTATTTAATATTACTTTCTACTCGAGGATCTTTTTCTACGTAGCTGACGCTGGTAACTGTGCAGGGGCGGATCTAGCAAAGTTTAGCCAGGGGGGGCGATAGGGCATTAACAGGGAAAAGGGGGCACAAAGACATACTTTTCTTTCTTATTCTCATTTAAAATGTCGAGCTTTTAATAAATAATTATCTTACACCCAAAGTTTTAATTTGATGTAAAATGAATAGAAGTCAATTACTGTATATAGTAACTATTAAGTCTAATATATATACCCTAGTAAGCTATAGTACTTTTTCCTTTGGGAAGGTACCATCTGTGCAGTCTGCAATTTTGTTGAAGAAAGATGTTGAATCTATTTAATATTTCTTGAAAAATAATTGATTTCTGTGCATTTTTTTCACACTGCATCAAATTAAGGTTGATTACGTCGATTAAGCATCATGAGGTGGAGCGTGAGGGGTGGTTCCCTATTTTTTATTTATTTGTTTTTGTTGTTGCTGGGAGTTGGAACCCTATTAGTTAGGTTGCTTAATATTTATGCTAAGTACTCTTTAAAATACCAGAATAGGGAGGATGGTGTAGGTTTAAGTTTATTAGATTGATCAGTATTGCTGTACTATGAAATTTATTTTTTTGCATACAGGTATAACAGAATAGCTTTAGTGTAGTTGTTGTTTTAAACTTGAGTATGAACTTATACAAAATGCAGCAAGATATTTAAAAAACAGTTTTGTTTATTAAAAAACACTATATCGGATTCATATCGGTATCGGCAGTTATCCAAATTTATGATATCGGTATCGGTATCGGACATAAAAAAGTGGTATCGTGCCATCTCTAATACAGAAGTGTGCAAAAGTCTTGAGCCATCCCTCATTTCTTCATAATTTGTCTCAAATAAGGCAGACTTTCTTGTAATTGTCAAAGTGCTGAGCAATGGTAATGAAAGTAGCTGTAGATAATCTTATGTCTGTTAAATGGTTACAAGTTATTTTTTCTCTAATGATTAAAATTGTATTCACTTATAAAGGGATTTTTTGAGAGTTATACCACAAAGTCAAGTACTTCTGGTTTAAGGCTTTCTTTTTCAGAGAAGCTACAGTAATTAGATTGTACGCAGTGAAGATGTAAAACCATTAGCAAGATAATCAACCTCTGTGGAAGTAGTGTTCAGGTATGGTCTGCACTGTGCTGGAATACACAGAACACAGGCATCTAAAATATCAATTTTAATTATGAATACTGATTTTATAGTTTAGTTGTGTATTTTATATACCTTTTATAACTTTGAAAATGGAATTTTAACTGTTAAAAAAAAGCAGCTAATAATAGTTTAGATTGAAAATGAAATGGCACAATCCACATGTAATAACTATGATTTAATGCAATGTTTCTGTCTTGTGTTTTGTTTTTACATGATCCCACAGCAGAAGGGATGGGAATTCTGCTGAGCAAAAATGAGGTAAGATTATTGTAATGTTCTTTATCATAGCTACAAGCCTCACTTCTATTTGAATGCTATATGTTTTTGTAAACATGTCTCTCTAAGATTTACAATCTTCCAACTCAAAAGTTGAAAAATAAAAGCCTTCTGGTAGTATATTCCTCTCTGTTCTGACTACCTTCCCTCTCTTCGTTACCATCCGACTGTAGTTCTCCAGTCAGAATGACATTCTGATGTAGCTGATGGAGATCCTAATGGTGTGGATTAGTAAATCAATATCTTCTTGTCAATCCAGTTTGATGTCATCTGTGTAGAGGAGGTGGCTGCCAATTGCGTAATTCTGTCGTCGGTATCCATAGCCAGTCTTGCGGAGGGGATTCAGGCCTATGCAGAACAGCAGTGGGGACAGGGCATGTCCTCAGTAAATCCTGCACTTGATGGTGACTTGTGCTATTGGCTTGAAGTTGGCCTCTAGTGTTTTCGCCGCATCGCCTTTGAATTCCTGATGAAGGCTCTTAATGTCCTTTTGATCTTGTGCAGTTCTAGGCATTCCTGGAAATATGTGTGTCATTCACTGAATCATAGGCTTTCCATTTTTATCCATTCCATTTCCATTCTTGCAAATGTGAATGATTTCTACAAGTGAATTCAGCAACTCAACTTTCAGTTGGCATCTGCAGATGGCACGCCAAGAAATAACCGCCGGTTGTTTCTGGAAGTATTCCTGAGCCCATTTAGTAATGTCAGTTACACATGCCGATTAGCATCAGTGTCATCTCAGGGCCCGCAGACCTTCGACTTTTTTCCTTACACAAAGAGCCATCTTCAGTTTCTCTGACTTGTTTGATGATGTTATGCACTGTAGATGAGAGTTGCAAAGCCTTTGCAATTTGATGTTGAGGAACATTGTTTTTGTATTCCACAATCTTTTTAGTCACTCTTTCACAGATTTTAGAGTCTCTGCCTATCTCTTTTTTATAGCTAATCATGTTACAGACCTGATATCAATCAACTTAATTACTTGCCTTACCGTTACCATAGTGGGATCCAGTGGATGAACCTGTTGTTTCTGACGACTCACCAAAAAATGATGATGGCACAGGAGAGGTTGATGACCTCAATTCTGTACCAACTAAAACAATGGAGAAAGGTAATCTCATTAACTCTGTATTGTTCATTGTGTTTATGTTATTACTCATACATTTGAAGCTCTGGTGGGCCTGCTGCCTTTTGAATGATTATATCAGACATGAAAACTTTCTAAAAAAGTACTACAAATATTTACTTTATCTCAGTTCCAAAAAATATATATGGTTAATATTTGGTATTTACCTCTTTAAGCCCTAATTATGAATTTTTGGCATAAAACTTAATTAAAAAGTAATCCTAATCAAAATATGGGTGGAAAAATCATGTTTATTTTGAGTAAATGCAAAGGCATCTCAGTGCTGTTGATATTTATTCCTTTGAACTAGTTCTGCAACTCTGAAATAATAATCTATGCCAACTATAAAACACGTGAGGGACAGTTTTGTTGTGGGTGCTGCATATGTACTTTTTGCGCTTGATGTATGAAAACTGAATCTTCCTGTGCATCTTGGATGTGGCTCTCCTTTTGTCTGCTACTGGACCTAAAACAGACTCTAGATCAAAGAAGATCGTCTGGTCAGGATGATTTTGTAGACAGAATCTAGGATGAAAAGTTAAAAATTAGATTTAATGTCCTGAACAAGAATACGTTTTGAACCTGCTTTACACCATTACACCTGGTCTATACCAGTGTGCATCAATCCTTCAGCAAGTCTCACCATTTTTTGACATCCATAGTTCTCCCCTAGTTGACTTCTAACAGGGTTTTTTTGGTCAAGCCATCTTTATTGTAAAACTCAGTAAGAGCCTGTATTTTTCAAGTAGGCAACCAATTTAGAAAGCTCTAAATAGGAGATGAAAAGAATTTCTTTCAAAATATATTATAAATGACCTCCACACATGGTCTCACTGACCATTATTTTTATTAAACTTAAATGGTCTTGATGCATGGTCAATCATCCAGGTAAGAAAATCCAGAAAGTTGATTCTGTTCATCATGTCACTCGGATAGGTGATGGAAATGAGTGACGAAACGTTTCTTCCACGGAAAACACTATGTCTAGATGAACATAATCAACTTTTTGGTATTAAATGTTTTAGTAAAAATGGCTGGCATGCATGCATGCATACATACATACACAGAGAGATATCTATCTATATCTCCACTCCCATCCACAAAGGCAGAATTCAATGAGTTAATTAGGAAATACTAGCTATTAGATACTAACCAGACTAATAAAAACACCAGTTTTGTAATCAAGCCTCTAGAAACAAACAAAACAAACAAACAAAAAGCTAATACCTATTTATTGCATTCTTTCTGGTTATTACATCCAGATCTGAAGAGGCCTAAAAATATCTTTTAAACACTAATTTTTTTGACTCTATAGATGAGTTTTTATCAAAGCTAAATGCTTTCTTTCATTCAGTCAATGATGTACAATACTAAAAGAATGCAATTTTGTGAAACTATAACCTTGTGATTTCTGCTTCCCCCCCCCCTTAAACCTGCATCAAAAGAGACGGACAATACAATTTTCAATGAAAAGGTAAGACTTATGTTCTAGTTAATCATCAGAAAGACAAGGTTTTTTTCAAAAGCTGTATAACTTCTGTTCGGATGTCAAGTTCCAGTTTAAGAGAATACTACAGGATGCATTTCGTCAGGAAAATGCAGTGTGAATAGCTGAGTGATCCGAGTTAAATTTTTATAACTGCTGAATCTTTGGTGAGAAAAAAAAGGCAAATGAGCTGAAATATACCAAATCAGTCACATGAAAGCCAAAGTACAGAACTGTTGAAAGCTGAAGTACCAAAGCTTTAAAGTTGGCAAGTAGCTGGACATCTTATATGTACATTAGGAAAAGCTTACTAATGGCAAAATAAATTTTTGAATTAGCAAAATATCTGAATTAATGTTGAAATATTAAATATTGTTTAAACCACTTGAAAAGTGGAATCATGTATTTTAAATGTCTAAAATCAGGAATCTTAATCTTCTCTGTCTTAAGAGCTCATTCAAATCTTTGGGAAGTCATCAGGTGACACTAACCTGCTGAGTGTCTGTGCATGTTTTTTTTTTCTTTTCTTTTTTCTTTCTTTTTAAGACTGTGTGTTAGTGGGGAGATAAACTATACAGATTAAAATCAGAGACATTAAATTAGGTTAGATGAGTTGAAATGTAGGAGAATCCACTACAGACAGATAAATGGTTTCATTTCTAATTAGCCAGACACAAAAGATTATTCTAAAAGTCATCAACTGACTCCAACTGCCCAGTTTTGAACCATGTGTCTGCTGAAGACAAAACCACCAGGGAAAAATGAGCCTAAAGTTAGTGTGCCAATCAGAATGCTCCATCATTCCCATAAGTTTAAATTCATCAATTGAAAATAACCGCCAAAAGCTTTAGGTTACACTGCAGTAAATACTGACATACTGTTACTCTGTGGCAAATCACTATCAAATATGCCTCAGGTGTGACAGTGTGCAGAGGCAATCTGTGGAGTGTGAATAGTGGGCCCAGGTGCAGACAAACCAAAGTGTGGAAACAAACTTAATGGGAACTTAAAACGTGATGTTTATTGTAGAGATGGACCGATCCGATATTACGTATCGGTATCGGTCAGATACTGACCTAAATTACTGGATCGGATATCGGAGAAAAATAAAAAATGTAATCCGATCCATTAAATATCACGAAAGCACCTCACAAAACTTGCAACACGCCGTAACTCACCTCAGAACGTTAGCACGTCGAGCAGTATGCCTCACGTGATAGAGCAGCTGTGGCATGCGGGACCTGTCGGTGGTCTGGATAGCATTTGGAGCTTCGCTAGCAACCTGGCATTTCATCTCCGACAAAGTTATCCCCGAGAGAAGTAAAGCAAGTGTGTAAGTCCATCTCTGACTGTTTGTAAAGCATTCCTGCGTTAAGCTTAACAAGCGACTGCCTCTTCTTGCTGCTACTTCAATCATGAAACTGCTTAATGATCAGCTGATCCAGAAAGAGGAAACCAGCGGATAAACAACAGCAGCTCGTTTAAGCTTGATCAGCTGTTGTTAGAATTTATTTAATATTACTTTCTACACCAGGATCCTTTTCTACGCAGCTGACGGCTGTAACTGTGCAGGGGCGGATCTAGCAAAGTTTAGCCAGGGGGGGCCGATAGGGCATTAACTGGGAAAAGGGGGCACAAAGACATACTTTTCTTTCTTATTCTCATTTAAAATGTCTGGCTGTTATTAAATAATTATCTGAATCTTACACCCAAAGTTTTAATCTGATGTAAAATGTATAGAAGTCCATTACTGTATATAGTAACTGTTAAGTCTAATATACCCTAGTAAGCTATAGTACATTTTCCTTTGGGAAGGTACCATCTGTGCAGTCTGCAATTTTGTTGAATCTATTTAATATTTCTTGAAAAATAATTGATTTCTGTGCATTTTTTTTCACACTGCATCAAATTAAGGTTGATTACGTCGATTAAGCATCATGAGGTGGAGCGTGAGGGGTGGTTCCCTATTTTTTATTTATTTATTTTTGTTGTTGCTGGGAGTTGGAACCCTATTAGTTAGGTTGCTTAATATTTACGCTAAGTACTCTTTAAAATACCAGAATAGGGAGGATGGTGTAGGTTTAAGTTTATTAGATTGATCAGTATTGCTGAACTATGAAATTATTTTTTTTTGCATACAGGTATAACAGAATAGCTTTAGTGTAGTTGTTGTTTTAAACTTGAGTATGAACTTATACAAAATGCAGCAAGATATTTAAAAAAAACAGTTTTGTTGATTAAAAAACACTATATCGGATTCATATCGGTATCGGCAGTTATCCAAATTTATGATATCGGTATCGGACATAAAAAAGTGGTATCGTGCCATCTCTAGTTTAGTGTAGGCTGGATAACGGTACAAAAACAAAAGGCAAGGCAAATAAACTAAAGTGGGTGAGCTAAAAAAAACAACCTAAAACCGGAACATACACCTAAAACCTGACATGAGAAAACTGAAACATAAGGACTTACATGAATTCATGACCTGGAAACAAAGCAAATGATCTGACAAGGAATTACTGAAAACACACAGGAGGTGATCAGGGGAAGTGGAAACATAACAACGTCACAGGGGAAGAGTAAAACTAAACACATAGAAACACAAGACCTCTTCAAAACAGGAAACATAATGAGACAGAGACATGACAACATGAACTTGACAACTTAAGACACACAGCCATGAAGACACAAAGGAAATCTGAAAGATAAAGTATAACAAAGCAACCTAGGCAAAATAGAAATGAATTTATAATAAACATAAACATCAATATAAAAGTATAAACTCAAAATGCTGTGTCAAAAGACCCAAAATCGCAACACAGTGTACCTGTTGAAAAATTGCTTCTAAATCCAAGACCGTAAATCCTATCCAAATAACCCTTGGACCATGAGGTTTTGTAGGACTTGATCTATGCAAGAATCAGAGGCGGAGCCAGACATTTTACACACCGGGGCTTAGCCATAAAGGGTAGTATGCATGTGGGGCGGGGGGCTTAGAAATGACGGAAAGATTTATTAGGCTGTGTTTTGAGTTTTGTTCAAAAAAAGAATAACGTCACGTAGGAAAAAAAACATATATCACATATGCAGGACACCTTAAACTAATTTTTTAATTAGGCAGTGTCGGGAAATCAGTTTTACCCTGGTTCTTTTAATTGTAGCCACAGCCACCCTGGGGCGCATTGACAGAGGCGAGGCTGCCGGACACTGGCACCACCGGGCCCTCTGACCACCACCAGTAGGCAACGGGTGAAGTGTCTTGCCCAAGGACACAACGACCGAGGCTGTCCAAGCTGGGGCTCGAACCTGCAATCTTCCGATTACAAGGCGAACTCCCAACTCTTGAGCCACAATTGCCCCATCGTGGTGATCGTGGCGATCGTATTTGCATTTTCATAACTTGAAATACAAATATAAATTGTACATTTTAAAAACGTACGCACAAAGTTTGCAAACACCAACATTATATATTATTATTTACCTAAAAATGCTGTCAGTGCCTCAAGTGTTTTTGTGCAACTATTTAAAACTATTTACTCAACAATCAGGTGTCACAATAAGATGCCAATGAAATCATTTGTTACATTACAGGCCTAAAACCTGCAACAGGAGGTCTATCGCTTCTATTTTCCACCTTGATACAGCGTTTATATTGCAATCTTCCCTTAATGTCTTTTTGGCCAGCATCTGTGACATACTTATTGTATTGACATACAAAACAAAGCAAACAACTACACTGCACACTAACTACACAACATTAACACAACACTACACACTGATTATAAATTCCCAAAACGCTAAATGTAACAAATCTCTTACATCGTAAAAATTGCTATCGCTATCTCTCCTCTCTCTTTCTTGCCACCGCCATTTGGAAAACCTTCCCCTCACTCTAAGATAAGGGGTGTCAAAGTCTTGCTTTTACCATCTCTTCTTGCGCTAAATGTGACAATAGAATTTATGATAAATGATTAAATAATTAAAAAAATTGATACATTATTATCAATAATTATTATTATTGATGAATTATTTGTCATAACTCTGGTTTTCTGTGGTCTATCAACACAATTTAAAAACTAGTATTTATTTTGAAGTCCACACTTTCAACACAAATTGACACAGACATGCAGTGTAGGTGCAACTTACTGCTATATCATTTTAAAATGGTTATTTGGATTATTGGTTATTTTGGATGTGTCAGCACTTTCGTTGACTTCATGTCCAGGAAACACACAGACTGAAACTCAAACTCAGGGCACACAAGCTTAACAAAGTAACTGGGGAGGATTGTTCATAAACATAAACTCACAAAAAAAACAAACTAGACCCAGAACATGAGAACAAGAAACAAAACACTGGAAAAAGAGAACCTAGAAACGTGGAACTGACAGTGAAAGCAGTAGCACAGGGAGACTTACACACAGGCAGAGATAACACAACTAAGATCACTGAGAACCAAAACCATGAATCAACAATACCCAAATAATAATAATAATAATCACAAAGTCTGAAATGCTGGGTCTGCGAGGCATACTATGCTACATTAAGAACTGCATAGACATTGTTAAAGTGCTTCGAGAAGCTCATTAGGAGCCACATCATGTTGTTCATTTGTCCCATGTTTGATCCGTACCAGTTCGTCAACAGAGCTAATAAGTCTACAGAGCATGCTGTCATCACAGATCTTCATGCTGTTCTGTCCAACTTGGAGGAGAAAGAGAGCTAAACACGGCTTCTTTTCATAAACTTCAGCTGTGCTTTTAACACTGTCAACAGTGTGGTCACCAAGACTGGTAACCACACTGTTGGACATAGAACCTCCACACTCCACTTGCTTCTAGATTAAGGCCTTACTAAGTAATTGGACATTGAAGATTAGAATGGGCACCCCACCTCTTTGCATCCATCAGACTCAGCACACAGAGCTGTGTGCTGAGTCCCCTGCTCTTACACCCTCTACACACACAACTGTACTCCTGCCCACATCAGCGACAAGCAGTTGTTTCAGATCAACAAACGAAGAGGCTAAGGAACAGCTTTCATCCCTCATTGATCACCATGCTTGATGATGCTAAGTTTCAGACAATCAGATCCAATATAACTCTTATGAACAATGTTTACAGTGTTACATTACAGTCTCGTGTTTACAAGCTTTCAACTGCAGTTACCATTGGATTTTATATCAACAGTGGAAAATAGAGACTATTGCAATATGGAAACAATTGATGTATATATCACAATTGTTTCAATATAAAAAAATCTACCACAAATTCTACCACCCTGCCAGCAGTTCAGCCCCCAGTATCTGAGCGATGAAGGATTACGCTGGACTGAATTTCATGAATGATTCTAAGCATTCCTCCTGCTTTTCACTGAAGGTGTGCCATTGGTTGCCCCAAAATTGCAAAAGGCTATTATTTCTTCACTTCCCACAAAGGTTTGCACTCACCAGCCACTTCATTACTTACACCTTGCTAGTACTTGGTTGGTCCCATTTTTTTGCCTTCTTAGGTGTCTTAATACTTTGTGGCACAGATTCAACAAGATGGTTGAAACATTCCCCAGAGATTTTTATCAATATTGACATGATAGCATCACACAGTTGCTGCAGATTTGTTAGCTGGAGATCCAATATACAAATCTCCCATTCCACTACACCCTAAAGATACTGTATTGGCATGAGATCTCATCACTGTAGAGGCTATTTGAATACAGCAAATTCATGGCTATATTTTAAAACCCACTTTTACATTATTTGATCTTTGACACATGGCACCCATCAGAAGAGGGGTGCATTGTGGTCATAAAGGGATGGACATAGTCAGCAACAATACATAAGTCCATTGCTTCAAGGCAGAATTGATCCAAATGCTGAAGTAGAAATCTAGACTCGTTAGACTAGATGACGTTTTGTTTAATCTTTTTGCAGTTTTAGTGAGTTTATGTGAATTGTTTCCTGTTCTTCCTGTGTCTGCTCCTGCTCTTCCCCATCTGCTTAAAAGAAGTTGTTACTTGAGTCACCTTTGCCTTCCTATCAGGTTAAATGCATCTGGACATTGTCTTCTGGCATAAACAATGCATTTTCTTCCTTTAAATTGTCACTCACTGGGTATTTTTTCTTTTTAAGACCATTCTTTATAAACTTGAGAGATACTTCTGTGGGGAGTTCCACTTTATGAGATTCTCAGACTAACCGATCTAGCACCAACAACTATGCCACATTAAAAGTCACTTAAATCACCTTTGAACTTCAGTGAGTCGTCTTGACCACGGTGCATGCTTAAATCCTAAATATACTGGACTGCTGCCATGTGATTGGCTAATTAGATATTTACATTAACAAGCAGTTGAACAAGTACACTTATTGAAATGGCTAGTGTCTGCCTGTTTGTGTGTCTTTGTGTATGTGTATGTACACAACGTGAGTGCTGTATTTTATGTTTTTATTTTTGAATGTTGTTATTCCTGAATAATTTGCCAGTGTGAACTAAAACTCATCTTAACTGACCGTTTTCGAAGACTGAGTCCTTGAATGAACCTGGTGTTGCTGAACACTCACAGAATGAGGACATCCCCGGAGGAGAGGATGAATTCAAGCCTTCACAAACTGCATATTTGGAGAAAGGTAACATCTTAACAAATAAATAGTTGTACTGCACTACAAGGGTATATATTTCATTGATAGGTTTGCTGTATATAATACAAAATTAACTCTATATGTTTCTGTTTGTTAATATAAACAATTTTACTATTCTCAGTGTGATTAAGTAAATGAGTTTGCCAACGGCACAAACAGATATATTCTGTAACATGGGCTTAGGTATTTTATAGTTTTATGAAACAATAACCTTGGAATTTCTGCTTTTTTTCTTTTTGATCCTGTAGGAAAAGAAAGAGAAAATGCAGTTATTAAGGAAAAGGTAAGAGTCAGTTTTTAATGCTTTTTCTTTTTTTAAATTGAAGAACTAATGTATGTTTAAAAGAGAATGTCTGTTATTAACTGATCAGAGTGGGACTTGGTGTGATCTTCTGCTGCTGTAGTCCATGTTCTTCAGTTTTTAACTTCAGAGATATTCTTCTGCATACCTTGGTTGCAATGAGTGTTTGACCTGTGACATTAACAACACATTTTTACCCAGATAATTATGGCTTACTGGGGTGGCTGTAGCTCAGGTGGCAGAGCAGGTCAGTCACTAATCAGCAGGTTGGTGGTTTGATCCCAGGCTGCCTCCTGGCTGCATGCCAAATATCCTTAGACAAGATACTAACCCCATGTTTGCCTACTGGTGGTGGTCAGAGGGCCCGGTGGCGCCAGTGTTCGGTAGCCTCGCCTCTGTCAGTGCGCCCCAGGGCAGCTGTGGCTACAATGTAGCTTGCCATCACCAGTGTGTGAATGACTGAATGTAGTGTAAAGCGCTTTGGGGTCCTTAGGGACTAAGTAAAGTGCTATATAAATGCAGGCCATTTACCATTTACTTACTGGTTATTTTCTCTTCTTCAGATCATTCTCTCTAGAGATGATTCTGTGTGAAAATCCCAGTAGATCAGCAGTTTCAGAAATACTCATGCCAACCTATCTGGCATCATTAACAACATCAAAGTCACTTAAATCACAGTTTTTTAAAAAAAAGTTCTGCTACATTTTTTCACACTTTATCGGGTTGTCTTGACCATGTCTACACAGCTAAATCCTAAATATACCCAGTTGCTGCCATGTGTTTGGATACTTTTGTTAACAAGGTGTGTGTGTTGCTGTTGATGTGCTTTTCTTTTCTGACTTATGAATGTTGTTAATCCCACAATCTGTGAACTAAAGCTCAACTAAACTATTTTTTTTCCATAGTGCAATCTATTGAAAGCCCCTGGTGTTTCTGAACACTCACAGAAAAATGATGACAATACAGGTGGAGAGGGTCACATCAAGCCTGTACCAACTAAAACTAAGAAGAAAGGTAACATTCTATCACATCTTAAACAAAACAATTTATTTATACAGCTACTCATTCTAGGTTGTTTTTGTTTGTTTGATTATTAGTTTCCCACATTTTGGCATTAACTTCATAAGATGCAGTTGTAAAGTAATGAGACCATAGCAAAGTCTTGGATGTCAAGGACCTTTGCATCTAACATTTTTAGTTGATTCCAATTGATTCAGTCCACAATACAATAAATCTGGGTTTCTATAAGAAATGGATTTGATCACAGGGTAATTATGGGATAGTTAGAGATTTAGGGAATTTATGGGTGTATTCAATATTCAGTTATATATTTGAGGAACACATGAAGGCAGTCCATAAACACATTGTTTATATCTGTAGAATTATGAAAAGACTTCTGAGTTGAGTCATAGGTAATTGTGTATGTTTTTGTTCTTTGTTTTGTTTTGATAAGATTTCCCAGGCCTTATCTCTTTATTTCTTCTTAGTCTCCTTCTGAGTGGTATTTCTATTGGAGTTCTATCATAGAGTGTGATTTACAGTCTAATCAGAACAGCTCAGACACAACCCATGGTCAAAGAAGGCAAAAATAAATTGAATGAAGACTTTTGGCTGAACTGTGTATTGCACCTTTTTCCCCCCATAGTCCCTTAATCTGTCCCTCTGCTGATCTGGTAAATCAATTGTCTTGTGCAGGTACCTCCAATATGACAAGGAGTGTAAGCGAGGATAAGGTCAGAATCTTTTTTATTTACTTATTTATTATTGACTTATTTATTTATTTGTTTTTTAATGTTTATTCCACACAGTCTTAAGAATTTATCAGTTTATCAGTTCCTAAGTGTGCTTTATTTCTTGCAGCAGTCAGTGACTCAAGTAAAAAAACGACAATGTACAGGAAACATTGAAGGACTTCTCAGCAGGCTTCACCTTCAAGACAAAAAAACAAAGATGTCACCAGCAGACTTACTTAAAATATGTCCTCCTGTGAAACAGATCCATGACACATCTGAGAAAGATCTAGCGCGTACATTTCTTCAGAAGTTATCAATGCTGGACTATCGAGCCAGATACATTCCTGTAAGACAAGACGATGCTGATGTGAGCTATTCACAAACTGTTACGATTTCTGACAGTGATGACTTAGATGCTCTATTTAGCACCGGTGTAGATTCCCAATCAAAAGAGTGTCATGTGCATCCAATGGATGTTCAGATGGCAGTATTTCACTGCTCAGACAGTTTTCTGAAGCAGAACATAATTACAAAGCTATCCCAGTGTCAGTACGCCTTACCTTTGCTTGTCCCTGACCCAGTCACAAAGGATATTGAATGTCCTTTGTGGACATTCAGGCAGATAACAAAAACATGGAAGAAAACATGGAAGAAAACTAAAATCAAGGGTGATTCAAATGCCATCGCCATGAAGACAATGCCCATTTGCAAAGCTGAGACACCCATGGTGTTTTTCTTCCGCCTGGGTTCACTTCCAGTGTCAAAATCTCAGCTCATGAACACTGTGATCAATGACCGTCACAGCACCTTCTTCCACAGGAACTGCCCAGGTAGCACCAAATCTCGCCTGCTGATGGATGGTGTGGCAGAGATTGCCTGGTACTGTCCAGCCGGAAAACCCAATGACTCCTTCACAGACTGCATTGCCTTTTGTAATCTTCATGGTGATGCTCTGTCATTTGAAAAACAGCGTGAGATACTGATTGAAAAAGCTTCAGTCACTGTTGTTCTTGTGAGAACTCTGGAAAAAGGCCAGAAAGGTACTACAGTCATCTCAGACCTTTACAGGTCACCAAAGCCTCTCATTATTCTCGTTGCTGATAATGATTGTGGTGCAGTTCAAGTCAAAGATGGAAAATACAAAGTGGGTCTGAAAGACAGAAGCCAGTCAGATGTTTCTGAAGAACTGAAAGGAATTATCAGAAAGATTTTATATGAACCTGATAATACATCCTTCCAGCTTGAATCAATGGCTAAAGTCCCTGGAGTCACAGTGGATGAAGATGATGAAGTCTGTCAAAAAGGGAAATCAGCTGCAATGAAAACAGTTAAAATGCTTCAAGGGATGGAAATTTCAAAGATCAAAGATACATTTCTACCTTGTCAAGGTGATCTGTGGCATGAGTGGTGCAGAATAAATAAAGAGCTGTATCACCTTAAAGGAAACATTGAGATGGAAAAAAGTCATAAGCAACAGC
Source organism: Mchenga conophoros (assembly GCF_057382185.1). Classification (NCBI taxonomy): domain Eukaryota; kingdom Metazoa; phylum Chordata; class Actinopteri; order Cichliformes; family Cichlidae; genus Mchenga; species Mchenga conophoros. The sequence goes on from NC_140529.1 coordinate 14,210,728, forward strand.
AACTGAATAAAATAAGACAAAAGCAATGCAAACCTTCATGTAGTGAACTGATGAAGTCATTCACAGAAAGCCTCTTGTCTTTGCCATCAAAACAGAAGGAGTACTTCCTGAAATGGACTCAGATCTTAACAGATGCCCTATCCACAGATGATCTTTCTTTGATTCTTCAAAGCTATGATGAAAAGTGGACTGAGGTCTTGACTCTGAAGAAGAAACACGACAAATCTGATCTGTTAACAAGCAAACAAACAGAGCTTGAAGAAATCTCCAAAACACTGCAGTCTGCAACCTTTGGCCTGGAACACATCTTCAGAGAAATGGGACAGATCTATGAAGCCCACAGAGCAGTACAAGCAGAGAGTAAACACACTGACTGGTCTAAATACCCTGAACTGGCTGCAGATCTGATGATTTCAGGACACCCAGTGGAGCTGATGGATGGTGATGCAGGTCATGTGCCTCTAACATGGATCTCCAGTCTTTTAGATGAAGTTATCAAGAAACTAGGCGACCAGAGAGTTTTTGTGTTGTCAGTTTTGGGCCTACAAAGCAGTGGAAAGTCAACAATGCTGAATGCCATGTTTGGATTGCAGTTTGCAGTGAGTGCAGGCAGGTGCACCAAAGGTGCCTTCATGCAGCTGGTCAAAGTGTCAGAGGAAGTCAAGAAAGACTTCCAGTTTGACTATTTTCTAGTGGTGGACACTGAAGGACTGCGGGCTCTTGAGCTGGCAGGAAATGCTACTCTTCATCACGACAATGCACTAGCGACATTTGTTGTTGGCCTAGGAAGCTTGACACTGATCAACATCTTTGGTGAGAATCCAGCTGAGATGCAGGATGTCCTGCAGATTGTTGTTCAGGCTTTCATGAGGATGAAGAAAGTTAAACTTTCTCCGAGTTGTGTGTTTGTTCACCAGAATGTGACAGATATCGCAGCTGCTGAGAAAAACATGGATGGGAAAAGACGCCTGCAAGAAAAACTGGACCAGATGGCTCAGCTAGCTGCTAAAGAGGAGCTGTGTGATGCTGAGTGCTTCAGTGATATCATTGACTTCGATGTGCAAAAAGATGTGAAATACTTTGCTCAGCTATGGGAGGGAAGTCCACCGATGGCTCCTCCAAATCCAGGCTACAGCGAGAGCATCCAAGAGCTGAAGAACATCATCCTGTCTAAGGCTAAATGCTCTCCTGGGATCACTCTCTCACATTTTAACAGAAAGATAGAAGACCTGTGGAAAGCCCTGATGAATGAACAATTTGTTTTCAGTTTCAAAAACACATTAGAAATTGCAGTTTACAGAAAACTTGAGGTTGAGTATGGAAACTGGACCTGGGCCCTAAGGAGCAACATGCTAGTGATTGAAAACCAGCTTCATACCAGAATTGAAAATGGAGAACTTGACAAGGTTGAGCGTAGTGATCTTTTCAAAGCAATGAGTGAAAAATATAAAGAAGTAGAAAAAGATATGTCAAAGTACTTTGAGGATGACAGAGACAAAGAAATGTTGGTTCAGTGGAGAGGCCGATTTGAAAACAAAATAAAGGAATTCCAAGAGGAACTGGTGAGAGGAGTGGAAAGAAAACTGGATGAAGTTATTCAGCAGAAGAAAGCTTGTAAAAAGCTGGATGATAAGAAGACCGAATTTGAGAACAAGCTGCTGCAAAAGAGTAAAAAGCTTGCTCATAAGTTAAAAGTCAAAGCAAAAAATGAAGAGGAACTTAAAAAACGTTTCAACTCAGTTTGGGATTACTGGGTAAAAGAGTTAACTGCAGATGCACAACCCATTCAGGACATCAAGCTGGATGACGATCAGGCAAATATCCTTAATGACCTTGGTTTTGAATGGAATCTCATATTTGAATGCAAAAAGAATGGCAGATACAAAAAAATATCTGAGGTTGGCAATTATTCTGATTATATTGTCCTTGGCAAGCACCAAGATACAACAAGAAAAGGGCTTGTCAGCCAAGTGGCTACATTTTTTGAAGCTGGTGCTAAAACAATAATACATTACTTAAAGAGACCTTTTGAGCATGAAGACCAGGAAATGATAAGATCCCTCATAAACAGTATTGAAAAACAGTCTCTTGATGCCATTATGAGCAAGCCTGTAGCAACAAGAGGCTACAGTTCAACTTACTTACAAGAAGTGGCTAAAACAGTTCAGGACACAGTGACAGAGTTTGAATCAAATAAGAAATGTGCTTTCAAGAAGGAGTTCAGAGTTGACCTGTTACTATATGTATTTGACACTGCTTGCAGTTGGCTTTCACAGTCTCACAAACAATACAAAACGAGCAATGATGCACTCACTTACTTGGAAAGCAAGAAAACACAATACTACAACATTTTCAGCAGCTTCTGCAAAGGAAACTCATCTGCTGTTGTGTTTGGAGAAATGATCTGTGAAAAACTGAGGGTTTCCATTGTTGAAGCAGTCTGTAACAAGACTGCCATTGATCTCGCTGGAGAGATGAGGTGCACTTTCCCAGCATTTAATGGGAACAGACTGAACTTAGAGAAACATTTGTTGAAGTCACTTGCAGAGAAAGAGGACTTTGATGCTTTCATCACCTACATCCGAAATCCGAGGAAGCAAGTAGAAGCTTTTATCAAAGAGAAAGTAAACGCACACATGCTTGGAGAGCACAAAGATAAAGCACTAAATATACTCAGGAAAAATGTGGAGGACATCAACAAACTTGTCATTCATGCTTTATTTGACACAACAAAAAAAGTCAAAACCCATAGAGGAGACACAGACATGTGGGCAAAGGAGTTTTCTAGTCTCCTCAGTGATAAACTGACCCTTGATGCCATCTCTTGTCAAAACTTCAAGAACATAAAAAATTTTGACTTCCTTCAAGAAACGATTGAGAAAGGCCTTGTGTCCATCACAAAGACGATAAGCCAGACTTCGCTGGATAAGATGAAGGAATTCAGACTGAGACCTGATCAAATCCTCATCGATCAGCTGTGTAACTGCTGCTGGGAAACCTGCCCGTTCTGTGCAGCTGTTTGTACCAACACAATTAAAGATCACAGTCACGGAGATCACAGTGTCCCCTTTCATCGATCTCAAGCAATCAATGGTTGGCACTACAGAAACACTGAGATATTGTGTGTCGACTTTTGTACAACCCAAGTTGCAAGTGAAGGAAGTTTTTACCCTTGCCATGACTCAAATCATACCATTCCTTTTAAAAAATACAGAACTGCTGGACCACCATATGAAAATTGGAGCATTACCCCTGATGAGTCTGAGCTCAAGTATTGGACATGGTTTGTGTGTCAGTTTCAGGAGAAACTCGAAAACCACCATGGTTTAAAATTCACACAGCGTGGTGAGATTCCCAGTGAATGGAAAATGCACGATAAAAAAGAGGCTATTCAAAGTCTGGATGAAATGGACAGTACAAATTGAACAGTTTCAGTTTTACACATTTTTAGTTTGCTGAAAATCACAAGAGCTGTTTTACCTTGATTACTCACAAATAAACTTTAAAACATAATGTTAGTGATTTAAACATTACATGTGGGTGACAGAATGGTATATATATATTTCTGCTTTGGTCACATAAATGCTCACACATGAGAGAAACATTCATTTTGAGAATATAATGAGAATTAAAACCAAATATATTGTTGTGAACATTAACGAATAGTTTATTGTTTTATTTTTAATGAGAAATTACAATATTTTTCTTTTTTGTAGCTTCATGAAACATTTCTTTCGATAATGTGTTTATGTGTGTGTTCTATTCTAATTTTATTTAGATGTAAGGTGTAACAAATGAATATTTTATCTTTCTGATGTTTATGTTTCTTTATGTTTCTGATTTGACATACGAACTTTAACTTCATTTAAATCATCACAGCATGTTTTACCTTTTACTCAAATCTGAGTTTATTTTAACTATTGAATATTTTTAAACAATGTTGTTTCGATTATTTGTGGAATTGTTAATCAATGACAATAAAAAAGTGGAATTTGACCTCATGTTATTAATGGTAAATGGCCTGTATTTGTATAGCGCTTTACTAGTCCCTAAGGACCCCAAAACGCTTTACACATCCAGTCATCCACCCATTCACACACACATTCACACACTGGTGATGGCAAGCTACATTGTAGCCACAGCTGCCCTGGGGCGCACTGACAGAGCGAGGCTGCTGGACACTGGCGCCACGGGCCCTCTGACCACCACCAGTAGGCAACGGGTGAAGTGTCTTGCCCAAGGACACAACGACCGAGACTGTCCAAGCTCGAACCGGCAACCTTCCGATTACAAGGCGAACTCCCAACGGTGTTTTTATGTAGCCTATCTGTTTAGTCAATTTAATTAAAAACTTACAGATGACTTCTTATTTTATAGGGTAATCTTAAGATAAATATCAATACCACTGATTTTTTTGGACACTTTTTCTTCTTTCTGAGGTAACTTCCTCCAAACCATCATTTTAGACCATTCATTAATACTTCAACAAACATCATGGATGTTTGTTGTCTCCTCCTGGCCTGTGGTTCTAACTCTCACCAGTCCTCAGGCCTCCTTCCTTTTGCTTAGTGTGCAATCTCAAAGTGCTGGATTTGGGGTGAACGCTGACCCTGTGGGATTCCCAGGTAATTTTAGCTGTCCTCAGTGTCTGCAAGATTGTCTTCTGGTAGTGCAGTTGTGACTGCCTTCCCTCTTGCCCCATACAGGGTGGCCCATTTATATGGATACACCGTAATAACATGGGAATGGTTGGTGATATTAAAGTCCTGTTTGTGGCACATTAGTGTATGTGAGGGGGCAAACTCCTCAAGATGGGTGGTGACCATGGTGGCCATTTAGAAGTCGGCCATCTTGGATACAACTTTTGTTTTTTCAATAGGAAGAGGGCCATGTGACACATCAAACTTATTGGTAATGTCACAAGAAAAACAATGGTGTGCTTGGTTTCAACGTAACTTTATTCGTTCATGAGTTATTTACAAGTTTCTGACCACTTATAAAATGTGTTCAATGTGTTGCCCATTGTGTTGGATTGTCAATGCAACCCTCTTCTCCCACTCTTCACACACTGATAGAAACACCGCAGGAGAAATGCCAGCACAGGCATCCAGTATCCGTAGTTTCAGGTGCTGCACATCTCGTATCTTCACACCATAGACAATTGCCTTCAGATGACCCCAAAGATAAAAGTCTAAGGGGGTCAGATCGGGAGACCTTGGGCGCCATTCAACTGGCCCACGACGACCAATCCACTTTCCAGGAAACTGTTCATCTAGGAATGCTCGGACCTGGCACCCATAATGTGGTGGTCCACCATCTTGCTGGAAAAACTCAGGGAACGTGCCAGCTTCAGTGCATAAAGAGGGAAACACATCATCATGTAGCAATTTCAAATATCCAGTGGCCTTGAGGTTTCCATTGATGAAGAATAGACCCACTATCGTTGTACCCCATATACCACACCAAACCATCACTTTTGTTGTTCCAACAACAAAATCTTCTGCGTGAACTGAGGGTCCTGTTCCAATTTTTGTTTTTCCCATTCTGCAAATTCTGCGCGCCGATCTGGGTCATCCTCGTTGAGACGCTGCAGTAGCTGGAGTTTGTAAGGGTGCCATTTCTGAGTAGCTAATATCCGCCGAAGGGATCTTCGACTAATGCCACTCTCCAGTGACATGCGGCGAGTGCTACACTGTGGGCTCTTGCTGAATGAAGCTAGGACAGCCACTGATGTTTCTTCATTAGTGACAGTTTTCTTGCGTCCACATTTTGGCAAATCCAACACTGAACTGGTTTCATCAAACTTAGCAAGCAGTTTGCTAACTGTAGCATGGGAGATGGGTGGTCTCGTAGGGTGTCTTGCATTGATATCTGCTGCAATGACCCGGTTACTGCGTTCACCAGATATCAACACAATTTCGATCCGCTCCTCACGTGTTAACCTCTTCAACATGTCAATGGCTGTGAACAATGGCTGTGTATTTACCTGTGCATTCATCCATTTTCTTCCGGTTGTCCGGGGATGGATCATGGGGGTGGTAGCCTAAGCAGAGGAATCCAGACTTCCCTCTCCCCAGCCACCTCCTCCAGCTTGGAACACCAAGCTTGTCTGAGGGAACACCAAGGCGATCCCAGGCCAGGTGAGAGATATCTCTCCAGCGTGTCCTAGGCCTGCCCAGGGTGGGACACATGAGCGTCTGATAAATATCACCTTTTTGCGCCCCCCATATAACTCACCGAACTTAAAACAGCTTTCAAGTGCTTATGTTTGTTTTTATGTTAAAGGAAAAACACGAAAGCACTTAAAAACATTAATCATCATCATCCTAGGAATCGGCAAGTGTTTTCATTCACTAGAGGGCACCAAATAGCTATAAAGATCTCTGCAGTCCATTTCTAAACACAAGCAAACCAAAATCCAAGATCATCTAAAATTATAGTGCTGTAACTATTTATGACTTCTTTCTTTTTTTCTTCTTTTCTTTTCTTTTTGTATTTTAATCAGAGGTTAAAAATATTGATGATTAAATTTTCCTTATGTGTTGACTGTTGTATTATTTGTACGTGTCATAAAAGTTTCATGCTACACCCTTTCAGTTTGCCACTGGATTTCTTAGGATCAAAATGAACTGAATTAAAAACAAACAAACAAAACAAACTAAAAACCCTACTCTGACTGAAGACAATCATAAAGGGTATTCACTGAATACTCATGATATACTTACATTTGCTTTAAAAGAAAGGAGTTTGAGTAAAAAAAAAAGGTCTTCTTTCTTTCTTTTTTATTTTTGTCATTATGTCACTAAGTTTCTGGCACCTGAAATTCACACAGAAAAAATGTCTAAAATAATCTTTTTACCTCTTGAGTTTTACGAGAGATGGTGAATGTCACTAGGCCTTTAGGTTACATTTTACAGTTACATTCTTTGTGGCATATTTCATTTAGGGAATTATTTTTCATCATTACTGTAAGAATGAAATGCAGAAAAGTGAACAATGGAAGAGAACAATGATAGTAATAGCATAGCATCTTGAAAAGATGTAAAGTATAAAGCCAAGTCTGTTTCACTGATGACAAATAACAAAGGTAATCAACTGCTAAAATAAAATCTTCCTAATAATTTTCAATCAAAAATAAAAATGATCCTATATGATCCTTTCTTACATGACAAGACTCTGCAGTCCACTTGTGGGAGAGAACAGCTGACAAGGTAACAGCATTCATTTATGTTTTGACCCATTCATTATATATATTGTATCAGTGGAGTGTAGCCACTTTTACAGAAGGGAAGCAGAGATGATTCTCACCCTCATCCCCCCAAAATGCACAAACAAACAAAAATGCCTTCCTTCACTATTTACCTATTAAACAAGATAAACTGAATCTGAATAAAACATACCATTTGTACTGTCTGTCTGCACTACATGGACATCATAATAACATCATAATCTTAAATCATCATTCATGTAACATGATCTGACTGCTCAACACATGGTGTGTCAAAGTTCATTTAGTAATTTTATTCTGTATAATATGTTGGCTGTATAAAAGCATGCTGATAAGAATACAGTTATTTGTAATCTTTACAACATAATACTTTGATCAGGGTAAAATAAATTTATTAGTACGTGGGTGTAGAAAAGCTTTTACTTGGCATAAAATCCAAAAAATGTATCAAATGAATGAAGAAATTTTATGACCTCACTGCATTTATTTTGTTTTTTTAAGTTGCCATGTATTAATCTGCTTTGACTCCAAGCTTTGAGTTCAGTAGTTGAATTTTGCTCATTATTATATTTTTTGCATAATCTGTTCTTTATTCTTGTACTTTAGATTTTCATATTCTAACCTTGTTTTTCTTTCTGTGTTGTACTGTTTGTACTGGTTCTCAGCCCTTGTGGTTTCCCATACTACATTTTGACTTGTTCAGCTTCTGTCGTTTACTGTAATTTATATTTGCTAACACAATTGAAATAAAGGTGTGTTTTATTTTGTGTTAGTTCTTATCTGAGTCTACATCTGGGTACACTTCACTCCATGACAGGGCAGTGCTAACAGTTTCATTACCAGTATCATTACCAGTAAGCCCAACCCAAAATTTTCCCGTAAGTGATAAGGTTTCAAAGCGCCACATTTTTTTCTCTTTTTACCTTTGTGGGAGGGATTGGTCAGAGGCAGAAATATAGTGCGACATATAATCATCCTCTGATCTTACTCTAAATATCTCAGGGGTACTAGGAGGATTTCTGACAGGGCAGCCGTATCTAAACAGAAATGGTGAGTTGATCAAGCAACAAATTTCTGTCATTGTAATGGTAGCCGTAGAAGAGTGTCATGCTGACAAGAACATGATCATTTTTATTAAAGCTTTATGAGAGACTGAAAACTTAGTCAGCTGGAAAATCAGAGAATGTGCAACAAACAAACTAATCAAAACAAATAATTTTGCTCTGTGCATTTTTAAGTCATCAAGGCTTCAAGAACTTCTTGACTGGTAGTTAGGCTTGCTGAGAAACTGTCTCTGCGTTTCATTGCAGACATGTCATAAGAGAGAGGCACTAAAAATGGACTTTGTTCAGTCCATTTAATTTGTTATTGCATAGCAACAGGAAGAATAGAGAATTTTTTCTACTGACACACAGATACTTCCCCCATCAGTTTGTTATTATGGTATAAAGATTAAAAAACTTTATTCTTATCACCTTTATTCATCTTTTATAGCCACGATAAGAGACAGTGAATCTTTAAAATTTACCAGTAAATGTCTGTTGCACAATTGGGTCATCCTAAGAAGTGAGAAAAGTTGGCATGTTTGCAAACTACTATACTTGCAAGAGTTCACTTTTAATAAAGTTCTTAATTTGTAAAACAAACAAACAAAAATATGTTTGCATTTTAATCATTTTACAAAAAAATCTTTCTATGTGATTTCATCTTTTTTTCTTTCTTTCTTTTTAAATTACTTTGTCCTGTGACTGTAATGGTAATAAAGCCGCTGGATGGAAGAGAATAAAGATAATGCAGCACCTGGAGGTGGAAAATAATCCAAAACCAATTGAACTACATCTGTGAAAGATAACAAAGGTAGTCTAGCATTTTAACATAATATGAAAGGTTTGCCAAACAGATTTTATGTTTTTCATCCAAGTGAGAATTTGTTGTATATTTTTTTTCTGCCTTGTTGTATATTTTTTTTCTGCCTCCTTCCTTTTGGTACCATATGCTTGTTTTATCTAGCTCTATATGTAATACTGCAGTAGTGCAAGTGTATTCTGACATGGCGTATTGGTGCATGGTTGCTCTTTACGTGGTTTCAGGTATGACCACTCTTTTAGTTGGAATCCCAGTAATGAAGTTTGCTACTCAGTGAGCAATAAAACTACAAGAAGACAGAGAGAAACTATGTCTGCATCAACTGCAGTTAGTGACAAAGGTAATATTTGTAATAATATAACAATTGTTTTTCTCTGATAGTGTCATTTTAATTCTTTTGTTTGTTTCTGTTTGTTTCAGTGCTGCCTGACCTCACGTTTGTGCTAACCGGTGAGCGAAATGCCATTGACTTTGGACCGAGAAACATTTTATTTGACCATGATGAAGAAAGAAATGCTGAACAATTTTCATCCAAACTATATGATTTGTGTGGCCGGCACATCTCGGTCATCAACATTCTTGGTCTGCAAAATATTGACAAAATTCCTTTAAACCAGGGAATTCATGCCTTTCTCTTACTGGTACCATATGGTCGGCATAGCAGCCATTACACCTCAGGGGTTCAGTGGCTTGAAAAAGCTTTTGGGAAAGGATCTCTTCCTTATGTAATGACTGTTGTGACTCGGTGGCCGGGTGAAAAATATGAAAGTGCACTGGCAGACCTGAAAGCTAACAGTAGATTTAGTGAAAAAAGATGCCACACGTGCACAAGAGGCATGATGGATGCCAACGAGATAATAGATCTCTTAGAGAAAATAGATGTCATGGTCTCTGAAAATGATTACCACTGCTACAGTAGACTCAAGCACATGAAGGAACATGAAGAGCTGGACCAAAAAGAAGAAATGGTCAAGAGAGGTGAGATTTTAATATGTGGCGGATTGATTTTGACACTTTATGAAAGTTTAGGTTCAAAGGGTTGTATTTTTGTTTTTAATTATCTGAACATTTGGATGTTGTAAAGTTCAAAAGTTTGACTTTACAGCAAACTTTACCACAGCTGTCAATCAAGGCAGCCAACAGAGCATGGCTGCTTTGAGGGCCAGGGCCAGTATTGCAGATAACAATACAGATACTGTTACTTTCAACCTATAAAGGCAGCTTATGTAGAAGAGAGCAGTGTGTCATGATTTATGACACGAATAATTACACGTTTTCAAATTCTGAATCAATTTTAATGATCACTAAATCACTGTGCCGGCTGCCCCAGAACCGGAGAGGCCCAATCAGTCTAGGATGGCTCAGCTGATGTCAGTCAAGCTCCCTTGTAAGGCTGGCAGCAGGCTCAGAGCTGCTGTCTGCGCCTCTCCTGACAGCAGTAGCCCTGACCAGCCTCTCCAGCACCCAGGTTTGGCATTTGGCCTGGTCCTAAAGCCTGGCATCTGCACTTCTTTCGCTGCTGCATGCTCCCTGTGCACTGTGGCCATCTCTGCGTGGTCAGCACATCCAACATTGCAAGCTGGGTTTTGGCACCACTTGTAAACCCCAGTCACTTGCAGTCACTCAGTACGCTTGTAAAGAACTTTAATTATTCCTGTGATGACCAGACAGCTTTCCAGTTGTCACCACACCACACCCCTTCTACCTGGAACCAGCTGGACTGAAAAGGGAAGGGCGTAGTTGCCTGATGAGCTGCACCTGCCCTGCCATCCTCCCTGACCGTTCCCCTCAAGCCTGCTGCCTGCTGCTTCCCTGCAGTGGAGCCAAAGACCACACCTCAGCCACAGACTTCTCACAGAATTAAGTTTGAATTGTAATTCATGTACAACAACTTATGTATTTGCCATTAACACACAGTTATTAATAGGTTATCGAGGTAACTTTTCTTTTGCAAGTAAAGCTCTGACCTCGCTCTGACCTCATCTGTCAGGCTGTCCATCCCCACTGTGAACAGTGAATTTCACTCCTGCTGCAAACTTTACCACTGTCTCCCTGTCCTCATAGATGTACTGCAGCAGCCATTGTTTACATTCACAAAGAAATAGTGCAACTGCTTCTGACCTTCTCAACACACACTTTACTTGTCAGCACTTTAACATTGCTATCTTTCATCATACTAAACTGCTGTAATTCCTTTCCAGCTACAGCTCTCCTTCTAGCCAATTGCCTACACTGAATGTCAATTGCCTAAATACAGTGCAGGCAGTTATAATGTAGGCTGGATTTGTTACACAAAATTATATGTAATTACTAGGGGTGCAGCAATACTCGTATCGATATTGAACCGTTCGATACAGTGCTTTCGGTTTGGTATGCATATGTATCGAACAATACAACATTTTTAATTTATTTTATCAACTTTTCTTCTGACAATGCTGTCTGTGTTGAGAGCTCAGTGGATCTGCGTTCGACTACTCTGCCTAGGTTGCACTGTCGAGCGCAGATCCACTGAGCGCAGCGCAAGCTAGCGAGACAGAAGCTAAGCTCGTTGCAACATGGCAAATTGAACCTCCCCCCCTCATTCAGATCTGGCGTTTGGAACTATTTTGGTTTTCATGTGAAGTATGACCCTGAAGGTAAGCGCATCATGGACAAAAGCAAAACAGTATGTCGGATGTGCCACGCAATGCTCAATTACATTGGATGGGAACTAGTGCGTTAGCGCAGTTAGCTCGTTAACGTGTTGACGCCGTCCAGCACCAAGCACGGGGCGATTCGCGGTAACTCGTTAACGGAGATTTGCAGCGTTATGGCGTTAATGTCATTTAAACGAGATTAACGCTGACAGCACTAGTGGGAACACAATGATTATGACTGCACATTTATGCCGACACCATCCTAGTGCAAAGACAAGTGGAAGCAGACAAAAAACAACAAGCATGCATGCTACAAAATTTACCAGAGTCATTTTGAGTTAAAATATATATTTTTAATTTTAATAAATGACAAATTAAAAAGGCATGAATATTTTTTGTATCAAAAAATATTGAACCGTGACACCAAAGTATCGAACTGAACCGTCCTGTGAATTTTGTGTATCGTTGCCCCCATTGTAATTACAGGGTACCCTGTCGCAGGTGTCACAGGTGACCCCATAATATGGCCTGCACCCCATAAAGGACAGGGTACTTACAGTGTAGTTGTTTCCTGCAACAACCTGACTTGTTGCCTGCACATTGCACATAATTACAGGTACTTGCACCTTGTTATCGGCAAACTGCATGTAAATACAGGGTACATGCGCCTTGTTACGCACAAACTGTAATTACAGGATACTTACACCTTAGTCGCAGGTCTTACAGTGTAATTGTTTCATTGTTTCCTACAAATATCTGACTTGTTGCCTGCAAATTGCATCTAATTACAGGCTACTTTTGCCTTATTCTAAGGACTATTATAGAGTGCTGCTGAAATGTGTAAACAAATGGTGGCCCAAACTACTTTAGGCAGTTTGGGCCAAACCATTTGTACCAAAAAACTGAGAAGCATTGATCTGGGCTGACATTTGAGGTTTTGGTTTATTTGCAAGGCTGGTAACTAATGAACTGCTCTTCTGTATTACAGTAAACTTTTAGTCCTACTTATTAGGAGTTATTGTGTTGTACTATACTTTGTTCCATATATTTAATGGTTTAAAGTAAAATATTAAAAACAAAACCTTCAATGAGCAGGCACAGCACTATTGAAACTACTATCACTTCCTTCTATTTTGCTTCCAAGGAGTCAGACTTTTCTGAGATTTCTGATGGTCTTTCAAAGTTTTCTGTGCACACTGGCTGCTTCGTCACTCATTTTTAATCTTGTCCTTGTACCTAACCATTGCAAAGAAACTTTTTTTTCTTTGTGATTATTTTAAGGCATTTAACACTGACCTATGAATACTCAAAGCATAAAAACCCACCTAACTCACAGGATGAACCAGAGCGGTATCTGCACATAACAGACAATATAGAAAATATTTTTTTGTAAATGTTACTAGCAGCTTTTTGCAAAAACTCATCAATTGTTCATATTTGTTTTATTTTCATTCAAAAAATGCCAAAGATAACACAGTTTAAGAGGCAAATAATAATATTTTTCCACCAACAAAGTGAGTCTAAACTTATCTTCCAATGGTGTGCTGTGTGTCCTTATAAATTCTCTGGCATTTTCATCCTTGTTTCACTAAATTGTTGCAACTATTTTCCATTTTCCTAGCAAAATGGAAAGAAATTAATGTGGCTCAAGATCTTTGCACAGTACAGTATATACAAACGTCCAAGCAGTACTAAAAAAAGAAAAGAAAAAAAAGGCTGTGTCTTCAGCTCTCAGGCTGAAGACACAGCCTTCTGTGGAACAGCTTCCAGTTTAGATTTGTGAGACAGACACTATTTCTACTTTTCAGATTAGACTCAAAACTTTCCTTTTTGATAAAAGATACCGTTAGGGCTGGATCAGGTGACCCTGAATGCTCCATTAGCCCCTTAGGCTGCTGGGGGATTCCCATGATGTACTGACTTTTTTTTTCCTTCAGTCACCTTTTTCACCCATTACCTTACCTTACAATATAAACAACCTTGAGTCATTTGTTGGTGCTGTATGAATAAAACAGAATTGAATAGAAAGGTGTATCTCTGCTAATCTGTTAAATCGTTGCTATTCTGCAGGTACCCTCAGAATGAATAAGAGTGGAAACAAGAATAAGGTCAGAAACTCACATTCATTGTACAAAGTCTTCAAGAAGCTATTTATTGTTCTTTACAAACAGTAAATACAAACACTGATTTATCTACAGGATTTATTAGATGTTTCTGAAGAAAACTACACAATGAAACACAGTCAACGAGAAGATGAAATACTACTCAGAAGACTCAACCTTCAAGACAAACATCAGCAGAAGATGTCAACAGCAGACTTTCTTAAAATAGGCCCTCCTGTGAAACAGGGCCATGACACATCTGAGAAAGATTTAGCTCTTGCTTTTCTTCACAGGTTGTTGATGTTAGACTATAGAGCCAGATACATTCCTGTAAGACAAGACAATCCTGCTGTGGGCCATTCACAGTCTGTGCAAATGTCTGACAGTGAAGACACAGATGATGATGACTTTGATGCACTATTTAGTGAAAGTGTAGACTCTGATGAATCAAAACAGTTTCATTTGCATCCAATGGATGTTCAGATGGCAGTATTTCACTGCTCAGACAGTTTTCTGAAGCAGAACCTGGTTACAAAGCTATCCCAGTGTCAGTACGCCTTACCTTTGCTTGTTGCTGACCCAGTCACAAAGGATATTGAATGTCCTTTGTGGACATTCAGGCAGATACAAAAAACATGGAAGAAAACTCAAATCAAGGATAATTCACATGCCATGACCATGAAGACAATGCCCATCTGCAAAGCCGAGACACCCATGGTGTCATTCTTCCGCCTGGGTTCACTTCCAGTGTCAAAATCTCAGCTCATGAACACTTTGATCAATGACCGTCACAGCACCTTCTTCCATAGAAATTGTCCAGGTAGCACCAAATCTCGCCTGCTGATGGATGGTGTGGCAGAGATTGCCTGGTACTGCCCTGCTGGAAAACCCAATGACTCCTTCACTGACTGCATTGCCTTTTGTAATCTTCATGGTGATGCTCTGTCATTTCAAAAACAGCGTGAGATACTGACAGAAAAATCATCAGTCACTGTTGTTCTTGTGCCAACTCTGGAAAAAGGCCAGAAAAGTACCACAGTAATCCAAGACCTTTACAAGTCACCAAATCCTTTGATTATTCTCATTGCTGATAATGATTGTGGTGCTCTCCAAGTGAAAAAGAGAAGATACAAAATGGGTCTGAAAGACAGAAGCCAGTCAGATGTTTCTGAAGAACTGAAAGGAATTATCATAAAGATTTTACATGAACCTCACACATCCTTCCAGCTTGAATCCTTGGCTGAGGTCTTTGGAGTCACAGTGGATGAAGATGATGAAGTCTGTCAAAAAGGGAAATCAGCTGCAATGAAAACAGTTAATATACTTCAAGGGATGGAAATTTCAAAGATCAAAGTTACATTTCTACCTTGTCAAGGCGATCTGTGGCATGAGTGGTGCAGAATAAATAAAGAGCTGTATAAACTTAAAGGAAACACCGAGCAGGAAAAAAGTCAGAAACAGCAGCAGCTGATGCAAATAAGACAAAATCAGTGCCAAGCTTCATGTAGTGAACTGATGAAGTCATTCACAGAAAGCCTCTTGTCATCAAAAGAGACATCAAAACAGAAGGAGTACTTCCTGAAATGGACTCAGATCTTAACAGATGCCCTATCCACAGATGATCTTTCTTTGATTCTTCAAAGCTATGATGAAAAGTGGACTGAGGTCTTGACTCTGAAAAAGAAACACGACAAATCTGATCTGTTAACAAGCAAACAAACAGAGCTTGAAGAAATCTCCAAAACACTGCAGTCTGCAACCTTTGGCCTGGAACACATCTTCAGAGAAATGGGACAGATCTATGAAGCCCACAGAGCAGTACAAGCAGAGAGTAAACACACTGACTGGTCTAAATACCCTGAACTGGCTGCAGATCTGATGATTTCAGGACACCCAGTGGAGCTGATGGATGGTGATGCAGGTCATGTGCCTCTAACATGGATCTCCAGTCTTTTAGATGAAGTTATCAAGAAACTAGGCGACCAGAGAGTTTTTGTGTTGTCAGTTTTGGGCGTACAAAGCAGTGGAAAATCAACAATGCTGAATGCCATGTTTGGATTGCAGTTTGCAGTGAGTGCAGGCAGGTGCACCAAAGGTGCCTTCATGCAGCTGGTCAAAGTGTCAGAGGAAATCAAGAAAGACTTCCAGTTTGACTATTTTCTAGTGGTGGACACTGAAGGACTGCGAGCTCTTGAGCTGGAAAGTAATGATACTCTTCATCACGACAATGAATTAGCAACATTTACTGTTGGTGTGGGAAACATGACACTGATCAACATCTTTGGTGAGAATCCAGCTGACATGCAGGATGTCCTGCAGATTGTTGTTCAGGCTTTCATGAGGATGAAGAAAGTTAAACTTTCTCCGAGTTGTGTGTTTGTTCACCAGAATGTGACAGATATCGCAGCTGCTGAGAAAAACATGGATGGGAAAAGACGCCTGCAAGAAAAACTGGACCAGATGGCTCAGCTAGCTGCTAAAGAGGAATCATGTGATGCTGAGTGCTTCAGTGACGTCATTGCCTTTGATGTGCAAACAGATGTGAAATACTTTGCTCAGTTATGGGAGGGAAGTCCACCGATGGCTCCTCCAAATCCAGGCTACAGCGAGAGCATCCAAGAGCTGAAGAACATCATCCTGTCTAAGGCTAAACAGTCCACTGGGATCACTCTCTCACATTTCAAAATCAAAATTCATGACTTGTGGAAAGCCCTGATGAACGAACACTTTGTTTTCAGCTTCAAAAACACATTAGAAATTGCAATTTACAGAAAACTTGAGGTCGAATATGGGAACTGGACCTGGGCCCTGAGGAGCAACATGCTGACTATTGAAAACCAGCTTCACACCAGAATTGAAAATGGAGAACTTGAGAAAGTTGAACGCAGTGATCTTTTTAAAGAGATGAGCAAATCATATGAAGCAATTAAAAATGACTTGGTGACATACTTTGAGGATGATGGAGACAAAGAAATACTGGTTCAGTGGAGAGGCCAATTTGAAAACAAAATAAAGGAGTTCCAAGAGGATCTGGTGAGAGGAGCGATAAAAAAACTGGATGAAATTATTCAGCAGAAGAAAGCGTGTAAAAAGCTGGATGATAAGAAAAAAGACTTTGAGAGCAAACTGCTGCTAAAGAGCAAAGAGCTCGCTCATCAGTTAACACACAACGCAAAAGATGAAGAGGAACTTCAAAAACAGTTTAACAGTTTTTGGAGTGATTGGGTTAAAAAATTAACTGCAGATACACAACCCATTGAGGACATTAATCTGGAAGACGATGAAGCAAACATTCTTAATAACCTTGGTTTTGAATGGGATCTTATAATTAGCTGCAAAAGCAACGGCAAATACAAAACCATATCCAACGTTGGTGATTATTCTGAATATATTTTGTTCAGCAAGCAGCAAGACACAAAAGAGAAAATGAAAGTCAAAAAACTACTTCAATTTTTTGAAGATTGTGCTACAAAAGAATCTTTTAGATTTGAAGATAAACAATTAATCAGAGCCCTCATAAGAAATGTTGAAAAACAATCACTTGATATAATCAAGAGCAAACCTGTAACAACAAGAGGCTACAGTCCAACTTACTTACAAGAAGCGGCCAAAAATGTTCTGGAGAAAGTGACAGAGTTCAAATCAAACAAGAAATATGATTTCAAAAAGGAGTTCACCGTTGATCTCTTACTGTATGTGTTTGACAGGGCAGCCATTTGGCTTTCACAGTCTCACAAAAAATTCAAAACAAGCAATGATGCACACACTTACTTGGAGAGTAAAAAACCACAATACTACAACATTTTCAGCAGCTTCTGCAAAGGAAACTCATCTGCTGTTGTGTTTGGAGAAATGATCTGTGAAAAACTGAAGGTTTCTATTGTTGAGGCTGTTTGTAACAAGACTGCCATTGATCTCGCTGGAGAGATGAGGTGCACTTTCCCAGCATTCAATGGGAACAGACTGAACTTAGAGAAACATTTGTTGAAGTCACTTGCAGAGAACGAGGACTTTGATGCTTTCATCAACTACATCCAAAATCCGAGGAAGCAAGTCGAGGCTTTTATTGAAGAGAAAGTAAATGAACATATGTCAGGAGAACACAAAAGTAAAGCACTCAAAATACTCAGGAAAAATGCAGGTAACATGCATGAGTTTGCCTATCAAGCTTTATTTGATGCAACAAATAACGTCAAAACACAAAGAGGAGACATCGACATGTGGGCAAAGGAATTTTCCAGTTTCCTTAAAGATAAACTGACTCTTGAATCTATCTCTTGTCAAAACTTCATGGACATAAACAATTTCGAATTTCTTAAAGAAGAGATTGAGAAAGGTCTTATATCCATCAAAGAGGAGCTGAATCAGCTTTCCTTGGATAAGATGAAGGAATTCAGACTGAGACCTGATGAAATCCTCATTGATCAGCTGTGTAACTGCTGCTGGGAAACCTGCCCGTTCTGTGCAGCTGTTTGTACCAACACTGTTAAAGATCACAGTCCTGAAGACCACAGTGTCCCCTTTCATCGATCTTTAGCAGTTAAGGGCGCACAGTATCATAACAGTGAGGAAATGTGTATTGAGTTCTGCACGACAAAGGTTGCAAGTGATGGAAATTTTTATGCTGGAAAAAATACAACAAAACTAATTCCTTTTAAACAGTATCGGAGTGCTGGACCACCATATGCAAACTGGAGCATAACCTCAGATGAGTCTAAGCTGAAGTACTGGAAATGGTTTGTGTGGCAATTTCAGGAGGAACTTGAAGACTACTATGCTTTAAAATTTACAGGACATGGTGAGATTCCCAGCGAGTGGAACACACACACTAAAGAAGATGCTATTCAAAGTCTGGATGAAATGTTCAGTACACACTATGAATAAATCAGCACAGTTCCAACTCTGCTGAAAATCACAGCAGCTATGTTCATGCGGCATTTTTACAAATTAAACTGTGTAAAATGACAGTTACATAATCTTAGTGATTTAAATTTATAATGTGGGCAGTGAATAGGTGATTAGACCAATACACAGAAACCTGCTTTACTGAAAGGAATGCTTATACAGACCAAAACGGTCGTTTTGAGAATTTACAGTAGAAGAGAAATAAAGGTAAATATATCAAGGTTACTAAAATGATATCACTACCAAAGGATTTCTGGAAGAGGAAACAGTTTTAATAAAGGAGAATTTAGTTTATTTATTATTTTTAAAGAAAAGTGACAATTATGTGTTTGAATGATTTTATATTTTATGATATGAAGCATAGATAATATAGAAAAGAGCTGCTATGTGATGTATCTTGTCAAAATTGACATTTTGATGAACTGGTGAATGTCTGCCTATAGTCTGAATCTCTCTTAGATGATCTTGTCTTATTCATGCTACTGACCTGTTGTCAGTTAACCTAATTCGTTGCAAAATGTTTATTTTGACTACCAATTAATTTTAAACCCTTTGTTGCCCCATTCCCAAATTTTGTGAGACATGTTACTGCCATAAAAGGTAAAAAAAGCCAATCGTTTTCTTAAAATGCAACATTTTGTCAGTTTAGTAGTTCTGCAAATGATTGCATTGTTTTTCTTTACATTCACATTTATTGAATTGTCAATCAGTGACAACACGAAATTTTATTCTTGTGTTATTAATGATAGTAAAGAGGTTTAATAACTGCTTAATACATGAATTTTTTTTATTTTATTTATTTGTTCAGTTTGGGGGGGGGGGGGGGGGGGGGAGTCTGTATTTCCAGCTCCCTACGTTGTTTACCACCTTCTGATTTCTAGTCTTTATGTATTGTTAATGTACCTTTCCTCAGTTCCATGTTATTTTTAGTCTGCGTCTCTGTCGCGCATTTTTTATTTTACTTTGACAGCCAGTGTATTGAGTTTTGCGTCCTCGTGTCTCGTCATGTCAGATTCGTCCCGGCTGTATTCTCACCTGTTCCCCATCCTCTTTTTTTTCTACTTGTGTATTTAAGCCCTGCGTCTTCCTTGTTCATTGCTGGTTTGTCTATTTCTCATCCTGCGTCTCCCCCTCTCGGTGCTCATGTCTCAGGCCCGTCATTCCCTGCCCTGTGTTCTGCCTTCCTGCCTGTTTTTCATGTACATTCCAAATTTAATTAGTTTTCTATTTCCTGATGTTCAGCAATAAAGCTGCCTTTTGAGTTTATGTTTTGCCTCCTTGAGTCTGCGTTTGGGTCCTCTCTTGCCTGCTTCACATGGCCAGCATATGACATGTTCATTTAATCTAAATTTAATTTAGCTATTTTCTCACAGAACAGCAGACAGTGTAGCAGTCCTTTCCACTCATCCATCATGTTTAACTCTAACCACTGTTCTCTGGCAGCCTCTTGACAGTCACTAAAGTGGAGTAGGAGGATAGTAAGCTTTGCACTGACTCTTTTTGAAAGGAAGAGAGTACTTAGTCT
The DNA here is from genome assembly GCF_057382185.1 of Mchenga conophoros. Lineage (NCBI taxonomy): Eukaryota > Metazoa > Chordata > Actinopteri > Cichliformes > Cichlidae > Mchenga > Mchenga conophoros. The sequence goes on from NC_140529.1 coordinate 14,230,990, forward strand.
GAGAGTACTCACATCTTAAGGACAGGAGAAGGAAAAATTCCCGTTCTGCGTCACATGATACCTCCATCAATTCAGACCACCACCAACTTAGTCTGGAGGAAACTTTTAGACGCTTACTAGGTCATTTTGTTTAGTTTCTGTGTTTTTCATGATGCAAAAGGTATCTGAAGCATTAGTAATTTGTACTTACTCCCACAGTATTTTTCTTTATATTAAAATTGTAGTAAAACGAAAGCATGGTCAGTATATTTACTTCTACTTTACTGAGAGTTAAAAGTACAAACAGTAGAAAGTACTTAGTTCATAGCTCAGTGCAGCATAATAGCAAGTTCTCTTTGAATTTACCAGCACAAGCCAGTCCAAGGGTCAATTTGATACAAATCTTTGGAATGCATTCTATTGTTTTGTAATCTACTTTCACCCTGCTATTGTAGCACAGTACAGCTCATACATCACACAGAGAATTAGAAAGCTGTGTTATTTTAAAACACATGAATTACCTGTCAACACTTTTAACATATTCACTTTGATATGATTCAAAGACAGTGTGGCACACTTAAAAAGTTGCACTTCTGTCTTAACACTTCTTCAGTAGGGGTGGGTTTAAAAAATTGATTTCCCTATTCAAATCAGTTTCTTAAAATATAAATGTATATTGCCAGGAATGCCAAAATTTCAGGTTAAAGCTCACGAAATGTGACGTCGGACCCCTCCCAAGAACGCACAACACTCGCCAGGCACACCTGTTCACCCGGCCTCCACGCCACCCTGGGAGCTCACTGTGCCACCCATCCTCAGCAGCAGGCCAGAGACCCCCCCGCCCCCGGTCCTCTGTTCGAGGCAACTGTCTGCAGGAGAAAAGGAAGGGAGAAGTTAGGCGTGAACAGCAGCGGCTCCCCACAGAGAGTCCATTTTACCTGCACAAACGCCGCATTGGCACTGCTTCGTCCACTGGACCAGGTCCGGGGCACCTTTCCGGGTGAAATCAGTTAAGGGGTTGGTGAGGTCCTCAACACAAACCGGCAACAGTAGCCGGCCAGCTTGGGCACCCCAAGTGGTACCCCAAATACTATACGTCCAACTGCACACTTCTTGAGGTTGGCCGTGAGCCCTGCCTGCCTCAGAGACTCCAGGATCGCAGCCACCCACCACACATGCTCCGCCCACATGTCACTGTAGATGATTACATCATCTAGGTAGGCGGCAGCATATGGCCGCAGCACCCGGTCCATGAAACGCTAGAAGGTGGCAGGGGCCCCGAACAAGCCGAACGAAAGTGTAACGAATTGGTACAAACTGTAAAGAGTGGAGAAGGCCGTTTTTTCCTTGGACTGCAGACAAGGGAATCTGCCAGTAGCCACTGATCAAATCTAGTGTCGTGAAAAAGCGAGCAGTGCCCAACTCGTCCAGCGGCTCATCGACCCTGGGCATTGGGTACGCATCAAAACGTGACACCTCGTTCACCTTGTGATAATCGACACAGAACAGTATAGAACCATCCTCCTTCACGACCAGAACAATGGGCCTACACCACGCACTGTGCAACTCGTCTATTACTCACAACTTCAGCATTTCGCTCTATTCCCACTGAACTACTTGTCTTTTATGTTCAGGCAGCCTGTAGGGCCATGAATGCACCATCACACCAGGCTGCATATCAAAATGGTGCTCCATGAGAGACGTACGGCCGGGTAGGGGGTAGAACACATCAGCAAAGCGCTGTTGCAATGCAGCAACATCCACAATGGAGGGAGGCGGGAATGTTGGATTTTGGAACCAATGTGATCTCGGACCCTCCCAAGGACGCACAACACGGTCCATGTGGTGACAGCACTTTTATTGTTACAATAATCCAACTGTGGTTTCAGCACACTGGCATGGGACACAGACACTCCCGTTCAGCCATCACGCACACACCACTGCCTCGTCGAATGTCACTGCAAAAGTTAATCACCTCGCCAGGCACACCTGTTCACCCCGCCTCTGCAGCAGGCCGGAGACCACATGTCTGCCACACAAAACTATATCAACAACCGCCAAACAGCTAAAACAGTAAATGATAGTATGTAAAAAGATTCCACATAAACATGTAAACACAAGTACTGTAACCCCCCCCCCACAAGACAGCTCGAACGCAGTCAAGCTTTGTTTTTATACATAGATATAAAAATATGGATATGTGCAGATAAATGATCATAATTATAATATTTCTGACTGAGTCAAAAGTGAATTAAATTGAATCAGAAATCGAATCAAATCGGGACCTTGTAAATCAGTTATAGGAATCAGTGATGATACCCAGCCCTATTCTTCAGTACCTTAAGAAAACCCACACACATTTTGTTCATTTCCAACAAACAAAAGGTTATGCAAAGAATGTTTATTTGTCAAGCTCACAGATTGATGCAGCAAGAGAAAAGTAAACACATGCATATGTCTTTAAGAAAGTCAGCTCTATGGGCAAGCATGTTTTCTACAGGAAAAGAACTGTGTTGAGCACTCTGTAAGCCATTGAGAAGGTGACCAGCATGCCCACGACCCAGGACAGAGCCCTGCTCGGCTGAGGCAGAGCGCCAATGTAGGCAATGGTGTGGAAGATCCGAGCGCCAGCGAAAATGCGAAAGTGAAGAAGAGCGACAGAAAGCTCGGGTCCAGTCAGAGCATAAAGGAGGCCGACAATCACGAAGGGAATAATGTTCTCCAGGTCATTCTGGTGACACCTAGAGGACAAAACAAACAGAGGTTTAGAAACTGCGATGGCCACATTATTAGTAACAGTAGGCACGACTAATTTACACAATTTATTATACACATTTATGTTTTTTGGTAGTGTCTGTCCAAAGAATATCAAACACGCCCTAAAACCCTAAAACAACCCCCCCCCCCAAAAAAAACCCCCAAACAAACAAACATGATATTTTCTTAACTTCTTTAGATCAACCGTTGTTCTAAAGCAGGGGCGTCGAACTCCAGGCCTCGAGGGCTGGTGTCCTGATTAGTTCATTACCTCTGGAGAACTTCAAGACATGTTGAGGAGGTCATTTAGCCATGTAAATCAGCTGTGATGGATCAAGGACACATCTAAAACCTGCAGGATACTGGCCCTCGAGTCCTGGAGTTCGACACCTGTGTTCTAAAGACACATCAGGATTCTGTAGTATTTGAATTTTAGGGCCAGATTATCTCACCTTCGAACTCGTTCTACATCTGGGTGAGTTTTCAGCAGCTTCTTCTTTTCCTCTGCAGACTTTCTGGCTACATCCTCTTCATTAGAGAAAGACTTTAAAAAATAGAGAATACAAGTGTTTGTTTCTACCAGGACTTATCACAATAATATATCAGGTTGAAAGGATCAACACTGAGAAGTGAGGATGGTTCGGGAGCAGTTATGCATTTCTTTATTCTTTAGTTATGTAATTCTTTATTTTTCTTAAACCAACATGAGTCTTGTAAATTTTGAACTTGCAGTTTTATAAAACCAGGACAAAAAAGCAACTAAGCTAATCTTACAGAGAAATACCCAAAATGTAGAACATGCTGGCATTTGAACTCACCCCTCTGGTGAAGCGGTAGTATCCAGTCATTGGCCCCATCAGTAGCATCTTCACAACAACAATAACTGCATATGTACTGAAAGCCCTCACTACCTCATTTTCCATCAGCTCTGCCATCTCTGCTTATTTACAGCTGAAGAATGAAGAAAAGAAGGAAGTTTGTTTACCTTCCTATTAAAGCAAGTTTACTTCAAATTTAAATCTATTTGTAGTTTCTGTGTTTTTTAGAGGGTGTATACCCAACACAAAGTACCACTGTGAAAATAACTCAATCCAAAATAGTAAAATATTTAATGCTAAACTATTCATACACCATTTAAGCATCAAATAGGACCGACTGCACTCATAACCATAATATAAAGCATATAAGACAGTGCTATCAGTAAGACTACAAACTTACTAAAATGCACAAGGACCAACTGAAGTGGCAAATATGAAAGGATGAGTAGTAGCACAGCAGCAGAGCAAACGCACCAAAACCAGTTTCAGCTTGACACTGTTTGTTGATTCAAAGCACACATGTTAACACAGCACTCATAGAAATTTGTCATTGTCAAATAATGAACTATTTGACAATGACAAAATAATTTTTATACAGTTTACTTTGGAGTTTTAGGTAGTTTATCAGGTTTACTTACTTTGCGCGGTGACTCTGCAGAAAACAAGCAAGTCTGGATCTGTTGCACAAGAAGAATCTCAACTGTTACCCAGTTATCTCTGGGGGCAGGGCAAGTACAAAGGTTCTGTCATAGTTTGCAGCAAGAAACATGGCCCAAATGCAAAACGCAAAGGCAGATGAGATAAAGAAAAAATAAAATATTTTTGTTAGGCAGTAGGCAGCAGTTCAAGTGTAATGCAACTAAACCCAAAAGCCACAAAGTTCATGCAGAAAAGTTCACTTTCTATATGTCTGTGAAGGTTCAGAAAGAAAAGTGTCTATACTTGAGTCTAATCTGCTGCCAAATCTCTTTTATTCTGCTGGAACTGCAGCTATTAGAACACCAAACACACACCAAGAATGTTTAATCATTCAAATTAATTTGACATTGAACTGCCAACAAATGAAAGAGACTTCCACATCTAATTTATTTGGCTGTTCAACACTAAGATTTAATGTTTAAATGTCACCAGTTGAACTTTTTCAGACCTCAAATGTGCAGCCATCACCCTGTTTGTTGTTGTTTGTTACACGTGTAAATACTTTTTTTTTTTTACCATAAAAATCTTCAAAAATAAGATTTCATGTAAATTTAAAGCTACAACAATTGCATTTTAATTTACTGTCCAACAGATTTTTTTGAATTAAGGAAAAAGTAAATTTCCATTATTTTAGAGTATTCCTCCGGTGCAACTAACTAAATTAAAGACTAACTTCAAGTTGCCAAAACCACAGTAACTGCAAAAACTACATCATAACATTGCAGTCCTTTATTTTATAAATAAGCATATGACTTTGTAATGGGTGTGAAATTGTATTGAAAGTGAACAAATGGTAAATGGTGTCTTGACATGTATTTCCTCTTATAGAGGAGTGGCTTTAAGCCTCCATGAGTTTTGGCAGAGAGCCAACAGGAAACAGTGACTTCTTTATTCGTTTTAACCTGATGGTGTAAGCTAATGTGACAAAGTGGTTAGGCATGAACTCATTTACTACTTGTCCCTTAACCATATTGATAATTTATTTCCTTGTTATTTTACCTTCAGCCATAATGCTTTAATTTAGACATTGCTGGTGTAACTGTCATTTGAATTTTCTCCTGTTCACAGGCAAATGTCTGGTAAATTATGTTTCTTTATGTTACTTTGGTTATACTTACCATGTTTGTCCATTTATTCAGGTCCTATATTTAAGACAGGTATATGGGAAGGGCCGCCCCAGTACTTCCTGTTTATATAGAGTCATGAGGTCATTGATTGCATCACTGGGTGTAACCAAATGAAGGGTTTTCATTTTGTATAGTATTGTTTATTTTCTTTAAAGTTGCCTTTTTAGTTATATTGTATGCAATGTTTTACTTTTCAAACCATTTAGCTTTGTTTAGAATTGTATTGTTTGGTCTGACCTATTTGTTTCAATGGTAGCGACTAACGAGGTTCAGGTGTGGGTAAAGTCCTGTATAAAGCAAGTGGGATTTTTGGCTACCAGGTTGATTGTTTTATGGTAGAATGGCGATGCCAAAAATAAAGTATACTTAAAAGAAACTTAAATAGTCTGCTGGTGCTGTTTACTTATAACCTTCCTTGGTGCTTATGTTATGCTACCTCACAGCTACCCGCTTTTAGCCTTCATAACTGCCTTAGTTATGTATAGCAGGGATTCAGCAAATAGCTTTTCCAGTTTGGGTACATACTGAGAGCATCACTCAGTTGCTGAAAAATTATGGCTAACACTTGAAATCTGGTAATTGTCCCAGGGTGCCCAACCCTAAATCTACCCCAAGGCAATCAGAACATGAAACTTTAAATTTTATTAAATTATCTCCTATAAACCTTAGCAGATGATTTCTTGTGAGAGAGACGCTCTTATTTTCATGTCATCCTGTTGCTGGCAGTCCTCGGCCTGTTTATTCACACTGTATGATGGTCGGGAACAAAATCATGAAGTTTGATGAGTGCTACAGATCACGTTCCCAAACTACAATTAATATAAACATTTTGAGTACAATGAATTTTATTAAGTAGCAATATGTAATATGCATGCAGAGTTTCACATATTGGACTCTTCACATCCCATCAGATCTATTAAAGACATGGGAGGAATTTGTTGGTGCTGAGAGTTAAAAAGGACGTCAGCTCTTGGGTTAGACAGATGAAAAAAAACAACAAAAAGTGAGTTCATGTTACAGGGCTTCCAGTTTTAAATGAGTATTTTCACCAAGTTATTATTGTTAAGCTGCATTTATTTAATGGCACACCTTCTCACATGTGTGAGATAAAACCTAGAATTTAGCAATTCAGAGCCTGCTACAAGAAATCTATTTATTATAAATAGTATAATAATAGCATAAATTAATAATATAAATTAAGCTTTTAAACTTTTTCAGCTTTACAGTGTGTTTCTATCTGTCTGTCAATGACTGTCATGGTCTGACAGCCCTCGCTGGTCAGCTTGCCTGTTTCGTCTATGTGTTTGGATGTGTGTGTATCCAGAAGGCTGGTTTCCAAGTGCCATCAGGCTGGGAAGAGTTCCCGCGCTGAAGTCAGCCACACCTGCTGCTCTTCAACCATCACCAGCTGCAGCTAATCATCATCACGGGCAGTTTGCTGCTGTTCTGAGTTTCCGTCAACGCTGGATCGTTGAGTTTAGACTTTGTGTGTGTGTTGCTTGCCAGACTAATCTATGCATCTTGTCCTGCCAGGATTTGGGAATGGAGTGATCCATGGGAATGGAGCCATTGTACAGTTTGAGACTTGGAGTTTCACGATTCATGCCACGGACAAATAAAAAATAAATCTCTGTAAAATAAAACTTTTGGGAAAGGATCTTTTCTTTATGTAATGACAGTTGTGACTCATGAGCCAGGTGAAAATGTAAAAGGGCAATGACAGATTTGAAAGTTAAGAAATGTTTTGCTGAAAACAACAACACACGTAAACAATTAGTATGATGTATGAAGAGAGACAATAGCTTTGTTAGAAAAGATAGACACCATTGTCTCTGAAAACAGTCCGACTGCTACACTAGACTGAAGTGTGATAAAGACAAAGTGATGAAAGAGAATGTGAACCAAAACTCCTTCAAAGAACTGATGGGAGCGACTCTTCAGTTTCACAAGATAAGATTTTTTGGACAGAAAAAAAAATCTTATATATCAGTGTTTTGTTTTTCTAAAAAATTAAGAAAAATTGTCATTTCACTGCATTCCAGAGACAGAATTTTGCTATGTTATGCAAAATAACAATCTATGTGAGAATTCAGTGCTGTGCATCTGACAGAACTACTCTAGCTCCCCTTTCCTGCAGCATCTGGACACAGTACAGAGGGTTGATCCAGGAGTTTGGACTGGAGTGAAACTGCCTCCAGATCAGTGCTGGTGAACCACCAGTGAACATCCACGCACCAACTCCTGTGTCTCTGTCATAGAGGGGAGTGACTGAATGTTTGTCCCAGTATTAAAAAGTCAGTTTGATCACAAATGAATGGCAGGAGCCAATGAGCCAGAAAAGCTGATTGCTCACAGGTGAGGTGAGAGAGCAGCAGAGATAGATTAACATCTCCAGATGTCAAGGAGGTGAACACTAACACAGTTATATGTTTATGTACCGAGGTTGTAACCCATTTTGTCAGTGGATGGTGGTGTTGTACTACTGGGGAACCACTAGAGACATGCACAGCTCAGAAATACATGAGCTCTGACCTGGGAAAGATGCTAACTTTGGTGTCCTCTCTATTTATCTACAGGTACTGAAAAACTTACATTTATATCACTAAAGTAATGTAAGTTAGATAACAACTGTTCTGTCATTTTTGTGATGACTTTGAGATGTTGTTTTGTTTTTTCTTATGTGTTAACAACAGTGCCAAATTATTTTGAGTTATGACCATTATATAAGTTATCCTTTAACTATGAGTGCTTTTGTTTAATTTATGTGTATAGGAATATGTCAAACTCATTTCAGTTGGCTACACAACCCTTGGAGTTGAAGTACGAAATACCTACCTGTCTCACTTAAGATGGTCCACCTTGCCTGTAAGTCCTCTCTGGAGCACTCAATTCATTTACCCACCTGCCTGCTCACCTTCCTTTTCTCCTGTGAAAACGCAAGCCAGTGGCTTCTCCCTCAGAAAGTACTCTTAGTGCCCCTAAGTAAGTAATCGCATCACCACTCACCAACGGGACTTTCCATGCGTTATCTTTCTGTTTGGACTAACTAACTATACTCTAGCTAGTTAGTTTAGTTAGAGTAACCCAGATCTCCTTAGAATCCTCTTTAACTGCTACTTTTCTTGCTTGTGCAAAATAAAGACTATTAAAAATTATAATTGAATCCACTTGACTCCTGCATTTGAGTCTACCATCATTTATCAGCCTATGTGGCCTGAAACACAGACAGAGAAAAATTGTTTACTTGTGCTTCAAGGCTGTAGATCTATATCAAATGCGCTGCAAGTGACACTGGCAAGCACAACATTCCTCAGGTGGCAGTGCAGAGGGCAGCACTGAAGGGCCAACAACATCCTCTACCCATGTCCACTGGCATCATCCTTCACTCTGGGTAATATTTTAAGGCCCCATCGCTTGCGTCACTTCTGTGTCATTAACTATTCAAACAGCGATGTCATAGCCCCACCCCACATATGTAGTAAAACAGCATACTGATGGTCAGCTTTCATACTTCCACAGACTGATTTCACCATTTTTATCGTGGAACGGTCAGGCCCCAGTGGTGGAGAAAGTAATGTACTTGGGAATTTTGGCAATGTTTCTGAAACATTCACAGAAAATCCTGTGAAGATAAAATGTTTTGGTATTGTGGAATTTTGTCTTCTGTTTTGTCTGATATCTAGACACAGGTGAAAAGTGTTCTTCCAAAACCAGCAAAAAGATCTCAAAACTGTTGACTGCATTGTAACAAGAGACTTGAGAAGAAAGACGTGGGAGTCCCTTCTAAGTGCAGTGCACTGCAAACAGTTGTAAAGAACTGTTGGATGCACTTGGATCAATGGCAATATTACAGACAAATTGCAAGATCCATAGACAGCTGCTGACCTGACAAACATGCCCAATATGGGAGCCAGAAAGATTAGAAGACAAAGTTAAGCATTCTACTCCAACAGAAGTACAAGCCACACCAAATGGTGTGCTACGCCACCTACAGGCAGAGGTGAGATTGTTAATTCCCACTACTACTTGATATCCTGGTTATAAGGATTGCTGATTGGAGTTACCCTGCACTGTGCAGTGATGTTGGACTAAGATGGTCACAGCTCAAGAGAATTTATAGTTTGAGCTTTTAATATAGAAAAATTTCTATTGTAGAACAATAGAGAACTAAACCTGACTGCCTTTATGCCAAAAGCCATCACAGTGTACCTGTAAGTGTGTGTTTATGACAGGGTGTGGAATAGAGCTGCTATTTCTTTACATCAGGTCTTTTTGCTGGTGTTGGAAGAGCCCCTTTCACCTGACTGGTGAGAGGGGGAGGGACCTTATTTTATTATATTTATTGTTTTAATTTACAATTAGAAATGAAAATATGTGTCTGCCCACAAGGTAGAAATGTCTAAAACTACAGCTTACACCCTGCAGTAACATACAGTACATCTGAGTTGTTGTAAATTGTCAGACTGCTAGGATCATTTAAATCCCTCATACACAATTTGAAATGCGTCACCTCCAAAATTATGCAGAAGGTCATCACTTCCCAAAAGAACCAACCAAACCAGATTAAAACCACACAAACAAAACAACCCCCAGAAATGTTAGGTCAGTTTAACCCAGCCCCCTGCTTTGTCCATATCTGACCAGCCGCATTACTAAAATAACAAAATTTGGATCTTTTGTAACAAAGCATTTCCCACACTATTTAGTCCCTCAGCTCTAGACTGTACTGCTGATATTTAAGGGTGTTGTCTTCTTCCTGCTTAGTTTTACCGTATCTCTACCTTGTACAGCAAGTTCAGCAAACTTAATTGATCTTAATTGGCCTTTCATGTCCACAGAGTTATATTTATAGCTTGTAGAGCATAGCTGCTGGGATTTTGTTGGGTGTTCCATTTATAAGAAACATTCTATAATAGAAAAATAAAAAAACAAAAAACTATCTTTAACAGTTTGAACCACAAACTCAGTTACACTGTTTTTGAGTCTATAGGCAACAGACAATATACCACGGTCAGCTAGACACTTACAGTATGTGTTGGGGTTTTAAAGTGTGTTGCATTGTGTATTATTAAGATCTCTATGTTTAGAAAGTGAACAATAAACTGTGCCCATCTGTCTGTGATAATATTAGCATTACTGGCCCTGAGAAGCTGCGAGCTGTTAAAAGCAAAAGCAAAACGTTTCAATGCATCACTTAAAGTAGTGTCATGCATCTAGTTTGTTGTAACCTACTTTTGGGAAAACCCCTGCTGTCATAATTTTCCAGTTTGAAGGACTCAAAAGCTGGCTTGAAGGAAAGCAAACACTAAAGATATTGATAACTGAAACGATTCAGAACACAACACAGGGTATTTTGGAGACTATAGACTGAGAAGTCTTTAAATATACAGGAATGTTGATGAGGAAACTGCATGGAGGTGTGCAATTCAACTTTTAGCCTGGGAATAGCTGCGAACTAAGAAACAAAAGCATGAGGGTGTGACTTACCAGTGCCCAAAGCATGCACACAACCTCCACTTAGAGTTCCCCTGCTGTCTAGCAGAAAACCTAAATACATAACTCACACTATTCTTTCTTTGGCTTGGTTTCACATATTTACACTTTTAAAGCTCACTGGCTTGGGAAAAGGAGCTGGGTAATCACACAGCCTGTGACTATAACAGATGCAATCCATTTAAATAATTCTGAGACTTTTCTCATTTAATCAAAAGTCCTCTTTTAATGTCCCTGATTGCTGCTGTTGCTCAGCTCTGTGTCAGTGTGTTCCCCTTTGAGCCATCAAACTCTTTGTGCCCAAAGAGTTCAAAGTAAAATTTCCAATTTTGGTTCATACTGACATGAAAGCATAACAGAGTTGCCCAAAAAAACTTGCAAGTAACACTTTCATGATGTGATTATTATATTCTACCATTTTCCATAGTTGCCCTGTTGAAGGATCCAGTGAAGCCTCAAACCATTTAACCCTCTGAGGTCTAAATCATCACTCGTGATGACTCCAGCCCTAAGACTAAGTCTAACCCTAGATAATATGAATATATAATTTTTTATTTTTTTTAGATATTATTCGCCCAAGTTTTTTCAAGTAGGAAATAAAGAAAACCACCAATATTACTGGCACACATCAAAGCCTATTCACTTTTTTTCCCAAAAAGTCAGTTTTGCCTTTCACTAGAATATACGTTTATCGCAGGGTTTGGGTTATCGCCTATGTCTGTGAAGGTTCTCAGTCATCCAGGTCATCGTAGTCTAAGGAGCTTGGAAAGAAAAGCGACTTCTTTAAGTTGCTTGAAGACGTTTCACCTCTCATCCGAGAAGCTTCTTCAGTTCTAAGGTCAAATGGTGGAGAGTCCCAGATATAAACCTAGTGGGAGTGACCCCCCACAGAGGGACAAAAGGACCCCCTGATGATCCTCTAATCGCCTGAGCCAAGGTGTGAAAATGGGTGGGGGTCCCAATCAGCCAGGGTTTCGGGTGAGCTCATTGTGAAACCTGGCCCCACCCTATCATGTGATTTCCTGAGATCAGATGGCCCAGGATGTGAGTGGGCGTTAAGGTGTCTGGGGAGGGATCTCAAAACTGGATTATAGATGGCAGAGAGTTGGTGTCGTAAACCACCGCCTCTGTTCAAAGATGGTTGCTCACAGTGGACATAGATGGCTTCTTTCACTCCTCTTTCAAACCATCTGTCCTCTCTGTCCAAAATGTGAACATTGGCATCCTCGAAAGAGTGACCTTTATCCTTAAGATGCAGATGGACTGCTGAGGTCACTCTTTCGACCTCAGCAGTCTGGGCCATTTTTATTATTTTGCATAGTCTATTGTTGTTTTCTGAGTCTTTTCCCTTTTGCCCCTTTATGTCGAGTTTGTATGTTTGAATACATCTTCACTGAAATGTCGCTTCATTACCTAACCTATTCATTGTTTTAATCTATTCTTGTCCTTTATCATGTTGTCCCACATTGCTGTGTTTTTCTTAGTCTTCCCCAGTATTCCTTGTGGCTCTTGGAGTTTTGAGTTCTGTGTATGGACTGTATTTTAGCAAGTGGTGCTGAATCAGTCTTTTAGAGAAAAGTGGTGTAGCGAGTGATCATAATTATCCATGGTGGATAACAGCTTGTTGAATGACCTCCTCCACACCTTCAAATTTCAAAAGTAGAATGGGTGTCTTTCTTCTGAATCCAAACTTGGAGCTGATTTGTCAAAAGAAGGGCCTTTTAAATATTATAAGAACAAGTTAGCCCACAGTCTGATACCTGATTATTCAAGTTATTGTTTGTGGGAGAAGGATTTTAAATTTGAGTCTGGATTTAAGAGAATACAGGAGAAATACACTCTCTCTTTCGAGTCAGTGTCAATATTTTTGCTACAGCATTTTGGATCAGCTGAAGGCAATACTGCAATCTAAGAGTAATAAATGCATGAACTAGTTTTTCAGTGTCAAAGGTGTTCAGTATGCAGCCAAACACAGAGCCAGCCTTCCTACACAGTTTATTCAGTCTGTTGTCTGCAGCATCAATACTGATCCTCCAGTAGATCACGGAAAAGAACAAAATCAGTTTAACGCTCAACATGTTGTGCATCCAGAGACTCTTTGTGCAAACCCACATTTATGACAAGTTATTTTAGTCATAGTTGTTGGGTATTTATTTATTTTTTGTTAGCCATTCTTATCTCTGCAATTAAAAATGCATTTTTCATTTGAAATGTAGAAAATGTGCTTTGCTTTTAGGCTATTCTTTGTCAAATGTGAAACAGTGAAAAGATCCAAATAGATCAGTAATTGCTGAAATACCAGCTGCTTCCCACCAACAACCTTGCCATATTCTAACTCACTCTCAGCATGTTTCTTATCCATTATGTAGATGAAACCTAAATTCAGTGAGCTTTTGCCTGTCACATGATTTACTCACAATATTTACTTTAAATGACCAATTGAAAGGGGTACATCAGTGAGCATGAATAAATGTAGAACTTCATGATCACTGATATGCCAATTTTAGTATTCTAAAAATTACTGTGTTGCGTGTAAACATGTAACTGAAGCCAAACTTTTGTCTTGTAGAATAGTGTAAAGCATCGCTTTAGTTATCCTAACTACACTGTGCATTAGACATTTTGTTTTTCATTTTCATGTCATCATATTGCTGGCAGTAAACATTTTATCTATTCACTCTTTAAACTGTTTAGCTCAGAATCATGAAGCATCCAGAAGTCAGTTAATTGCATCGTAACAAGTCTGACCAGTCTTACAGGTCTCATTATTACAATCACAATTGATTTTCTGTAAGTCGGAAGTCTCAAATAATTTTTCTTTTACTTTCTCTTTTACTTTTATAATTATTGATTTGGTAGTGATATGAATGCAGAGAGCTTCACAGCCTGTTGGATGTTTCTCACCACGCTAGATCTGTTAAAAACAAGTGGGAGGGGTTAGTTGGTGTTGAGAGTTATATATGGCCTTGGATCTACGATCCAGGAGATGAGAAGAAGCAAACAACAAAAGGTAAGTTTATTTTATTATTTTGTTTGTGGATTATGATCATCTTGATTTTCCCCTCAAATCAATTGCCCCTTCCACTGCTACCTCTTCTTTATCTGTCTTCCTCTTGTTGGTCTACTGACCATTTCCTTTGTACTTTTAGTTTGGGGAGTTTTTTAAACTTTTGAATTCTTTTACCTTTTTTTGCTTTTTATCAAATTAAATGACCAGCTTTTGGAATCAAACTCTCTTTTCATTTTATAACTCTGTCTGCATTTGGGTCTGCAACATTAACTAATATTATATAAGCTGGATATGGATGTCTTCTTTAGTCCAGACCAAGAGTTATCCTACCAGTCTCTTCTGGACTCATTCCCTCACTAACAAACCAACTGTTCTTTTACTTCTCTCTCAGTGTGATCCAGTGAATACTCAAGGAGCTCATGGAGCTTGAAACTGGTATTAAGACTGGCAGAGGTAATATGTTAAATAGTAACATTGTAACATTTGTTTATTTTTTTAATTTCAGAGAATGTTTAACAACTTTGAATATTCCATTTTAACTAATATGACCTGTTGATGTTTGGTTTCTTTCAGAATCACCCAAGCTCACCATTGTGTTAACTGGTGATACAAATACTATTGAGATTGGGCCAAAAAACATCTTACTTGATCATGATGACAAAACCAATGTTAAAAAGTTTTCGTCCAGGCTGTATGATATGTGTGGTCGGCATATCATTGTCATTAACATGCTTGGTTTCCAAAAGACTGATGAAATCCCACTAAACCAGGGAATTCATGCCATTCTCTTACTGTTACCATATGGTCAGCATAACCACCATTACAGCTTAGGGATTCAATGGTTAGAAAAAGCTTTTGGGAAAAAATGTTTGTCTTTTGTCATGACAGTTGTGACTCATGACTCAAGTGAAAAATGTGAAAGTGCACTGGCAGACCTGAAAGCTAACTGCACCTTTGCTGAAAAAAGATACCACACATGCACAAGAAGCATGATGGATGCAAATGAGATAATAAATCTGTTAGAGAAAATCAATGTCATGGTCTCTGAAAACAGTCCCCACTGTGCCATTAAAGTGGTGGGTGATGAAGATGAGAGAGAGCATTTGGATCAAAATGCCAACAGAGAGGAGGAAATTGGGATCAATTCTTCTGTTTTTCTGAAAAATCAAAAAGGTAAGATTTTATTGTGAGTAGATCCTAAATTCTTCTAAAAAGTTTAGTCTGAACTTTTTTTTATTTTAGGACAAATCACTGAATGCTGTTGTCACAGAGAATATGGGAAATACAAACTTTGTTTTTTATTCCTTTAATTTGTCACTAGTTTCTTTGTGACTCGCTCATTGTTGTTAGTCAGAAAAATATGTTTTATTGAATTTACATATGTTTTTGTTTAGTTTTTTCCAAGTTTGCTTTAACTGCATTGGCAATATATTTGGGAATATTAATTTGTCCTCTCTCCTCCAGAATGATTATCATTTTAGGCATCATGCTTTTGCATGATGTACTAAGATTATTTCTGGGTCATCTCTAAGATGAGAACATAGTAATAGCCCATGGTATCAAAGCTTTTTGTCACTACTCATGTGAGAACTTACTGTAACTCCGGATGTATGTACTTGAAGATGATTAAACAGCCAGGTCCTGAAAAATTAGACTTTCTTAGTTTGAAGTGAATTACTCAAGTTCAAGGTCGATTGAAAGGTTTGTTAAACTTGCTTCCCAAAAAAGAGACATAGGTTAACAGCAGGAGTTTAAGTAGGATTTGGGCGGTAAGGGAACCCTTGTTCTAGTTCTAGTGTAATGGGGAAGCAGGGGGAAATCACTGATAATAATTTGTATTGTCAGCTGCAGTAAATTTTTGTGGTCAGCTGGACTGCCCTGCAGCTGGTTCCAAAGTCACATATATGCCGTTATGGCCGATTGTAGAAGATAGTCCTGTTAATCAGCAACTATACTGAAGCACATCTGAGCACTTATTTATACAATTATTTGATTGTTTCTGTTGCTTGCAAATGGTGTCACATTTGCAAGCAACCAAAAAGCATTTGCCCTCTTCCTGACTTCCTATTTTTTGTATGCTTGTCACACTTAAATGTTTCAGATTATCAAACAAATTTAAATATGAAGCAAATGTAACACAAGTAACCACTGTGTGAAAAAGTGATCAATCCCCAGTCTAACATAAAGTGACTGTGGAGTATTAGATCTTCAAAAAGTTCGATTTCACAAGCCAGACCCAAGCATGATTACTTCCACACCTGTTCTCATGAGTTCCAAGATGAAAACACCTGCTCATCTCAGTTTTGCTCAAAATCATCTTGATGATCTTAAAGACTTTTGGGAAAATACTCTGTGGACTGACAAGACAAAAGTTTAACTTTTTGAAAGGTGTAACCTATTACGTCATATTACATCTGGCATAAAAGTAACACAGCATTTCAGAAAAGGAACATCATACCAAAAGTTCATACTCCTCCAAATCTAACTGTGGTTGCCCACATGAATGTTGAAGTTCCCCAGCAGAATAATAGAACCCCTGGGAATAGAGCACTCCTTAGCACCCCATCCAGTGGCTCTAAGAAGGCAGGATGGAGCATTGCGGCTACCACAGTCAGGAGGCTCATGTACCGTGCTTCAACATAATATTACCGTATTGTGTACGAGAATCCCAAAATGGCACCTGTTAAGAGACATGCTCATGAAGCAGAGTTCAAACTCTATCAGTCACGCAGTCGAATATGGGCATAGAGCAGCTGCAAGAGAATTCAACATTAATGAATCAATGGTACAGAAGTGGAGGGAGCAAGAAGACTCTATTGACTGACTATTTGGTTTCGCTAAATGCACTTTATAATCCGGTGCGCTTTATGGTCCAAAAAATATGGTAACTTATCTTTCTTGTAGAAATGTGCTCCAAATAAAGAACATTGTGTTGACAAGATTGTCAGTTAATCATTTATAAATCAATATTGTCTGTCTGGGTAGAAGTGTTGAGTGATGTGGTTGAAACATTTGCGTGCACCTCACTTTTGCACTGGTGCACCTAAGAAAAAAAGTTAGGCGCACCAGTGCACCCATGGCAAAAAGTAAGTGTAGAGCCCTGCACTGGGGAGAACTCCAGGTACTCGTAACATACTGGGGGGATACAAGTATACCCGCTCCTTCCTGTTGTCTCCTCACCGAGGGCAACACCAGAGTTGAACAATGTCCCATTCCTCTCCAGGGTTACCCAGGGTACACTGGACCCTTGATTGTCATACTACATAGGAGTTATCTCGGTCGCTCTTTATCTGGCATCTCACCCAGCGGAAACCCTACCAAGGAAAAATTGCTCACAGGTTCACTGGAACACAAAAACCCCCTGATAAGGTGGCAATTGATGGAGGTGAACATGAAATAAATCATAAAGAAACAAAAAAAAAACTGCTTTTAGTGCTGCTTTGAACAAAAAAAGTTTCAAATAAGACTTTTCTTTACTTTTGAACTGTCCACTTTACTAAACTGTTACATCATTGCTGTTCTGCAGGTGTCTCCGGTATAGGTATGAGTGGAAACAAGGATAAGGTAATATATTCTAATTAATTTTACAAAATCCTAAATGTTTAGTTTTGTAATTTTTGCATACACTAACTGGTGATTCATTTATTGTTATAGCAGCCAATAGATATCTCTGAAGAAAGCATCAAAGAGAAATGCCAAACAGAAACTGAAAGACTTCTGAGCAGACTTAACCTTCAGGACAAACAAACACAGAAAATGTCACCAGCAGACTTTCTTAAAATAGGCCCTCCTGTGAATCAGAGCCACGAGACATCTGAAAAAGATTTAGCTTGTACTTTTCTTCAGAGGATGATGATGTTAGACTACAGAGCAAGATATATCCCTGTAAGGCAAGACAATCCTGATGTAACCCCTTCGAAGTCTGTTCCAGTGTTCAACAATGATGACTTTGATGCTCTATTTAGTGCAAAGGTAGACTCTAATAAATCAAAATCTCACATTCACCCAATGGATGTTCAGATGGCAGTATTTCATTGTTCAGACAGCTTCCTTAAGCAGAACCTGGTTACAAAGCTATCACAGTGTCAGTACGCCTTACCGTTGCTTGTCCCTGACTCAGTCACTATGGATATTGAATGTCCTCTGTGGACATTCAGGCAGATAACTAAAACATGGAAGAAAACTCACATCAAGGATAATTCACATGCCATCACCATGAAGACAATGCCCATCTGCAAAGCCGAGACACCCATGGTGTTTTCCTTCCGCCTGGGTTCACTTCCAGTGTCAAAATCTCAGCTCATGAACACTTTGATCAATGACCGTCACAGCACCTTCTTCCATAGAAATTGTCCAGGTAGCACCAAATCTCGCCTGCTGATGGATGGTGTGGCAGAGATTGCCTGGTACTGCCCTGATGGAAAACCCAGTGACTCCTTCAGTGACTGCATTGCCTTTTGTAATCTTCATGGTGATGCTCTGTCATTTGAAAAACAGCGCGAGATACTGACAGAAAAATCATCAGTTAATGTTGTTCTTTTGCCAACTCTGGAAAAAGGCCATAAAAGTACTACAGTAATCCAAGACCTTTACAAGTTACCAAAGCCTCTCATTATTCTCATTGCTGATGATGAAAGTGATGCACTTCATGTTAAAAATGGAAAATACAAAATGGGTGTGAAAGACAGAAATCAATCAGAGGTTTCTGATGAACTGAAAGGAATAATTAAAGAAATTTTATCTGGACCTCATAGATCCTTCCAGCTTGAATCAATGGCTGAGGTTTCTGGAGTCACAGTGGATGAAGATCATGTAGTCTACCAAAAAGGGAAAGCTGCTGCACTGAAAACAGTTAAAATGCTTCAAGGGATGGAAATTTCTAAGCTCAAAGAAAAATTTCTCCCCTGTCAAGCCAAGCTGTGGCATGAGTGGTGTAAAATAAATAAAGAGCTGTATCACCTTAAAGGAAACATTGAGAAGGAAAAAAGTCAGAAACGACAGCAGCTGATGCAAATAAGACAAAATCAATGCAAAGCTTCATGTAGTGAACTGATGAAGTCATTCACAGAAAGCCTCTTGTCTTTGCCATCAAAAGAGAAGGAGTACTTCCTGAAATGGACTCAGATCTTAATAGATGCCCTATCCACAGACGAGATATCTTCAATTCTCACAAGCTCTGATGAAAAGTGGACTGAGGTCTTAACTCTGAAAAAGAAACATGACAAATCTGATCTGTTAACAAGCAAACAAACAGAACTTGAACAAATATCCAAAACACTGCAGTCTGCAACCTTTGGCCTGGAGCACATCTTCAGAGAAATGGGACAGATCTATGAAGCCCATAGAGCAGTACAAGCAGCGAGTAGTCACACTGAGTGGGTTAAATATCCTGAACTGGCTGCAGATCTGATGATTTCAGGACACCCAGTGGAGCTGATGGATGGTGATGCAGGTCATGTGCCTCTAACATGGATCTCTAGTCTTTTAGATGAAGTCATCCAGAAACTAGGTGACCAGAGAGTTTTTGTGTTGTCAGTTTTGGGCGTACAAAGCAGTGGAAAGTCAACAATGCTGAATGCCATGTTTGGATTGCAGTTTGCAGTGAGTGCAGGCAGGTGCACCAAAGGTGCCTTCATGCAGCTGGTCAAAGTGTCAGAGGAAATCAAGAAAGACTTCCAGTTTGACTATGTTCTAGTGGTGGACACTGAAGGACTAAAGGCATGTGATACCACTCTTCATCATGACAATGAATTGGCAACATTTGTTGTTGGCCTGGGAAACATGACACTGATCAACATGCCTGGTGAGAATCCAGCTGACATGCAGGATGTCCTGCAGATTGTTGTTCAGGCTTTCATGAGGATGAAGAAGGTTAAACTTTCTCCAAGTTGTGTATTTGTTCACCAGAATATTACAGACATTGGAGCTGCTGAGAAAAACATGAATGAGAGAAGATGCCTGCAAGAAAAACTGGACCAGATGGCTCAGCTAGCTGCTAAACAGGAATCATGTGATGCTGAGTGCTTCAATGATGTCATTGCCTTTGATGTGCAAACAGATGTGAAATACTTTGCTCAGCTATTGGAGGGAAGTCCACCGATGGCTCCTCCAAATCCAGGCTACAGTGAGAGTGTCCAAGAGCTGAAGAACCTCATCCTGTCTAAGGCCAAACAGTCTGCCAGCGTAAAACTATCTCATTTCAGAATAAAAATTCATGACTTGTGGAATGCTCTAATTAATGAGCAATTTGTTTTTAGCTTCAAAAACTCACTAGAAATTGCAGTTTACAGAAAACTTGAGGTTGAATATGGGAACTGGACCTGGGTCCTGAGGAGCAACATGCTGACTATTGAAAACCAGCTTCACAACAAAATTGAAAATGGAGACACTGACAAAATTGAGCGTAGTTATATTTTTAAAGAAATGAGCAAAACATTTGAAAAAATCAAAAAAGATATGTCAAAGTACTTTGAGGATGACAGAGACAAAGATATGTTGGTTCAGTGGAGAGGCCGATTTGACAACAAAATAAAGGAGTTCCAAGAGGAGCTGGTGACAGGAGTGCAAAGAAAACTGGAGGAAGTTATGCAACAGAAGAAAGCTTGTAAAAAGCTGGAGGATAAGAAGACCGAGTTTGAGAACAAGCTGCTGCAAAAGAGCAAAGAGCTCGCTCATCAGTTAAAAGACAAACCAAAAGATGAAGAGGAACTTCAAAAACTGTTTGACACTGTTTGGAGTGACTGGGTAAAGGATTTAATTGCAGATACAAAACCCATTGAGGACATCAACCTGGAAGAGGATCAGGAAACTATCCTTCAAGATGTTGGGATTGAACAAAATATTATAAATGATTCCAAAAGCAGTGGAAAATACAAAAATATGTCTGAGTTTGATGACTACACGGGTTATATCGTCCACAAGCAACAAAAAGGACAGGGCATTGTAGCCCAAGTTTTTTCATTGATTGAAGATCACATTTGGGGACCTATGGAGTATGAGGACCAGGAACAGATCAGATCACTAATAATCAGCATTGACAAAGAGTCTCTTGATGCAGTCAAGAGTAAACCTGTAGCAACAAGAGGCTACAGTTCAGCTTACTTACAAGAAGCGGCCAAAAATGTTCAAGACACAGTGACAGAGTTTGAATCGAACAAGAAATATGATTTCAAAAAGGAGTTCACCGTTGATCTCTTACTGTATGTGTTTGACAGGGCAGCCATTTGGCTTTCACAGTCTCACAAAAAATTCAAAACAAGCAATGATGCACACACTTACTTGGAGAGTAAAAAACCACAATACTACAACATTTTCAGCAGCTTCTGCAATGGAAACTCATCTGCTGTTGTGTTTGGAGAAATGATCTGTGAAAAACTGAAGGTTTCCATTGTTGAAGCAGTCTGTAACAAGACTGCCATTGATCTCGCTGGAGAGATGAGGTGCACTTTCCCAGCATTCAATGGAAACCGACTGAACTTAGAGAAACATTTGTTGACATCACTTGCAGAGAAAGAGGACTTTGATGCTTTCATCACCTACATCCAAAATCCAAGGAAGCAAGTAGCAGCCTTTATCAAAGAGAAAGTAAACACGTACATGTTCACAGAATACAAAGAAAAAGCTCAAAACATACTCAGGAAAAATGTGGATGAGATGCACAAGTTTGTCTCTCAAGCTTTGTTTGATGCAACAAATAATGTCAAAACACAAAGAGGAGACACAGACATGTGGGTAAAGGAATTTTCCAGTTTCCTTAAAGATAAATTGACGCTTGAATCTATCTCTTGTCAAAACTTCGGGGACATAAACTATTTCGAATTTCTTAAAGAAGAGATTGAGAAAGGTCTTATATCCATCAAAGAGGAGATGAATCGGCTTTCCTTGGATAAGATGAAGGAATTCAGACTGAGACCTGATGAAATCCTCATCGATCAGCTGTGTAACTGCTGCTGGGAAACCTGCCCGTTCTGTGCAGCTGTTTGTACCAACACTGTTAAAGATCACAGTCCTGAAGATCACAGTGTCCCCTTTCATCGACCTTCTGCACTCAGTGGTGGACACTACAAGAACAGTGATGAAATGAGTGTCGAGTTCTGCACGACAAAAGTTGCAAGTGATATACGTTTTTACCCTAATCTAAGGTTAGATCCCATTCCTTTTAAAAAGTACCGCAAAGCCGGACCACCATATAAAAACTGGAGAATCACCCCTGATGAATCTAAGCTGAAGTACTGGACATGGTTTGTGTGTCGGTTTCAGAAGGAAATGGAAAAGCACTATCGTTTTAAATTCACAGGGAGTGGTCAGATTCCCAGAGAGTGGAAAACACACACTAAAGAAGATGCTATTGAAAGTCTGGATGAAATGTGCAAACTGTGAGTGAGTCACCACAGCTCAACAATTATTCAAAAATGAAACCACATAAAATGATAACATTGCATTAAAATATGGACTTTTAGTAGATTGTTCGAATGGTACATAGAAACCTGCTTTATTGAAATGAAATTTTACAAAGGAGAGCAAATAGGAACAATATCAATTTAAAAATGATAGTTCGAAATACTATCATTTTTAAATTGATATTGTATAAATTATTGTATGCTTATTTTAGCATTTGCATTTTAAAGAAAAAAAATGAAAAGAAACATGCACATTTAACTTTTAAAATAAATTTTAATGATCAACATTTTTTTTATCATTATAATTTCATCGTATTCAGCATTTTGAGCTATAAAGTAAAGAGCGCTTAATAATGTTTTCATTCATTGAGCTGTTAATCAGTGACAACACATATATTCACTTTGACCTCTTGTGTTACTAATGGATGGTTACAAAGAGTTGTAATGAACTTAATTTCTTCATACTAGGGTTCTTTTCACTTCTGAAAAATGTTGTCTTTGTAGATTAAAGTATCCGTAGAAACCCTGCCAAAACATGGAATGTCACATGTATTAATATCATATCTTCCTGAAAACCAGCCTCTTCATTGATGTCTTCTGAAAAGGATATTTGGTCTATAGCTTTTGACTTATTTGAGCTAGTGACCTACTAAGTCCTGATGTAATAATAGAAGACATCCTGTTCTTTTCATTCCATCTCATGCGTCTCATGTCTTTTAGCTCCAAAAAGAGGAAATCACAAAAAAACAGTTTAATGGGAAGAATCTTTTTTCCTTGGGTTCCATGAAGATATACACTATGTTATTTAAGTATCTGCATTTAGAAATAAAGGAAATGGTTAAAACATGATTAAAAACTTGAGTGCTATATGTGTGCGGTTCATCTACATCAAATGTTCCTCTTCCTCTCTCACGGTTCTAATTCCTGGCCAACTCCTGTCATAACTCAATTCAATTCTCACATCACCTGGCCAGTAGTTCAGTTTACCGAGCTCGAATGCTCAACCCAGTCACTCTGTCTAATCATTCCAACAGTTCGCCCTTTAACCCACATGGCCAAAGATATTCAAAAATATTTATTTTCAAAGTTCATTATCTAATGAATTGTGTCTCGACCCTGTGTGCAAAAGGTGATAACTGAATCCCCTTCAGCTCAGTTTTAGTTTCTGCTGTAGACCAAATGAGCTGGAAGAGCAGCTAACTTGAGGCATTCAGCTCAAGTCACTTTGCGAATCCAAAGAACCCCACAAAAAGCATATACAAAACCCTATGTATATTAAAAAAAAATATACGCTTAGGTTACTCATAGAAAAATCTAGACACAGTTCTAAAGTTGCAAAAATATCATAGTAATTGAGGCAAAGCAGGAGACAAACAACAGAAACAAATTTTTCAGGTGTAGAAGCGGACTCACCACACACTGGAACAGTTAACGTGAGCTCAAAAGTTTAAATTGCTCACTAAGAGTAATTAAACTGAACTCGCTCAACTCATCCCTTATTTGGTTTTTCTTACATTTAAACAATGGCATTAACTTGTGGATGGGCATCCCCAACAGTAGCAGGGGATGAAACATTCCAGGATGCCCAAAAGTTTGAAGTTTTGACCAGTGGCTAAGGAGTACAAGGACATGAGATGTCAGGCTTGGTAAAGCTAAACAAAGGTTTTTCAGATTAGATTTTTCTCTGTCTTTTAACAGCAACAGTATTTTGTCTATATCCGCCTTTGTATAAATTCCTTTCATGTAAACAATAACGTGGCGCACAGCGTGACGTCAAAAAAGGCACACACCTTTCACTTTGCCTGACTAAATCTCCGTTTTCAACAATCTCTGCCCCGGCAGGAGTTTTTAAGAATCTCCACAGAAAAAGCTGCGTTTTCAAAAATACCTGTGTACATGTGGACGTAGACATAAACATTCTGCTTTGGTTACTAATTTATCTGATTGTGAACTTCTCTGTACCTGCCTATTCTGTTGATGAAGAGCAAGTTCATTCAGATGCTATTTTGGCATCCCTCATCACTTCTGTAAGGATATGTGTTTTTGAAGTACAGGACAAATAAACTGAAATGTAATCAAATTTTTATTTTTTCTGACGATGTAGAACGGACAACAAAAATTGCAAATGACAGAAAAGCATAGTGACAATATCTGTGTATGGTCTACCTGTGTTCCCAAGCACTTTAATTTCAGAGAAGGGTAGATGGTACAAATGCATAATCTGTCAAAAATGTGGGAACATTTTCAAAATAACTATTTTTTTAATCCACTGTACAATCCTGGCTTACAATCTTGATTCTTCAAGAAAATGTTGAATCTGATAATCATTTGTAATTATTTAAGGCAGTATAGAAAAAATTATAGATAATCTGTATGTCACATTTTGGCAAATGCACAAACTCCTTTTCAAAAAGATAAAGAGCATATTACAATCACAAGTTAACAAAAAAAAAAAAGGTAGTAAAGGTTTTGGAAGTATTACATAAAAATTCAGAAAGCTAATCAAGGAATCGAGGACTTACTGTTACAAGATGGTGTTTATAGGCCACATTTCACACAGGATACATCAGCTTATACAATTTCTAAACAGAATTTCATCATTAACCTCCTAATGTTGATTTAATAGAAGGACTCAAACGCAGACTTAGATGCAGGGAGTGAGTTTTATTTAACGTAGGTGATGCACATAATAGGAACGAGTATGGCATGAACAAAACGTTGCTATTTGGGCTGATTGGGACCTGATGAATGTAAAAACAAAGAATTCATTGATTTTTTTTTTTTTTACCTGATTTTTGTTTCTGAGAAAAATCAGATCCACATATGAGGACATTAGTTTTAAATTTCGATTGAACAGTGGGCGTATAATGTCCTTGTAAGTAGATATCAGGCCTTGTAAAGCAAAATTTAATATTTTGGTCTAGACAACCCAAAATGTGATGTCCACATATGTGGACGCCAGGTCCTTGGAGGTTAACTATCAATCACCTTTTTTTCAACCAAAATAAAATCAGTGGTGTCCTCTTCAGCTGACCTGTTTTTCATGGGTTCCTTGGCTGTTATACCACAAGGCAAGCACCATCTAGTTTCATTAGATTTACCAGAAGGAAGATATTTCTACAGCTGATATCTCCCAAAACTGGGCAACTCACACCAAAACAATCTAGATGGATAAACAGCAGGTCAAAGGAAAATGTGTTAGTGCTAGTATTAGTATAGTTGTAGTGTTAGACATTTATAGACCACGTTACTAAAAATTGTTTTGTGAAGTAAGGTATGAGTAAGGTAAGTTCAAGTATTTCGTGCCATGGCGTCCACATTACCATGGTAACAACTTTCACCAAATTTGTCGCCTTCTCAACCCCAGTCTTTTATGCTAACATGTTCTTTCATGTCTTCTCCGTGGACCCTTCTGATTCCTGAATGGACAGAAACAGAACTGCTACCAAAAAGTAGTGGGATCTAGCAAAACCTGTTGTGGGATCTCGCAAAAGTAACTCAGGATCTCAGTCACACTCACTTTTGCACTGCACTGTAGGATTGTGCAGCTCTCTCTGCAGCTGGATCCTTAACTTCCTGTCAGATGCCAAGTGGTCAGACTGGGTAGCATCACCTCATCCCCATCATAATGAACACTGGTGCTCCACAGGGGTGTGTACTGAGCCCTCTCCTGTGCTCACTCTACACCAGGGGTAGGCAACTCCAGGCCTCAAGTGCCGGTGTCCTGCAGGTTTTAGCTCTTACCCTGGGTCAACACAACTGGATCAAATGATTAGTTCGTTACCAGTCCTCTGGAGAACTTCAAGACATGTTGAGGTAATTTAGCAATTTGAATCAGCTGTGTTGGATCAAGGACACATTTAAAACCTGCAGGACACCGGCACTCGAGGCCTGGAGTCGCCTACCCCTGCTCTACACCTATGACTGCACTGCCACTAGTAACTCCAACATCATTGTGAAGTAGAGCTAGAGTAAGATCTCAAAACCATCTTTTGAGTCCAAAATACCAGCTGTGAGACCAGACTGTAGCGAATTACTGCAGTTGGTGGGAGACTGTATCCCTGGTCTGCTGCCTACCCTTGAGTTTGTATTTAAACTTGCCTTGTTTTTAGCATTTTAGGTTGGGAGTTGCTCAAAGTGAATCAGTGGCACCAAACTTGGCAGGGGATTAAGACATTCATTCAACTTCACTCAGGAAGTTGAACTTATTGATGTGTTCCTTCGGTGTGTCTCCCAGAGAGGTGGCCATCTCTGACAGTGAGATAAACAAAACCAGAAGGAAAAAGAACAACCAAAGATTTCAAGCTAGTTGGCTAACTAACTGACTAACTAACTTTAGTGTTCTGGTAACATTTCACTGTGAACAGGTAAACGTTACATTGTAACTAAGTAAGTAAGTAAAATTTATTTATATAGCACTTTTCATAGATAAAAATCACAAAGTTCTTCACAATAAAACCAGAAACATAAATAAAATAATATAAAACAATGTAAAAAATTACTTAAAAGCTCTTTGGAGAGAAATGTCTTCAGCTGCTTTTTAAAAGAGTCGACACAGCGTAAAGACAACAGAAGAGAATTCTACTGCCTTGGTGTCAGTGCCGGGAAATATTTATATATATATATACACCTAGTACTTGTATACATGTGTGCATAAATAAGTAGATGTCATACAGAAGTTGGAAGCTGTGGCTCTGGGGCCTAGCTGCGGACAGCTCCTCTCTCTCTAGTGTGACAAAGTGGCTAGGACAGAATTCATTTGCCATTTGTCACTTGCATATATTGTTATTTTGTGTTCTGTTATTTTACAGTCAGCCATAATGCTTTAATTTAGACATTGCTGGTGTAACTTCTCTTAACACACACTATCCCGGGTTTTGTTTGTGGTAGCAGTAGTTACATCCTTTACATCCATGCATGTGTTTTAAAGCAAACACTACTAACCATCAGATCATCTGAATTTTCTTCTGATTACAGGCACATGTCTGGTAAATTATGTTTCTTTATGTTGCTTTGGTTATACTTACCATGGTGTCCATGTTGTGCATTCAGGTCCTATATGTGAGACAGGTGTATGGGAAGGGCCGCCCACTACTTCCTGTTTATATAGGGTCATGAGGTCAATGATTGCATCACTGGGTGTAACCAAATGGAGGGTTTTTCATTTTGTATAGTATTGTTTGTTTTCTTTAAAGTAGCCTTTTGAGTTATATTGTATGCAGTGTTTTACTTTACAAACTATTTAGTTGAGTAAATGAGTTTGTCAGTTTCATGCATGACTTTATTCCTGTTCTTTGTTTAGAATTGTATTATTTGGTTTGACCTATTTTGTTTCAATGGTAGCAACTAACGAGGTCAGGTGTGGGCAAAGTATTGTATAAAGCCAGTGGGATTTTTGCATGCCTGATTGATTGTTTTATGGTAAAAGGGAGATGCTAGGAATAAAATATGCTTAAAAGAACTTCAATCGTCTGCTAATGCTATTTACTTATCACATTCCTTGCTGCTTAAGTTATGCTACATCACAAATGGTGGCAGCAGTGGCTCCAGGTAGTGATGGGCAGATGAAGCCCCATGAAGCACTGAAGCTTTTCATCCAATTGGTTCACCCCAATGCGAAGCTTCATGAAGCTTCATTTGCTCTAGCAGGACACCTACTGGACGTAAAAATAATAGCTGGCATGAATTTGAAGAGTGTGGCATTTTGCACACAGCCTGTAAATGTCAACAACAAAAGGAGTGTGTAAAACATGTATATTGTAGTGATGGCAGTATACTGTGTATATTTATAGTGGCAGTATGGAAAATGATTATTTGGAAATGCTTGAAATGGAAATGATCATTTACTGTGAGGTGAGGTGTGGTTGGGGTGTGGACAGTAGTTGTGCTTTTGTAACGTTGAGGTATGGACAGCTACACACTGAGGCTTTGAGCCTCAGTCCTGCCTGTTCACATTTTATTCTGTAAAAACTAAATTTTCACTGCTTTTATGGCCTTTTTAGTGGGGAGAACATAGCTGGGATTTAATGATTTAACAAATCTTTTAAATCCTTTGTCCTCCACAATGCTAAATAGCTGTGAGTCCTCAATCACCATGCTAACCAGGTCTTCATCTATTTGAGATTGTTCTCCTGAGGAAAGACAATAAAGATAAAGCACAAATATAAATATCACATACGTAACTTATAACAGTTGTATAATATTGTTATATCATTTAGTAACATTACTGCATGCTATATTATCATTGCATTTGATGGCTCACCTGGTCTTGCTCCACAATCGGTGTCCCCCTTATTCTCATGCAAAGCTCTGTAGTGCCTAAGCATGGATGAGGTGTTGTTGTTATATCCCAGCTCCCTGGCACATAGCAAACACTTCACCTTGTACAAAAGTACAGACAGCTTAACATAAATTGTATTGCACCATCAGTATTATGAAAATACATCTTCTGTAGAAATTTACATACCTTGTTGGGAGGAATAAGATCAAAATGTTCCCACACAGGGGAGGACATCCTCCTCTTCTTAGCTGGCTCCATTCTCTCCTGACTTTCTCTCCTCACTCTCATAAACCTCCAAACTGTCTCCAAACTCTCACTAACCGCAACTCTCCATCAAACACCCACATTTTGATTGAAGTCTGAGGGGTTTATATCGCTGTCATATCTCGCGGCAAAGTTCGAACCACTTCATGAACCAGTCACGTGGTACAGCCGGGCAGCGAGGCTTCGGACGTCATCATTTTCAGCTCCTCCCATAAATGAAGCAAGCCTCGATACGCGCTTCGCGGAAACGCCCCCTCCATTACTCGACACACGCTCCGAAGCCTCGATACAGAACGTCACATCACTAGCTCCAGGCCAATAGGTTATAGCAATGCAGAAATCAGCCAAGTCAAGGAAACCTCAAGGGCCAACAGATTTTCCCCCAGAGGAGGCCCAAGATGATGGCAACCTGCCAGAAGCTACGGGTGAGCACAGCACGGAAGCACAAAGTCTCTCAGAGCTCTCAACTTTATTAAAAGGCCTGATGCAACAGCATGCTGACCGTGAGGCAAAATGGGAGCAGGACAGACAACGCCAGGATGAACGGTGGCGTAGAATGCAACACCAGTTCAGCCAACTGCAGCAGGAAGTCCAGTCGGAGCGCCAGGAGCATCAGATGCTGTGGGAAGGTGCAGTAGCCGATTCCGGAGTGCCTCCGAGTTCCTCAGTGCGGCAAAAGGTGCAGCAACCTGTTCAACAGCGAGGAAACCCCCCCTGAATCTTCCGCAGCACCACATTCATCCAATCTGGGCAGAGTAAGCGGTTGGAAAGGCCCGAAGATGCAGCCCTATGGTGAGGATGAAGATATTGAACATTATTTAACCACTTTTGAGAGGATTGCAACAGGATGTCAGTGGCCACAAGAAGAATGGGCACTGCATCTGGCTCCACTTCTTAGTGGTAAAGCACGTGCGGCATATGTTGCTATGGACACTGAAGAGACAATGGACTATGATAAGGTAAAAACCGCCGTTCTTGAAAAATTTTAAATAAGCGCTGAGACTTACCGAACCAGATTCCGCAACATGACGTGGAGGACGATGAGACACCCAAAGAGCTGCGAACCCGCCTTAAAGACCTATATGAAAAGTGGATGCTTCCAAAGGAGAAGACAAAGGACCAAATAGGAGATGTCATAGTGATGGAACAGTTTCTCAGAGTTCTTAACCCAGAGCTGAGGACCTGGTTGAAAATAATTGAATGCACTAGCATGAGCATAAGTGCACTTTCTTGGTAATACATTGCACACTTAATATTAAGAAGAAAAGAAGAAAACTGCTGTCAGCACAGTATAAAGGTTATGTTAACTATGTATCATATGACTGTGCAGTATTGGTCAAGTTACTTGAAAAGAGTAATTACTTATTAATTACCAATTACTTCTACAAGAAAGTAATCCTGTTACCTTACTGATTACTTATTTTCAAAAGTAATTAGTTAATTTATCACCCAGTTACTTTTTAAAAACATTCATTCATTTCATTTCATTTATTTATTCATTTTCAGGCACAACAAACACCTATATTGAACATAAAATACACAAAACAAAAAACAAAAATTGCCTGAAAAAGGAGTGGGACGAAGAAAACTTATTAAATCCCACCCCTATACTCACTCATCAACAAAAAAAAACAATAAACTTCCCGCAGCTACGCCCATCATTGCATACAGACCCATCAACAGCTCCGGGCACATACAAGCATCTAAGCGGCAGCTCGCAACCAACAATTAGAGCCTTCATAACTGAATACAGAATATATAAATTATAAATTGCATTACCACAGGTAACAGGTAGTAATAACTACAAGTAACAAACACACATACATATACATACATATCTACACACACAAGTACATATATGTACATACATACGCACACTTTATTTATTTATTTTTTTTATTTTGGAATCCATACCAGCAATGGTAAGAGGACAGACATTACAGAGCACACTAAAACCATCATTGAGTATACTGTGACCAGACCAACTGTTTGTAGAGAAATTTAAATCTATGAATATTTTTGCATTGTTTCAGTTGTAAACTCAGACTGTTCCAGATTTTCACACCACATACAGACACACAAAAGCCTTTACGGGTTGTTCGAGTTCTGGGTAATTTGAATTCTCCAAAGCCTCTCACATTATAAACCTTTTCTCGAATTTCAAATCTAGTTTGTAAATTTGCCGGTAAAAGTTTAGTAAAAGCTTTATACAAAATTATGGATGTATTCTAATTAACCAGATCCTGGAATTTAATTAACTTTGCCTGAAGAAAGAATTTGTGAGTATGATCTAGATAACCAGCCTTGTGAATAATACGCAGTGCTCGTTTCTGTACTGTGACTAATGGATTAGTTGTATTTTTATATGTATTTCCCCACACTTCCACACAATATGTAAGATATGGAAGAACCAGGGTACAGTACAGAATACGAAGTGCATCTTTATCAAGGAATTGTTTCACTTTGTTCAAAACTGCGAGGCTTCTAGAAATTTTGGTTTTTATGTGTCTGACGTGGGGTTTCCATGAAATTTTGTTATCAATTATAACTCCCAAAAATTTGTTTTCACTCACATTATCAATTGGTACACCTTCAATGATAATTGGTAATTCTATATTATATTTTAAATTACCAAAAAACATTGCTTTAGTTTTATTTATATTTAATGATAATTTATTTATGTCCATCCATTTTTTTATTAATTTTAGCTCCCTGTTTACGGTCATTACAAGATCAGTATAATCATCGCTACTGAAAAATATGTTGGTGTCATCTGCGAACAGTATGAGTTTAAGTACTTGAGAAACATCAAAAATATCATTTATGTATACATTGAAAAGTTTTGGTCCCAACACTGACCCTTGGGGAACACCACATGTAATACCAAGTTTCTCTGAATGGTAATGCCCTATGCTAACATATTGTTCCCGACCCGTTAGGTAACTTTTTAACCAGTTACCAGCTTTCCCTCGAATACCATATCTTTCCAATTTATCCAGTAAAATTGAGTGATTGATTGTGTCGAAGGCCTTTTTGAGATCAACAAAAATACCAACTGCATATTTATTTTTATCCAGTGTATCAGTAATTTCTTCTACTGCCTCAATTATCGCCATTGAAGTGGTTCTTTGCGTTCTGAAACCATACTGACCAACATTTATTATTTGATGTTTTTCAAGGAATTTTTCTAATCTTGAATACATGATAACATGATACAAAACCTGATTACATAATAAAGCAACAGACCTTTCAGCCCAATTCTATATTTTCTGCATAATCCATCATATAAAATTGATTCAAAAGTGTATTTTTAAAAACGGTTTTATTAGTTTTAATCTTTTAACTTTATGCACATTGCATCAAGCAAAAATGAAATTCTATGCAACAGTCTTTGACTTGAAGACATTTGTTTAACATTTAAACCTATTTTCTGCATATTCCAGCATATAAAATAATGTTTTGTGTTTACACTCACTCTTTCAAATAGATGCAAGTAAAACACAGCAAAAAATAAATGAAATCAAAGATTCAACTGCACTAAGTCCTGTCCCTCTTAAGTCTATTGTCACCTGTTTAGCAGGAGTGGGGCCGGTGGAGGTTTGCCCGGTCATGTGGGGGGGGGGGGGGGGGGGGGGTCCTGGGGTTTCTCTGTGAATTTCACATTCCCGTGACAGCTTGCTAGGTACTTGCTCAGATTTTAAGTTTCATTTTTTGCTTTAGAAAGAAGTTTACTTCCCACACAGAGTGTACAGCGGACACTAATGTTTTGTCACAGTCCTGGGTCATTTGATGCACCGTTTTGTGTTTATGTATTATTATTATTATTATTATTATTATTATTATTATTATTATTTTGTTGTTGTTATTATGATCCTTTGTTCTAGTTTATGCTGATTGTGTGTTTGGGTTTACACCCTTTGGTTCCTAGAGGTTTGGTTTTGCGCTCACTCTGTTTTGTGTCTACCCATGTGTTCCCTCTGTTCTGTCTGTACCGCATCTCTGAGTCCAGTCTCTGCATTTCCTGTTTTATTTTGAAGGTCTGTCTTTTGTCAGTGTGTTCTGTTTGTGCTCTCCCTGTCTCGTCAGTGTAATCAGTGTAATCATCTCCCAGCTGTTTCCTCTTTGTTCTGTTCACCTCTTGTATTTAGGTGTCTTCCCCTGCTCGTTGTCGCATCGTACAATCAACCGTCACTGTGTGTTCCATTAACCTGTTTGCCTGCCTGTTAGTTTGTTTTCCCAGTATAGTTGCCTCCTGTTCAATCTGCAACTGGCAATAAAGCTGTTTGTTTTGAGTTTCACCCTTGCCTCTGTGAATCCACATTTTGGGTCCTTTTCCCTGCCTGCCTGCACACAGCCATGACAACTTTTTACAGAGTCAAACTCAAAGTAAGGTCAGTACTTTCACACTTTAAATGCTACATGGTCGTACTTGCTCCCGCATGCCACATTGTTGATCTACACACGTCTGTTGTTGCCATGGACGTCGCGCGCACGTAAGTCATGGTCATGAGACACTCTGACAAACATAGTAAGGCTGGATGCTTATGGGAAAGTAACAGTAATCTAATAACTTTTTTGCAATCAACAATTTGTAATCCCTTTCTTTCCTCGTTACTTGAAAAAAGTAATCGGATTATGCGTTACTGCGCATCTCTGATCAAATGTCAGTCTTTTTTCTTATTATAGCAAACACTTTAGTGTTTTTAATGGATATTTATATTTTTAATACATTTATTTCATGTGTCTGTTTCACTTTTACTAGTACCTCATTCATTCATTGTGTGAATTTCTAATAAAATAAATAGTGTGTCACAGTTTTTCTGTGTCTTTTCCCCACTTTTATCCTTGTATACAGTGCTCACTGTAGTGTGTAATCTTGCTCACTCAGAGAGAACATTATACATATACAGTCATCCCACCAACACAAAGGGGATAGAACCAGTTGGCTTAAATTTTAAAGATCAATCTTACTAGTACTGCAGATTGCAGAAACAAATATGTAAATAAAGCAAATTCAATGAGTTTTAAACTTTAAGACTTCTTAAAAAGAGCAGACCAATCAGAAGCTTAATATATTGAAGTTTAATATTCTTGACAATCCCAGGGAGTTGGGTATCCAGAGTCCAGAAAATCCTCTTCCATGGTGCTGACAGAGAGTCTGTGTTAGGACAGAGAAAAAAAGAGGAAATGTTAGAGACTTGGACACGTAAATGCATTAGAAGATGAGATGGGCTTTATTACAAAACGTAAGTTCTGAAAATGTACCATATTTTTTAGATCATAAGGCGCACCGGATTATAAGACACATTAAGCAAAACAAAACAGTAAGATAAGTCAAACTTTACTCAACTCATTCTTTTTGCTTCCCCCACTTCTGTACCATTGATTCATTAATGTTGAATTCTTTCGCAGCTGCTCTATTCCCATGTTGTTGCAGTATATTAATGATTAACCTCATATTGTAGATGGATTATCTCAGTAGTTCTCCTGACTGAAGTTTGGACCATTTACAGAATCCTGCCATGCGATTGCATCAGGAACCCTTACATTAACTTTTATCGAGTTGAAAAAAGTTAGCGTTCACCCTCCAGCTTCACTGTGCTTATGTTATGCTAACATACCTGTGTCGCTAGCGACCACATAGCACATCATTATATAACATCTAGTGCAACTTCAGTAACCCTACAAACGTCACTGCTGTTTAGTTTTCTGACTTTATTTATGTTGCAAGTGATAGCAGAGCTGTATGTTTTATTTTTTTCAGAAATCCCTCAGTCAGATCATGTTTAAGTGGAAACTAGCGAGCTAACATCCTGCTAACTTCTAACTCTGTTAAATTTGAATAAATTCTGGTTTCATGGATGCCTGGATGTTAAGAAACACAACTTTGGATGGGGCCTTCAGCTGTAAAGCCACATATTCAAAAGACTGAAAACTTCCAGGAGATAGCTGCTTACATTGAAATGATTCATTAAATAAGACAGCAACCCCCCCTCCTCTCCTGCTCACCCTGGCCTCACTGATAAAACTGTAGTTAGGAGGGGTCGTCTCGATGAGAACAGCTCCACTGTTACTTTGGTCCAACCAAGTTTCAGTTAAAAACATAAAATCAAGGCTGTGCTCAGTGATTAAATCATTAATTAAAATTGTTTTCCCAGCTAAAGATCTAACGTTTAATAAAGCCAACTTAAGTGTTTTAGAGGTATTACTTGTCCCCTCGTGTTTGGGAGCAGTCTGTGGCACACAAGGTATGTTTACTATGTTTAAAGATCTTTTAGAGTGCATCTCTCTGTGTTTTGACTAGGCCACATGTCTCCTTCTGTCACTTAAAAGTACAGAGATTTTAAAACCTTCTAGTAAACAGGGTCCCAGCTTCTCCTGGGAAAAGTCACCACTGCCATAATCCTCACAGCCCGGACCCTTCACACATCACACATCAGACTGCGGAGACAGAGCATGAAGATGGTAAGGAGGAACTAAGGGGGGCGAGGCTGGGCGACCATGGCCTGCAATGACTTTGCCAAATTCTTCACAGAAAAAATCCAAAAAATTAGACAAGCTATTGGTACATCAACAGCAGATCCAGGATATGTACTGTGTCCACCAAAAAACTGTTTAAATACCATGAAACAGTTTAAACCTATTAACAGCAAAGACCTGGAGGACATCTTAGGTCAACTGAACTCCTACTCCTGCGGTTTAGATGTCCTGCCAACAAGTTTTTTCAAAAAGGTCTCAAAGACTTTAGAGTCAGACATGTTACAGATCGTCAACTTTTCTTTATTATCAGGTGTGTTTCCAGAATCACTAAAAACTGCTGTAATTAAACCTATACTGAAAAAGGACAATCTTGACAAGACACAAATGAACAACTACAGGCCGATCTCAAATCTCCCATTTTTAAGTAAGATCATTGAAAAAGCAGTTTCTCAACAGCTCAATTACTTAAAACAGAATAATTGCTACGATGCCTTCCAGTCAGGTTTTAGACAGAACCACAGCACTGAAACCGCTCTGACCAAAGTGTTTAATGACATATGTCTGAATACAGACAGTGGAAAAATGTCAGTCTTAGTTTTACTGGATCTCAGTGCAGCATTTGATACAGTTGACCACAACATATTACTCAAACGACTGGAGAACTGGACAGGTCTTTCAGGAACTGTACTAAACTGGTTCAAAACATACGTAGAAAACAGGAAATACTTTGTATCAATAGGTAACTTCACATCTGAGCAGACAAGTATCACATGTGGAGTTCCCCAAGGTTCCATCTTGGGACCCCCTCTGTTTAACATTTACATGCTCCCACTGGAACAGATTATAAACAACAACAAAATAAACTATCACAGCTATGCAGATGACACACAAATATATATCACAATGTCACCAGGAGACCGAGGCCCTGTACAGGCTCTTGGTAAATGCATTGAGGAAAATAATGACTGGTTGTGCCACAATTTTCTCCAGCTAAACAAAAACAAAACTGAGGTAATAGTCTTTGGCGCCAAAGAAAAACGATTACAGGTCACCAGAGAACTTCAATCTATACATCTAAAAACCACAGACCAGGCGAGAAATTTGGGTGTAGTGATGGATGCAGACCTAAACTTAGAAAAACACATTAAGACAATAACAAAGTCAGCTTACTATCACCTCAAGAATATATCAAGGATAAAAGATCTGATGTCTAAACAGGACCTGGAAAAACTAGTCCATGCATTCATCTTTAGTAGGCTTGATTACTGTAACAGCATCTTTACAGGTCTACCTAAAAAATCAGTCAGACAACTACAGCTCATTCAGAACTCTGCTGCTCGAGTCCTCACTAAGACCAAAAAAGTGGACCACATCAGTCCAGCTCTGAGGTCTTTACACTGGCTGCCTGTCCGTCAGAGGATAGACTTTAAAGTTCTGATGCTGGTCTATAAAGCTCTGAATGGTTTAGGACCAAAATACATCAATGACCTCCTGACCCAGTATGAACCTTCCAGATCCCTCAGGTCATCTGGATCCGGTCTTTTATCAGTTCCCAGAGTCAGAACCAGACACGGAGAAGCTGCATTCAGCTTTTATGCTCCTTATATCTGGAACAAACTCCCAGAAAGCCTCAGATCAGCTGAAACACTCAGTTTATTTAAATCCAGGTTGAAGACTCACCTGTTCTCAGCTGCATTTGAATAAAGCACCAAATCCACACTTTTAAGCTTAAATTTCAAAACTTACATTTAACTACTGATTTTATCTACTGTTCTGATTTTATCTGTTTTGATTTTATATACTGTTTTGTTTGTTTGTTTGTTTGTTTGTTTGTTAATTAGTTAGTTAGTTTATTTGCTTGTTTTAATCAATTTTAAATCATGCTTTTTATTTGTTTTTGTTTCTAATGTCTCTGTAAAGCACTTTGAATCACCTTGTTGTTGAATTGTGCTATACAAATAAACTTGCCTTGCCTTTGTCGGGTCCCTCACCCAGGACCAATTTGCCATGGGAGACCCTACCAGGGGGCAAAAGCCCCCAGACAACATAGCCCCTGGGATCCCTGGGACACACAAACCCCTCCACCACGATAAGGTGGCGATTCAAGGAGGGGATAAAAAGTGTTTGTATCTGTAATAATCAGAAAAATGCATCATTTGTGGCCTACAGCATTTAAACACTGAACCAGCTAATGTGTGTCATATTGTGTAATGTGGTGGGACTGGTGGAAAACTTCAGTGAAGAGTAGCTGACCTCTGGCTCTGATGAAAACTCAGAACACACACACACACACACAAGTAATTGTAAGAAGACAGACCTAAAGTCACAGTCTGGCTTTGCTGCTGGGCATAAGAAATACATACGAATTTCAACTTTATTTATTTCTCTATAAAGATTATAAAGATAAGTAGTTTATGTCATTGTTGGTAAGATTTTTAATGATAAACCTGTGTGCAAAACAAATAAAGGAACATTAACAGTTTAAGTAGCTCCTGTCTTAAACATTTATTTATGTGTTTTGTTCTCTTCCACCCAGAGAGCTGACTGACAGGAGGAATGTCAGGATGGGTGTGTACACAGCAAATTCAAAAGTGTTAAATTTTTTGGTGTTAATAGTCTCCTTGCAAAAGTAGAGTTAATTTTACTCTAAGCAGAGTCACATTCTTTTAATGTAACTCTGAGGTGTAAAATGATAGTAGTTAAAATCGAGTGTTAAAAATGAGTGTTTCTATTTCAAATCTGGAGGTGTTACAATGGAAACATTAACTCTTGACCTCTTAACTCTGAACTCCTAGAGGGGCTATGACACCAACAGAGTAAATTCACAGACTCCGCCCTCAGCACGGCTCCAATCGAAGCTGAAGTGAAGCCGTTTCAGAACATTTTGCTCTACATATTTGAGTTGTTTGCCATGCTTGGTAAGTCATTTTTTCAAAGATTGTTTCAATTGTTATTAGCTTTTACTTCTGTGGCTCTTTGGAGTTGAGACAAAGCTGTGTGAAAGGCATTAGCCATGTTGCTCGCTGATAGCATAATATTCTGTTTTAGCTAGCTGAAAGGTATTGTTTGCGGGCAAATACCACAGCCTTGAAAAAAAGCTTGCATGTGAATTTTCAGTCAAACTTTTGGTCAAATACACCTAAAACAATG
Organism: Mchenga conophoros; assembly: GCF_057382185.1. NCBI lineage: Eukaryota > Metazoa > Chordata > Actinopteri > Cichliformes > Cichlidae > Mchenga > Mchenga conophoros. Next base: position 14,269,446 of record NC_140529.1, read on the forward strand.
TCTAGAATGTGAAATGTTGGTATAATGGTGCTACTTGAAGCCTGAAAACGATCGCCCATAAAAAAAAAAATAAAAAAAACGAGCAAACAGCAGTAGCAGGCGTCCTGACTCGATTCTACGGTAGCATTTAGATCCCTCCAGAGTTTTGTGCAGACGGTTTAGGTAAAAATGAAAAAAGTTGAGGTTTTACATTTAGTTCAGTATTACCTGTTGCCTGTGTCCTTGTCTTTTGGGAAAATACTTTACACAAGTAATGGCTCAAAGAGGATTCCTTTTTTTTTTTTACTGTGCTGCAATTGTTTACTGGATTATTTGTGCCATTAATTAGTGTCAACTAATTTTTATTCAATCTCCACACAGGATATGCTTGTGAAGATGGAATATGGGGGAGAGCAGAAGTGCGTTGAAGTTCCACAAAGGGATGAATGAAGGACATGCATATTGTATTGAAGAAATAAGTGTTGAGAATGCTGTTATTTGCATTTACCATGTCAGACCTTTTGATAAACAAAATTCTAATGAAAGTGAGAACATGTACACTGTTACATCTTTCAGAAAATGTTTTGAAATTGTGGTGCACAGTTCAGAATAAATGTTTTTCAAAAACCATTGCATCTTTTTAGTAAATGTTTATTTCCAAAAGAAATTTCTAGAAGTTCAGAACAGTAAAATTCCCGCTTTTTAGAATGAATTAGAAGATAACTCTTACGTAGTTAAACTAAAATACTCTTTGAGAGTTAATATATAAACTCTTAACACCAAGTGTTAAATTATCAACTCCAGACAGATTTGGTGTTTAACACTAAATCAGAGTTAACGTACCAACTCTCCAAAAAGAGTTAAATTAACACTCTCTGGTGTGGACCCATATAGACACTTTAATAGTGTTGAAATCAAATCCGACAGTGTTAATTTGGACATGCTGGATTTGCTGTGTACTAATGGAAAATGTAAAGAGGAACGCGGAAACTTTCATCATCTCTGAAACACAAACACAGTAAACGTATCTGTTTGACTGGCATGCAGTTCAACAGCTTATTAGTGAGTTTGTTTCTCAGAAGCATCTCAGGGTGACGTCACATGATTTGGATTTCCTCAGCCAACGCTACCTATCAACCTATCCCAACTTTGATGTGTGAAAAGCAGGATACATCCTGGATAGGTCACAGGTCTGTTACAGGGTCAGCACACGTACACAGATATGCAGCCACTTTAGGAGTAACATGTGTGTCTTTGGACTGTAGGAGGAAGCTGGAGTGTCCAGAGAGAATTGTCAGGGAAAACATGACAACTCCACACTAAGTGTTAAATATAATGTCCAAGCCTAAATTCAGTGTTTAAATGTGAATGGGATTTGTTATTACATAAACATACAACAATTAGCAGTAACTCACATTTTATCTTTTTTATTTTATACAAGAAATGCATAATAACTGTAAGTTAAAAATCATATTTATAAAAACGAGAAAGGACCATTTTATCTCTTCAACAATTGCTTTTTAATTTTAGTGAACATGTTTTGTAACCAAGGCAGCACTGTGGTTAGCACTGTTGCTGCACAGCAAGAAGGTCCTGAGTTCAATTCCAACATCAGGCCGGGGTCTTTCTGTGTGGCGGTTGCATGTTTGCCGATGGGTCAGTGAGATGTCGTCTTTCTCACCCGATGACACGGTCATGGCTGAAAACTCACTGATTCTGATCCGTCGGCGGGTCCGCGCTTTGTGTTTACGCTCTTCTTGTGATTATGAAGCTGCAGGTTTGATCTCTCTCCAAACAATATTGACTGAACCAACAGCAAAAGAAGATCCAAACTACACTTCACATAAACATCGTCATGAATTCCCTTAGTTTCGCTGTTTTGCTTCCACCACGGTAAAAATCACTTCATGCACAGCTTTCTCTCTCTCTCTCTCTCTCTCTCTCTCTGTGTATACTCCAAGAACAGTTTCCCGTCTAAAAATCCGTTTTCTGCATTATTCACTTGCTTGTTACGCACAAGTTGTTTACAGCTCTGTCAGACACTGTTTTTTTTCCTTTTACTTACTTCCAAAAAAAGCCCCATTTCTGCTGTTCAATGGGCTTCTCAACAAATTTAAACTTTTTAAAATTATGCAAAATTGCAAACGCTCAGCTGTGTCTCTAATAAAACCTTTGTAACTTTGCTCTGCTTCACTTCAGCAGCATCAGGTAATGTTCATATGTTGATTAATGGTTTTCTTTCGTTTTTGATCTACTGCAGAATATTTTTACAAAATCCCAGGCCAGGAAAATCACCTTCATGTTTTTCTCTGTTTTATCCTCTTTGACACAAAGGCATCTGCTGTGATGCTTATACACCTTTGCTGAAGTCTTGCAAGTGTCAGATTTCTATTTATAGATATAAAAATATAGAAATGTACTGAATGTGTCTGAATTATAATATTTCTGACTGTCTGAGGCAAAATTTTCCTGATTCAAATCAAATCGAATTGAATTGAATCCTAGATTGAATCGATTCGGGAACTTGTGAATTGGAATTGAATCGATTCTAGAAATCAGTGACGAAACCCAGCCCTACTTAGGAACACCTTGCTGGTGCTGGCTTGCACCCAGTACAGAGGACAGGTCAGAGCTAAAGAGAAACGACATCCAGATTACCTCAAAGTTTGACATTTAACAAAACAATAGAGAAAAGCAGTAACTTCCAGAACACAGACTGATGGGGTTCAAGCAGAGAAAGGAGGAAACAGCTGTCTTGTTTACCTCCTACGCAAACCGGATGTTTGATATAGAGAAACAAGAGAGAGAGGACCATTACAGAGTTCCTATGAGCAGCCACAGCAGACATGATTTCTCCATCATGCTTCTTGTGTTCTTGATCCATTTCTTTTTTTGAACAGTTCAGTCACATCCAGTAAAAGCCCTCATCCTTCTTTCTCTGTGAGCGAGTGTTTTGATTGCCTCCACTGTTCTGCTTCTTATATTTCAATACATGAATAAATAATAAATAAAGCAATCAATTATACTGTAAATGATCATAATTATACTGTATATAAATTTTGTCTATAATTCGTAAAATCTGGATATTTTAGAAATCCCAGTAAGTGCCTTTAAACCTTTTATGGACTCCATCAAACTAACTGAACCTTCAGGGGAGAAAAGTCAATGCAGATAAAAACCTAAAACTGGATTTCAATAAAGATTTAACTTCTGGCAAAGCTGCTAAAGCAAATGAAAACCATCAACAAAACTTCATTGCTGATGAAAAGGAAACATTAAAGAATTGCTCGAAGGAAAACCATCAACTACAGCTGGTACAGTCCTGCACACTTACCAATGAGAGAGTCCGAACAGGTTGAATCTCCCGTGGTAATACTAGGTATGGACCGATCCGATATTACGTATCGGTATCGGTTCGATACTGACCTAAATTACTGGATCGGATATCGGAGAGAAATAAAAAATGTAATCCGATCCATTAAATATCCCATAGCGTAACTCAGCTCATAACCTTAGCAGTATGCCTCACGTGATAGAGCAGCTGTGGCGTGCGAGACCTGTCGGCAGTCGGGTTGAGCATTTGGAGCCTCGCTACCAAACCAATATTTCATCTCCCAGAAAGTTATCCCAAAAACTAAAGCAAGTTTGTCTAGCAAAGTTTTGCCAGGGGGGCAGGTGGGGCATCAACAGGGAAAGGGGGGCACAAAGAAATATCTTTCTTTCTTATTTTCATTTAAAATGTCTAGCTTTTAATAAATAGTTATCTGAATCTTACAACCAAAGTTTTAATCTGATGTAAAATGTATAGAAATCCATTACTGTATATAGTAACTATTAAGTCTAATATACCCTAGTAAGCTGTAGTACTTTTTCCTTTGGGAAGGTGCCATCTGTGCAGTCTGCAGTTCTGTTGTAGAAAGATTTTGAATCTATTTAATTATTGTAGGAATATAATCGATTTCGGTTCAATTTTTTATACATGCATTAAATTAAAGTTGATTACGTTGATTGAGCAGGTTGCTGGTTCGAGTCCCGGCTCCAACAGTCTCGGTCGTTGTGTCGTTGGGCAAGACACTTCACCCGTTGCCTACTGGTGGTGGTCAGAGGGCCCGGTGGCACCAGTGTCCGGCAGCCTCGCCTTTGTCAGTGCGCCCCAGGGTGGCTGTGGCTACAATGTAGCTGCCATCACCAGTGTGTGAATGTGTGTGAATGGGTGGATGACAAAATGTAGTGTAAAACGCTTTGTGGTCCATAGTAAAGCGCTATACAAATACAGGCCATTTACCATTTTTTTATACAAAAAGCAGCAAGATTTTAAATAAACTGTTTTATTGATTGAAAAAACACTATATCGGATTCATATCGGTATCCAAATTTATGATATCAGTATCATCTCGGACATGGTATCGTGCCATCTCTAGTTAGTACTGGAGGGTCGAATGACTGCAGAGTGGACCCAGATCTGTACCATAGAGAGTAAGTGACACATTAAGAAAAAAAAGTTTTATTTTTCTGATTCTCCTTTATAGATGTGCACTAGCTGTACAGGAGAAAAGGGGATGACAGTTGAGTCAGTGTCACAAACACACACAAAGTTGTGTATTTAAGGGAAATGTAAAGAGAAGCGCTGAAACATTCATCTTCTCTGACACACACAAATAACAAAAATGTCTCTGTTTCACTGGCATGCAGTTCAACAGTTTATGGTGAGTTGGTTTCTCACACACACCTGAAGATGAAGTTGAAGTTGATGAAGTCAAATGCATTGATGAGTGCAGCACTCTGACATCCCAAAAGCTGTACAAATGTGAGAAAATGAGCCACATCTTGTCCAGAGAGCACGACTGTGACTTCATGTTAGACCCTCCTCAGCACTCCCTGAAATAAAACAGAGACACAGACTTTATGATCAGTTTATTTGAACATTTGATCAGGGCCTCAGTCGCAACTGTGTACTTATGTAAACCTGTGATTGTATATTCTTACTCTTTTCTCATCAATGCTATGTTGTGTACGTGCTTGGCTCTCTCTCTGTGGATCTTATCATAAATAAGTATGTCTGTGTTTCATTGTGTGTTTTTTTTAAAGGAGGATATATATTTAGTTTCTTTTCTGTGAAAATGTGATAAAGGTTTGCAGCATTACCCATGATCACAGTAAGTTCACTGGAATCCTGCTCATCCAGTTTGTTTTGTTGTTGTTTGTTGATTGTAGCTGATGTTAGAAAAGCTTTAGAAAGGAGTTCCACCTCCACTACATGCTACATCAACACGTTCTCACTCCTAACTAGTCATATACACGTAAAATCTCTGTCTTGTTCCTGTTTCTTTCATTTAAGGAATATTTCTAAACTGCAACATATGGTCTCCTTAGCTGAACTGGAAAAAATTGTCCATGCATTTGTGTCATCGCGTTTAGATTATTATAATTCCCTGTTTACCAGCTTGGATAAATCATCACTTTCTCGCCTCCAAGCTATACAAAACGCAGCAGCCAGACTACTAACTTGCTCTAGCAAGCGAGCTCACATCACTCCTATTTTATGTTCTTTACATTGGCTCCCAATAGATTTTAGAATTCGTTTTAAAATTATTGTTTTAACGTACAGCGCACTAAATGGCCAAGCCCCAGATTATTTATCCAAGCTTCTCACAAAATACACTACTGCTCGCCGTCTCCGCTCACAGACTAAGAGTTTGTTTGTTTCTCCCAGAACACGTCTGAAGACGAAAGGGGTCTGTGGCACCAATGCTGTGGAAAAGTCTACCTCTACAACTACGTTTGGTTGACTCTGTGGAATCTTTTAAAAAGCAGTTAAAAACTTTACTGTTCAAACAAGCTTTCTGTTGACCAATGCTTTTTACATTTTTATATTTTTAATTTACATTTAAACTCTATATTGTGTATATTGTGCAGCTGATTGACTGAGCAATGTCATGACGTGTGTGTACTGATGAAAAATATAAAGAGGAACACGGAAACATTCATCATCTCTGACACAGTAGAAATATCTGTTTGACCGGCAGTTCAACAGCTTATTAGTAAGTTTGTTTCTCATTATTATTTGTAAATATGTATACAAATGGTTGGTTTTTTGTACTGTTTTTATCAATAAATCTCAGCAACAAAGGACAAACACCCATGTGTGTTGATTTCTCCCTAAGATGGCAAACTGAAACACTCCAAGTTGGTGACTTTTGGAGATTTATTTCCCTGGATGATTGAGAATGCATCAAGATGAAACACAAAAGGAAGTTCACAGCTTTTAGCAGCTCCCCCACCCCCTCATCCACACACCCCCACTCCCCTCCCTCCTGAATTCCTTTTTAACTACCTAATATACATATGAATGACTAGCCAATTTAGCTTCCACTTGGCTGAAGCTAAAGCTTAGCTAAAAGCCTACCAGCCATTTGGCTGGTGGCGGGTTTTATAGGTAGAAAGGTAGAAGCCTGGGACTCCTAGTGTTAAACTTAATTGTTACACCTGGTAAAGCAGCAACACTGATCCTGACTACGGTAGCCGTAATGCTCTGACAATCCATCAAGCAGTGCGGCTTCGTAGCTTACCAAAGTCGTATTAAAACATTCTTTAACAGATTTGAGCGCCGTGTACCACATAAAATCGGTCCAAGGTCAGTAAGCACAACCAGAATTCAAACATAAGGCACACCGGATTATAATGTGCACTGTCGATTTTTGAGAAAATTAAAGAATTTAAAGTGTGCCTTATAGTGCGAAAAATACGGTAATTACAAATTCATAAGTTCATAAGTTACTATGAATCTGTATTAATAGTATACACTAACAGAGTTATATTGTTGTTGTATATAATACAGTTGTACACAACTTTAAGTATTTATGGCCTTGTGATTTTATTTTCAAAGCTAGGGGCATATTTTAAACTATTATATTATCATAGTCCCAAGTGGTCATACTTGTTAAAAAAGGCCAAAAAGCTGCAATCCATGATTTGCTACCATTAAACACCATCAAATGAGCAACAGCTCATTCACAATGTTGGATAAAGTAACATTAAGATAACAAAATTTGCAGCTAATTGGTGTACTGTATCTCACCCTCTGGTAGCTGGGATAGGTCCCCCCCCCAACCCTGACAAAGATAAGCAGAAGAGAATGGATGGATGGGTGTGCTGTAGATGTTAATGGGTAGTATTATTTGTTTGCTAACAGCATTACTTCAGCCCAAAGATGTCTTTTTTTTTTACATCACAGCCCTACGGAGCCCTGCAAGGGACATGGGAGAAAAAAAAAATAAGATGAACTTTTGCGAGATCTCACAAAACTTTTGCAAGGTCTTGCAAAAGTAACTCAGGATCTCGCAAAGGTTTAAAGTCCATACAACTCCAGGTCAGCACTGAAACCTTAGGAACAATCACAGTGATGATGGACACACACCCATGTGAGAGACTATAAAGACATTAAAACAGTGCTTGGCGGTAAACACAGTTTTAATATAAGTGAGAGACATCTGAAGCAAGCCCTTAGCGCAAGGGGGCAATCTTGGAACTGAAAATGGCCATGTTAGAGGCTTTCAGCGTTTCCTTGTGCCCGTGGCTCCTAACGACACCCTTAAGAGTAACTTGGAGGGAGCAAGTACTGCCAATGAAAGAATTGAATACTGGTGGCGTTTTCTTCGCAGCCAGTGTTTGGAGTCCTGGTTGTCCTTATTTACAGACATCAAAGACAATGGGTACTTTGATGGTGGGTTTCTGGACAAAAACCTCCTTCAGTTTTGTTGCATGGGACTTATCCAGGTGAGTTAATAAATTATGTTTTGTTGCGTGTATGGATCATGCGTGTGTGAGTGAGAGATAAAGATATAGTGAGAGATGAGTTCTGGACCAGGTTGACGGAATGGAGAGACTTGCAGGAATAAAGATACAAGAGAGGGAGAAGAGGTGGAAAGGAGCAGGGAGTAAATGAAATGATATATAAATAATATGAAAAACATGTGGACAGTACTAAATAATATTGTAAATAAAGGAACTAAAGGATTGGAATATCCAAATAACTTAATATCAGTGACATAAAACAAATTGCAAATGGTTTTAATGACTTTTTTCTTGATGTTGATCCTGGCTTGGCTAAAGAAATTGTAAAAAGTGGACAACCTCCTAAAACTAAAACTATTAATGTAGCAAACTCAATATTTATGAGGGGAGTAGATGATCCACGCCAGTAGTAAGGACTAATGTAAAATATCACAGCATTACAGTAACAGGAGTTAGTGTGTGGAACACTAATACAGATGAAATTAGGAAAAGTACATGAATACAAAAAATACATACGATCGTTTGGGTCTGCCGTGGTGGTTTACAGTTATCTATCTATCTATCTTAAAAAGTGCAGGCAAACCAATAAACAAATTAAAACAAGTACTGTTGAGAAACTATAATACAAAAATTACAATTAAACAATAAAACAACAACTAGTGAAAAAATATAAATAATATGTAAACAACTTAACAACCCCCAAAGCATCTAAGTCACGTCACAGCGCAACATCTAAACACAAGAGGGGGGAGGGGGAGCAAAGTGTGCCTACTCTGCGCTGACACAGGAGCGGCGAGTCCGACACCCTGGCTGTTTCGTCTTTGCCAAAAACCACAGCATTGCAAACAAGAGCGGAACTTCAAGTAAAGAATCGATCTCAGCAGGCTAGTATCCATCCAATACCGATGCCGACTTGGTATCGGTACAATTGATATTTGGATCGATCTGCCCACCACTAATGGGCATCCCCAACAGTAGCAGGGGATCAAAGATTCAAGGATGCCCAAAAGAGAAAGTCCTTGAGGTTTTAGCCAGTGGTTAAGGAGTACAGGGTCATAAGATGTAAAGCTTGGTTAATTTATATAAAGATTTTTCAGATTAACACTGGCGGCTGCTGTCCACACAGGGCACCTAGATGTAGGAAGAAAAACAACAAAAAGCATAGAGTACAAGACAAAAGATGTCCCCCTCTTCTCATCTCTGTCCATGAGAAGAAAGAATAACAATCCAGGAATACATTAGGCCCACCAACTGGAGTGTTATGAACAGCATATGGCAATTACCACTTAAATACATCCCAGCAAAGACTTGAATAACATTCAAGACCATGTTGTTGCCTCATTAGGTTAAAATACACCCAGCTTTTGGGAAGTCTGACCACAACACCATCTTCCTCATTCCCCAGTATAAACAAAACATACGGAGGGAAGAAGTAACCAGTGTGTTAAGTAACAGCTGTGTTAAGGACCAAAAAGCTCTTCAGAGAGTGATCTGTACAGCAGAACGCTGCTGCAGGATTACTCTCCCCCCGCTTCAGGACACCTACACCAGGAGATGCCGGACTAGAGCAGCGCAGATACTGAAGGACCCGTCCCATCCTGGCAACAAACTGTTCCAACTTCTGCAATCCGGTAAGAAGGTTCCGCATCTTCCAGGCAAGGACAGAGAGACTCAAGAGGAGCTTCTATCCCCAAGCCATCCGGGCCCTAAAATACATGTCAATGCTTTTGTATTATTTCGGAAATGTAGCTGGGTAATTATGTCATTGGCATCGGTGAGCCACTGTCAATATGTGACATATTGAAATCGCGTTTGAATTTGAGCTTGTTTTTTGCTTTCACTTTGCAATCGCGCGAACTGTGTATAGAGAGCGACAGTACTGATTGGTGAGTGACGATCATTTGCGCACCAATTCCTCTGACATCGTCTTATCAATCATTAGCTTAGTATGCAAACATGACAAGTGAAATCTCCCGCAGCAAGCTTAAACATGTGAGAGGTTGATCGCGCAGAGAATCGCTGAGCATTATGTGAGTGCGTGTGTAAAAGCAGCAGTATATATATTTTAGTTCTGCTGAGCCAAATAAGACAGGTCAGGGTGAAGAAGTGACAGCCAAAGAAAAGCTCACCACAAAACGGAAAAGTTATGACAAATCAGATTATAAGGCAAAAAGAAAGTGCAGCTTTATGGTTTCATGGACAAAAGAATTTCTGTGGCTGCGATATGACGAGCTATATAACCAGGGCTGCACATAAGTGGTCCGCAGGTGCGCATTCGCTGTCAAAATAAAAAACGCGCACAAGATAAGAAGTTGCAACGCGTGTTTGCATACATAAGATTTTCTGGAGGAGGACAGACATCTGTTTAGAACTCTTAAAGATGTCGAAGAAGCTCCTTTAAGCAATTACTTTGGTGTTCCTCCACCTCCAAACAAATGTCAGAAGGAGTCCGAACCACAAAAGAAACGCGTATTCTCGGAAAAGTGGTTGCAGGAGGTGAGCTGGCTTCAAACAAATGATGAACGCACAGAGATGTGGTGCGGAATGTGCCGTGAAAATCCCACTCTAGCGGACAAAAACAGCGCTTTTTATATGGACACAAACGCGCGTTGCAACTTCTTATCTGGTGCGCGTCTTTTATTTTGACAGCGAATGCGCACATGCGGACCACTTATGTGACTGTGCACCCGTGTAAATAACATAATGTTCTGCCGGGTGTGTTGTTGGTTTTCTCTCGATTTCTGAGTCGACAAGCGCCTTTGTTACTGGTACCAGTCATTTTAAGAAAGGCCCCCATTAGAACCCATGAGAAATGCAAGAAATGCATTATTGCTCAGTCTGCAATATCTTTCCCAGAACAAACACCAATTGTAAATAACATACTAAAAATAAACCTGAAAAATCTGTTTAGAACAGCGTACTATGTTGCAAAGAGTGAACTACCACTGGCACAATTTAGCAGTCTATGCAAACTTCAAAAAGCAAATGGCCTCGATCTTGGTTCCACTTGTCTCTTACCCGTGACTTCAGTGGAAATTTCAAATTCAGGATCTGACACAGACGGATTCATGTCCTACACAGTTCTTACAAGTTCATAGAAATTTCTGTTCAATTAGAACCAAGTATTTGAGTTGATGATTGTAATTTTTATACAATGTTGTAATTTGTTTTTCAACAATTTTTTGATTAATGTTTTGTTTCCGTCACAATATTATACTTTAATGTATAATATTGTAAAGGAAACAAAACAGGAAACAAAACATCAATCAAAAAATTGCTCTCTTTTTTTATTCGGGCTACTTAAATTTATTTTGGGCTACCAAAAACTGAAGAGTCCCTGCCCTACCAGGGATTTTGAAATTTTGCGAGCCCTGTTGTCTATTCTATTGTCTATTAGGTAAATTATATTATATACATAATTATATGGAGCGTGTCAGGCTACATTTCACTGTGTGTTATACTTGTATAACTATGCATGTGACGAATAAAGAACCTTGAACAGCTCCTTAAGAGGTGTTTGCTACAAGCTCTCCAGTGTTAAAGATCGTACTTGAATGAGTGAGTACGTGAATGAAATGTTTGTTAAGATGTTACCTTTTTTTCCTTTGTGCGAAATGGCAGAAGCTTGAGTTCACCCTCTCCTCCTGCTCTCGTCATTTTTCTTTGAGTATATGTGTCTCAAGTTAATCTGACTGTAGGCTATGGCACATGGCCACAGGTGGCGCTAGTTGAGTCGACTCCATTTGAGTGTACACAAAGTAAACTACAGACTTTAGTTGTGAAGCGAAAACGCTGAAACCGGAGTAATAAAACGTACGAGGGGAACGATAACGAAGACGAGATTTTGCAGATCGTTTACTCTTGCTGTCCGGTGAACAGCATCGGCGTGGTGATGTTTATTTGTTTGCCGTTTTCGCGATCGCTTCTTGCATGAGAATATCACCAGGTAGACTCGCGACATTTTTAAATATTTCGTTGTTCAACAGCAACAAGACTCAAAAATGTCACAGATGAAATATTTGGTGTTTATTTGCTGGTTTGTCGGTAGCGGCTCCTTAAAAGCAAGTCTACCACCCATCTTCTGACCAACGCCAGCTGATCTGCGACGCCAGTTAATCTGGAACACCGGTGCATGTAAAAAAAAAAAAAAAAAAAAAAAAAAAAAAAAAACCACACTGCTTCAGAAGCGAGGCTTGATTCGTTTGGCCAGAGTGACGTGCTCGGTGACATCCGAGGCTTCATTTAGAACGTAACTGCTTTGGTACCTGTTTTAATGGGTTATAAGGAAGTGAATTATTTGCGGGATTTGATCATTCCACTGAAATTTCTATTGTGAGAAATAGAGCCAGCAAGGAGAATCTGTCACGTTGGAGTATTTTGAGTTAAGTTTGGTCAGTCGGGTGGGTTTTCCAGCTTTCTGTTCTTGTCGTTTGCTTTTGTTTTGTGTGTGTTTATTTTATCTAAAAACGTCCAAAACTTAAAACAACAAAACAAAAATCTGCTTTTCATAATATAAATATCATTAAATAGTTTTAGAAAGACTTCCATTTGACTCTTTAAATGTAATATAATAAAAAAAAAAATTTTTTCCAAAATAATCTTAAAATGTTAATCTACAAAATGTGCAGCAATTTAATTTGTTTATTCTTTTTAGGTGATAGTCTGTGGCACCCAGGAAGAGCATATGCCTGCATCTCTACCAACAGTGTTGAACCACACATCTGTTCGACCAACACCCGGGCCCTATTTCAGGAAGCCGGTTTTGAAAACTCAGAGTGAAAAACGATACTCAGGGTTGAGTAACCCCGAACTGTCCAACTCGGAATATTCGGTTTCAGAAAGGCTGATAACAATTAGTTCAGTCAACGCGGAGTTGCTTTAACCCCAAGTTAAGTGCGCGCACGAGGATACATAAAGCCCTGATTAGTGGAGCACAGAATAAGCGAGTCACCATGGAGACGGAGGGAAAGAAGGCGCGGTCAATGTATTTTACAGCGCTTGAGGCCGAAATTCTGATGGCAGCATATGCCGATAACATGCAAATTTTGCGGAAAAAAAGTAACACAGCCTCAGCTGCAAAAGAAAGGGAGCATGCATGGCAAAACATAGCCGACAGAGTCAATGCGTGAGTGTTAATTTAAACATTGATCGAGGGATTTCCACCCATTTAACACGTTATTTTATTTTATTTTATTTTTCATTTTATACATTTGATTTCGTGATGTGATGTGAGCGCAGGTGCAACCCAACAGGCCCCAAACGTTCCTGGCAGCAAGTAAAAATGAAATATAAAAATATAGTCCAAACAGGTGAGGTGTAATTGTATTATGAGCCATAGTGCTTGGTCTGTTTGTCCCATGTAAATCAATTGCAGTTAGAGGCTACATTAATTTCCCCTCTGTAAGCACTTATTGAAATTATCTGAGCACATTACAAGTACATATTTGCTTACTCTGTATGCTCAAATGTGACCCGTTATAGCCAACAGAAAAAAGCGGAGGCCCGAAAAACAGGTGGGGGTCCTCCACCACCACCACTCACAGAGGCTGAGCAGTTGGCCCTCAGCCAAAACAGTGGGCGCCCTGTGGCCGAAGGCATCTCTGCGGGGACATCCTCTGAGTCAATAACCCCGCAAGACACAAGTGCCGACATAAGGGGTAAATTCAAAATAATACATGATGTGCATACATCCTTTCTTCACAGTCACCTTTGCAGTGCTACTCATTCATCTGATAAACTCTTTACCATAATGGGTTATTTTGTAGTGAAGTAATTTTCCGACTGATTTTGCCGTCCCTCAGTCTTGGTTGTCTTTGAGAGCATAATGACAATGAAGTGTAAGGTGATTGGTATGTTTGTTAATTGCCATTTGGTCCCTTGTAAGTTATAAGTGACCTGTATAAACCTCATATTCTATCAGTTGATGGTGGTGGTGTACTGCATCTGGTGCAGCCTCCTGTTGAGCCAGACCAACATGCAGTTGTGAGTAATACTCCACAGATTATATGAGTTTACAGTAGAACAGCAATGTTGTTAATTTCTTTACTGCAGGAAAATAATGAAGAAACATTGACAGCTGTTACGGAGGAGGAAGCAACAGAGACACTTTATGAGGTGTACATCTTTTAATACTTTGTGTACAGGAAATACAGGCGACCAATAAAGCCAGTTGAACAAAAAATCTGTTTATTCTTCTTTCAACATGTTGAGGTGATGGGTCAAAAGAAATGATTGTGACATATGGTGTCTCTGACTGCTCTTCCATCTTGTATGTCCGTGGGAGGGTCAGGATGTTCATGGTTTGGATCACTGCTGATGTTTGGTTCAGAAGGACAGTGTTCTCCTCTAATTGTGGCAATGTTGTGAAGAATCACACATGCCACAATAATGTCACATGCCCTTTCTGGGGTGACCCTGAGTCTTTGCAGGCACTGGAACCGGGCCTTAAGGATTCCGATAGTCATTTCAATTCTGGCTCTTGTCCTGTAAGTAGCCAGATTATATCGCTGCTGTGGGCCCGGGTCAGGGTAAGGGGTAAGCAAATAGGGTAAACATGGATACCCCCTATCCCCAAGCAAGTAGCCAGTGAACTCTCCTAAGACAGAAGGATACACTTCAGTTCAAATGTCCCTGAAGCAATTGGTCTTTATATATTTTAAAGTATTCTCAACTCACCATGTCCAAATTTTGTGCTCAGTGTACATTCACGGAATATTTGTGAGTCATGGACAGAGCCTGGCCACTTGGCTTCCACATTTGTGATAATGTTGGCAGCATCACATATGATCTTCACAGTGCAGAGAACACAAATTAGCATCCATTACTATAATGAAATGATTTGTTAGTTTGAAATGCTACAGGGAACTATGTACCTGTACATTAATGCTGTGGAAAGACTTCCTGTTCACATAGTCTCCTTCATTTACTGAAGGAGCAATGATTGGAATGTGAGTGCCATCTATACAGCCAATCACGCCTGGGAACCGTGAGAATAAATGTACAATTTAAGTAGTAGTCCAAGTATCACCACATCATACATTAAGTTTTGTTCATCCTGCTACCTGCAATTTTGTGGCATCCCTCTTTGATAAATCTTGTGGGTCTGTGACCGGGGAACACCACAAACGAGTACAGGAGACGTTTCAGTGCAACTGTAACATTCCTGACTGCCCGACAGACGGTAGCCTTGGAAACGTGCTCAGCGTCACCAATATTATACAGAAAGCTCCCGTTTGCAAGAAACCGAAGTGCAATACAAATAATATGTAATGAACTGAGAGCATGTCCGCGATGTGTCACATGCGTAATATATGGCCTGAGGATGTTATCCAAATAACTTAGAGATTGTGCTGAGAAACAGTAACGTTCGCACAGAAAATCATCAGGAAATGATAAAATGTCCAAACGCGCTCTGATCACTCTCTCCCGGCGGAGAGCTCTGCGGAGAATTTGGGCTTCACGATCTACTGGCTCTTCAAGGAAGGGACACGCCATGTCTGACACTTCCTACTGTCAGGTTTCCGACAAAGAGGCGGGGACAGTCAGGGTTAGTTGTAGTAAACCTGCTAGGGGGCAGGTTAGCTTCACGGCGTGTGTCGTCATAGTGACTCACTCAGGCTTCAGCTGAACTCGCTTTGTGAAACCGAAAACCCAGAGTTTTCGTTAACTCAGGGTATACTTACTCAGTTTTTCCACTAAACCGGCTTCCTGAAATAGGGCCCAGTTGATCAGCAACGCCAGTTAATCTGGAACACTGGAGCGTCAACTTCAAGCAGGCAATGACTACTTTTTAGTGTAATTCAACATGGCGAAGACCTGTTTCTTACAATAGACAATCTGGCAATCGAGCTAAGGATATATTCCCATAGATCCTCTGTTTTCAACCTAGAACCGCTGGAATATTATATCAAATCTTGCTGTGGCCAACTGTTCACGATGGAAAAGAGAAAGCACAAAGACGGAGCTGCTACAAACTTTACGCTGTGACCGACCCAGACAGAAATCAACGTGTATTCCAAAGGTCAGTGACACACTCATTTCTACAGGGCAAAAACTGTCCACGCAAGCCGAGCCCTCGAATAGTAATCTCCTTCCACTCAGTAGACCTTTTTTAAACACTAGTGGCAGATCATGAACTCTCCCTATCTAACTATCTGTAGACTTATATCAGCACAGAATTTTCTGATGCATTTTTATAAAGTTTTTTTATTTTATTTTTTAAATCAAGATTAATGTAGATTTTGGATATGTTATTTTCATGCCTGATTAGGCTAGCATACGTGGAACAACTAATTCATTGTAATTATTATATTCTCTTTTTTTTTATCTTAATGTTATTTGATCCAACATTATGAAATCAGAAATAGGCTTCAAAGCATTACTCTTTTGCTTGAGTGACCAAATGAAATATAAGCCAAATATAACATTATGTCAGATCGGTCTAAATAAATCCGTCTGTTATTACGTAGTACAGTGGTTCACAAACTTTTCACAATGAGTACCACCTCATAAAATATATGGCTCTTGAAGTACCACCCTTATGACCGACATTAAAGTACAGTAGTTTAGGCCTATTTAACACCGCATACAGTTTACACGAGACAATTTTATTTTCTATCTGAATGTTATTTATTTTAACTCTCAAACACAGGATGTGACAAGTGACAATAATAGCAACTATACTGCATTAAAACATTCACAGCAGGTGGTATGTCCAATCTTTAAGTGATGACGTGATGAATCCTGCTTCCGGGTCCAAACTACTCTGCATTTATTAAGGCTGTTGTGAAATAGGGCCCAGTTGATCAGCAACGCCAGTTAATCTGGAACACTGGAGCGTCAACTTCAAGCAGGCAATGACTACTTTTTAGTGTAATTCAACATGGCGAAGACCTGTTTCTTACAATAGACAATCTGGCAATCGAGCTAAGGATATATTCCCATAGATCCTCTGTTTTCAACCTAGAACCGCTGGAATATTATATCAAATCTTGCTGTGGCCAACTGTTCACGATGGAAAAGAGAAAGCACAAAGACGGAGCTGCTACAAACTTTACGCTGTGACCGACCCAGACAGAAATCAACGTGTATTCCAAAGGTCAGTGACACACTCATTTCTACAGGGCAAAAACTGTCCACGCAAGCCGAGCCCTCGAATAGTAATCTCCTTCCACTCAGTAGACCTTTTTTAAACACTAGTGGCAGATCATGAACTCTCCCTATCTAACTATCTGTAGACTTATATCAGCACAGAATTTTCTGATGCATTTTTATAAAGTTTTTTTATTTTATTTTTTAAATCAAGATTAATGTAGATTTTGGATATGTTATTTTCATGCCTGATTAGGCTAGCATACGTGGAACAACTAATTCATTGTAATTATTATATTCTCTTTTTTTTTTATCTTAATGTTATTTGATCCAACATTATGAAATCAGAAATAGGCTTCAAAGCATTACTCTTTTGCTTGAGTGACCAAATGAAATATAAGCCAAATATAACATTATGTCAGATCAGTCTAAATAAATCCGTCTGTTATTACGTAGTACAGTGGTTCACAAACTTTTCACAATGAGTACCACCTCATAAAATATATGGCTCTTGAAGTACCACCCTTATGACCGACATTAAAGTACAGTAGTTTAGGCCTATTTAACACCGCATACAGTTTACACGAGACAATTTTATTTTCTATCTGAATGTTATTTATTTTAACTCTCAAGCACAGGATGTGACAAGTGACAATAATAGCAACTATACTGCATTAAAACATTCACAGCAGGTGGTATGTCCAATCTTTAAGTGATGACGTGATGAATCCTGCTTCCGGGTCCAAACTACTCTGCATTTATTAAGGCTGTTGTGAAATAGGGCCCAGTTGATCAGCAACGCCAGTTAATCTGGAACACTGGAGCGTCAACTTCAAGCAGGCAATGACTACTTTTTAGTGTAATTCAACATGGCGAAGACCTGTTTCTTACAATAGACAATCTGGCAATCGAGCTAAGGATATATTCCCATAGATCCTCTGTTTTCAACCTAGAACCGCTGGAATATTATATCAAATCTTGCTGTGGCCAACTGTTCACGATGGAAAAGAGAAAGCACAAAGACGGAGCTGCTACAAACTTTACGCTGTGACCGACCCAGACAGAAATCAACGTGTATTCCAAAGGTCAGTGACACACTCATTTCTACAGGGCAAAAACTGTCCACGCAAGCCGAGCCCTCGAATAGTAATCTCCTTCCACTCAGTAGACCTTCTTTAAACACTAGTGGCAGATCATGAACTCTCCCTATCTAACTATCTGTAGACTTATATCAGCACAGAATTTTCTGATGCATTTTTATAAAGTTTTTTTATTTTATTTTTTAAATCAAGATTAATGTAGATTTTGGATATGTTATTTTCATGCCTGATTAGGCTAGCATACGTGGAACAACTAATTCATTGTAATTATTATATTCTCTTTTTTTTTATCTTAATGTTATTTGATCCAACATTATGAAATCAGAAATAGGCTTCAAAGCATTACTCTTTTGCTTGAGTGACCAAATGAAATATAAGCCAAATATAACATTATGTCAGATCAGTCTAAATAAATCCGTCTGTTATTACGTAGTACAGTGGTTCACAAACTTTTCACAATGAGTACCACCTCATAAAATATATGGCTCTTGAAGTACCACCCTTATGACCGACATTAAAGTACAGTAGTTTAGGCCTATTTAACACCGCATACAGTTTACACGAGATAATTTTATTTTCTATCTGAATGTTATTTATTTTAACTCTCAAGCACAGGATGTGACAAGTGACAATAATAGCAACTATACTGCATTAAAACATTCACAGCAGGTGGTATGTCCAATCTTTAAGTGATGACGTGATGAATCCTGCTTCCGGGTCCAAACTACTCTGCATTTATTAAGGCTGTTGTGAAATAGGGCCCAGTTGATCAGCAACGCCAGTTAATCTGGAACACTGGAGCGTCAACTTCAAGCAGGCAATGACTACTTTTTAGTGTAATTCAACATGGCGAAGACCTGTTTCTTACAATAGACAATCTGGCAATCGAGCTAAGGATATATTCCCATATTAGCATGTTTTAATGATTTGTATTTTGTTCTATTTAATCTGAACAAGCCCCTAAAAAAGTCAGTGATCACTGTCGCCTCTCTGGGTTCAATACTCTCCAAATATCGTTCAAGTTCAAAATTTTGGTAAAGATACCCAAGGCCTCAGACGACATCGCTTGAGTTGCTGATATGGTATGGTAGGATCTGTCCAGGTGCAGGTCTAAAAAGGTATTCATGTTAGCTTCGATGATCAGAGTGTAATCACTCAAGCTGAGCAGTTCTTTAGTCAACAATGGAAAGAAGTTTGCTTCATAGATGGTTGGACCATAGATACCATACAACTGCAATTTTTCCCCCTATAAAGTAACACAACAGTATGCCCACTTCCCCAATAAGCTAGAACTTTCTCAACTTGTATATTAGTGTTACGCTTCATCAATATCATAACCCCTTTAGTTTTAGACCCATCACCTGAGGCTACAATGGGCATATAATTATTTTGCATTCTTCCCATGTCCAGTGGTCTGAGGTGGGTCTCCTGTAATAGTGCTATGTCCACTTTCTATCTATGCAAGAAATCAAGGATGCTGCATTTTTAAAGGCAGAATTCAGCCGTTTAACATTAAGGGATACTACTGTTAACTTAGCCATAGATTTTAGGTTAAATAAAAGGTCGATGCAAGTACACAGAGGTAACCATGCAAACCCAACTCTGATGAAAAGGAGAACAAGTACTGAGCGTTGTCATTATCTATCTCTAAGGTTATGGTTTCACTCAGAATGTCTACAGCATAGTTTATGTGT
This sequence comes from Mchenga conophoros, assembly GCF_057382185.1. Taxonomy (NCBI): domain Eukaryota; kingdom Metazoa; phylum Chordata; class Actinopteri; order Cichliformes; family Cichlidae; genus Mchenga; species Mchenga conophoros. Next base: position 14,289,103 of record NC_140529.1, read on the forward strand.
TGGTTCTTGTGTGGCAGTGGCCAAACACCATTTCCTCCCCTAAACCCCTTGGTAGTTAACGTCGATGACATCCACAAAGCTAGGTCTGATAATATTGAACCTGTGCCTGCGTCCTTTCTGTGGATTGCAAAGCAATGACTAAACCTTGTGTATGAAGAACATTAATATAGAACAACCAATCACCATATAGAAAGTTGCATTAATGGAACAAAGAAAAAACCTCTCAGCAAACTCAAACAAAATACTAGGCTGCATCATTCAGCATTTGAGTAACAAGGAAAAACATCAAATGATGAAAGTTACCCATCCCTCAGTCGTCTAAGGCACCTTCAGGTTTCCATACAAGCGGCCACCAGAGTCTCTCTAGTTGTAGTATCCTTGATGCCTGCAACACTGTCAGAATCCAGGTCGTTCAGAAAGCATTCAGCCTGCTTGACAGTCTCAAAAGTCTTTTGCCCGCCTGCTACCTTAACTCTCAGCATAGCAGGGTAAATCAAGAAGTTAACGATTCCTTTCTGTCGAAAGCGGGTGCTTACCTCTTTGTAGGTGCTCCTCCATTGTGTTATGCCTACGCTGTAGTCGGCATAAAATTCCAGTCGAGTGCCATCAGCAAGAGATGGTTTAGCTTTCCTGGCTCCTTGTAGAATGGCCTGTCGATCTGCATACTTGACGAGTCAGAGGATGATATTAGCTTTGCAGGATCTAGGAGAGTAGATTCATTGAGGCCTTTCTATCTCCAGTGGGTGTGCAGCTGATCAGGATGTCGCGAGCATCATCCCCTTCGATTTCCACTGATAGGTTAATGATTCTAATCTTGTTTCTCCATTCTCGACCTAACTCACTGATCTTGAGTGTGAGCTTGCCCATTTCAGTTACACAATTGTTAGCATCTTTTTTGACTTGGCCCTGTAGGTTGTCGACCTTGACCGATAGCATGTCCACTTTAGCCGCCTGCATGTTTAAGTCGTCTTGGACCGACCACAGTAAAGTTCCATTTTGAGAAATACTTGCACTGAGTGGTGATAGAGCTTTTTCCAAGGCCTCTGCTAACATGTTTTTCACCAGGCTTTGCAGTGGTTCTCTTTTGGCTTCACCTCCTCACTGTCACAGTTCTGGGTCTTTGTGACCCAGCATTTTGAGTTCTTGTATTGTAAGTCCTTGGTTGTACTGATGTGAATTTTAGCCACATTGTCCAAGGCTCCACTGGTAGGCAAAAAAAAAAAAAAAACAGCAGCTGACAGCGCTGTATCAGGGATGGTTTATGGTAGACTGGTGCATAATAAGCAAGCGAATAATGTGGAAAAAAGAGATTTGAAATGGGAGACTGTTCTTGAAGTACCCTGAGAGAGAGAAAGAGCTGTGCAGGAAGTTTTTCTTTCTTTCTTTCTTTCTTTTTGTATCGTGGTGGAAGCAAAACAGCAAAGGTGGGAGGGAATTAATGACAATATTTATCAAATGTGAAGCTTGGCTTTTATATTCTTTTGCTGCTGGTTCAGTGAATTTTGGTCAGAGAGTGACAAAACCTGCAGATTCATATTCTGTGCTTTCAGCCCCAACGGCGTGTTTGTGTACGTGCCGTGGGGTGAGGAAGCAGACGTTGGGATGCGTTGGGTCTGTGCTTTGTGTTTGTGTCTTTGTGTGGAATCCGTTTATCTGCTCTCATTTGCTGTTTTAGTTGTTTGGTGGTTGTTGAAATGACAGCTTTAACCTGAGATTCTGATTGTTTCTGGCAAAATACATTTATATTTAAAAATCGATTCAGGATTTAATGAATTGATATTGCATTATTCAAGCTAAAATCAATTTTAACGGGAAAATTGATAATTGAAATCCACCCCTAGATCATATATGTCATGGTCCGGGTGAGTGCTGGGCCTTCCCACAGGGCCGGCATTTCCACCCCTGGGCGGAGCCGTCACATCATGCTGACAGGCTGCACCTGAGCGTAATTGGGATTGCCGGCTTCTTAAGACCAGCGCTCAGACTCGCCAGATCGTCTGCAAACCTTTAGGACCTCCGGACGTTGTCAAGCCGCTGCCGTCACCTGTTAGGATTTCAGCGCTGGTCTGTTCACAGTTTCTCCGTGCCTGCCTGCCTCCCTGCCCAGCGCTCAGGATAATCATCTCCCCTCACCCGGACCACCTCCCCTCGAAGCTTTGCCTCTGCCTGCGCATGATGACTAAACCCTTACCTCTGCCCCCCCCCTCCTCGGGAGTTCCTGCACTGACAGATTTCCCAGTGTCGGGTTCTCCATTGAATCCACGACAGCCCCACGGCTTCCCCACGGACACTTCTAGTGCTCCTTCTAGTTTTGTTTCATAGAAATGCCAAGTCGGCCATGTGTGTTTCAAAGTAAAGGATTGTGAATTTCTGAGTTAGAACTGTGTGACTCCAAGCGGAGTATTATGAATCATAGTGTGCCTCTAAGCTAATGTTATATTTAAATTCATGCTCCAGAGTAGAGTTTCTAGTGTGAGTTAAGTTTATTTAGGTTGCCGCTAGCCCTCGGTTTCTCATGAGTGTTGTTGAGTTATTCCTTGTTTACGTTGAGCAATTCTAAGTTATGGTAAGCACTTTAAGCACCTCTCACCGTCGTTCGCTGTTTACATTAATTGCACCACTGTAAATAAAGCTTTGTCACCCTCAGTCCCAGCGCCTCCGAGTGTTGTCTGCCTTAGCGTCCGTTTCCCTACTGGCCTCAGGCCGTGACAATATATCCATATTTTTATATCTATGTAGGCTATAAAAACAAAGCTTAACACTTGTGAGATTTCATCAGAGGTGTAAGCATCACTGCAGATGCTGTTGTGTCAAAGTAACTGAAAATAAAATACATTCTAGCTTCAGCAGATAAAAACTGAAGAAAATGATAAATCAACATATAAACATTACCTGATGCTGCTGAAGTGGAACAGAGCAAAGTTAAAGAGGTTTTATCAGAGACAGAGGTAATCAATTTTAGCATAATTTGTAAAAGTTTAAATTTCTTCGGTATTGAACAACAGAAATTGGGCTTTCTTGTCGGAGGTCATTTTTGAAAGAAACCAAAAAAAAAAAACCAAAGCTGTACACAACTCTAGACTGGTGCGTAATAAGCAAGCAAATAATGCAGAAAACAGATTTTTTTTTTTATGGTAAACTGGTCTTGAAGTACACTGAGAGAGAGCTGTGCAGGATATGTGATTTTTATCGTGGTGGAAGCAAAACAGCAAAAGTAAGAGGGAATTGATGACAGTGTTTTTCAAACGTGAAGCGTAGATTTGATCGTCTTTTGTTGGTGGTTCAATAACAAAACCTGCACCTTGTTAAATGGCCTGTATTTATATAGCGCTTTACTAGTCCCTAAGGACCCCAAAGCGCTTTACATATCCAGTCATCCACCCATTCACACACACATTCACACACTGGTGATGGCAAGCTACATTGTAGCCACAGCCACCCTGGGGCGCACTGACAGAGGCGAGGCTGCCGGACACTGGCGCCACCGGGCCCTCTGACCACCACCAGTAGGCAACGGGTGAAGTGTCTTGCCCAAGGACACAACGACCAAGACTCGAACCGGCAACCTTCCGATTACAAGGCGAACTCCTAACTCTTGAGCCACGTAGAAATACGTTTTTTTTTGATAAAGTTTATTTTTAACATTAATTGCAGTGTATGCTCATAATAGAGTTGGTACACTCCTCATTTAAAGGATACAAGCATTAACCCCACGGTGTGAAGGGTTAACTAAGGGGGATAAACAGAATTGAGTGTTGAAGATAAATTACTACACGCTTACACAACACACTTTCAGACAGGACAGGCTACTTGGCCTTAGGTGTATGACAACAGCGTGCTCTAGTCAACAAGAAATAGAGACTTTATTGTGTCGCTTAAAGCTGATATAAGATGGGGGGTATTTTTTCACACAGGACAAGATCCCTAACTGGAGGTTAATGACCGTTGCCATGCAGAAGGACCTCAAGGAGAACAAATTAGGAGGCGCACAAATCAGTCTAAACCACGGCATCTCCCCATCAATAGCCAAATATTTCCTGTTTTTATGTGTCTAATATATACTTTGAATTATGAATTGTGCAGCACTTAAGAAGTCCACAGCTGTGCAAGCTGACTCTTAGACTGCTTGATAATAAAATAGTGTGAACTGCTAGATTGTCTACTGAACTTCTTTCAGTAAAAATACAATGCCACAAGCTTCAGAATCTGTGAGATGTCTGCTTTTACACAGACATGCCGTCGGGTAAACGGGGGGGATCCGCGCTTTGTGTTTAAATGTTTTTACAGAATCTGTTTACCTGCTCTTTAATTGTTTGTTGTTTTAGCTTTTTGGCAGTTTTGTGAGCCTTAACCTACATTCTGCAGTTTCTGACAAAATACATACATTTAAAATCAATTCAGGATTTAATGAATCAATATCGCATTATTCAAACTAAAATTGATTTAAATTGGGGAAATCGATTTTTTTTTAAACCAACCCCTACTGACCACACGTAAAACTATTTTTACAAATATGCCCATCCAATCTGAATAAAACCCATAATTTATGCACAATTTATTTAAGTTCAGTTTCACAAATCCAATAATTTTCCTTTTCAAAAACCTCTGTGTGGAAAAATGTCTAAAACTACAGATATCATCTCTCTCGCTTGCTCACAAACTTTGAATGCATGTGCACCAATCACCTGATTCACGCAGATCACATCACATGTCCAAAAGCTATCCTGTTCATTAGTTTACAACACCTATTCCATGTAACAGATCACTTAGGATTACAGCTTAGGTCAGTCTTTCTCAAACTGTGGTACGCAGGCTCCCAGGTGGTACGCGGGAATTCTCCTTTTTTTTTTTTTTTTTTAAAGATTAAATAAAATACCACTGTGGAGGTATGCAAAGACGACACGAGAGTTCTCGAGGTTCTTCTGAGAGCTGGAGTCAACCAGATAACGTCTCTCCGAAGCGTGAATCATCTATGAAGAGCAGCCATCCTTATCACCAGCGGTTGCAGCCGCTACAGAGCGCTGGCGGGCTTGTTTCCCTGGGCCTTAAAACTGCAAAGGCGGCACGGCGCTGTCACGGTGATGGTAAAAACACAGCCCTTTTCCACGGTGCCTCGTGCCACAATCCTCGCCACCATCAATGTGTCGGAGGCCCCCGGGAGAATCGGTGAGGGCGCGGGAGATGCCATCGGTGAGTCGGGAATTATTGTTTGAATGCTGAAGCACCTGGTAGCCAGGAGAATGTGATCCGCTTCTTCTGCTAGTGAGCAGTAATCCTTCGCGGCGCGGAGTTGGCGAGTCCAGCTCACACTGGCAACTGTTGGAGGAAGACTGTGTTTGATGAGGAATCCACCGTCATCTGTTCCTAGCAAGGACTGCGTGCTCTCCATGAGCTTGAGAGCAGTACCATCACCCAGGCCCGAGAGAGAGGAGTTTCTCGGTCCACTCTGCATCGCAGAGGGAGTAGCGCCGCAGCAGCAGCACCTTGAGAGCGGTGTATTTCCCTTGGAGGGGGGGATCCTGGAGGAGGGTCATCACACGGTGGGTGGACAACAGATCCAGTGAGGCCACCATATGATGGTATTTCATGTTGTCGGCTGAAACGGCACGAAGAGCAAACTGAGCTTGGACGTGCACGAACGACGAAAGAGGGTCATGAAGCCCAAAATCCGTCAGTTTAACCGCGACAGCAAAAATTAAAACGTACAGCTCTGCTATCGCTTCCGACATGAATAAAGACAGAAAACTAAACAGCAGTGACGTTTGTAGGGTGACTGAAGTTGGGCTAGCAGGTATATAATGATGTGCTATATAATCGCTAGCGACACAGCTGTGGTTAGCATAAAATAAACACAGTGAAGCTTGAGGATGAATGCTAACTTTTTTCCACTTGATAAAAGTTAATGTGAGGGTCCCGGAAGGTTAGGGACAAATGCAGTCGCATGGCAATATGCTGTAAACCAGAGGTGTGGACTCGAGTCACATGACTTGGACTCGAGTCAGACTCGAGTCATTAATTTTATGACTTTAGACTTGACTTGGAAAAAGGTTGTAAGACTTGTGACTTGACTTGGACTTTTACACCAGTGACTTGGGACTTGAATTGGACTTGAACCGGTTTACTTGAAAAGACTTGATATTTTACCCAAATCTAAAATTTAACATGCATATTATATAAAAAAGTGTGGACCATTAATTCACTTTATTCATTCATTCATTCTCAATCTCGCGGCTGATGTCACCATACTCTGTATGTATGTGAGCGCCAGCTGTAGCACAGCCAATCAAATTAACCAGATTAAAAAAACAAAAAAACGCTCGTGCCAAAAATGCTCCCAAGAGTAATTTCTTTCGGCTACGTAAACTACGAAGTAGTCAACAAAAAACGAAATGCAACATGCAAGAAGAGAATTACAGACGGAGATGGAACAATTTCCAACTTTGTCCGACATTTGAAGTTGCATAAAGAACGGTAGGTGCTGCCTTTTTTTGCTACGATGAGATAGCGACTTAGCTAACTTCATCTTATTAGCAAATGTTCTTCGGGCTACGTTGATGATACTGTTTGGCTTTAACAGGTATGATATGTTTGTCATGCTATTTTAAATCCGGTCCTACAAGCGCATCCAAGAATAATATGCAACTTGTTAGCTCAGAATTGTCGGTGAATGGTGAGCAGGGTCCGTTTCAGAAAGTGGGTTCTGTAGCTGTACTCAGGGAAGAGAGTTTCTCTCCGTCTCCTCCCCATCATTAACTCCGTAGATTTAACCCAGTTTAGACCGACAAATATTTATTTTACCATCACATCACAATTCAAAATCACTGTTTAATTTGCAATTAGTGTATGGTCGTGTTTAACTTTTGCATGTCTGAGCGAGGGAAATTTTTTTTTTTGGTTAGAAAATCTGGCCCACCTTAGTGTGTTATTGAGTAGTCCTGCTATATATGGCCCTTTTCTTCTGTCATTTATGTCAATACATCAAATAAAATACTTTGATCTTATGTTATTAGCTGTTGTTTATTTGCAAAGGTCAGTTATTCTTAACAGGGATGCTAAACATTGCTTATTAGAACTGTATGCAGAGTTTTGAGAAAAGTGTTTTAACAAATATTGTTTATATATTTTTTATTTATATTTTTATTGTCTGAAAACTATGAGGGTTTAAGTGTTAATAGTTATTTAGGATTATTAGGATCAACTTAAAGTCAAATGCAATTCATGAATGGCTGAAATGGAATTTCTGACATGAGTCTAATATGCTTACCTCTATCAGATTTGAAGAATACCAGATGAAAAAGAGGATCACAAATGAACCTCAACAGCCTTCCATATCACAGTTTATGGACACTTGTGCCGGACATGACAGCATGACTCATCCACAGCAGAAAGCTATCATGAATGCATTATTAAGTGACTTGATTATTGGTTGCAACCTGCCCCTTTCTATTGTGGAAAACAAGAATTTTCGGCTCTTTCTGACGGTAGTTGACAGAAAATACAGCCCAGTATGTCGCAGAACAATTATATCAAAAACAGAGAACCTCGCTGCTGAGAAACGTTCAATGTTAAAAACTCAGTTGAGCGAGACTGATCATGTTTCAGTCACTGTGGACATTTGGTCAGACCGAAGGATGAGGGGTTTCCTTGGTATCACTGTGTACTGGATACAGAAAGAGACAGAGAGGATGCAGCTAAAATCCAAACTGCTGGCCTTTGACCGCTTCAAAGGATTACACACTGGTGAAAGAATCTGTGAGAAATTTGAAGCTATATGTGACGAATACAACATCAAAGATAAACTAGACTATATTATTAGTGACAATGCTGCCAATATGCGGAAAGCATTCACTGTGTGGTTTCCCACTGAGCAAGGTGAGGAACATGATGATGATGATGGTGATCATCTTGACGACCCAGAGCTCTGGCATGACTTAACCTTGGAAGATCAGGAAACAGTAGGTGCTGCTATGGCAAAGACACAGCGCCTGCAGTGTTTTGCGCACACACTTCAGCTGGTAGTGAAAGATGGTTTGTCAGAGACCAAAGTGGCATCTCCTTCACTTTCAAAGTTATGTAAGCTCAGCTCTCTATTGCACACAAGCACAACATTCAAAGAAGTGTTTGAAGCTGAATTTGGTGAACAGAAAGCGATCCCTGCAGCTGTAATCACAAGATGGAATTCAGCACTGAGACAAGTGAAGGCAGTTATCCAATGTGAACATCTAAAACTCTGTGCTGTTCTTGAAATGGCTGGGCACAGGGAGTTATTATTCACAACACGAGAGTGGAACCTGTTGAAGGAGATGGTGGACATCTTGAAGCCTTTTGGAGAAGCAACAGATTTGACACAAGGTGAGAAAATAGTCACGATCAGTGCTGTTGTTCCATCCGTGCTGTCCCTCAATCACCACCTTGAGAAAGTGAAGCCTCAAGTCCGTTTCCTGAATGGTCTGGTCAGGAGCCTCCAAGCATCTTTGAACAAAAGATTTCTTGGAATCTTTATCAATGTGCGAATGGCTAGAGCAGAAGATGGGATCACTGCCCCCTTTTCAGATCCAGTGTACCTTAAAGCAGCTGCTTTGGATCCAGCATTTTCTCTGTTGTGGGTGGAACACCATGTGTTGGGCAGTTGTGACATAAAGACAGAGGTGACACAAAAAGTTAAAGGTAAAGACTGAATATAGTTTATATTTTTTCTGTATTTTTTTTGTCTAAAATTGTAATAAAGGCTCTTTTGCTGTTGTTAATTTGTTTTGCCAGATCTGATCCTGCAAGATGCGGCAGATCCTGCAAAGTCAGAGCAACCTGTGACTCCTGGTGAGGAACACCAAGAGGACTGTGAAGATGGAGGACTCTTTGCTGCTTACTGTAAGAGGCAGAAGAAGGATGTGGGGAAGAGTCCAGCTCTATAGCTAAGTCACTACCTGGATATTGCTGATGGACAGAACGCCCTCTTGCTCTGGGCAATGAACATGCAGACTCTTCCTTCTCTGTTTCATGTGGCCACCAGAGTTTTGGCAGTACCTGCATGTAGTGCTCCTGTGGAGCGAGTTTTCAGCTATGGTGGCATCATTCTACGGCCTCATCGTGCACAAATGACTGACAGACTTTTGGCCAATTTGGTCTTTTGCAAATGCAATGCAGAATAGTTAATAGTTAACTGAAATAACTTAAAGTGCACATTCTTGTTCATTGTTCATATATATATCTAAAATATATATATATATATATATATATATATATATATATATACAGATATATATATATATTAGATGACAGAGAGAGAGGACAAGCTTATCACACTGCACTAAATTTACTGCGATGGTTCATTGTTTTGTACATAAGGAAATCTCAGCACTTTTTGTTTCAACAGGAAGTTCTGCTTTTGCATTTTTCACTGAATGTTTATTCTGTGAATTTGTCATTTAGAGGGAGACTATTCTTGCAGCAAAGTTTAATTGAGCTGTACAAGGTGCAATTTCAGAATTAGTTTGTGCATATTTTGTGAGTTACTTGTTTCATCAGGTGATGAGATAAATACAGATTTTAAAAAAAGAACACATGGTCTATTATTTACACCTAACATATAACTGCAACATTGTTTTAAAAAAAAAAGACTTGAAAGGACTTGAAATTCAAAGTTTCGGACTTGGGACTTGACTTGAAAGTTGTCTGTCTTGACTTACGACTTGACTCTGACTTGCTTGACTTTACTTGAGACTTGACTTGTGACTTGAGGATAAAGACTTGAGACTTACTTGAGACTTGCAAAACAATGACTTGGTCCCACCTCTGCTGTAAACGGACCAAACTTCAGTCGGGAGAACAACTGAAACAATCCATCCACAGTATAAGGTTAGTCATTAATATACTGCTGCATGGGCTGGGCTGTAGTTACATCGTAAGGATTTAAAAACCAAGCTTTAAAATGAACAGGGATGATAAAAACCGAGAGAGGCCGACAGTGATCACTGACTTTTTTAGGGGCTTGTTCAGATTAAATAGAACAAGATACAAATCATTAAAACATGCTTAAAAACACAACAGCCTTAATAAATGCAGAGTAGTTTGGACCTGGAAGCAGGTTTTATCACGTCATCACTGAAGGATTGGACATTCCACCTGCTGTGAATGTTTTAATGCAGTACAGTTGTTATTATTGTCACTCATCTCATCCTATTTATGACAGTTAAAATAAATAACATTCATATAAGAAATAAAATTGTCTGTCTAAACTGTATGTGGTGTTAAATAGGCCTAAACTACTGTACTTTAATGTCGGTCATAAGAGTGGTACTTCAAGAGCCATATATTTTATGAGGTGGTACTCATTGTGAAAAGTTTGAGAACCACTGGCTTAGATTATATGAAATTGGTCAATTGCTTTATTTGAAAGTATTAAAAAAGAAATGCAAACAGATCCAGCAGAGTGCGCTTCTGTTATCAGTCCTTATTTTGCTGAAATTTTGTTGTATACATGATAAAACTGGAAAGTCATTCTGAAAAATTTTCATATTAACAATTAAAAAACAGCAGGTGGCTAATTAGCAGCTAGAGCTAGTGACACTGATCAGGCATAACATTATGACCATGTGTTTAATATATTTTTTTACAAATACAAAAAAATATGTTAATAATTACGGTACGTGTGTGTGTGTGTGTGTGTGTGTGTGTGTGTGTGTGTGTGTGTGTGTCTGTTTTAATTGTAATATGTAAATATCTGGTTTGATCTGTAAAAAGTAAATAAACATTTGTATTCAAATATGTTAATGATTGTACATCAATTAATTAGTAGATTTTTGACATATTATTGGATGCCAGATTAGGGTGCCAAACACATAACCAGGAACAACTAAATAATTGTAAATTATTTTATCTTAATGTTATTTCATCCAATGTTATGAAATCAGAAAAATAATAGTAAAGGAAAACTAGAGGTAAGAAAATAATTGATTTTCAGATATTTATCATATTCCATCAAAATATAACAATAAATATTAAGTTGTGCCTGCTGTTGATTTGCATTCAGTGTAAATGGGGAAAAAAAAACAATTAAGAAAAGCAGTATTATTAATAGTGTTACTGACTACTAATTGCCAAAAAGCTGAGTTCTGTCTCTCTGTGTTCACATATTCCAACTGCGCGCTAAGCACTTTTGGAAACTACCCAAAATCTACACTTCCGTTCTACCCCCTCCTAATGCGGCTTTTACTATTCACTCTGGATGCAAGAAGCTCCCTTTTATGCAAGGAATTCCAGTAAATAAAAATCAGTGTTGCAATGGGGTAGAGCTGGGCGATATAAGATTTTTTCATATCACGATATGTTTTTTTCATTTCAGGCGATAACGATATCTATCACGATATAAGCTAAATAACTATATTTGTAAGATTTAAATGTGCCGTTGCTCACAAGTAAAATGTGAAATAATCAGCAGCTTGTTTTTATTTAAATATTTATTTCCCATAATAAGTTCAACAGGGTAGATGTACTTAAGGAACATGAGACTTTTTCAGATAAATAAAGGCAAATATTGCAAACTACACAAAAGCAGCCGCTAAAGCGTTTAAGTTTCAAAATAGAACAAACGAAACAGACTAAATTGTCAATTCCACTTAGAAACAAATTATTAATTCTAAAAATAAATCTTAGTTTGTTTTACAGAAGAACAGACAAAACTGACTAACTTTTGTCAATATCAAATAAACTGAGAACTAAAAGGAAATTCTCAATCTCTCCTTGTTGTATAGCTGAGCTTTTCAAACAGTTTTAACAGTTACTTTAGTCTGACAAAAGCCGAATGACGAATTAGCGCTTCCAGTCAGAGACTGAGGCTACGTCCACACGTACACGGGTATTTTTGAAAACGGAGATTTTCCGTTTTCGTTTTAAAAAATAATCCCGTCCACACATAAAGGCAGAAATGAAGGAAAACGCTGCTATGAACATGCCAAAGCAGCAGGTGGCGCTAGATTCCTAACCATGCAGAAATGTTGGCCAATCAGAAGTCTAGAAGCCTCGGTGGGAAAAAGTAAACAAAGCTGGGGCATAGAAGCAGAACCGAGTGGTATGTGTGGACGGACAGTAACTGTGTGTATATGTAAGCATTTAAACACTGCAGAGAGTAGAATTAACAGTAACAGTATTGTAGAAATTCATTTCACCGAAACAATAACGTGGCGCACAGTGTGACGTCAAAAAATGCGCACACCTTTGACGCTGCGTTTTCTCCGTTTTTCTAGTCCACACGTAAATGCAAAGACGGAGTTTTCAAAATATCCACCCTGGCCGGAGTTTTTAAAAATCTTCGTTTTCAGTGACCAAAAACGCTGTTTACGTGTGGACGAAAGGTGAAAACGCATAGAAAAATCTGCGTTTTCAAAAATACCCGGGTACCTGTGGACGTAGCGCATGCACCAGTTTATTGTATTTCCAGACTTGCTTTCGGCACAATTTACAGTGCACGCTACTCTGTTTTTTGTCAGACTTGAAATAGCCGAAATACCTTCACACTACGGAACTTCTATGGCTCTTCCGTTCGACAATCTCTCCGGCATTGGAACCATCATCTGTTTTCTCTACTTAATTTGGATTGGCTGTTCTTTTTTTTTTTTCTTTTTTTTTTAAAGAGGACAAGAGCGGCGAGGTCTATCGCGATAGTTTAATTTTTCTAGCGAGAAAAAGTTATATCGCGATACATATCGTTATCATTCTATCGCCCAGCTCTACAATGGGGCAGCAACCTAAGTAGAGAAGGCCCCGCGCAACACTCCCCAGCCACCTCCTCCAGCTTGTCCAGATTATCGTCCTGGGTCTTCGACTAACGGACTGACTCTCCTTTCCAGCACCCTGGCATACTTTCCCAGGGAGGCTGAAAACCCCCTATAGTTGGAACCAATTTATGCAGAATTCCATAATTTGTATTGTGGAGATAATCCATCCACAATACGAGGTTAGTCATTAATATACTGCAACAACATTGGAATAGAGCAGCTGCAAGAGAATTCAACATTAATGATTCAATGGTACGGAAGGGGAGGAAGCAAGAAGAATGAGTTAAGTTTCACTTATCTGACTCTTTTGTTTTGCTTAATGCGCCTTATAATCCGGTGTGCCTTACTGTATGAAAACATACAGAGCCCCTCTGATGACATGGTCCAAAAAATAAATAAATTGTGGCCACAAAATACTACTTCATGCCCTCGAAATACTATTTCAAGGGCACGAAATAGGTATAACGTGCACACGAAATGCTAATTTGTGGGCACGAATTGAGTATAATGTGGCAACGAATTACGCATTTGTGGCAACGAAATAGATAACGTGCGCACATCATATTGATACAATTCCTGGACAGCTGCGTAGAGACATAAGCATAGAGTAAGCTAAACCTATACACCATGGACAGAGACAGTATGATTGAGTTTGATTTTAGGCTGGGAATGAGCTACAAATACATTTTGAAAAGCCTGGCAATGCAGGAACCATTATTACGGAGAGGCATTTAAACAGGATATTGAGAGCCCAGTTGCTGTTACGGTCTGTGTGGCAGACCGTGGGTGTGTGGGGAAGGAGGACCCAAGATGCAGGAGTAAATAGTACACAATAAATTCCCCGTGCGTCTCCTTCTCAGTGCCCGTGCTCCGTGTCTCCGTTCCCGTGAAACTTGTGCTCGCTGCTCTCCCGTTCCCGCACTCCTGCTGGAAAACCACAAAGGCAGCCGTTAACCCACAACTCAACAGCGATACTTAGCATGAACTGACTTTGCTGGAAACACTGACGGGTAGTTACTCAATGATCCAGCGTCGAGGAGCTCTCAGCCACACTGCTTTGTAGCTCCTCTGACGAGGCTTGATCAGCGCCAGGTGTGTGTGGAGATCCTTGGGTGTGACCGGTCAACTGGCAGGGCCACACCCACCAGGCCTGAAGATGCCTGTCACAACCACGCCCACAAACACACACACCTGCCAAAACACAAACATGGAGCGCAGGAAAAGCAACAGAGCAGAACACACCCATGTAATATAATAATAATAATCATCATCATCATAGTCCATACTGCTCACAGACCCAGAGTCCCTGGAACCGGGTCCGTGACAGTTGCTTTACAGACGTAAGTATGACCTGGACGTCGGGATAGATTTTATTGTCAACCAACTGCAAGGGCCTGGGAAGGATCACGGTTATTGGTCAAGTGTTTTGTGCCCACAAATTAGCATTTCGTGTGCATGTTATACCTATTTTGTGCCCTTGAAATAGTATTTCGTGGGCACAATTTATTTATTTTCTGGACCATGTCATCAGAGGGGCTCCGTGAAAACAGACCTGTTCATCGACAGTGCGCCTTATAATCCGGTCCGAAAAATACGGTAATTAAACAAAACTCGAAAGGAACTCATTACAGCATAAATTCCACCTGAAATCCTGGAAATACATGATCACTTATCTCTCTTAAGAAAGGCCATTGGACATTTTCATTTTGATGGGCTACTGTCAAGACAAAGAAATATCTCCTTTGCTATATATGTGCTATATGTAACTTTTTTCTTCTTCTTTTTTTTCTTTTTTTTTGTTGCTCCTCACTCATCAGCACTAATGCTTAAACACCAAACCTTTAATCACCCAAACACTGATACATGTCAAGGCATCCACAGTCACACATCCATCAAAACCATAAATTCATTATTACCCTTTCTCAACAGATTTTCACCAAATGCTACCAATGCACAATTTGTTGGGATAAAAAGTCACCGTTGGCTTCCTTCTCAGGTCTGACAAAAACAGTCTAACATCCAACTGTTGCTTACAGAAGAGAGTTCCTAGTCTTTAAACATAAAATACGACCACTGACTACTGACTGACCCTGCCCTGCAGAGCTACTCTCTGGTCTCAACTGTCTGCTGTGTTAGGGTGGTCTTCTAGATATTCATTATGCCTTTTCCTGTGTTTTGTTTTTAAATTAATTAATTAAGGAATTTAATCTGGCACATTTATTTATCCCGCAACAAGAATTGGACAAACTCTCTTTTTGCCTTATACAGAGGTCCCTCGCTATAACGCGGTTCACTTTTCGCGGCCTCGCTGTTTCACAGATTTTTTTGTGCAGTTTTGCATGCTGTTTTTTTTTTCTTTTTTACAGCGCATTGTGTTCTGCGTCCTGATCAGCTGTAGACCATTGTCAAACAATCTCCTCCGTGCCGTGTCTCCTGTACAGTACAGAATGCATTCCACTTGTCAAATTTACATAAATCTTTGATTGCTAGCAGTGTGACTCTGAAGTGCTGCACTGTATGTTTGCAAGTTTTCTCCCTAACAAACACAACAATGTCAGCGAAACGTTTTGCACCGTCAAAGGCAGCTGCGGTAGCACCCAAAAGGCAGAGGAAGATGCTAACCATCGCACAAAAAGTTGGACTTCTGGACTACTACTTCCGTAGCATTTATTCATTAATGTTGAATTCACTGGCTATTCCCATGTTCTGGACATGAAAACAGGCTTTGATCTTTGGTTTCATTCTATAATACTGGACTTATTTTGTTTTATATTTACAACATACAGATTTTTATTGCTTTATCGTGTTTGTTTTTAATGCTACATAGTGAAGAGTATTTATATCATTTTAAGCTTCTTATTTGTAAATTCTGAACAGGATTAGTAAGACATGGAGGACCAAGAAAAACCCTTGCAAATAACTATCCAACTGATGAGAATATTGGAGGATTTGTCACATGAGGAGTTTGAAAAGTTCAAATGGATCCTGCAGCAGGATGAAGTCTATCCAATCCGAAAGAGACATTTGGAAAAAGCAACCATAATGGACACAGTGGATAAGATGAAGGAGATGTACAATGAAGGCTTAGTGAAGAAAACAATTGAGGTTTTGAAAGTGATGGAAAGGAATGACCTGCTGCAGAATTTAGAAAACTTGGCATCAAAAGGTAAGAAGAGAGAAAATAAACACACTAAACTGACGTACATGTGTAATTAATGTTCAGTTTGCTTGAAGACTTACTTGTGGTTCCTAAAGTAGTTTCCAAAAGTAAAATGCAACACAGAGCTTTCAGTTTTCCATCCCCAATATCACATGATTAATCTATCATGTCAAAATTATCTTTAATCATCTGCACATCCAGTGCCATGCTTGAGTGTAATATATGTAAAAAATATTGTGGTTTACTACAGTTATGTCAGGGTTATTTGTAAGCTTTGTTTTTTCATTTATAAAACTTAATATTTCTTGAAGCAGGGTTGACACAGTCACACTATAGAACATTTTTGGGGTTTGGCATCAAGTTTTAAACATTTTATAATGAAAACAGGTTTTATAACAATAGACCCATGTAAAACAGAAAATGTCTCACCATTTACAGTAGTTCAACTGATGCTACTAACTGAATAAAATTTTATCTTTTAAGACTATAAAACTGCCATGTCATGTCAACAACCAGAGTACAAAATGAAGAAAAGCAGCTCACTTGCAATCATACCAAAAAGTAAGTACATCCCATCTAGTGGTAACAGGAAGTGTCACGTCTTGTACTTTGTTGTGCTCCTCCTCACAGGTTTACAATATTCACCCAAAATGCAGTCTGAATACACTTAAGACTTTAGTGTGAAAATTCTAAGTTTTAATTTAACAGTCACAGTCATGAAACGTGGCACGCTCCTCGGAGGCCATAAACACTTTCATTTTTTTTTAATCATGCCTGTGGTTTGGGCAAATTGGCTCTATAGCACCACCTACAATATTTCAGTGAAGCAAGGTCTGAGTTCAATCTAAAGGTCTTGGCAAGGCTTTTGACTTTTCATTAAAAGTAGTACATCACAGTTCATTCACCACAAAACAACACTTTAAAAAATATATCAAATTTGAACTGGCCACTCTGTTCTAAATGTCTCAAATTTGACAATGTAGGGTCCTTTAGTTCAGTTGATGTTTGTTACTTTTAGGTTTGTGCACAGTCATATTGACTTGCAGATTCTGAACCATTAAATTAATTACTTTGAAATATTGGCTTTTTGTCATATCTCATTTAACTGAACAGCTCTTGTCATGATGTTGATTACTAGAGTAGCAGAATATAAATAATATGCTGTATGCTGGTACTACAGCAACACAACACAATGAATGATCACATTAAAATTGCCAGGAATTCCACCACTTAACTTCTGATAAGTTTAATCCATTAACTGTAAACCAATGTAGCTGACAGCCCTAGGAAGCTGGTTAAAAATATCAACAGGGTAAAACAATCACTGACACAAGCTGTGGCCATCATTATATTGTTAACACTTTTTGTTCACCACAAAAAATTTTATTTATTTTTTTTCATTCTGTGTTGTTATGCTCTGATTTCTTCAGTATATTTAGCATACTTAAAAAAACAAACAATGAAAGACCAATTAAATTGAGTAGATATGTACAAATGTTTGAGCAGAACTATAACATTTTCCATGATGTAGTAATCTGTTCCTCTGTTAATCTCTTAAACCATTGCCGATCTACAGGTACCCTCAATATGGATGAGACTGAATACAAGGATAAGGTTTGAAACGCTCATTTATTTTGTAAAATTCACAAGGTAAAATGTCATTGTTCTCTCCAACAGTAAATACAAAAATTGATTTATTTGCAGGAGTCATTTGAGTTTTCTGAAGAAATCTGCACAAGGAAACGACATAAGAGAGAATCTAAAGAGCTTGGAAAGAAATGCATCTGCTGTTCTTTTGATTTCTTGAAAACGTTACACCTCTCATCCAAGAGAAAGAAACATAAAAGAGAAGCTAAAATACTACTCAGAAGACTTCACCTTAAAGACAAATTTCAACAGAAGATGTCACCAGCAGACTTCCTTGAAATAGGTCCCCCTGTGAAACAGAGCTATGACACATTCGAGGAAGATTTAGCTCATACTTTTCTTCAGAGGATGATGATCTTAGACTACAGAGCCAGATATATTCTTGTAAGACAAGACAATCCTGATATGAGCGGTTCACAGTCTGTTTCAGTGTCTGACTTCCAATCAGTGATGAAATCAAAACAGTCACATGTGCATCCAATGGATGTTCAGATGGCAGTATTTCACTGCTCAGACAGTTTTCTGAAGCAGAACCTGGTTACAAAGCTATCCCAGTGTCAGTACGCCTTACTTTTGCTTGTCCCTGACCCAGTCACAATGGATATTGAATGTCCTTTGTGGACACTCAGGCAGATAACAAAAACATGGAAGAAAACTCACATCAAGGATAATTCAGATGCTATCACCATGAAGACAATGCCCATCTGCAAAGCTGAGACACCCATGGTGTTTTTCTTTCGCCTGGGTTCACTTCCAGTGTCAAAATCTCAGCTCATGAACACTTTGATCAATGACCGTCACAGCACCTTCTTCCACAGGAACTGTCCAGGTAGCACCAAATCTCGCCTGCTGATGGATGGTGTGGCAGAGATTGCCTGGTACTACCCTGCTGGAAAACCCAATGACTCCTTCACAGACTGCACTGCCTTTTGTAATCTTCATGGTGATGCTCTGTCATTTGAAAAACAGCGTGAGATACTGATTGAAAAAGCTTCAGTCACTGTTATTCTTGTGCCGACTCTGGAAAAAGGCCAGAAAAGTACCACAGTAATCCAAGACCTTTTCAAGTCACCAAATCCTTTGATTATTCTCATTGCTGATAATGATTGTGGTGCAGTTCAAGTGAAAGATGGAAAATACAAAATGGGTGTGAAAGACAGAAGTCAGTCAGATGTTTCTGAAGGATTGAAAGGAATTATCAGAGAGATTTTATATGAACCTCATAGATCCTTCCAGCTTGAAATCATGGCCAAGGTCCCTGGAGTCAGAGTGGATGAAGATGATGAAGTCTGTCAAAAAGGGAAATCTGCTGCAATGAAAACAGTTAATATGCTTCAAAAGGAGGAAAATTCAAAGATCAAAGATACATTTCTCCCTTGTCAAGGCGATCTGTGGCATGAGTGGTGCAGAATAAATAAAGAGCTGTATAACCTTAAAGGAAACACTGAGCAGGAAAAAAGTCAGAAACAACAGCAGCTGATGCAAATAAGACAAAATCAGTGCAAAGCTTCATGTAGTGAACTGATGAAGTCATTCACAGAAAGCCTCTTGTCTTTGCCATCAAAAGAGAAGGAGTACTTCCTGAAATGGACTCAGATCTTAATAGATGCCCTAACCAGTCATGAGATATCTTCAATTATCCAAAGCTCTGATGAAAAGTGGACTGAGCTCTTGACTCTGAAGAGGAAACACAACAAATCTGATCTGTTAACAAGCAAACAAGCAGAGCTTGAACAAATCTCCAAAACATTGCAGTCTGCAATGTTTGGCCTGGAGCACATCTTCAGAGAAATGGGACAGATCTATGAAGCCCATAGAGCAGTACAAACAGCGAGTAGTCACACTGAGTGGGTTAAATATCCTGAACTGGCTGCAGATCTGATGATTTCAGGACACCCAGTGGAGCTGATGGATGGTGATGCAGGTCATGTGCCTCTAACATGGATCTCTAGTCTTTTAGATGAAGTCATCAAGAAACTAGGCGACCAGAGAGTTTTTGTGTTGTCAGTTTTGGGCGTACAAAGCAGTGGAAAGTCAACAATGCTGAATGCCATGTTTGGATTGAAGTTTGCAGTGAGTGCAGGCAGGTGCACCAAAGGTGCCTTCATGCAGCTGGTCAAAGTGTCAGAGGAATTCAAGAAAGACTTCCAGTTTGAATATGTTCTAGTGGTGGACACTGAAGGACTGCGAGCTCTTGAGCTGGAAAGTAATGATACTCTTCATCACGACAATGAATTAGCAACATTTACCGTTGGTCTGGGAAACATGACACTGATCAACATCTTTGGTGAGAATCCAGCTGACATGCAGGATGTCCTGCAGATTGTTGTTCAGGCTTTCATGAGGATGAAGAAAGTTAAACTTTCTCCCAGTTGTGTGTTTGTTCACCAGAATGTGACAGATATCGCAGCTGCTGAGAAAAACATGGATGGGAAAAGACGCCTACAAGAAAAACTGGACCTGATGGCTCAGCTAGCTGCTAAAGAGGAAGTGTGTGATGCTGAGTGCTTCAGTGACGTCATTGCCTTTGATGTACAAACAGATGTGAAATACTTTGCTCAGTTATGGGAGGGAAGTCCACCGATGGCTCCTCCAAATCCAGGCTACAGTGAGAGCGTCCAAGAGCTGAAGAACATCATCCTGTCTAAGGCCAAACAGTCTGCTGGGATCACTCTCTCACATTTCAAAATCAAAATTCATGACTTGTGGAATGCCCTGATGAACGAATACTTTGTTTTCAACTTCAAAAACTCACTAGAAATTGCAATTTACAGAAAACTTGAGGTTGAATATGGGAACTGGACCTGGGTCCTGAGGAGCAACATGCTGACTATTGAAAACCAGCTTCACACCAGAATTGAAAATAGGGGACCTGACAAGATTGAGCGTAGTTATATTTTTAAAGAAATGAGCAAAACATCTGAAAAAATCAAAAAAGATATGTTAAAGTACTTTGAGGATGACAGAGACAAAGAAATGTTGGTTCAGTGGAGAGGCCGATTTGAAAATAAAATAAAGGAGTTCCAAGAGGAGCTGGTGAGAGGAGTGGAAAGAAAACTGGATGAAGTTATTCAGCAGAAGAAAGCGTGTAAAAAGCTGGATGATAAGAAGACAGACTTCGAGGACAAGTTGCTACAAAAGAGCAAAGAGCTCGCTCATCAGTTAAAAGACAAAGCAAAAGATGAAGAGAAACTTAAAAAACAGTTTGATGGTGTTTGGAGTGACTTGGTGAGAGAATTAACTACAAATATGCAACCCATTAAGGACATCAATTTTGAAGATGACCTGGCAAATATCCTTCATATTCTTGGTTTCGAATGGAATCTCATATTTGAATGCAAAAAGAATGGCAGATACAAAACAATATCCCAGGTTGCTGATTACACTGAATACGTAGTCCTTCGCAAGCACCAAAACACAAGAGAACAGGGGTTTGCCAGCCAAATGTATGAAAAACTAAAATGTCAGTTTAAAATATTTCTTGAGCATGGGGACCAGGAACTGATTACATCACTAATAACCAATGTTGAAAACCAGTCTATTCATAAAATTATGACAAAACCTGTAGCAACAAGAGGCTACAGTCCAACTTACTTACAAGAAGTGGCCCAAAATGTTCAGCGGACAGTGACAGAGTTTGAAGAAAACATGAAGTATGCTTTCAAGAAGGAGTTCACAGTTGATCTCCTACTGTATGTATTTGACAGGGCAGCGACTTGGCTTTCAGAGTCTCACAAAAAATTCACTGTGAAAAATGATGCACACACTTACTTGGAAAGCAAGAAAACACAATACTACAACATTTTTAGAAGCTTCTGCAAAGGAAACTCAGCTGCTGTTGTGTTTGGAGAAATGATCTGTGAAAAACTGAAGGTTTCCATTGTTGAAGCAGTCTGTAACAAGACTGCCATTGATCTCGCTGGAGAGATGAGGTGCAATCTCCCAGCATTCAGTGGGAACCGACTGAACTTAGAGAAACATTTGTTGAAGTCACTTGCAGAGAACGAGGACTTTGATGCTTTCATCACCTACATCCAAAGTCCAAGGAAGCAAGTAGAAGCTTTTATCAGTGAGAGAGTAAACATGTACATGTTCAGAGAATACAAAGAAAAAGCTCAAAATATACTCGGGAAAAATGTGGATGGGATGCACAAGTTTGTCTGTCAAGCTTTGATTGAAGCAACAAATAAAGTCAAAACACAAAGAGGAGACACAGACATGTGGGCAAAGGTGTTTTTCAGTTTCCTTAAAGATGAACTGACTCTTGAATCTGTCTATTGTCAAAACTTCAGGGACATAAACAATTTAGAATTTCTTAAAGAAGAGATTGAGAAAGGTCTTGTGTCAATAAAAAAGGAGATGAGTAAGTTTAACTTGGATAAGATGGAGGAATTCAGATGGAACCCTGCTAAAATCCTCATCGATCAGCTGTGTAACTGTTGCTGGGAAACCTGCCCGTTTTGTGGAGCTGTTTGTACCAACACTATTAATTACCACAGTCCTGAAGATCACAGTGCCCCCTTTCATCGATCTTTAGCAATCAATGGTACGAGCTACAGAAACAATGAGATAATGGATATTGAGTTCTGCACAACAGTGGTTGGAAGTGATAAAAGTTTTTACCCTAATGAAGAGTCGGATGATAGGGTTCCCTATAAAATGTACAGAACAGCCGGCAAACCATATGAAAACTGGAGAATTACCCCTGATGAGTCCAAGTTGAAGTACTGGAAATGGTTTGTGTGCCGATTTCAGAAGGAACTGGAAAAGTACTATGGTGTAAAATTCAAAGGGGATGTTGAGATTCCCAGTGAGTGGAAAACACACACTAAAGAAGATGCTATTAAAAGTCTGGGTGAAATGTGGTGAATAAGTCACCACAGTTTTGACGCTGCTGAAAATCATAACAGCATTTTTCATTTGATTATTCAAATTAAACTGTGTAATCATTACATGATTCATCAGTGATAAAACCAGTACACAGAAATCTGCTTAATTAAAATAAATACTCACACAGGAACAATATTAATTTTAAAATGTAATCGGGGGAAAAAGGTTTTGTTTGTTTTGTTTTTTTTTAATTATGTGTTAATGTCATCATTAAATCAGTCTGTCATCACCACAGCTAGTTTTTGAGAATTTCTGGACAAAAGAAAAGTTTTCATGAAGGAGAAATAGAAAACAGTATTTTGTTTTTTTGTTTTGTTTTGGGGTTGTTGTTTTTTTGCTGATGTATTTATCAAAACAAAAGAAATATGATTTGTATTCTTGTGTTTTAATGTCTGCATTTTAAGTTGAAACATGATAAGGAATATACCACACAGCAACTAAGGGATTTATGTTTATAATGTATTTTAATTATTGTCTTCATGTTAACATTTTGATAATGGGTTAATAGATTATAAACTGATATTTAAAGTTGATGCAATCTTTTATAAAACAACAGTAAAGACTGATTACTGCAGTCTGATTGTGAGAGTTTCATTATGGAGAGAGCACTTGCAACATCATGTCAGGGGACACAGACGAAACAATGAACCAAAAGGCTGCTTTAGCATCAGATAGAAGATAAGGACTCAGAGCATACAGATGTCACCTTGTTGATACAGGGGAGAAAATTTGCTATTGTGAGTCAGAGTGTGATGGATGCATGCAACCACACAACTGAGATACTTAGGTAATATTCATTTGGTCTTTTGTCTTATGTTTACGTTATGCTCTAAAGCTTCTGTGATCATAAGTTAACTAATTTGATATTTTGAGTTTACCTGTAATGCATGACAGCACTAAGCTATAGCCCAAATGGTGGCATAGACTTTGCTTTGCATTGTTTGTTATTTTATATAGGTATGTTATATTGATTATATTTCTGCTCTTTCTGAGTTACCTGACCTCCGCTCCAGTCCTTCCTGGTTTGGCTGAAAGAGGAGGCTGAGGGTGGAGCTGGTTTAAATGCAGAAGCCAATAAAGTGGACTGGACCATCTATTGTGATCATGCAGGGGGAATGGGGTTCTTCTTGAATGATGATTAGCTGTTATCTCTATAGTTTTCACCTTTGGTGTATATAATGGTTTATTCATTTGCTATATAACTGGAGCTGTTTCTCATTTGGGCAGGTCAGTTTGTTGAGTTATGTTTTTGTTAAGTGACTTTTGAGTAGTGTTCTGTTAAGTTAACCTCTTTTATGGGCCCACTTGGTTCTTAAAAACTTTATTTTTTGTTATTTTGAATTTTTGTAATCATCTTGTCTTTTTTGGGGGTATAATAAAACCCTTTTTTTTTTTTAAGATTACATTTGTGCCTGTGTGTTCCTGGCTGCTTGGATCATGACACAGAGACATGATGGAGAGACAGAACATTGGTACAAGGAGACATCACACAACCTGCCTTGGCTCAGGTGGCAGAAATTGTGGCTCTCACCAAAGCACAACCAACTTTCAAGAGGAAAAAGAGTAAATCATCTATACAGACTCAGCAATTCATGTCAATGGACCACAATAGAGATGGAGTTTGTTTGTTTTTTGCAGCCAATACTCCAGTCAAATAAGGAAAACAATTGGAAGAACTGATAAAAGCTACCCAGGGAAGGGGCAGTGATGAAATACAAGGACATCAAAGGAACCAAACATGGTTGGCAAGAGGAAAGGAGGCAGCAGACCTGGCTGCAAGAGAGGAAAGAAGGGTATCAAGTACAAATGATCGCTCAGAAGAATCACTACCATCATTGACAGAAGATGACATCAAAACAAAAAGACGCAGGAGCCTACAAGATCAATGAATGGATGGTGTTCTGTTTTCAATATGTTCATATGCTAATGAGACAAATAAGTGTAAAGTGTATTTCTATTGTTAGGAGCAACACAGAATAGTTGACTCTGGAAAGCACAGGATGGGAGGTCAAGTTTCCCCAGCAAAGTCTTTGTCAACTATTGTTAAAACAAGCTCACGTTCCTTCTCATTAGAGCAGAAAACCGACTCACAAGAACATAGAAGGCCTGTAAGTGGCACCCACACATGGCAGATATGGTGGGAAACTATGTGATGGGAATCCAACACCTGCAGTGAACACAACCACCAGTTTTTATGCCAAAGGAGGGTAACTACAGATGTCTGACGTTGAGGAATCTTACCAAAGTGCATGGGTGGGACCCCTGACAGGGGTAACAACACCATAAATGTCACTCATGGTCAAATTCCTCAAAATTTTTGACACCAAGGGCAAATTTGTTAGAAACCGTTAAATTTTCTGCCCAGTACGTGGTCGGGTACTTGCACAATTGTCCAGTTGGGACTGCCAGTAATAGTTATGAGACATGATCAATAGTACAGCAGAAAATTGTTATAGACAGTCCGCATTAGACAATTTTAATCTTGCACAAAGTTCTCCTACATATATCGATGCAAAAGGAATACAGAGCAGAGTTCCAGATAAATATAATAATATTTAACAATAATACAATAACAAACCCCATAGCTTAATGGGGGTTTGAATCTATCTTTGAATAACACCAATAAGAATGTTGACTGTATTAATTCACTACAATGTGCAGAGATTGACTAACTTGACCAGGAAATGCAATAGCGGGTACAGTACTGTTGACATTAAAGTCACTTGTCACAGTCCAGAATAGGATGGCATTGGATATGCTCTTTGTTTGAAAAAGGATTGGTGTGTTCAATATGTGCGTTGGCTTGTTGTATGTATATTCCAAATGATACAGCACTGGATGCGTCAGTTACCAGTAGTGGTGTGCGATACTGCATATTTTGGTATCGATCCGATACCAAGTAAATACGGGCCAGTATCGCCGATACCAATACCGTGTAACAGCAGTCTGGCGAGGAAGGAGCGGCTAGCAGGTTTCTGCGGGCATGTGGTGTGGAGGTTAGCCGGATAACTCGAAGCCAGTCAGTTAAATTAAACAACAGACCTTTATTCCTTTGTCAGCAACATAAGACCATACAAGCCAGGTCTCCACGGCTCTTCACTGTCCGTACATACAGTGGGGCAAAAAAGTATTTAGTCAGCCACCGATTGTGCAATCTCCCCCACTTAAAATGATGACAGAGGTCAGTAATTTGCACCAGAGGTACACTTCAACTGTGAGAGACAGAATGTGAAAAAAAAAATCCATGAATCCACATGGTAGGATTTGTAAAGAATTTATTCGTAAATCAGGGTGGAAAATAAGTATTTGGTCAATAACAAAAATACAACTCAATACTTTGTAACATAACCTTTGTTGGCAATAACAGAGGTCAAACGTTTACTATAGGTCTTTACCAGGTTTGCACACACAGTAGCTGGTATTTTGGCCCATTCGTCCATGCAGATCTTCTCGAGAGCAGTGATGTTTTGGGGCTGTCGCCGAGCAACACGGACTTTCAACTCCCGCCACAGATTTTCTATGGGGTTGAGGTCTGGAGACTGGCTAGGCCACTCCAGGACTTTCAAATGCTTCTTACAGAGCCACTCCTTTGTTGCCCGGGCGGTGTGTTTTGGATCATTGTCATGTTGGAAGACCCAGCCTCGTTTCATCTTCAAAGTTCTCACTGATGGAAGGAGGTTTTGGCTCAAAATCTCACGATACATGGCCCCATTCATTCTGTCCTTAACACGGATCAGTCGTCCTGTCCCCTTGGCAGAAAAACAGCCCCATAGCATGATGTTTCCACCCCCATGCTTCACAGTAGGTATGGTGTTCTTGGGATGCAACTCAGTATTCTTCTTCCTCCAAACACGACGAGTTGAGTTTATACCAAAAAGTTCTACTTTGGTTTCATCTGACGTCATGACATTCTCCCAATCCTCTGCTGTATCATCCATGTGCTCTCTGGCAAACTTCAGACGGGCCTGGACATGCACTGGCTTCAGCAGCGGAACACGTCTGGCACTGCGGGATTTGATTCCCTGCCGTTGTAGTGTGTTACTGATGGTGACCTTCGTTACTTTGGTCCCAGCTCTCTGCAGGTCCTTCACCAGGTCCCCCCGTGTGGTTCTGGGATCTTTGCTCACCGTACTCATGATCATTTTGACCCCACGGGATGAGATCTTGCGTGGAGCCCCAGATCGAGGGAGATTATCAGTGGTCTTGTATGTCTTCCATTTTCTGATGATTGCTCCCACAGTTGATTTTTTCACACCAAGCTGCTTGCCTATTGTAGATTCACTCTTCCCAGTCTGGTGCAGGTCTACAATACTTTTCCTGGTGTCCTTCGAAAGCTCTTTGGTCTTGGCCATGGCGGAGTTTGGAGTCTGACTGTTTGAGGCTGTGGACAGGTGTCTTTTATACAGATGATGAGTTCAAACAGGTGCCATTCATACAGGTAACGAGTGGGGGACAGAAAAGCTTCTTACAGAAGACGTTACAGGTCTGTGAGAGCCAGAGATTTTCCTTGTTTGAGGTGACCAAATACTTATTTTCCACCCTAATTTACGAATAAATTCTTTACAAATCCTACCATGTGAATTCATGGATTTTTTTTTCACATTCTGTCTCTCACAGTTGAAGTGTACCTCTGGTGCAAATTACTGACCTCTGTCATCATTTTAAGTGGGGGAACTTGCACAATCGGTGGCTGACTAAATACTTTTTTGCCCCACTGTACATATGCGGGGATCGGTAGTCGCCACCGCCAGGCCGTTGCAATGGTGAGGTCTGTCCTGAGAACAGAACACGAGCACCATGTAATGGCTGCCACGCTATACTCACACACCCCCTAGGAGACTCCCCCTCTAGTGGTGCTATAAAACAATAAGGGTTGTTACATCACCCTCCCGGCAATTAGAAGGCTGTCCTCAGCCGGACCCAGGTGAACCCTCTCCCGCTACCTCTGTGGGGATCAGGGAAATGATTTTACTGCTACTGTTCATAACCATCATCTTTATTATTGCATTAATCAGCATCGCATTAAAGCATTTATTGAAGCTGTTAACATTACATTAAAGTCTGTATTACAGGTGGTATCATAATCATATAATAATCTTTCATTGCAGGAGCAACTGTAATGATTTTATACACATTGCATTTTGGTGCTTATTAAAGAGTTGAAGCTCGGTCAGTTAATTGATGGTCAGAAGCTTCGTCGCGATGTCCGGCCGATCTATTGAGTAAAGTGGCCTAGAGCTATGGAAGAATTGCATATATGCTTATAATACATATATCACATATAATCTAGAAACAGGCCTGAATAAAGACCTGAGTGTATTCAGCAACCTGCTGCTTTTGAGTTTGCTTGGTAACAGATGACTCAGAATAAGTCAGGAAGTGTACTTCTGAAATGTCTTTGTTTCCTCTGTAAAGTGTGCATTTTTTGGTGGTTATTTTGAGGAGCTGTCTGGATGATGCAATTTGAATAACCAGGTTATTCATTATTATCTTTTATTCATTTATAACTTTTGATTAAGCTTTTAGTAGAGGTTCTTGATTAAAACATTTATTCAACATATTATATATATAATTTCAGTTAGGTTATTACACATATAAGGATGAGCCTCTGTTCTGGTGAAAGGTCAGAAGTGCAACGGGTGAGATGAGAGAGCATTTAAGGTCGAGACACACACACACAGTAGATGGACTCATTTATAGGTGAGAGTTTAATTATATTTTGCTTGTGACTGCAAAATTGTGCCTGCAAAAGAACAGTTTGTTGCAGAATGTGGGCCTGATGTTCCAGACGATAAGCGAGCGAGACGAGCTACAGGAAGACACCTGGGATGGAGACGAGGCGATGTTGTTTTTTCAAACTGTGTTAAAAGTCATTGTGGTTTTGAAACTTATGCATGTGATGACGCATGAGGGGGCGCCATGAATTTCTCTGATGATATAAAACAACTGCTTGTGTATTGTTAGGGAGAGATCGATGCTGTCTGCGTACAATGTTCATCTCCCACACGTGTGTTCATTAAAATCATCGTTTGACTCCACCCGGCCGGATCAGTGTTGTTATTTTGGAATTCCTCCTGTATCCCTCCTCAATATTTGAACCCTTAACACCCCCTTTCACCATACATAGCTACTTTAGGTAGTAAGCAGGCTGTGGAGGAATTGTTATACACCCTTACAGCATTGGTACAGTCAAAAAACGTTTGTTAGTTCTTGACAGAGGTGGGACCAAGTCATTGTTTTGCAAGTCTCAAGTAAGTCTCAAGTCTTTATCCTCAAGTCACAAGTCAAGTCTCAAGTAAAGTCAAGCAAGTCAGAGTCAAGTCGTAAGTCAAGACAGACAACTTTCAAGTCAAGTCCCAAGTCCGAAACTTTGAATTTCAAGTCCTTTCAAGTCTTTTTTTTAAAACAATGTTGCAGTTATATGTTAGGTGTAAATAATAGACCATGTGTTCTTTTTTTAAAATCTGTATTTATCTCATCACCTGATGAAACAAGTAACTCACAAAATATGCACAAACTAATTCTGAAATTGCACCTTGTACAGCTCAATTAAACTTTGCTGCAAGAATAGTCTCCCTCTAAATTACAAATTCAAAGAATAAACATTCAGTGAAAAATGCAAAAGCAGAACTTCCTGTTGAAACAAAAAGTGCTGAGATTTCCTTATGTACAAAACAATGAACCATCGCAGTAAATTTAGTGCAGTGTGATAAGCTTGTCTTCTCTCTCTGTCATCTAATATATATATATATATATATATATATATATCTGTATATATATATATATATATATATATATATATATTAGATATATATATATGAACAATGAACAAGAATGTGCACTTTAAGTTATTTCAGTTAACTATTAACTATTCTGCATTGCATTTCCAAAAGACCAAATTGGCCAAAAGTCTGTCAGTCATTTGTGCACGATGAGGCCGTAGAATGATGCCACCATAGCTGAAAACTCGCTCCACAGGAGCACTACATGCAGGTACTGCCAAAACTCTGGTGGCCACATGAAACAGAGAAGGAAGAGTCTGCATGTTCATTGCCCAGAGCAAGAGGGCGTTCTGTCCATCAGCAATATCCAGGTAGTGACTTAGCTATAGAGCTGGACTCTTCCCCACATCCTTCTTCTGCCTCTTACAGTAAGCAGCAAAGAGTCCTCCATCTTCACAGTCCTCTTGGTGTTCCTCACCAGGAGTCACAGGTTGCTCTGACTTTGCAGGATCTGCCGCATCTTGCAGGATCAGATCTGGCAAAACAAATTAACAACAGCAAAAGAGCCTTTATTACAATTTTAGACAAAAAAAATACAGAAAAAATATAAACTATATTCAGTCTTTACCTTTAACTTTTTGTGTCACCTCTGTCTTTATGTCACAACTGCCCAACACATGGTGTTCCACCCACAACAGAGAAAATGCTGGATCCAAAGCAGCTGCTTTAAGGTACACTGGATCTGAAAAGGGGGCAGTGATCCCATCTTCTGCTCTAGCCATTCGCACATTGATAAAGATTCCAAGAAATCTTTTGTTCAAAGATGCTTGGAGGCTCCTGACCAGACCACTCAGGAAACGGACTTGAGGCTTCACTTTCTCAAGGTGGTGATTGAGGGACAGCACGGATGGAACAACAGCACTGATCGTGACTATTTTCTCACCTTGTGTCAAATCTGTTGCTTCTCCAAAAGGCTTCAAGATGTCCACCATCTCCTTCAACAGGTTCCACTCTCGTGTTGTGAATAATAACTCCCTGTGCCCAGCCATTTCAAGAACAGCACAGAGTTTTAGATGTTCACATTGGATAACTGCCTTCACTTGTCTCAGTGCTGAATTCCATCTTGTGATTACAGCTGCAGGGATCGCTTTCTGTTCACCAAATTCAGCTTCAACCACTTCTTTGAATGTTGTGCTTGTGTGCAATAGAGAGCTGAGCTTACACAACTTTGAAAGTGAAGGAGATGCCACTTTGGTCTCTGACAAACCATCTTTCACTACCAGCTGAAGTGTGTGTGCAAAACACTGCAGGCGCTGTGTCTTTGCTATAGCAGCACCTACTGTTTCCTGATCTTCCAAGGTTAAGTCATGCCAGAGCTCTGGGTCGTCAAGATGATCACCATCATCATCATCATGTTCCTCACCTTGCTCAGTGGGAAACCACACAGTGAATGCTTTCCGCATATTGGCAGCATTGTCACTAATAATATAGTCTAGTTTATCTTTGATGTTGTATTCGTCACATATAGCTTCAAATTTCTCACAGATTCTTTCACCAGTGTGTAATCCTTTGAAGCGGTCAAAGGCCAGCAGTTTGGATTTTAGCTGCATCCTCTCTGTCTCTTTCTGTATCCAGTACACAGTGATACCAAGGAAACCCCTCATCCTTCGGTCTGACCAAATGTCCACAGTGACTGAAACATGATCAGTCTCGCTCAACTGAGTTTTTAACATTGAACGTTTCTCAGCAGCGAGGTTCTCTGTTTTTGATATAATTGTTCTGCGACATACTGGGCTGTATTTTCTGTCAACTACCGTCAGAAAGAGCCGAAAATTCTTGTTTTCCACAATAGAAAGGGGCAGGTTGCAACCAATAATCAAGTCACTTAATAATGCATTCATGATAGCTTTCTGCTGTGGATGAGTCATGCTGTCATGTCCGGCACAAGTGTCCATAAACTGTGATATGGAAGGCTGTTGAGGTTCATTTGTGATCCTCTTTTTCATCTGGTATTCTTCAAATCTCCCCTCCTTGAATCGCTACCTTATCGTGGTGGAGGGGTTTGTGTGTCACAGGGATCCCAGGGGCTATGTTGTCTGGGGGCTTTTGCCCCCTGGTAGGGTCTCCCATGGCAAATTGGCCCTGGGTGAGGGACCAGACAAAGAGCGATTCATAAGACCCTTATGAAAAGGACATCGAGGGAACAGTTTACCCTGCCCGGGATAGGGTTACCGGGGCCCCGCCCTGGAGCCAGGCCCGGGGAGGGTGCCCGAGGGCGAGCGTCTGGTGGCCGGGCCTTAGTCCATGGGGCCCGGCCGGGCACAGCCCGAAGAGGAGACATGGGCCCATCCTCCCGCAGGCCCACCACCCGCAGGAGGCGCCATAGGGGTCGGGTGCATTGTGTGCCGGGTGGCGGCCAGGAGCGGAGGCCCTGGCGGACTGACCCCCGGCTGCCAAGACTGGCAATAGGGACATGGAATGTCACCTCTCTGGTGGGGAAGGAGCCTGAGTTAGTGCGTGAGGTTGAGAGGTACCGGCTAGATATAGTCGGGCTCACCTCTACACATGGCTTGGGCTCTGGAACCAGTCTCCTGGAGAGGGGCTGGACTCTGTCTCAGTCTGGAGTTGCCCCTGGTGAGAGGCGGCGGGCTGGGGTGGGTATTCTAATATCCCCTCAGCTTGCTGCCGGTACGTTGGGGTTTTTCCCGGTGGACAAGAGGGTTTGTTCCCTGCGCCTTAGGGTCGGGGAACGGGTCCTGACTGTCATCTGCGCTTATGCGCCGAGTGGCAGTTCAGAGTACCCAGCCTTCTTAGAGTCCCTGGGGGGGGTGCTGGAGGGTGCTCCACCTGGAGACTCTGTTGTCCTGCTGGGAGACTTCAATGCTCACGTGGGTAATGACAGCGAGATCTGGAGGGGCGTGATTGGGAGGAACGGCCTCCCTGATCTGAACCCGAGCGGTGCTCTGTTATTGGACTTCTGTGCTAATCACAGTTTGGCCATAACGAACACCCTGTTCGAACATAAGAGTGTCCATAAGTGCACGTGGCACCAGGATGCTCTAGGCCGTAGGTCGATGATCGATTTTGTAATCATATCAGCAGACCTGCGACCATATGTTCTGGACACTCGGGTAAAGAGAGGGGCTGAGCTGTCAACTGATCACCACCTGGTGGTGAGTTGGATCAGGTGGCGGGGGAAGACGCTGGACAGACCTGGTGCACCTAAACGCGTAGTGAGGGTGTGCTGGGAACGTCTAGCAGAGGCCCCAGTCCGCGAGATCTTCAACGCACACCTCCGGCAGAGCTTCAACAGCATTCCGAGGGAGACTGGTGACATTGAGTCCGAATGGACCATGTTCAGCGTCTCCATTGCCGAAGCTGCTGCATTGAGCTGCGGCCGCAAGGTGGTTGGTGCCTGCCGTGGTGGTAATCCCCGAACCAAATGGTGGACACCAGAGGTGAAGGGAGCCACCAGGCTGAAGAAGGAGTCCTATCGGGCTTGGTTAGCCTGTGGGACTCCGGAGGCAGCCGACAGGTATCGACAGGCCAAGCGGAATGCGGCTCGGGCAGTGGCTGAAGCAAAAACTCAGGTGTGGGAGGAGTTCGGAGAGGCCATGGAAAAAGACTTTCGGGCTGCCTCGAAGAGATTCTGGCAAACCGTCAGACGTCTCAGGAGGGGAAAGCGGTGCTCTACCTGCACTGTGTATAGTGCTGGCGGAGCGCTGCTGACGTCGACTGAGAAAATTGTCGGGCGGTGGAAGGAATACTTCGAGGACCTCCTTAATCCCACTGACACGTCTTCCGAGGAGGAAGCAGAGTCTGGGGATGAGGGGAATGACCCGCCAATTTCCGGGGGCGAGGTCACTGAGGCAGTTAAACAACTCCTTGGTGGCAGAGCCCCTGGTGTTGATGAGGTCCGCCCCGAGTTCCTGAAGGCTCTGGACGTTGTAGGGCTGTCCTGGTTGACACGCCTCTGCAATGTTGCGTGGAGATCAGGGGCAGTACCTGTGGACTGGCAGACCGGGGTGGTGGTCCCCATCTTCAAGAAAGGGGACCGGAGGGTGTGTTTCAACTACAGGGGGATCACACTCCTCAGCCTCCCTGGGAAAGTCTATGCCAGGGTGCTGGAAAGGAGAGTTCATCCGTTAGTCGAACCTCGGATACAGGAGGAACAATGCGGTTTTCGTCCTGGTCGCGGAACACTGGACCAGCTCTTTATCCTCTCCAGGATACTTGAGGGTGCATGGGAGTTTGCCCAACCAGTCTACATGTGTTTTGTGGACTTGGAGAAGGCATTCGACCGTGTCCCTCGGGGTGTCCTGTGGGAGGTGTTGCGGGAATATGGGGTGTCTGGCCCATTGCTACGGGCCATTCGATCCCTATACAACCGTTGCAAGAGCTTGGTTCGCATTGCCGGCAATAAGTCGGACTCGTTCCCGGTGGGTGATGGGCTCCGCCAGGGCTGCCCTTTGTCTCCGGTTCTGTTCATAATTTTTATGGACAGGATTTCTAGGCGCAGCCAAGTGGCGGAGGGCTTTCGCTTTGGTGGCCTCAGAATCTCATCTCTGATTTTTGCAGATGATGTGGTTCTGTTGGCTTCATCGGGTGAGGGCCTCCAGCTCGCACTGGAACAGTTCGCAGCCGAGTGTGAAGCAGCGGGAATGAGGATCAGCACCTCCAAATCTGAGGCCATGGTTCTCAGCCAGAAAAGGGTGGAGTGCCCACTCCGGGTCGGGGATGAGTTCCTGCCCCAAGTGGAGGAGTTCAAGTATCTCGGGGTCTTGTTCGCGAGTGATGGGAGAAGGGAGCCGGAGATCGACAGACGGATTGGGGCTGCAGCTGCAGTAATGCGGACGCTGCACCGGTCCGTCGTGGTGAAGAGGGAGCTGAGTGTAAAAGCGAAGCTCTCAATTTACCGGTCGATCTACGTCCCTACCCTCACCTATGGCCACGAGCTGTGGGTAGTGACCGAAAGAATGAGATCGCGGATACAAGCGGCAGAAATGAGCTTCCTCCGAAGGGTGGCTGGCCTCTCCCTTAGAGATAGGGTGAGAAGTTCGGCCATCCGGGAGGGGCTCAGAGTAGAGCAGCTGCTGCTCCACATCGAAAGGAGCCAGCTGAGGTGGTTCGGGCATCTGACAAGGATGCCCCCTGGGCGCCTCCTGGGTGAGGTGTTCCAGGCATGTCCCACCAGGAGGAGGCCCCGGGGCAGACCCAGGACACGCTGGAGAGATTATATCTCTCGGCTGGCCTGGGAACGCCTTGGTATTCCCCCGGATAAGCTGGAGGAGGTGGCTGGGGAGAGGGAGGTCTGGGCCTCTTTGCTTAGGCTGCTGCCCCCGCGACCCGGCCCCGGACAAAGCGGATGAAAATGGATGGATGGATGGATGGATGGATTCTTCAAATCTGATAGAGGTAAGCATATTAGACTCATGTCAGAAATTCCATTTCAGCCATTCATGAATTGCATTTGACTTTAAGTTGATCCTAATAATCCTAAATAACTATTAACACTTAAACCCTCATAGTTTTCAGACAATAAAAATATAAATAAAAAATATATAAACAATATTTGTTAAAACACTTTTCTCAAAACTCTGCATACAGTTCTAATAAGCAATGTTTTGCATCCCTGTTAAGAATAACTGACCTTTGCAAATAAACAACAGCTAATAACATAAGATCAAAGTATTTTATTTGATGTATTGACATAAATGACAGAAGAAAAGGGCCATATATAGCAGGACTACTCAATAACACACTAAGGTGGGCCAGATTTTCTAACCAAAAAAAAAAATTTCCCTCGCTCAGACATGCAAAAGTTAAACACGACCATACACTAATTGCAAATTAAACAGTGATTTTGAATTGTGATGTGATGGTAAAATAAATATTTGTCGGTCTAAACTGGGTTAAATCTACGGAGTTAATGATGGGGAGGAGACGGAGAGAAACTCTCTTCCCTGAGTACAGCTACAGAACCCACTTTCTGAAAC
Organism: Mchenga conophoros; assembly: GCF_057382185.1. Lineage (NCBI taxonomy): Eukaryota > Metazoa > Chordata > Actinopteri > Cichliformes > Cichlidae > Mchenga > Mchenga conophoros. Next base: position 14,324,291 of record NC_140529.1, read on the forward strand.
GGACCCTGCTCACCATTCACCGACAATTCTGAGCTAACAAGTTGCATATTATTCTTGGATGCGCTTGTAGGACCGGATTTAAAATAGCATGACAAACATATCATACCTGTTAAAGCCAAACAGTATCATCAACGTAGCCCGAAGAACATTTGCTAACAAGATGAAGTTAGCTAAGTCGCTATCTCATCGTAGCAAAAAAAGGCAGCACCTACCGTTCTTTATGCAACTTCAAATGTCGGACAAAGTTGGAAATTGTTCCATCTCCGTCTGTAATTCTCTTCTTGCATGTTGCATTTCGTTTTTTGTTGACTACTTCGTAGTTTATGTAGCCGAAAGAAATTACTCTTGGGAGCATTTTTGGCACGAGCGTTTTTTTGTTTTTGTTTTTTTTAATCTGGTTAATTTGATTGGCTGTGCTACAGCTGGCGCTCACATACATACGGAGTATGGTGACATCAGCCGCGAGATTGAGAATGAATGAATGAATAAAGTGAATTAATTGTCCACACTTTTTTATATAATATGCATGTTAAATTTTAGATTTGGGTAAAATATCAAGTCTTTTCAAGTAAACCGGTTCAAGTCCAATTCAAGTCCCAAGTCACTGGTGTAAAAGTCCAAGTCAAGTCACAAGTCTTACAACCTTTTTCCAAGTCAAGTCTAAAGTCATAAAATTAATGACTCGAGTCTGACTCGAGTCCAAGTCATGTGACTCGAGTCCACACCTCTGGTTCTTGAAGCAAACAATATACAGGGAGTGCAGAATTATTAGGCAAGTTGTATTTTTGAGGAATAATTTTATTATTGAACAGCAACCATGTTCCCAATGAACCCAAAAAACTCATTAATATCAAAGCTGAATGTTTTTGGAAGTAGTTTTTAGTTTGTTTTTAGTTTTAGCTATTTTAGGGGGATATCTGTGTGTGCAGGTGACTATTACTGTGCATAATTATTAGGCAACTTAACAAAAAACAAATATATACCCATTTCAATTATTTATTTTTACCAGTGACACCAATATAACATCTCCACATTCACAAATATACATTTCTGACATTCAAAAACAAAACAAAAACAAATCAGCGACCAATATAGCCACCTTTCTTTGCAAGGACACTCAAAAGCCTGCCATCCATGGATTCTGTCAGTGTTTTGATCTGTTCACCATCAACATTGCGTGCAGCAGCAACCACAGCCTCCCAGACACTGTTCAGAGAGGTGTACTGTTTTCCCTCCTTGTAAATCTCACATTTGATGATGGACCACAGGTTCTCAATGGGGTTCAGATCAGGTGAACAAGGAGGCCATGTCATTAGTTTTTCTTCTTTTATACCCTTTCTTGCCAGCCACGCTGTGGAGTACTTGGACGCGTGTGATGGAGCATTGTCCTGCATGAAAATCATGTTTTTCTTGAAGGATGCAGACTTCTTCCTGTACCACTGCTTGAAGAAGGTGTCTTCCAGAAACTGGCAGTAGGACTGGGAGTTGAGCTTGACTCCATCCTCAACCCGAAAAGGCCCCACAAGCTCATCTTTGATGATACCAGCCCAAACCAGTGCTCCACCTCCACCTTGCTGGCGTCTGAGTCGGACTGGAGCTCTCTGCCCTTTACCAATCCAGCCACGGGCCCATCCATCTGGCCCATCAAGACTCACTCTCATTTCATCAGTCCATAAAACCTTAGAAAAATCAGTCTTGAGATATTTCTTGGCCCAGTCTTGACGTTTCAGCTTGTGTGTCTTGTTCAGTGGTGATCGTCTTTCAGCCTTTCTTACCTTGGCCATGTCTCTGAGTATTGCACACCTTGTGCTTTTGGGCACTCCAGTGATGTTGCAGCTCTGAAATATGGCCAAACTGGTGGCAAGTGGCATCTTGGCAGCTGCACGCTTGACTTTTCTCAGTTCATGGGCAGTTATTTTGCGCCTTGGTTTTTCCACACGCTTCTTGCGACCCTGTTGACTATTTTGAATGAAACGCTTGATTGTTCAATGATCACGCTTCAGAAGCTTTGCAATTTTGAGACTGCTGCATCCCTCTGCACGATATCTCACTATTTTTGACTTTTCTGAGCCTGTCAAGTCCTTCTTTTGACCCATTTTGCCAAAGGAAAGGACGTTGCCTAATAATTATGCACACCTGATATAGGGTGTTGATGTCATTAGACCACACCCCTTCTCATTACAGAGATGCACATCACCTAATATGCTTAATTGGTAGTAGGCTTTCGAGCCTATACAGCTTGGAGTAAGACAAAATGCATGAAGAGGATGATGTGGACAAAATACTCATTTGCCTAATAATTCTGCACTCCCTGTAGAACATGCCGAGTTACTGGCTAGTCATCTTCTGGAGATGGTTCCAGACAAGGGAAACAGTCAAACATACAACACAACCAGTCACTCAAATCAGTGCAACAGAAAACCAAACAAAGGCTCTCACGGGCCGCGATGACGAGGGCTCAGTGGAACAGAATAAGTAATCACCCCTTATGAACATAATAATTACATTACATGCATCTTGCATGAAACCAACCCTCAGTCAACCTCAAGTTTGTCCGTATGATAACGGTTAGTCCACCTGGTACCCGTCCAACCAGCGGTCATTACGGGGCACCGGCGGGGTTCATTGGGGAGATGGCCGCTCTCCCGGCTCTCCCGTAGCTCCATGATCCAAACACTTCAGCAGGCTCTTTTGTAGCTCCAGCGAATCCTGTAAGCAAACTCGGGGCTTCTCGACCTCTCCCTCCAAGTTTTCCACTTCAAGGTTGAGGTCAAAAGGTGTAGAGTGAGGGATGATGTACTTTGTCAGGCCAGGCGCCTCAGCATCCAGGTCGCAGCTATCTTCATCACTCATGTGAGTGAAGTTGGCCCCCCCACCTTCTTCAAATCCAACAAAAGTGGTATCAAACGTTTGTGCTACGTTTGTGCTGGTTTGTGCTGCTAAAATTTTCGTTTGTGCTTCTTCTGTTTTAAAGATATTAATGAAAATGTAAAGGTCAAAAGGTCAACCAGCCCCCCCACATTACCCAAATCAAACAAAATTGATGTCAAACGTTTGTGCTACGTTTGTGCTGCAAAAATTTTCGTTTGTGCTACTATCATTTTAAAGATATTAATAAAAATTTCTAGAGGTCATCAGAGGTCAACCAGCCCCCCCACATTACCCAAATCAAACAAAATGGGTGTCAATCAACTGTGCTACGTTTGTGCTGGTTTGTGCTGCAAAAATTTTCGTTTGTGCTACTATCATTTTAAAGATATTAATAAAAATTTCTAGAGGTCATCAAAGGTCAACCAGCCCCCCCACATTACCCAAATCAAACAAAAGTGGTATCAAACGTTTGTGCTTTGTTTGTGCTGGTTTGTGCTGCAAAAATTTTCGTTTGTGCTGCTATCATTTTAAAGATATTAATAAAAATTTCTATAGGTCATCAGAGGTCAACCAGCCCCCCCACATTACCCAAATCAAACAAAATGGGTGTCAATCAACTGTGCTACGTTTGTGCTGGTTTGTGCTGCTAAAATTTTCGTTTGTGCTGCTTCATTTTTAAAGATATTAATGAAAAGGTAAAGGTCAAAAGGTCAACCAGCCCCCCCACATTACCCAAATCAAACAAAATTGATGTCAAACGTTTGTGCTACGTTTGTGCTGGTTTGTGCTACGTTTGTGCTGCAGAAATTTTTGTTTGTGCCGCTATTATTTTAAAGATATTAACAAAAATTTCTAGAGGTCAACCAGCCCCCCCATATTAATGTAATCAAACAAAATTGATGTCAAACATTTGTGCTACGTTTGTGCTGCAAAAATTTTTGTTTGTGCTGCTAACATTTTAAAATTTTTAATAAAATAATGTCTTGATGCGTGCTTAATCATCCAGGTAAGTAAATCCCAAAAGGTTGATTCTGTTCATCTGGACATTTTCAGTTGGAGAAACGTTTCATCACTCATCCAAGTGACTTCTTCAGTCTCAGCTGACTGCAGGTTTCCCCAACCTTATAAACAGTACATTTGCATAGTGAAGGAAACTAGCGCCACTGAATGAACAATGTGCTGGGGGGTTAGTTCCATGATTGTTAGTATGCAAATTCTTATGACCATTGATCAATGACAACTAATCAAAGCCTACTGATCAATGGCCATGAGTACCATTCACAGAAAGTGGGGAATGGCTACAATCACAGCATTGTAGGATGGCGAAAGATGTACCCTTGGGCCCCCCTTCTCGATTCAGAGATGGTCAGCATCCTGACAGCCCAATGGACGAAGCTGTCTCTCAGTCTGCTGGTTCTGGCCCGGAGGCTCTTCAGTATCCTTCCTGATGGCAGCAAACTGAAGACGCTGTTGAAGGGATGAGTGGAGTCACCTGTAATGGAGAGGACCTTCCAGATGAGGCAGGTGCAGTAGATCTCGTGGGGAGGGAGGCAAGAGAGGTCCCCACAATGCTCTCGGCTGCTCTCACTACCCGTTGTCATTTTTTCCTGCAGAACCCAATGCAGGAGTCATACCACACCAGTGATGCAGCTGGTGAGGATACTCTCAACTGTGCCTCTGTAAAAGGTGCTCATAATGGGGGTTGAATCTCTTGTGCTTCTCAGTTTGCAGAGGAAGTAGAGTCGCTGTTGGTCTTCTCCACATTCAGGGACAGGTTGTTGTTGCTGTACCACTCTGGCAGATGGTTAACTTCACCCCTGTAGTAGATCTCGTCGTGGGTCAGCAGAGTGAAGAGAAGGGAGCTCAACACACGTCCTTGGGGAGCCCTCGTATTCCATGTTCTTGGGCTGGAGGTGTTGCTGTCGACCCGTACTGTCTACTGTCTTCCTGTCAAGAAATCTAGCAGCCCGTTATACAGCAAGGTGCTGATCCCCAGCAGATCCAGTTTGTGAAGGAGTTGCTGGGGAATGATGGTGTTGAATGCTGAACTGAAATGGATCCAGGTTGGGGGAAAGTGATAATTTGATTTGATGCATGACTAACCGTTCAAAGCACTTAACTTAATAATGATGGAGGTGAGTTTGACAGGACGGTAGTCCTTAAAGCAGGAGATAGATGACTTCTTGGGTACAGTAATGATGGTGGAGGCTTTGAGGCATGTGGGAACGACGGCCTGACCCTAGTGACGTGTTAAAGATGTCTGTGAAGACATTTGTGAGTTCCACAGCATAGTCCGTCAGTGCTTGTCCAAGGATGTTATCAGGACCTGGAGCTTTGCGTGTACTGATTTTGGCAAGGGATCTCCACACACTGTCTGGGGATTGTGTCACCACGGTCTGTAGAGTGGGCTTGTAGTCTGTGATGGTTTGTATTCCTTGCCACTGCCTCCAAGTATTTCTGCTGTCGCTGAAGCTTTGCTATAGCTGATGCCACGTGACAGGTTTGCCCTTGCTGTTCTTAGACTCACCTAATTCCCGGCTCTGAAGGCTTGCATTTTTCAACCTTAGGAGCATTTAAACCTGACCTGTGAGCCATGGTTTCTGATTGGCCCGGACAGTGATAGTCCTGGTCTCTGTGACATCATCGATGCATTTTGGGATGTAGGCAGTGACAGTTTCTGTATATTCCTGAAAGTCTGTGGTGTTGTCGTGTGTGGCGGCCTGTGGTGGAAAAGCAGTGCCTCTGAGGACCCTTCTGGCCACACCTGTACCTGCTTACGAACTGGTTTGGTGACTTTGACCAGGGGCCTGTGGGAACCCATGGCACACCTAGATTTCTGCCTGTACTGACCCTTATGCAAAATAGGTGGAATTGAGACACAGTTCCAAAAGCAAACACAACTGATCAGTGCTGAGAGTGGTCCTGTTGCTGAGCTTGGGATGATCCTGTAATCTCTTATGAACGACCTCCAACGCTTCTATGACTGGGATGCAAGTGAAGACAGATGTAACATCTCTCTCTCACTGCACATGTACTGTTTATAAAATTAGGGAAACATAACCTGCACAAACAAAATAATTTGCAGGACAAATGTTTGACATCAATTTTGTTCGATTTGAAGAAGGTAGGGGGGGCAACTTCACTCACGTGTGTTTATAAGGTTGGGGAAACCTGCAGTCAGCTGAGACTGAAGAAGTCACTTGGATGAGTGACGAAACGTTTCTCCAACTGAAAATGTCCAGATGAACAGAATCAACCTTTTGGGATTTACTTACTTGGATGATTAAGCACGCATCAAGACGTTAATTTATTAAAAATTTTAAAATGTTAGCAGCACAAACAAACAAACATTTTTGCAGCACAAACCAGCACAAACCAGCACAAACGTTTGACATCAATTTTGTTTGATTCCATTAATATGGGGGGGCTGGTTGACCTCTAGGAATTTTTGTTAATATCTTTAAAATAATAGCGGCACAAACAAAAATTTCTGCAGCACAAACGTAGCACAAACGTTTGACATCAATTTTGTTGGATTTGGGTAATGTGGGGGGGCTGGTTGACCTTTTGACCTTTACCTTTTCATTAATATCTTTAAAACAGAAGCAGCACAAACAAAAATTTTAGCAGCACAAACCAGCACAAACGTAGCACAGTTGATTGACACCAATTTTGTTTGATTCCATTAATATGGGGGGGGCTGGTTGACCTTTGATGACCTATAGAAATTTTTATTAATATCTTTAAAATGATAGCAGCACAAACGAAAATTTCTGCAGCACAAACCAGCACAAACGTAGCACAAACGCTTGATACCACTTTTGTTGGATTTGAAGAAGGTGGGGGGGCCAACTTCACTCACATTCCTCACTCCCCGTGTCTGCGTGGGACACCATTTTAAAAGTGTGGAAACAACTCGCTCCCACAAAAGTTATGGCGAAGTGAAAAAAGCGTTCACACGCAGTACCTAAGCGCTAATATCAGTCAGACAGAGAGCGCAATTAATTTTCATGACCTTAAGTGTTTTTTGTAATTTTTCCTTTTGTATTATTAATTACTTAAACCCCAGGACATAATTAGGAGAAATAATTTATTTGTAATTAGATAAAAAATGCTTTATTATTGTGGTGGGCCGTGGTCTGCGATGCTGCTGCAGGTGAGATGGACTCACCTTCACTGCATCTACAATGATGCCTCGCCGGCTTAAAACCTGTGCGCTGCTTGTGCTGTTGTTGTTTTTGGTGTTGATGTGTACAGCTGGCAGCAGGAGGGCTGCAGCCGTTGAATGTAGGCTACTGTTATAGCAACCGGGTGATCACTGTAAGGGTGGACAGCGCACGGCTCGGGGTGAGCCGGAGGCTGGTGCGCCAGCGGGACCTGCCAAGCTGGAGACGGAGGTCGAGGTGCGCGGGGGTCCTGCATGAGGGCGGCATGCTGTCCGCTTCGGCACGCAGGCTGCATGGTCCTGCGTGTCGGCCGTCTGCCCAGCTGCCTCTGAGCCCCGGCTCACTTCCACTCCTGCTCCGCCGCCTCTGCTCTGGCCATATGGGTGGCCATCAGGCCAGCTCCCGGGCTTCCGCTGGAGGAGCGGGCGCCCGCCAGAGTGGACACTTCCCCGTCGCTGGGGCGCATGGGGGCGCCGATGGTCCGGGCTGATTCCCTCGCCTGCTCGCAGGGTGGGGTGAATGGTGATGGGGGTATGTGGCAGGGCGTGTTCTGCGATGCCGCTGCAGGTTTGGTGGTGGTGATGTGTACGGCTGCAAGCGGAAGAGCTGCAGCCATTGAATGTACTGTTACAGCAACCGTGTGATTATTGTAAGAATAAATGATGCGGCGAAGCATGAAAATGCCATCAGGTCTGCCGTGGTGGGGATCTTTTTTTTTTTTAATCTTAAGTGCAGGCAAACCAGTAAACAAATTAAAACAAATACTGTTGATAAACTATAATACAAAAATTACAATTAAAATTCTCAACAATAAAAACAATTTGTAAAAATATAATTAATATATAAACAACTTAATAACCCCGAAAGTGTCTAAGTCACGTGACGTGTCAGCGCAACACCGAAACATAAGGGGGGGCAAAGTGTGCCTGCTCTCCGCTGACACAGGAGCAGCGAGTCCAGCAACATGGCTGTTTCGTTTTTGCCGAAAGCACAGCATAGCGAACAATCAGAACTCAAAGAAAAGAATCGATCTAACCAGGCTACTATCGATCTGATACCGATCCTGACTTGGGATCGATACTATCAATATTTGGATCGATCCGCCCACCACTAGTTACCAGGTCATGGCAGGACTACAGACATTATCACATGAGATGAAGGAGTTTTCTGGGATTGAAGATCCTCTGGTTGAGTGGTTGACTAATACATTTGGAAAGTATAAAGCTATTTTTTTTTATCATTGACGGTGTCATTGGCTACATTCATAGCTATATTGACTTGTTGTGGATGTTGTCTAATCCCATGTTTAAGGACTCCAATTAACAGATCAATAACAGCTGCAATAATGGAAGAACGTGCAATACCATCCTATCGGATGCCATTGCTGGTTGGGGTCAGTGATGAATCAAGTGAGGAGGATTCATGGCTGAGCCGAGACATAAATTGGAGCCCTTGGGTGTTGAGAGGTAGGAAAGGCTAAATCTATATTGCACCTTTGCATGCTTAGGCTTTTCATGATTAAAAGAAACACTGAATCATGTTTAAAAGATAAAATGCCTGTGTTCGTTTGGTGCGTTCTCGTGAGGGGACAGGCTGACGGTCTGTAAGATCCAGCAACTGACCGAATGAGGATGGCTGCTGATTTAGCACTGACTTGACCACAGGACCTCACCCCAGTTAAGGGGAAAGCTGAAAAGCTGAGTATCACACTTAAGGGGAAGCTGTGGGATAGCAGGCTGAACGATACACATGTTCTTTTGGAGGGTCAGAAACCTCGTACAGCGCTATGTCTGGACTTGAAATACTAGGGTTGACGTAGTAGTGCAGGGGGATTTGCTGCATGCTTACACATCACACTTGATAATGGTTAGAAGGATATTCTCTGGGCCAAGGGAAGTCAAAACAGACTGTCCTCAACTAGATGTTAGAATCAGTAATATTAAAATGATCAAGGCTAGGCAGGGAGGTGTTTTTGCGTCTGTCTTTCTGATTCCAGAAAAAACAGGAGCAGATATGAGGTGAGGTCGGACTGAATGGAGAGGATTCGAATGGAGATATCAGGATGGGTTCCGGAAGAAGACAGACATAATAAGACATAATAATTTGTTATTATCGCAGTATAAAAACTGTACAGCCTGATAAGGGTCATCCTTGGTGTGAGGCAGACTGTTGTGTTCACACTGCCAAAGCAAATAAATTCTTTTTAAACAACAGATATTTCTCCTAATTTTTCCTAATTTCTGAAAAAATTTGAACACGATAGTTGCCATGTTCTTTTTAGAGAGAAGAGGCTTTTACTGACAACCGTTCTAAGCATGCCATACTTTTGAGTCTTTTTTTTTTAAATTTTACTGTCATGAACTTTAGTATCTAAAATTCTAACTAAGGCCTGTAGAGTTTGAGGTCTAACTCTGGTGTATTTTGACGTTTCTCTGAGCATTGCACAGCCTAACCTTGAATTTGCTGGGATATCCACTCGTGGGAAGTTTGTGACATTGTGGTAAGAAACCCCTGAATTCTCCAGACCAACAAACTGCCAAAACATTTGCCTTGATACATTCATTCACTCTTGATCATGATTAAATTGGTAATTAATCATGATCTGTTAATCGGATGCATTTGATTAGCAGCACCAAACTGCTACTTATCGTATTTTCCACGCCATAAGGCACATTTAAAATCCTTTAATTTTCTCAAAAATTGGCAGTGCACCTTATAATCCGGTGCACCTTATGTATGGATTCTGGTTGTGCTTACTGACCTTGAACCGATTTTATGTGGTACACAGCGCTCAAAAGTCTGTCAAAAATGTGTTTTAGTATGACTTTGGTAAGCTACCAAACCACACCGCTTGCTGGCTTGTCAGAGCATTACAACTACCGTAGTCAGTAGCCTCGCAGACTCGGAGTAATCTGGGCCTAAAACTCCGTCCGCTTCAGGTCCCAAAGTCAAACGAACACTGCGGCACACTAAAAGTTGGAAGGATTTAGACAGTTTTTATCTTTAATAAAATGATCAGCGTTGCTGCTTTACCAGATGTAACAATTAAGTTTAACATCCAGGTATCCATGAAAACAGAATTTATGAAATTTAACTTAGTTAGAAGTTAACAGGAAGTTAGCTCGCTAGTTTCCACTTAAACATGATATACCATGTTCTGACTGAGAGATTTCTGAAAAAATTTAAATTTACAGCACTGCTATCACTTCCAACTTGCGAAAGTATTCGGCCCCCTTGAACTTTCCCACATTTTGTCACATTACAGCCACAAACATGAATCAATTTTACTGGAATTCCACATGAAAGACCAATACAAAGTGGTGTACACTTGAGAAGTCGAACGAAAATCATACATGATACCAAACATTTTTTATATATAAATAACTGCAAAGTGGGGCGTGCGTAATTATTCAGCCCCCTTTGGTCTAAGTGCAGTCAGTTGCCCATAGACATTGCCTGATGAGTGCTAATGACTAAACAGAGTGCACCTGTGTGTAATCTAATGTCAGTACAAATACAGCTGCTCTGTGACGGCCTCAGAGGTTTTCTAAGAGAATATTGGGAGCAACAACACCATGAAGTCCAAAGAACACACCAGACAGGTCAGGGATAAAGTTATTGAGAAATTTAAAGCAGGCTTAGGCTACAAAAAGATTTCCCAAGCCTTGAACATCCCACGGAGCACTGTTCAAGCGATCATTCAGAAATGGAAGGAGTATGGCACAACTGTAAACCTACCAAGACAAGGCCAGGGGGGTGCTTCTCTTCAGCAGGGACAGGGAAGCTGGTCAGAGTTGATGGGAAGATGGATGGAGCCAAATACAGGGCAATCTTGGAAGAAAACCTCTTGGAGTCTGCAAAAGACTTGAGACTGGGGTGGAGGTTCACCTTCCAGCAGGACAATGACCTTAAACATAAAGCCAGGGCAAAAATGGAATTGGTTAAAACAAAACATATCCATGTGTTAGAATGTCCCAGTCAAAGTCCAGATCTAAATCCAATCGAGAATCTGTGGCAAGATCTGGAAACTGCTGTTCATAAAATTGATTCATGTTTGTGGCTGTAATGTGACAAAATGCGGAAAAGTTCAAGGGGACTGAATACTTTTGCAAGCCACTGTATATGAATATATGTCAAGCTCATTTCAGTTGGCTACACAACCCCTGGAGTTGAAGCGTGAAATACCTACCTGTCTCACTTAAGATGGTCCACCTTGGCTGTAGGTCCTCTCTGGAGCACTCACCTTATTTACCCACACACTTACTTGGAGAGTAAAAAACCACAATACTACAACATTTTTAGAAGCTTCTGCAAAGGAAACTCATCTGCTGTTGTGTTTGATCCATGAAAAACTGAAGTTTTCCATTGTTGAGGCTGTTTGTAACAAGACTGCCATTGATCTCGCTGGAAAGATGAAGTGCAGCTACCCAGCATTCAGTGAGAACAGATTGAACTTAGGCTACGTTCACACTGCAGGCGAAAGCGCATCAAATCCGATTTTTTTGACCCTATGCGACCCATATCCGATCATGCTATGACAGTGTGAACGGCACAAATCCGATATTTTCAAATCCGATCTGGGTCACTTTCGTATGTGGTACTGAATCCGATACATATCCAATGTTTCAGAAAGCGACTGCTGTGTGAATGGTCAAGTCGCATTAAATCCGTCTTTTACGTCACCGACACAAGACAGACGCCAATTATCAGCGCCGGAGAAGACATCGCGAACACTTCCTGGCCATCCGGTGAAACTGTTGGGAAGACAATGTTGGAGAAACGTGAACATTTTATTTGTACTGTATAATCTGCAGATTCTGACAGAAATCTGCAACTATCCTTTAAAGCACCGCTCCTCTAAAACAGCAATAAGGATCATTATTAGGTTATCTATATTATTATGTAAATAATAAAAATAACTTAAAGCAAAAATTGGGAAACGTAAAGTCCGAAGTCTTTATATTAAGGGCCATCAGTCAAACAATACTGTTGGTCTGGGTCTAAACCCATATGGAAAAGAAATAGTAAAAACTTATATGTGATTACTCATGAAAGTGGCCACTTTCTCATTACTTTCATACATTGTTTTAGTAAGTATCCAAAACATACAAGTTTCATTATATAATTTTTCAAGGGATCTTATATCTGTTTTCACTCTTATATGCTTTTCATACAAGTTTCACACAAGACAGATACAAACTTTATAAGAGTTATATATATATATCTTTTCCATATGGGAACAGAGCGCGTTGTGTGTGACGTCTTCTTTTGCGCATGCAGGCCACTTTGCGCGTTCACACTAGAGCGCATTTGCTGTCGCATTTTATTTGTAGTGTGAACAAGCAGACAAAAAAATCGGAATTGAGCATTAAGACCTGCAGTGTGAACGTAGCCTTAGAGAAACATTTGTTGAAGTCATTTGCAGAGAAAGAGGACTTTGATGCTTTCATCACCTACATCAGAAATCCAAGGAAGCAAGTAGCAGCTTTTATCAAAGAGAGAGTAAACACATGTCCAGAGAATCAAAAAATGCAGCATTGGATATACTCAGGAAAAATGTGGATGACATCAACAAACTTGTCAGTCATGCTTTATTTGATGCAACAAATCAAGTCACAACACAGAACAGAGACATTTACATGTGGGTTAAGGAGTTTTCCAGGTTCCTTAAAGATAAACTGACTCTTGGTGCCATCTCTTGTCAAAATTTTGGGGACATAAACAATTTTGACTTTCTTAAAGAAGAGATTGAGAAAGGTCTTATATCAATCACAGAGGAGATGAATCAGCTTTCCCTGGATAAGATAAAGGAATTCAGACTGAGTGTTGCTGGGAAACCTGCCCGTTCTGTAGAGCTGTTTGTACCAACACTATGGAAGATCATGTGATTAAGGACAAAATTGATAACAGTTGCCCCTTTCATCAGTCTCAAGCAGTCAGTGGTGTGCATTACAGAAACACTAAGGAAATGTGTGTTAAGATCTGCACAACAGAAGTTGCAAGTGATGGAAAATTTTACCCAGATGAAGTTTCAGAGGAGCTTTTTCTTTATAAAGAGTACAGAAAAGCTGGGCGAGGTTTGCTAACTGGAGCATTACTCCTGATGAGTATACATCGAAGTACTGGATATGGTTTGTTTGCAAATTTAAGAAGAGGCTAGAAGAGCACTATGGTTTAAGTTTCACAGGACGTGGTGAGATTCCCCCTAAATGGACAGAATTCACTAATGAAGAGGTAAGAAGTGATTAAACTGGTAAACAGAAAACAACTTCACAGACATAAACACACAGGCGAGAATATAGGAACAATAATCATTTTAAGAATGCAGTGAGAAATATGTCAGTGTTAATATTAAATCACTGTGTCATCAACCAAGTTTGTGATTAGGAAATTTTTCTCATGTGGGGAAAAGCAGAAGAATTTTTTTTATTTATTTTTGAAGAAAAACACAAAGAACAATGAAATTATTGTATGTAAGGACGGTTTAAAATTGTATTTAATCATATCTGAAAATTTAAAGTTTAGCTCATGCAGAGTGCATGAATAGTGTTCTTCATACCCTATTTTTTTGATATTGTATGGAAGTTATATTAGTTTGCTAACCGGCTTATGTAATTTGAAATCACACCAATATTATCTTGAGTGTTTCAGTACTGAAAATCCTATATTGTCTATATCCTTGAATGTTTTTTTTATTTGCATTTTAAATGAGCATGATTTTTTTTTTAAAAATTAACACGCACAGAGAGATATTATATGCTTCTGATACATTAAAGCTATTTTTCTGCTGCTCCTGCCTCACAAGGGTTCACTGCACCAAATAGCTCCTCATGCTTGATTTTGGTTGAGGTTTAAGCCAGATGCCTTTCCTTGTGCAACCCTGAAAGGGTCTTCAGCTGGAACTGAACCAACAACACTTTTGCTTGTCAAACAAATGTGTAGATCACTACTTAATGGAAATATTTTCTCTCAATTTAACATAGCTGAACATTACACTCAAATTGAGATTATTTACCTGGTGGTACATCCGTAATAAATGTGCACTGAGAAAAACTGAAGTGCCTCAGCATCTGCCAGACCCCACAGCCAGTGATCTATCTGTGCAGCATCTATCCATTTTCTTAACTGCTGGTCTGATTCAAGGTCATGTGTTGCACCATACATACAGAATATTAGAATATTTGTTGGAAAGCATACCTTTAATGACATGTTTTGGCAAAACGTTTGGAGATTTTTCTTTGGTTATAACTGCAATGTAATTATCAGACTGATAATAAACAGATTATGTTCTATTCTTCAAGTCACTGATCGTCTGTGTCTTTTATCCAATATGTACAAAGCTATCACAGTTTACCTATAACTATAAATACATGATCTTAGTCACAGATTATAATTGTGGTGGAAGATTTATTTTCTGATGTATTGATCACATATTTTAACCAAATCACTTTAGTAACTGTAGAATCACTATGCCACCAGTTGTTTGCATGTGGACCACAAATAGGCCTTCTGCTCTATCAAACATACACAATGGGGCCATTGTAAGTTCATGGGAGACATTAAGCAGATAGTGGGGCTCCTTCTGCTTATCAGGGATGTCGATCTCTAGGTAACGGCAGCAGAAAACAAGGTCGTAATTCTCTCTCTCTGAAGAAAAGGGTTTCAAGGATGAGCTGTGCTGAAGGTATAGACTCACCTGATGTGTTGAGGCATTTTCTTTGTCTCTGAGTTTGGTCAAAGCACATAAGACATGGTCAAAGGAGCTTGCAAAGAAAAGCGTCTGGACTTCTTTAAGTTGCTTGAAGACGTTTCACCTCTCATCCGAGAAGCTTCTTCAGTTCTAAGGTCAAATGGTGGAGAGTCCCAGATATAAACCTAGTGGGAGTAACCCCCCACAGAGGGACAAAAGGACCCCCTGATGATCCTCTAATTGCCTGAGCCAAGGTGTGAAACTGGGTGTGGGACCCAATCAGCCAGAGTTTCGGGTGAGTTCATTGTGAAACCTGGTCCCACCTTATCATGCGAATTCCTGAGGTCAGATGGCCCAGGATGTGAGTGGGCGTTAAGGCGTCTGGGAAGGGATCTCAAAACTGGATTATAGATGGCAGAGAGTTGGTGTCGTAAACCCCCGCCTCTGTTCAAAGATGGTTGCTCACAGTGGACATAGATGGCTTCTTTCACTCCTCTTTCAAACCATCTGTCCTCTCTGTCCAAAATGTGAACATTGGCATCCTCGAAAGAGTGTCCTTTATCCTTAAGATGCAGATGGACTGCTGAGTCTTGTCCTGTGGAGCTGGCTCTTCTGTGTTGTGCCATGCGCTTGTGAAGTGGCTGTTTGGTCTCTCCAATGTAGAGGTCTGAGCATTCCTCGCTGCACTGTACAGCATACACCACATTGTTAAGTCTGTGTTTTGGCGTTTTGTCTTTCGGGTGAACCAGTTTCTGTCTGAGCGTGTTGCTGGGTCTGAAATACACTGGGATGTCATGCTTGGAGAAAACTCTCCTGAGTTTTTCTGATACACCGGCTACATAGGGGATGACAATGTTGTTGTCATCCCCTATGTAGCCTATGTGCCATTTCTCCACAACAGTTGCCCATAGTGCACCTCATCACAGCCACGGAATCTGCCATACGGATTAATAAATTATCACAGACAGAAGCAGAGCAAATCAGGATGAAAGTCTCAGCCACGCTCTCCAGTGCCAAAGTCCCTCCATCCAACCTCACAATACAGGAAAAGAAGGCTGTCGCTTCCCTGAGCAAAGACCACAACATCACTGTTTTACCAGCTGATAAGGGAAGATGCACCGTGGTCCTAAACACTACAGATTACCATACAAAGATCACTACTCTCCTCAGTGACAACAATACCTACGAAGCCCTAAAGCGAGACCCCACAAGCAGCTACAAAAAGAAAGTTATAGCTTGCCTTCGCAACAACATTGTCATCCCCTATGTAGCCGGTGTATCAGAAAAACTCAGGAGAGTTTTCTCCAAGCATGACATCCCAGTGTATTTCAGACCCAGCAACACGCTCAGACAGAAACTGGTTCACCCGAAAGACAAAACGCCAAAACACAGACTTAACAATGTGGTGTATGCTGTACAGTGCAGCGAGGAATGCTCAGACCTCTACATTGGAGAGACCAAACAGCCACTTCACAAGCGCATGGCACAACACAGAAGAGCCACCTCCACAGGACAAGACTCAGCAGTCCATCTGCATCTTAAGGATAAAGGACACTCTTTCGAGGATGCCAATGTTCACATTTTGGACAGAGAGGACAGATGGTTTGAAAGAGGAGTGAAAGAAGCCATCTATGTCCACTGTGAGCGACCATCTTTGAACAGAGGCAGGGGTTTACGACACCAACTCTCTGCCATCTATAATCCAGTTTTGAGATCCCTTCCCAGACGCCTTAACGCCCACTCACATCCTGGGCCATCTGATCTCAGGAATTCGCATGATAAGGTGGGGCCAGGTTTCACAATGAACACACCCGAAACCCTGGCTGATTGGGACCCACACCCAATTTCACACCTTGGCTCAGGCGATTAGAGGATCATCAGGGGGTCCTTTTGTCCCTCTGTGGGGGGATACTCCCACTAGGTTTATATCTGGGACTCTCCACCATTTGACCTTAGAACTGAAGAAGCTTCTCGGATGAGAGGTGAAACGTCTTCAAGCAACTTAAAGAAGTCCAGACGCTTTTCTTTGCAAGCTCCTTTGACTACGATGACCTGGATGACTGAGAACCTTCACAGACACATAAGACATGAGCAACTGCGCCCATTTTCAGAGATTGCTTAGGTGATTGACCAGAGTCTCTCCATATTGCAATATGTTATTAAACTCACTTCAAATCATGCTCACTGAGGTGTTTGCAGGTTTTATTTTAAATTTCCACAACGTAATTCAGCAGGATTCCAATGCTAGATGGCTTTATTGATTTGACTGATATATGATATATTTCAGGGGTGGCCAACTCCAGGACTACTTTTTTGTTTGGAACTTAAAAGGCCCACCAGTTAACCTAACATGCATTTCAAAAGAAGTTGGAAACCTATGGAGGCACAAGTAACATACAAACTCCACATAGAAAAGTGTTAACTAGGAACCCTCGTGCCCCACATGCATTTTGTATCATTTGGAGCCATTTTTCTCTGCATGTTTTATCTACATGTTTACATGACTATAAATAATCAGTTACTGGATTTAGCAAAGAACTAATATATTTGCATTTTCTTCTATTGTTCCGTGTCATCATACTTTTACCCTTTCATGCTTTGACTTATACTGTGTTTGTAAGAGGCTGCAAAACCTTAAAGATGACAAAACATGATTATTTGACTGTAAACATTTTATATCATTTTGCACAACAGGACATTTTAATCCACTTAAATGTATTAATTTCTCTTTATCTCTTAATGATTCTTCAGTCAATAACTGACTGTTATTGTAAGAATAACATTCAGACAGTCAAACCTCATCTATAACTAAAGTGTTAAACACAGCATCTGTTTACAGTTGTATCTCTTAGCAGATCTTGAAGGATTTCAGTTTAAAGTCTCCTGTGACTCTGATGTAGCTGATGGTACCCATACCAACACGATTTGGAAACTGGACTTCCTGTCCATCAGGAAGTTCCACTTCAAACGTGTCTTCAGCCAGTTTCAACACAATCTGAAACAGAAGAAAAATTCATAAGAAAACATTTTTTCCAAAACACAATCAATTCCAACCCAACCTTCATCCCCCAGCTTAATATCTGCAAGAATATTAGTGTGTTTTTTGTGTTTTATGTGGGTAAACCAAACATCCATTTGATCTAATCAAAAACCTTCTTGTGATATTCATAATACTCAGACACTCAGTACATCATCAATTACTTCGATCACATTCCCTCACCTTGACATCAGCACCCCTCTGTAGGGGGTTGTGAATTTCCCGTTTTTCATCGCCCCAGCAACCAGCAATCTTTGAGTTGCACACCAGCACAGCACCATCAGTGTCATCATGGAAACGAGGGTTGAAGTGCAGTGCCAGGTCATCTGCATCACAGCCAAGATCAATCTGGAATCTGTTGATCAGAGGTTGTACAAACTATGTTTTAATATCAATGGCTTGCAGAGCTTTGAACACATGATCACACAGTGGAATACAAGATATAATATAATTTGTAAAAGTCCACTTTGTGCTAGATTGGATTTTCCTACTGCAGGATTAACAGCATATGTAGCTTTCATTCAGTTTATATGGTTACTGTACTGAAAAAATAAATGTTATGAGTTTTGTTAGCTTACCTCTCTGCATCATGCAGAATTACCCCTTTTATTTTCAGCTCATCTCCGGCTCTCAAATCCACATTCTTCAGTTCGAGTTCCTGAACACATGGTTAGAATATAATCTGAAGAAGTCTTGAGAATGAAATAACTTTGCATTTTCAGTTTTGCAAATAATTTATTAAAGGGTAAAATGTAGTTAATTTGTTGACATGTAGTGGCATACACAAACCTAAGCTTACCATACTCATACTGGTTGCTGGTGAACAGTCCTGGATGATGGAGTGTCAGCAGAGGTATAGTCTACTGTGCCGGGAGAAAAAAAGGTAAATGGGGTAACTGTGAATTCTAGTTTATTTCTGATGCAAGACATGAGTTTTAGTAAGATTCTCTTTTGACACTGACTCATTCAACATCATACTATATTCAGTACAAGCACCACTCTGTTTAATCACCTGCAACAGCAAATTAGTATATGAACAAATTAGTGTGATTTTTGTATTTTTCATTGGTATTAATTTTGCATATTAATGAGGGCCTTCAATATACTGCTGATGACTCTAGAATAAAATAATCTATATAGTGTACCATACCCATGCAATAAGTCTATTTTGCAACAATTGTGTTTGTATGCTTGACATTTAAAATGATCTACAAACAAGATCATTAGTGAAATGTACATCACTTTTTCCATCAAAACAAATCTGTAATAATATTATATTTGACATAATTTCATGCAGGGGCAGGTTGACACTCTAACCACTGGATGGCAGTAAAACGCGTAGTCTAAATTAGAAACAAGCGAATCCTGGAAGGACTTTAATTAAATCTGCTAAAATACAATTACAGTGTTTTCATATGAGCTGATGAGAAGTTTAAAATAAATAATCTGTATCATTTACACTGAGGAATATAGAATTATAGACTGTAAGAAAAAACTAGAAAATGATTATCCAGTCCTTCCTTTTGTAATACGTTTTAACAACAACTTCCGTCATCCTTCCGGAAGTGACAAAATAAAGTAAATAGAAGCTGTCTTTAGATCGAGAAGTTGAGATAATTGCGAATAAAAAGGGCGATTCAAAAAAAAAATATTTTGATTTTATGCACACTGAATAATATCTTTATGACGACTCTGTGCGACGCCTAAGAAAGGTAAATTGTTAATGGCCTGCTGACGTTTCAGGGGACAACATTAGCTAAATGCAGCTGCTATTAGCCTACAGGCTAGCAGCTAATAATCCAAGTTCCTTACTGACCTCGGTCACTGTAATGAAATCTAACAGTGACTGGTTTGTGTGTGCATGCAGATATATTAAGTGCAACAGTTACATTAATTAAAACGTATTTAAATGGTTGTTGTTAGGATGTTAGCATGCACTGCGGGTTACCAGCTGTTTGCTCTGCTCCAGCGTTTCCTCACTGACTCCACAGCGATTAGATTTGCCGCATCAGGAAAGCAAAGCTGCCAATTTTGGTGATTTTCCGATAGTCCATCTGACTATAAACTACTTTTAAATTCACCGGTAGCTCAAACTCTTAAACGTGTTCTGATTCTCACTCTTTTAATGAGCGTTTCTTTGGTTTCTGATCACTAGATCCAGTTAAAACCTTTGATTTCTGTTTTATTGTACTCTCTCGCAGGTTTCACAGGGACAGGAGTGACGCTGTCCTGCAATGTTCACAGATATGGACTATGAATTGGAGGAGGACAAACTGTGAGTCATTAATGAGCTTTCTCTACCCACCCCGCCGAATCACATATGATTGCCATACATTATTAAACATCTAAAACAGTAACTGATAAGGTGAATGCCTTGATATAAACTATGATATAGTTCCCTCATTACAGAATGTCCCAGAATAAGCTGAACAAAATGCTTCAAAGCTCAATTAGTGTGGGTTTTTTTCTCTGTCTTAACAGGGGGATACCAACAGTGCCTGGGACTGTGACTCTGAAGAAAGATGCTAATAATCTTATAGGCATCAGCATTGGTGGTGGGGCTCAGTACTGCCCTTGCCTCTACATTGTTCAGGTGCACACAGAATAATTTATTATGACTTTATTTATTAACATGTCATCGATCACCAGAAGTTTCCATCATGCTTTAAATGTTATAAGACTGTATCTGTCTCAGTTTGCTGCTGTTTAGCATACGGGTCATTAAATGCAGCTTATCGCCTCTTATTCAGGAAAAATAACTGTACTTTGTCACGGTACTTTTTAAATGCGGTTGCTGTTGCTTTGCAGGTGTTTGATAACACACCAGCAGCTTTGGATGGGACGCTGGCAGCAGGTGATGAAATCACAGGTGTGAACGGGAAAGCAGTCAAGGGCAAAACTAAGGTGGAGGTGGCCAAGATGATTCAAGCTGTGCAGGTACACCGACTCTGAAAGTGTTTATTAAAAACTCAGCATTACACTATTGACCATAACTGCTATTTATCATTACAGTGTGACAAAAATGCACACAGTTTAGAATAATAGTACAGTCATTTTTGCATCTGTAGCTACAAAAACTCTCACCATCTCCATACACACTAAAGAAAAAGATGCATTTGACTGATAGCTTTATTAGCCTTTTCAGATTTTTGGTAGTTGTTGTGATGTGATGATTATTTCCATGGATTATTTTGAATACAATAATAGTGTCATTGCTGTGAAAATCTTATGACAGCCTTGTTGAAATAATGATGTTAACATGAGCCCTATTATTAAACTCTTGTTTTTAATCTTTTAAACCTAAAGACAGCGACTCTTCATACTCACCCTCACCTCTGATGACCAGTGCCCCATAATGAAGAAAAAAAGAACCAAACCACAGAAACACTGTGTGTCATTTAAAAGAAATTTTGAAAATAGTTAAAAGATGACTCACTTTTTTATGTCCAGCACAGTCCAACAGTTAGTGATATATGAGCCCACCTTCCCACTGTAGACAGGACACTGTAGGAGTGACTTCACTGGTTTGCTAAGCTGTGCTGAAGAGGTCGGGACAATAGCCCGTAGCATGTGGCGTACCATCACCGGTGAATAGTGGCGCTGTTGTTTTTGGCATCTTTTGTTCACAACCCAAAAAATTCCATGACTTCCTGCGTGGTGGGATAAAGATGGGGTTCAGTGTGGGATTAAAAGGATTAGGTGGTGTTGCTGCTGCCCGTCACTGAAAATACATTTCACACTTAGCACCATGAATGTTGCACATTATTAATTTTAACTTATCTACTAAGGTGAAATGTAACTTTCTTTGAAGCATGCATAGCAGTGCTTTGTACTGCATTCTTGCATAATCTCAACAAAAGCTAAAACAGTTCTATTTCTTATATTTAGCACTGCTACAATAGATGCTCTTCCTCTCACCATCCTATATTTATTTATTTATTTGGTTCATTTAACTGTTGATCCTATTTTCACAGGGAGAGGCAGTGATCCACTACAATAAGCTGCAGGCTGACCCAAAACAGGGGAAGTCTCTGGACATAGGTATTTATATTTATGTTACTTTCTTTTGAAGCGTGCACTGCAGTGCTGTGTACTGCATTCTTGCAGAATCTCAACAAATCGTTTTCACTGCTGCGTTAGTTTGTGTTAAACATTGATATTTTCTATGTTTCAGTGCTGAAAAAAGTCAAACATCGACTCGTAGAGAATTTGAGCTCAGGAACAGCGGATGCTCTTGGACTCAGTCGAGCTATTCTATGCAATGGTAAGACTGCTAAGATGGTAACTGCAGGTTTGTTCATATCTACTTAGATTTAACTTATTCTTCTTTACAGATGGACTTGTCAAAAGACTGGAAGAGCTGGAGAAAACGGCAGAGCTGTACAAAGGTAAAGAATGATAAGATTCTTTACCTAAACATGTTAATCATGTAATGTGAAAACTCCATAATCACAGATATGAGAGAGCTTTTAATCCACAGAGACGCTGTTGTTCTCTGTTTGCGTTGCAGGGCTGATGGAGCACACGAAAAGACTACTGAGGGCGTTTTTTGAGCTTTCTCAAACCCACAGAGGTCAGTCACTATATCCAAAATCACAAACGAGAAAAACAGTATTACACCAGTGGAATAATCCACTCTCACCCCCAAGCGAAAGTTTGCTGTTGTTTTTTTTGTTTTGTTTTTTTTCCCCAATGAAGGCTAAAACCTGGTGGAGCTTTTAGTTGAAACGTGACCATAAAATGAAGAAAAATGTCATGTTTTCATACAATGTCTGCTTGCTGGTGGAGTTGTATTTATTACTTTTTGTTTTCTAACTTTAGCAGATCTTTGCTCGTAGCTATATCTGAGCGGTTTCTGGTTTTGTCCCTTTGCAGCATTTGGAGATGTGTTTTCTGTCATCGGGGTACGAGAGCCCCAGGCTGCTGCCAGCGAGGCTTTTGTGAAGTTTGCTGATGCTCACCGCAACATTGAGAAATACGGCATTCAGCTTCTAAAGACCATCAAACCTGTAAGCACAGATTTAATTTATGCTTTGAGTCATTCATTGTACTAAAAGTGCACACATCAGTTAAAAACATTCATTTTAAAGAAAGCTTTGGAAAATTCTGTCTGTGTATACTTTATATTGTGTTCCTTAAATCTGTCAGAGTGAAATTTATTATGTAAGATGTCAGTTTTCCAGTGGATGTTAGATTTTAAAGTGTCTCTCGTTGTGCAGATGCTCCATGATCTGAACACGTACCTTAATAAGGCCATACCAGACACCAAGCTCACCATCCGCAAGTACCTGGATGTGAAGTTTGAATATCTGGTGAGACCTGCGGTGCTGACACTCCGTTTACTGAAGTTCACTGTCAGCCTGTAGGTTGAATAACAGGACGGGTTTTTGTGTCTTTCAGTCGTACTGCTTGAAGGTGAAGGAAATGGATGATGAAGAATACAGCAGCATCGTGAGTCACAATTTTTACTGATTTAATTATATCAGTATGATATTGACAGTTGATGTAAAAGTGACATTTTGATTGCAACATTTTCTTCCTGTTCAGTGTGTCAGATTATTCTTCTATGAGGAAAAATTTGACCCCAGGAAAAATGTAACCGAAACCTGCTACTTTTTGAACGTTCTAAAGCAGAAAGATGAAAACATTAGAAAAACTGACTGTAAGAAGATGGAACATCACATTTGTATCTGCAGACTAACTATAGATGCCCATCTTTAATTATCATGAGATCATTATGTTCCTCTCTCTAGTTATAGGGATGGTACCTTGAAGTATGAAGCTGCTTGAGATGACTGCGTTTAATCATGTTCTGTTTTGTACACAGGTGTTAGATTAGAGTCAGACTCGGTGATAACAGGTGTTCTTTTTAAAAGGTGTAGATATTTACCATCTCAGCATGACCGCCTCTATATCCTTCATGCTCACAGTCAAACTTTATTTCACCACACTGATGCAGACTTACCAAGTGCAAGTTTTTTTTTTCTCTCATTTTCCCATAAGCACTCTGGGGAAGAACTGGCTATAAGCTTTCCTTGGATTTCCGCAGCTGAAAACATGTTTGATATGAACCAGTAAATCCTATTTTCCTTCTCACAGGCCATGGGGGAGCCTCTGTACCGCGTCAGCACTGGTAACTATGAGTACCGTTTGGTGCTTCGGTGTCGGCAGGAAGCCCGCGCCCGCTTTGCCAAAATGAGGAAAGACGTCCTGGAGAAGATAGAGCTGCTGGATCAGAAACACGGTCTGTTCTTGCTGTTTTTCACCTTTAGCTATTCCCTCCTCTGTCCTCCGTGGCCTGTAAACAGATGCTGAGGATTTAGTAGCTTCAACATGTTGCTTTTGTTTTCTTTCTTCCCCGTCTCCAGTTCAGGACATCGTGTTCCAGCTGCAGCGCTTCGTGTCGGGAATGTCACATTACTACAATGACTGCTACGCCGTCCTGAAGGAGGCAGATGTGTTCCCCATCGAGGTGGACCTCTCCCGCACAATGATCAACTACAGCAGCCAGCCGTTCTCCTACACAGACGAAGACGAGGAGGAAGAGGGAGGCGGAGAGGGAGGAGGAAGCAGTGCTGGCAGACAAGCAGAAAACGGAGCGGAGAAGCTGATCGATGACGAATGAGAAAGCCCGCATGCGTTTGTGTTTACCATCAGTTACATTTAATGTCTACACACTCAGCAGGCAGGGATCCTGGCAGCAGAAAGCAGCTGCAGGAGCGGTTAACACTGTTCACACAGAGAGGAATACTGATTAGAAATGCTGCTATGATACTGTACGTGGGCGTTTTTACAGTTGTTTCTGTGGATTGTTAAAAATTCTATAGCTTTACGGTTACTTTATGATATTATTTACATTTGCAAATTTTCACTTAAAGAAAATCATTTATGGTGTCTCATAAGGTCATCACTGAAGGAGTGTGAGAGACACAATCAACTGAATGAAGCTTTATTTTGTTGTGAGTGATGTGTTTGGGTTTTAATGTTTCAGACTGGGATCTGTAAGCATATGAGGTGTGCCTTTGCTCTCTGTACAGTGAAGTGTACTGGGTCTGAGCTGTTTCAGTGTGGATAATATTTATTTTCTTTGCTGCAGAACCTGCTGCATCTTTGACGTTTATTTGTTTACCTGCTTGAAATGATATCACACTCTAAATGTTTGTCACTGCAGAGAGAAATTCTCAGTGCAACAAACCACTGGATAGTTTTACAAAATGTCAGGGTGTTTGTTACATTCAGCCTTTTTCCTCCATCTTTGCACATTTTAAGTTGTCTGACCGAGGTTCTTTTTTTTTTCTTTGTCTAAGGTGTCTGTTTTATCTTCTCGGGCAGCATGCTTCAGGTGGAGTGTTCACATTCCCCTCACTACATTTGCATTCCAGCTGTGCCCTCACAGTATGATGAAGAAACTAAATGGATGCACAGCTTCACCGTGTTGTAAAAAGGAATTTAAGAAAAAACACTAGAACTGTGTAGAAAAAAGGTGTAAAAGCTCTTTTACTTACTGTTTTATTTATTGTGTTTATCAAATTATATCTGAAAATTTATTAAGGAAAAGTTAATCTGATAGTTTATTAAACTGTTCCAAAACCTATCACTAGGGGGCAGTGTCGCATCAGCTCTTAAATGTTTCTTTTTGTTTCTCTGAATGCAAAGAAAGGGACCCATTGTTTATGTTTCTTAATTTTCTTGGTTGGTTGCTTCGTACTACGTCATAATGACTTTTCGGAACTTGACTAAATATATGATCATTTTAATGAATATGCTGTCAGTTTATTTTCTATTTTAACTTTCTTTTACCTCGATAGGGTCTGTGCCACATGAATTGCGCAGATGCACTGTCCGTGACATTGTAATATATCAAATAAAGTAAATCCAAATATAAAGGAGGGTTGTGTGTTAATTATAAGAATGTAATCTCGAAGCCTCCATGAATATGGGGCTTTTGCTTTCAGTTGTAAAACGGAACGGAAACATGCCAGCTGCGCAGAAAGAATTCTCTTCGCTGTAGACGCGTCATGTAACTCTGAACTAAACCTTCGAAAAGCCCACACACGGCTCCGGACTCAGGCTCTGGTACCTACGATATGAAATCGTCGCAGGGTGATTGTTATAATCTCTAAAGAGTTTCCTGTGAGAGTCACAAAGCCATACAGCCCCAGTGGCCTAATGGATAAGGCACTGGCCTCCTAAGCCAGGGATTGTGGGTTCGAGTCCCATCTGGGGTGGAAGGTTATTTTCTTTCTTTTCTTGTCTCAAAACTGAAAACCATGTACTCTTGTTTACCAACTATCTTAGTTGTTCCAGCAGCTTGTCTCGAAGTGTTTTCACGTACTGTTCCCCTTTTCCGCTCCTGGCAGCAGCCAATCAGGAAACTGAGCTCGCGTCACCTTTGGACTTTCCTTGCATAGAAAAGACAGATTTCCTCTTTACCCGTGCCACTTCTGTTCGAACCATTTCTATGTCCCGCAGCAGTTTTAGTTTTCAGCTCCATTCTCGCAGACATGTCTCCACTAAATTGGTTACATGCCTGTCTTTTATTCATCGTGGCTGCGACCTTCGCCTCTGCTGACAGTAAGTAGGACAAGTAGGGGAGACCGGGGATAGTTGTAACGTGGGTCAGTTGTAACACTTCAAATTTCTCCAATCAGGGCTAAGTTTCAAATGATGTGACTCATCCTGTGCATGCCCAATTCAGTTCTGCTATCACATGTGAAAAATCAGCACATTTTGTCAAAAACAGACAATTTAACACCAAAAAAAGTAATTTGTATGCCAAAAAGTAAGTTTTTCTACTTTATTTCAATTTCTAATAGCATTATCTGCTTTGCAGTTAATATTAAAGTCATCAAACTTAAATTATGTTATTTGTATGTCTATGGGGATATATTCTGTGTAGGTCTTTAGTGCTAATGTTTTAGCCGTTGGCTGTAATGTTAGCTAGTTCATGGCTATAGGAGTCTGGGTCAGTTGTAACAGCAACAGTCTGGGTTAGTTGTAACAATAATGCAGATGTTACAACTTACCACACTATTACTTTAACTTATATTAAACAAGTTGGGGCAACGACATCAGCAGAGAGAGGTTCACTGGTCGCTTTTGTATATGTGGTTAATGCCATTGGCAACACAATTCCTCCACTGTTTGTGTTCCCACACATACATTATGCAGACCTCTGTGTCAGAGATGGACCAGTAGGAAGTACTGGTAGTGGAAATAAATCAGGATGAGTGCAAGAAACAGATTTCCTCATCTTTCTGAAGCACTTTGCAAACCACACCAAGGTATGATAAAAAGTAATGGAATTGCGATGCTGGTGAACAACTACATTTTTTCAGCTTCATTGTTATGTTCAAAATTGGTGCAAGAGTTGTAGGTTATAATGCCCACTGAGCCAATGAGGCCAAACTCAAGGAAGACCAACCAAAATTAATGAAATATTCAGTTGCAGAAAATTCCATAATTTGTCTTTTTTGGGGGGTTGGAATATGTTCAAAAGCTAGATTTCTGCATTCTGTCACACACACACACAGCTACATAAATGGATGTAAGTGCATTCATGTGTTGAATAAACAAAGATTACATGTTAATATTTTGTTAGTACCCTTATTTCATTGTGTTACATTTTACCCCAGGATATGTTACAACTAACCCAGACTATGGGGTTAATTGTAACATTTCACTCTTTGTGTTTGAGACCATACCATGCAATGGGTAATTGTGGTGCAGAGAAAATAGCTGCACTATTTAATAGCAGAGACATGTAAATACTTTGCATTACATTTTGAATCCACTACCTTAAAAGAGCTTCAATTTACAGACAGAAATGTCAAAAATGTTACAACTATCCCCGGTCTCCCCTACATGAGAAGTCACTGGTGATTGTTTAAGGATCTGAAGAATCAGAATCAGAATGTCTTTATTGTCATTGTCGCAGGTACATCCAAAATAAAAGTGGTATCCGATCAGTGCATCATCCATAGAAATATAAAAATCTAAATTAAACAACATTTAATTAAATCACTAAATAAAATAAATAAAGTGCTAATAAGAATAGTATGAGCAAACATTCCCACACACATGCTTCAGTCAGTGCATAGATCATTTCAAGAATGGCGTGATGGACATTTTTTAGTAGCAGCATTCAGACATGTTATTGCGGTTGGGTAAAAGCTGTGTTCGACTCTATTTGTCCTTAAACTAATTGCTCTGAACTGTTGCCCTCGGGCACACAGTACAAACAGGGAGTGTCCAGGGTGTGAGGTGATACAGTGATCCTTTGGTCGGTATTAAACTTTCATTTTTGTTTGCACCCATTAATTCATCAGAACAATATAGAAGGAAAAAATCCATAAGTAAAGGAGCTGGGATCTGTGCCTCCCTTTTTGTTTATATTTTCATTGTGTTGATGTGTTCTCAGAGCTGACAGCAGCCACTGTGTACTGGGACCCCGATCACAAGCTTGTCAAGTTAAAGGAGGGGGTGATGGAGGTCGAGGGGGATGCTTACGGGTTCCTGAATGACACCCTATCCAGTACAGGCTGGAGTGTCCTTGAGATCCGAGCAGGGTATGGAGAGACTCCTGAAACGGAGATCACTTTCTTCCTGGCTGGCTACCTCGAAGGCTTCCTGACTGCCCAGTAAGTGCTGTCAGTTCTTATTATAATCTTATTTCTTTCACTCAAATTCTGAGTCTGGGCATTTTGTATTCACTCTTATACTTGTACTCATTCTTCCTTTTCTTCCCGAGGCAGATGATGGACCACTACACCAACATGTACCCGCAGCTGATCACCGACCCAAAGATGCTCGACCCAGTTCAGAAATTTATGGAGTGGGTCTGTTCCCTTTTCCTTTCAGAGTTACAACCCGAGCAGCAGAAATGTCACATCTACTTCACAATCTGTCATCTTCAATATCCTCTTCTGAAAAAAGTTCAACCAAACATTTAAGCACTCTCAGCGTTGGCATTCAGCCACTCTTGACTACAACAGAGGTGTGGTCAAGAGGCGGGGGAGAAATATAGGAGTGGTGGAGAACGAACTTAACCTGCGTGTCTATTGTCTTGCGTAGTTTGGGAGATGATGATGGGTCGGGTGGGCTGCTGCGGGTTCTGTGGGCCCTGGTCCGGATGGGCCTGGGCCCCCTGGCCTTGGTGGATTCCAGAGAGCGGGGATGCCTCCGTGGGCTCGGTCCACTCTGGTACAGCTGGCTGCTGGCAGAGCCCACGGACATGTCACTGCAGCCCCCTCTGGCTTCTGCTCCTGGATGTCCTTCATGCCCTGGGGGACGGGGGTATGGCTCCCCACACCCTCTAGCAGATCGTTTAATAGAGAAACCTTTTGAATACAAGTGTGCCCATCCACACAGGTCGCGGACAGGTGTACACACGGGTGTTCACAAACACAAACTACACCTTTCTTGGCAAAAGCACAGTCTTGCGTGCTCCACAATAACATTCAACATTGAGTATTTACGGTTACTTACACTTAGCCAGATTATTGCGACGGTGTCGTACTTATTATATTGCTCTCTTTTTTACTTTCTTTTTTTCTCTTTTTTTTCCTTCTCTCAACAGGTGATCCAGATGATTTTTTTAAGTGCCCTTTCTCACTGTCCCTCTTCACCTGTTTTTCCCTCCCTCCCTCGCTCACTCCCTCTCTTTCTTTCTCCCTTTCCTATCCCCCAGTCATGTTTGTCCCATCTGTAAAACTGAAAATAAAATAATGAATAATAATAACGAAGGTCATTAAAATGGACTAATACAGCAAGCCTGTGATGACCCACTTGGCAAAGATCTTTCTTGGCCTTCAGACAGTAATTCTGACGGCTAAAGAACCAAATGGGATGGGCGGAAAAAAAGACCATGTTGCAGAGTTAAGAACATTTTTGATCAGGTTTTTCTACTGATGCAGTATTACGGTGGGGTTTTGTAAAGTAGCATTTATCCATTTAGTTAAATTTCAGTCTAAATATGATTCTTGTACGTTTAGGGAGCAGGACTCATGGGTCAGACAGCAGGTGAACAAGAGCTCCGATCCTCTGTGGAAACACGCCGGCTTCATCATGGCTCAGCTGGACGGATTGCAGGCAGGAGTGGCAGCGTGGGCCGAGAAGCAAGGGAAGAAGGTAGGATAGCCGTTTGGCTGGATTTTTGTCCCACAAAAACGCAACAAAACACAAGAATGTTTAAAAAAAAATGCTATCAAATAAATCTGCACTCTGAAATGCAGAAGCATCAACCAATAATTTTATATCAGGTTTCACAGGCTTAAGTCATGTTAAATATAAAAAGTAGAAGTAATAGTACTTAAGAAGATTTTCATGAATATGCTATAGAGCCAATAGTGATATTAATGGCAGTAAAAGTAATACTACATACCAGCAGTTATGAATTCAAATAATTTATTTGTTTAAAGAATCCACTTTGATTTGCTGTAAGATGTGAATTATTTTTAATATTTTCTTTTCTCATAATTAATTATTTTGTAGCTTTTATTCCGTGTTTTGTTTTGTTTTTGATAAATGGCCGTCTCACTTCAGGAGCAGCAGCACTGTTTGTTTGCATTTGATGACCAGCTGTTTATCTGTTGTCCTTCCCAAAGCCGCTGACGCTGTTTGACGTCCAGTTCCTGAACGCGGTGGGAGACCTGCTGGATCTGATCCCAGCCCTGGTCCCCAGCTCCTATCCTTCACTCAGAGACTTCAAACTTCCAGGGATGGGTCACTGCTCTGCACTCATCAAGGTCAGAGGTCAAAACACAAGTTAATCACAGACTGTATATAAAAGATGGATATAGAGACCAAAAGTGAAGCTAGCGATGCCTAAAATCAACTCACTCTTTCTTCTGGTTGCAAAAGGAAGTCTGACTTTGAAGAAGCATCTGCTCTATGAACAGTGTTGGGGAGTAAAGGAATACATGTACCGGCGTTACGTATTTAAAATACAAAATATGAGTAACTGTATTCCGTTACAGTTACTGTTTAAAAAGGTGGTATTCAGAATACAGTTACTTTGTTGAAATAAAGGGATTACACGGCGGTCTTTTCCCATTTCATATGTTAGGCTATGCCCTTTCTATTTTTGGTAATTCCACGCTGGTGGAAATAAATAAAACACACATTAAGAGGCTCTAATGCCTGTGTCTCCATCTCGCGGCCCATGTCACCTCTATTTGCATAATGACGTGATGAAATATTTTTAAAATTATTGTTCAACAAATTATTTAATATGAAGGCAAAAGGTAGAGTGTTACAGGTATAGCCCTAAAGAATGCCTTTCTCTGTCTCTCGTTAGCAAAGTTGACCCAGACAACAAAGTAAAGCTAGTTTTTGGCTACGAGCCCGACACGGAGCCCAGCGCATTAGCCAGACGTCCCTTTACTACGGTTTGGAGCCGCGGACCTGTTTTATATATGCGCAGAATAGTTTTCTATATGAGATCGCTGCAAAAATTTGCAGCCTTACCTAATGTCCACCCTACTGTTACTCATTTTATATTAAGATTTAAAAATCTAGTTGGTAATGGTATGGCGAGTATAGTCTTCAGTAATAGTAATAAATCGCACAGCAATCGTACATTCATGTAATTGTACAAAAGCTTGATAATATATTAAGTAATCCAAAGTATTCAGAATACGTTACTCTCATTGAGTAACGTAATGGAATATGTTACGAAATACATTTTGGGGCATGTATTCTGTAATCTTTAGTGGTTTCAAGTCTTGGTGAATAAACCGAAATGTTCCATTTCTGCAACATAAAACGAGCAGTTGATAAGTTCACTTTATGAAGATGTGGTGTCTCCTCTTGCTCGTCAAGTTTGAGGGGGAAAAAATATGGCAACCGATAAAATGCCAAACCCGAGGATCTAAAACACAAGTCTGCGCACAGCTTACAGTGGCCATCTTTTATATACAGTCTACGATCCTGATCAGGCTCTTATTCTTATTAGATATTAAAAAAAATACACATAACACAAAAAGCAGCTGATGTATATGAGTAGTTCCTCAAATTTACTTCACAGCAAATTAGTAATGCTTCACTGACATCAGCTGTAACCTGATTTTCATAGGTGTGCAAAATAAGAAGAACAAGAAACTACCAGTGAAGAGCAAATTTCCTGTGTAATCGAATGTGCTGGTGCATTAGTGCAGTAACGCATTATTCATCTTTATTTCATATTTAAAGAAACTAAGTTTAATTTTCAGTGACATAATTAAATCAGGGGACAGTTTTGTACACAGAGGTGCATATTCTAAAACCTGTAACTTCAAAGTGTTTTTTGCACAGCAGCTTTAACAAATGTATGTTTGTGCTAAATAACAGGCCAAATTTAAAAGTCCTATAACGTCACCTGTTCTGACTTCTTGTCTGTTTTGTTGCTTTTGTTGAAAGGAAACTATCGAATTTAAGTTAATTATCTAACTAAACCAATGTTATTATGTTGGTTAAGCTACATAACTGTTGGACATGACGCACGATTGTCTCATTACTGATTTCTGTCATCATCTTTAGATGCTGCCGGGGTACGAGAACCTCCTGTTCGCTCATTCCAGCTGGTACACGTACGCTGCTTCGATGCGGATTTACAAACACTGGGACTTTCACATCAGCGAGCCCCATACAGCCACTGGAAAACTATCCTTTAGCAGCTACCCTGGTATGTAAGAAAGCAAGAGCATCAGTGAAAAATTTT
The DNA here is from genome assembly GCF_057382185.1 of Mchenga conophoros. Taxonomy (NCBI): domain Eukaryota; kingdom Metazoa; phylum Chordata; class Actinopteri; order Cichliformes; family Cichlidae; genus Mchenga; species Mchenga conophoros. The sequence continues at coordinate 14,356,753 of NC_140529.1, forward strand.
TACAATCTTTTAAAACGTGTCCTATCCAAGACAGGCAGCATTACAATCAGTAACTGCACAGACTAGTACAACACAGATGAAAATACACAGCAAAAACACACTAAAACTATAAGAATGTAAAACTGATGGACTAAAATACAAACACAACCAACATTTATGCTGAAACAAACATAAATAAAAGTAAAAGTCACTGAGTTTATTGAATAGTACTGTGCTGTTAATATTCATGCAGTACATTTGTAGTAGCTGCCTCCAGGTCAGTTAAAGACGTCTTAAATGGATTTGGTGAGATCAGCTTCTTAAGTTTTAGAGTTTTGCTGATGATTCCACTTCGTAATTCAGTCAGTGTCAGCCATCTCCAGAAGGCCAACCATTCATTCTGCTGTCTCTGTATAACAATTTTGGTTATCTCGCCCTCTTCACACATGGCACACATGCAAAAAGAACATCATTATGGAAGAAGATCATCCATAAAGCTCATGTTTGTAATGTGGCTTGTTTGTGGCTTCAGGGTTCCTGGTGTCGCTGGATGACTTCTACCTCTTGGGAAGTGGTCTGATGATGACGCAGACGACCAACGTTGTCTTCAACTCCTCCCTTTTTGACACAATCACCCCAAATAGCCTACTGGCCTGGCAGAGGGTCAGGCTGGCTCACAGTTTGGCAAAAACCGGAGAAGAATGGGCCAAAACCTTTTCCATGTATAACTCTGGTGAGCATGTCTGCCTTATGTACATGGATCTTTATACACGAAGCACAGAAACTGTGCTGTTTTGATAGAAAAAGCTAAATCATGCTCAGGCCTCTTTATTAAACTTTTTTCTCTTCCATAAATCCACCTGTAACTCTTGCAGGAACCTACAACAATCAGTACATGGTGTTGGACAGAAGCAAAGTGAAGCTGGGTCACAGTCTCGACGACGGTGCGCTGACTGTGGTGGAGCAGATCCCCAGCTTGGTGGAGTACTCGGACCAGACACAGACTCTGCGCAGAGGCAGCTAATCATTTTCTACATTCAATTGTATTTTGTATCGTATTTCATTTTTAGACTTTTCTGTGATTTCGTCACCACATCCATTTCTTACAGGTTATTGGCCGTCCTACAACATTCCTTTCCATCGGAAGATCTACACAATGAGTGGTTACGTAGAAATGTGGGAGCAGTACGGAGAGGACTTCTCCTATGACCTCTGTCCCAGAGCCAAGATCTTTCGCCGTGACCAGTGTGGCGTTAAGGACCTGGAGTCCTTGAAGCACATCATGAGATTCAATGGTGTGTGGCTCCATCTCAGCTTCTTAGTTTTAGCTCATTCTGCTGACTCTTTGTATGTTGCTGTTTCATAAGCTAGATTTTTGGCTGCAGTACACTTCATTAGTTACATCTTGTTAGAGGCACACATTCAACAAGCTGCTGGATTCAAATCACATCTAGTGGATAAAATGACACTGGAGGCCCCTTCAGTACTTTTTTTTTTGTTTGTGTAAATTGTCACTTTCAAAAAGGCAGTTTGAGATAATCTGAGCTTTGCGACATGGTGCGTTATCCTGCTGGAAGAAGCCCTTACAAGATTGGTAGACCATGGTCAGTTTGAACTTTATTAGGTTGTCAAGTTACTGGTATTTTATTGTCTGATTAGATTTTTGCATTAACAAGTAGTTGAACAAGTCTAATTACGTGGCCTTTTTTTATTTAGCTATTCTGAAGCTCAATTCTCAAGCTTTAGCTTCAGCAAGCATGATATTTTTGGTTTGCTTGTTTTCAGACTATAAGAAGGATCCGTACTCAAAGGGTGACCCCTGCAAGTCCATCTGTTGCCGTAAAGACCTGCGAGGAGAGGATCCTTTACCAGGAGGCTGCTATGACACTAAGGTATTCCCAGAGCGCCACAATAGCCTTTTCATCAGTAGCAGTCATACAGGTTTCATGAATTCAGATGCTTTTAAGCTCTACCCAGCTTTCTTCTTGTTGGCGTCTTTTTCCCTGTGCAGGTGACAGATTTCCACTTGGCTGGGGATTTCCGTGCGGAGGCGGTGAACGGGCCGACAACACAGGACGGACTCCCACCGTTCTCTTGGGACAAATTCGGCAGCATCAGTCACCAGGGCCTGCCACAGTATTACAACTTCACTTTTGTCAAGATGCAGCCCATTCTTTTCAAACCATGAGCATCAGTGTGTGACTGTGTGCGCACGATAGGGATTCTTTCAGGGTAATGAAGGTCCACAACCATCGGTTTTATCTGTCCTTTCCATTACCATCCTGCAGATGATTTTTTTTTCTACATGTTTACTATTGCATCCATGAGCAGATCTGCTTTTTTCTCCGCTGTCACTTTTTTATAGGATTTCATTCAACGCTGGTAAACACAGATTTCTGATCTATTTCTAAACACGTTTTTTTTCCCAGGGTGTCCTGTGTGCAGCCATTGGTGCCTTTGATGCTCACAGTAGCTTTATGATATAATAAAATACCAAATCACAAAATCAGCAGATGTGCCACCTTAAAGTAAAATCTTTATTTTTGATGCTTGAATGTCTTCATATATACAAACACTATTGCTGCAGGAGTAGAGGAAACAATCAGTGCAATGCCTCAGGACTCAGGAGCTGATCATCTCTTATGATCTGATTTTTGTTTGCTGCCTTTTGATTGTGCTGTGTGAAATTAAAAACCTCTTCTTGTATTTTTGTGTTTCTTTGCATGTCTACGTTATGCCTTTATTCCATTTTTGTTTTATACTTAAACTCTCACAGTCTGGACTTTCAGCTACTCTGGTTTAGTGGATTATTCATGTGAGTTTGAAGCTTTCATAAATATTTAATGGAAAAGTAAGAAAGCAAGACAATTTGAAAACATGTCTTCATCTGTAGTTGTCATCCGAAAAAAGTGATTTTTGGTATTTGCCTGAAAACGCCTGGCTCTAATCGCCAAACAAGCGAAAATAACGCCATACCGCTTCATAACACTTCTCCCACGTTTTACTTCAAATGGACCAAAATAGTCCACTCCAACAAAGCTTAACGGGGATTTCTCAAGGGTTACTCTGCTTTCATGCAACTCAGCCAGCTGCAGCTGGCCTGCAGTTCCATGAAACCTTCCACAGGCCACACACCTCGACATAAGGCACCAGGAACCCAGTATTTTTGATGCAGCTTTGAGAGTATGTGGTTCTTTTCACCATGAACCACCTCTTTATGAATATGCTTCAGAATTAGATTAGAAATATGAAGATCTTTGACCTTAAAATCTTATAAATACATTTTTTTTAAAGAAATGTGAAGATCTTTAGCGATTATGACAGGATGCTTGGAATCTTCTGACATGACAGCTCTACTCAGATGTCCGACAGCCCGCAGCACATCATCCTCCAGAACAGGATTCACCTTATGTATGTGGCTGCTTCGTTTCAAAGTCTCTCCTCTTTGGAGGCAGGAATATCCTTTAGGGATATCTTTTCCTCTGACAGAACTTGATTATTTGCATCTCAGCATCCTCAACCTCTCCCAATGAAAGAAAGCCGTGGCAGAACTCAACCCTATGATGAGCACCTTCAGACTGAGTTGTATCAGATGGAGACTGGAAGTCTGTCTTGTTCTTCCTGCGGTGCAATAGCAAGGTCTTGAACCTCAAAATCCAACCCATCACCCTGATGAGACAAGTCCAGAATGAAGCACAATGGATTAAAAGGGTCAGAGGATGATCATCATCATGTGCTTGTGAGACGTCCATGGCAGCAGACACCTTAACTTCAGGATCTTCATGTTAAAGTTATTGCAAGTTCTGGGTTCACAGGCCAATTGTTCTCTGGCTGTGTAACAAAATGCAGGACCAGATATCCATTCAGTGTCAAGTAGAAAGGTCTCTGCCTTCATGCCTCTGGAGGCAAAGTCTGCAGGGTTATGCGTTGTGTTTACATTCCTCCACTGGGAGGCACTAGAAGCCTTGAGGATCTCTGACACTTGGTTCACCACAAAAACACGGAACCTGGAAGTCTCATTATTGATATATTTCAACACTGCGGTGCTGTCTGTGCAAAATACTGAGTTTAGGAGAGGTAGTCTCAACTCCCTCCTCCACATTTTATCCTCGCAAACTGCTACCACTGCTGGCATCATTTCCATGCGTAGGATTGTGACTGGTTTTAAAGGCACACTGGACTTTCCCATTATGAAGGAACTGTGTATCTGTGAGTGACTGGTGTGCAGCAGCAGGTAAGTAACAGCGCCACACCCCTTTCCACTCGCATCTGCAAAGTGATGCAACTGAGCAGTGGCCGTCTCTCCAAAATCAGGTTTTACATTTACAATGCATCTTAAATGCAACTTAAATGCATCTGACTGTAGGCACCACCACAGTCCCAATGCTCCCTCAACAGGTCACGATCCAGGTCTATGACCTTAACTTTCTTTGCTCTTTCCTCCTCAGGTATAACTGCCAGAATGCTGCAGCTATTACTCACTTTGTTAAGTTGAAGCCACCCTTGGCACAGATGTCTCTGAGATCTGAGTAAAGATTGATGGCTTCGTCTTCAGAGCCTATTGAAGCAAGGCAGTTGTCCACATAAAAACTATACAGAATGGTGTCTATCACCTGCTGGCTGAAGTATGCTTTGTTGTCCTCTGCGCATTTCCGCAGGGCATAGTCGGCACAGCTTGGAGAGGATGTTGCCCCAAACAAATGAACACCCATCCTGTACTCTTGCATGCTCTAAAGTCATCACCAGGCCACCAGAGAAATATCAATAGGTCAGAATCTTCCTCTGGCACATGCACCTGGTGAAACATAACCTGGATGTCAGACATCAAAACAATAGGCTCTATTCTGAACCTCGTCAGTACTCCAACCAAAGCATTTGTTAAGTCAGGGCCACTCAGGAGCTGCGCATTAAGAGAGACACCCTGGAATGATGCTGCACAGCCGAAGGCGACCCGCATCTTCTCCTTGGTAGGATGGTAAACCCCATGGTGAGGGATATACCAAATCACCCATCACCAACTCCAGGAGTTTTGAGTCTTCCTTTGACAGCCCATCTGCTCATCATGGCTGCTCTCAGGGAAGTCCATCTTGAACTGCTGTTTCCATAGCTTATCCAGTGTGACAGCAGAAACTCTTTTGGGAGTAACTGTTGCCAAACATCCTGGCCTTCCACAGCATTCTCGATTAAGTGGCCCATGCACTGTCCAACCAAGCACAGTCTAACGGTGAAAGGTCCATCACCGACACTCCGGATGACCTCCAAAGGTTCCAGAGCTCTGGGCATATTCATGCCAATCAAAAGCTCCACACTGGACTTCATTTCTGGCAAATGAACATGCTTCAAATGTGCAAATCATCCAGGACCTGTTGATGTGGGACGTTACCAATATCTACAGGCATTTTGTGCCGAGTGAAGAGGTCAGGTATATCACAGTATATGTCACTGTCCAATCCAGCAACTTCAAGTTCAGGTACAATGAAACTGTCCACCACTTTCTCCTGTCCCATAGTGCGCAGGAGAATCGTTGTCTTCCTCCCAGCAATATTCAGCTTGTCCATAAGACCCACTGTACAAAAGGATGCTGAACTCCCTTGGTTCAAAAAGGCAGATGTTTCAACTATTCTTTGACCTCTCTTTGATTTTACTTTAACTGGCATGATGGCAAGCTTACAATCTCATTCACCGGCCCCGTATGACCACTAATCTGGATTGTTATCTGCCTCGTTATCAGGTTTGGCTTCATTCTTCTCCTTGTGGTGGATATGGAGAATACTGGCATGTCTGAAACCACAAATTTTACATAAAAGACATTTTCTGCATTCTTTGCTGATGTGCCCAGTATACAAACAGCCAAAACAGATGCCATTCCTTTTAAGAAACGAAATCTTCTCATTATGAGGTATCTTATTAAGCAGAGCACATGACCCCAGTGTGTGTCCGCCTTTGCAGAACAAACAAGCCTTCACAGTACTGTGGCGATCTTGAGCTCCTGTTTGATTCTGTCTCTTAGCATCAGAGTTGTACCAAAGCTACTCCTTTTAGCTCTTGGATGTGGAGAACGTTTCCCTCCATTGCTGCCCTTAGCTGTTAGATGTGTTGCTGGAACATCACATAGATTTCCAAAGACGGGATCTGTAGCAATTTTAACTTGACACTCAAGGAAGGAAACAACGTCAACGAATTCAGCTCTGCGATGTTGCCTCTCCTGGATGTCACATGCTACCGTTCACCATTTGTCTTTTAACTTATATGGCAGTCTTCTAATCAAAGCAAGCATTTTGGCAGGTGTATTTAATTCAGAGAGATCATTAATCTCTTCCATTGCATTGCAGCATCCACATAGGAACAAACAGTATGCCTGAAGAGCCTTTCCATCTTCTGATCTAATCAGTGCCCATGAGTGAACTTTGATCAAATAAGAAGATGCAATCACATGTCCATTCCCAAAGTGCTTATAAAGTATCGCCAGTCGTTGCTTCTATGATCTGTTCAAACGAGCACATAAAAGCCTGAAAATGTAAAGGATCGCCATCAAAGGTTTGAACCTCCCTTTTGGGCAGTGAAAAGAGACTTTGCTGATTGACCAACATACATTTTAATTTATTTTGTTTTTCCATAATGGACAACGGATTTTCATTGGCTACTGGATGAGCAGCTTGTTGATTAGACAAAGATGGGATTGGTCTAAAAGTGTCAGAAGGCCCCATAAGAGCGGGTGCAGGCCTTTTCCTTTTCATATTCTGTTGCACTGTTTTTACTTGAAGCTCTGCATTCCCAGTGATTGCATTACCTTTTGTAAGCGTCTGTGGAACAAAAGTCTGTGCTTCCACAATAAGGATTTCAAGCCTGTTTCCTTTCGTTTTAAAATATGATTCTATTCCATTAGATTTCTACAAAGCAACGATCCGCATTGTGGAACCAGTTCTCAGCACATTCACTTTTGCAACAGTTGCAGCTATATCTGCTTCAAGCTGAAGTTGTTCTTTCTTTCTCCACAACTGCTCCTCCTGTTCTTAAAGAGAGTGTTTTTCTTTAAGTACATGTTGCTGTGCGAGCAAAGCAGCCGTTTCAGCTTCTGCCCTGAGATGTGCAGATGAAGGAGATGATACTCTTGAGCTCGACCTACTGCCTTGATTTGACACAACACGTCATCCTGAACATCATTCTGGGGATTAAGACATAATTGAGGTTCTTTTCCCAATGTGCTCTTGCACCTCCACTTCTCCTCCCAGGGAAGTTTCCAGGCCATCATCTGACTATGCTTTGTCAGATGATGGCCTGCCTGAATGTTTTTCAGTTTCAGCAAGCTATATCTTGACATCCTCCATAAACTCTTTATTGTATTTAGCAATGCTTGAGAACCATATATTTTGTTTATCTTTCTCGTTAACTGAGATTAAAGAAAACAGAGACTCATGCAATGCACTGGCATCCTTAAACAAGTGTGTTAACTCATCAAACTGTGATTTAACTTGTGAATAACTTTTATCATCTTTCATTAGCTCTTTAAGAGACATAATCACACTTTTCATTTTGTTTACATGCCTTTTCCGATCTGCTTGGGTGGTTTCAATTTTATATGCAAAAGCTTTCTCAGTGAGAACAATTAATCTTTTATCCTTTTCAGGTTTTCCAACAACAGATGCAGCTTGCGTACCACTCATTTTAAGCATTCAACATACCACTGTCGCCTTCTCTTTCTCTGTCAGACAAGTCGTTTTTGTGGGTGTAGTGGCGGCGGTGGATGGGCTCGCGTCGGCGTTAGAGTCGCCGAGCAGCTGAATAGGGGAATGATGTTGACGCGCTCGCTGTTAAAACGTCAAAATTCCAATTTAAAACTCATTTATTTGTTATCAAAAATCATTAAAATCCATGGAAAAACAGTGATCAGACATTCCAGACTTGAGCGGTCAGCAAAAGTTGTCTTCCCCCGTCACCCGCTCATTCAGAAAGATTCCCTCGGGTGGAGAACAGGTAACATAGTAATCACTACTACTATTACCGACACCACGTGACCCAAAGTTACGCCTATCCACAACACCAGGGATTGTGGGTTCGAGTCCCATCTGGGGTGGAAAGTTATTTTCTTTCTTTTCTTGTCCCCAAACTAAAAATCTCTTGTTTACCAACTATCTTAGTTGTTCCAGCAGCTTGTCTCGAAGTGTTTTCACGTGTGCGTACTGTTCCCTTTTTTCCGCTCCTGGCCGCAGCCAATCAGGAAACTCTGAGCTCGCGTGACTTGGACTTTCCCTGCGTAGAAAACGCAGATTTCCTCTTTACTTCTGCCACTTCTGCTCGAACCATTTCTATGTCCCGCAGCAGTTTTAGTTTTTAGCTCCATTCTCGCAGACATGTCTTCGCTAAATTGGTTACATGTCTGTCTTCTGTTCAGCGTGGCTGCGACCTTCGGCTCTGCTGACAGTAAGTAGGACGAGTCCATGAGAAGTCACGGGTGATTGTTTAAGGATCTGTTGGTTTCATTCTTTCAGGAATGAAGTGGTGGTTTATTTCCAGCGTCCGTGCTGCTTGTATGAATGTGCCGTACAGATGATTTTTGTACGCGTTGAGTTTTAAGTTGTTTTGGAGACTGAGTGAAGTGTTTCGTGCAGTGTGATCCCTAACCTGACATTTAACTTTCATTTTTGTTTGCATCCATTAATTCATCACAGCAAATATAGAAAAAAATCCCTAAGTAGAGGAGCTGGAATCTGTGCCTCCCTTTTTGTTTATATTTTCATTATGTTGATGTGTTCTCAGAGCTGACAGCAGCCACTGTGTACTGGGACCCTGATCACAAGCTTGTCAAGTTAAAGGAGGGGGTGATGGAGGTCGAGGGGGATGCTTACGGGTTCCTGAATAACACCCTATCCAGTACAGGCTGGAGCGTCCTGGAGATCCGAGCAGGGTATGGAAAAACTCCTGAAACGGATGAGATCACTTTCTTCCTGGCTGGCTACCTCGAAGGCTTCCTGACCGCCCAGTAAGTGCTGTCAGTTCTCATTATAACCTTATTTATTTTACTCTATAGGCTATGGCATTTTGTATTCACTCTTATACTTGTACTCATTCTTCCTCCTCCCGAGGCAGATGATGGACCACTACACCAACATGTACCCGCAGCTGATCACCGAACCAAAGATGCTCGACCCAGTTCAGAAATTTATGGAGTGAGTCTGTTCCCTTTTCCTTTCAGAGTTAAAACCCGAGCAGCAGAAATGTCACATCTACTTCACAATCTGTCATCTTTCATATCCTCTTCTGAAAAAAGTTCAACCAAACATTTAAGCACTCTCAGCGTTGGCATTCAGCCACTCTTGACCACAACAGAGCTTACAGAAGTTCACCCCTGACATTCATAATGTTGCAGAATAAAGAACAGTTTTGATCATGTTTTTCTGCTGATGCAGTATTACGGTGGGAGTTTTGTACAGTAGCAGTTATCTGTTTACTTAAATGTCAGTCTAATATGATTCTTGTATATTCAGGAAGCAGGACTCATGGGTCAGACAGCAGGTGAAAGGGAACAAGAGCTCCGATCCTCTGTGGAAACACGCCGGCTTCATCATGGCTCAGCTGGACGGATTGCAGGCAGGAGTGGCAGCGTGGGCCAAGAAGCAAGGGAAGAAGGTAGGATAACCATGTGACCAAAAACAAGAACAGTGAAAAATTACTAACAAATAAATCTGCACTCTGAGATGCAGAAGCATCAACCAACAGTTTCATATCAGGTTTCACAGCCTTAAACCATGTTAAATATAAAAAGTAGAAGTAATAGTACTTAAGAAGATTTTTATAAATATGCTATAGAGCCAATAGTGTTACATTAATGGCACTAGCAGTAATACTACATACCAGCAGTTATGAATGCAAATAATTATTTTATTTAATGGATCGACTTTTGTTTGCTGTAAGATGTGAGAGGACTTTTTATGTTTTCTTTTCTCATAATTAATTATTTTGTAGCTTTTATTCTGTATGTTTTTTGGGGTTTTTGATAAATGGCCGTCTCACATCAGGAGCAGCAGCACTGTTTGTTTGCATTTGATGACCAGCTGTTTATCTGTTGTCCTTCCCAAAGCCGCTGACGCTGTTTGACGTCCAGTTCCTGAACTCTGTGGGAGACCTGCTGGATCTGATCCCAGCCCTGGTCCCCAGCTCCTATCCTTCACTCAGAGACTTCAGACTTCCAGGGATGGGCCACTGCTCTGCACTCATCAAGGTCAGAGGTCAAAACACAAGTTAATCACAGACTGTATATAAAAGATGGATATAGAGACCAAAAGTGAAGCTAGCGATGCCTAAAATCAACTCACTCTTTCTTCTGGTTGCAAAAGGTAGTCTGACTTTGAAGAAGCATCTGATCTATGAACTCCGTAAACATCTTACTTTTCAGTTCCTCCTCTCAGCCGCTGGTTTCAAGTCTTGGTGAATACATCAAAATGTTCCATTTCTGCAACATAAAACGAGCAGTTGATAAGTTCACTTTATGAAGATGTGGTGTCTCCTCTTTCTCATCAAGTTTGAGGGGGAAAAAAATATGGCAACCGATAAAATGCCAAACCCGAGGATCTAAAACACAAGTCTGCGCACAGCTTACAGTGGCCATCTTTTATATACAGTCTACGATCCTGATCAGGCTCTTATTCTTATTAGATATTTAAAAAAATACACATAACACAAAAAGCAGCTGATGTATATGAGTAGTTCCTCAAATTTACTTCACAGCAAATTAGTAATGCTTCACTGACATCAGCTGTAACCTGATTTTCATAGGTGTGCAAAATAAGAAGAACAAGAAACTACCAGTGAAGAGCAAATTTCCTGTGTAATCGAATGTGCTGGTGCATTAGTGCAGTAACGCATTATTCATCTTTATTTCATATTTAAAGAAACTAAGTTTAATTTTCAGTGACATAATTAAATCAGGGGACAGTTTTGTACACAGAGGTGCATATTCTAAAACCTGTAACTTCAAAGTGTTTTTTGCACGGCAGCTTTAACAAATGTATGTTTGTGCTAAATAACAGGCCAAATTTAAAAGTCCTATAACGTCACCTGTTCTGACTTCTTGTTCTGTCTGTTTGGTGGCTTTTGTTGAAAGGATATTCTTGAATTTAAGTTAATTATCTAACTAAACCAATGTTATTATGTTGGTTAAGCTACATAACTGTTGGACATGACGCACGATTGTCTCATTACTGATTTCTGTCATCATCTTTAGATGCTGCCGGGGTACGAGAACCTCCTGTTCGCTCATTCCAGCTGGTACACGTACGCTGCTACGATGCGGATTTACAAACACTGGGACTTTCACATCAGCGAGCCCCATACAGCCACTGGAAAACTATCCTTTAGCAGCTACCCTGGTATGTAAGAAAGCAAGAGCATCAGTGAAAATTTACCTCATTTATTTTGATTGAACCTTCATTTAACCAGGATAACATTACTTTAAGGTTACACAACTCTTTTAAAACGTGTCCTATCCAAGACAGGCAGCATTACAATCAGTAACTGCACAGACTAGTACAACACAGATGAAAATACACAGCAAAAACACACTAAAACTATAAGAATGTAAAACTGATGGAGTAAAATACAAACACAACCAACATTTATGCTGAAACAAACATAAATAAAAGTAAAAGTCACTGAGTTTATTGAATAGTACTGTGCTGTTAATATTCATGCAGTACATTTGTAGTAGCTGCCTCCAGGTCAGTTAAAGACGCCTTAAATGAATTTGGTGAGATCAGCTTCTTAAGTTTTAGAGTTTTGCTGATGATTCCACTTCGTAATTCAGTCAGTGTCAGCCATCTCCAGAAGGCCAACCATTCATTCTGCTGTCTCTGTATAACAATTTTGGTTATCTCGCCCTCTTCACACATGGCACACATGCAAAAAGAACATCATTATGGAAGAAGATCATCCATAAAGCTCATGTTTGTAATGTGGCTTGTTTGTGGCTTCAGGGTTCCTGGTGTCGCTGGATGACTTCTACCTCTTGGGAAGTGGTCTGATGATGACGCAGACGACCAACAATGTCTTCAACTCCTCCCTTTTTGACACAATCACCCCAAATAGCCTACTGGCCTGGCAGAGGGTCAGGCTGGCTCACAGTTTGGCAAAAACCGGAGAAGAATGGGCCAAAACCTTTTCCATGTATAACTCTGGTGAGCATGTCTGCCTTATGTACATGGATCTTTATACACGAAGCACAGAAACTGTGCTGTGTTTTGATAGAAAAAGCTAAATCATGCTCAGGCCTCTTTATTAAACTTTTTTCTCTTCCATAAATCCACCTGTAACTCTTGCAGGAACCTACAACAATCAGTACATGGTGTTGGACAGAAGCAAAGTGAAGCTGGGTCACAGTCTCGACGACGGTGCGCTGACTGTGGTGGAGCAGATCCCCAGCTTGGTGGAGTACTCGGACCAGACACAGACTCTGCGCAGAGGCAGCTAATCATTTTCTACATTCAATTGTATTTTGTATCATATTTCATTTTTAGACTTTTCTGTGATTTCGTCACCACATCCATTTCTTACAGGTTATTGGCCGTCCTACAACATTCCTTTCCATCGGAAGATCTACACAATGAGTGGTTACGTAGAAATGTGGGAGCAGTACGGAGAGGACTTCTCCTATGACCTCTGTCCCAGAGCCAAGATCTTTCGCCGTGACCAGTGTGGCGTTAAGGACCTGGAGTCCTTGAAGCACATCATGAGATTCAATGGTGTGTGGCTCCATCTCGGCTTCTTAGTTTTAACTCATTCTGCTGACTCTTTGTATGTTGCTGTTTCATAAGCTAGATTTTTGGCTGCAGTACACTTCATTAGTTACATCTTGTTAGAGGCACACATTCAACAAGCTGCTGGATTCAAATCACATCTAGCAGTTTGAGATGATCTGAGCTTTGCGATGTGGTCCGTTGTCCTGCTGGAAGCAGCCATTAGAAGATTGGTAGAACATGTTCATAACAGTCATAACAATACTGAAGTGGATTTGGGGATTTAAATGATGCTCAGTTTGAACTTTAGCAGGTTGTCTTCACCATGTCTATGTGCATAAATCCACTGTGTTACTGCTGTTTTACTGTCTGATTAGATATTTGCACTAACAAGTAGTTGAACAACTGTACCTAATTAAGTGGCCTTTTCCTAGCTATTCTGATAGCTATAGCTTGAGCTGATATAGTTTTATACATTTCTTTTAGGTACCTCTTCTGTTCAGACTTGTTGCACGTCTGTTTAAACCAAAGATGCACAGGTAGAGCATTTCTTCCCAACCAGGTCCACGAGTGTCCCAGGGTTTCTTCTGCAGTAGCCAGTGTGATAGCTGAACTGTGACACAGAATTAGGCTTAGTTGGATCTCTGTTTAATTTTTGAAATCTTTTCATTTCTTTTTCCAGTAGCCACCCATTTACATTCACAAGCATGATATTTTTGGTTTGCTTGTTTTCAGACTACAAGAAGGATCCGTACTCAAAGGGTGACCCCTGCAAGTCCATCTGTTGCCGTAACGACCTGCAAAGCGAGAGGCCTTCACCAGGAGGCTGCTATGACACTAAGGTATTCCCAGAGCGCCACAATAGCCTTTTCATCAGTAGCAGTCATGCAGGTTTCATGAATTCAGATGCTTTTAAGCTCTACCCAGCTTTCTTCTTGTTGGCGTCTTTTTCCCTGTGCAGGTGACAGATTTCCACTTGGCTGGGGATTTCCGTGCGGAGGCGGTGAACGGGCCGACAACACAGGACGGACTCCCGCCGTTCTTTTGGGACAAATTCGGCAGCATTAGCCACCAGGGTCTGCCACAGTATTACAACTTCACCTTTATCAAGATGCAGCCCATTCTTTTCGATCCATGAGCATCAGTGTGTGACTGTGTGCGCGCGACAGAGATTCTTTCAGGGTAATGGAGGTCCACGCCCATCTGTACAACCCAGTGAGTTTCTGGGAGGCGGGTTTTATCTGTCCTTTCAATGTCCATCCAGCAGATGATTTTTTTTTTTCTGCATGTTTGCTATTGCATCCATGAGTAGATCTCCTTTCTTCTCAGCAGTCACTTTTTTTTTTTCTTTTTTCTTTAAATTTTTATATATACATATATATATATATATATATATATATATGATTTCATTCAGCACTGGTAAACACAGATTTCTGATCTATTTCTAAACACGTTTTTTTTCCCAGGGTGTCCTGTGTGCAGCCATTGGTGCCTTTGATGCTCACAGTAGCTTTATGATATAATAAAATACCAAATCACAAAATCAGCAGATGTGCCACCTTAAAGTAAAATCTTTATTTTTGATGCTTGAATGTCTTCATATATACAAACACTATTGCTGCAGGAGTAGAGGAAACAATCAGTGCAATGCCTCAGGACTCAGGAGCTGATCATCTCTTATGATCTGATTTTTGTTTGCTGCTTTTTTTATTGTGCTGTGCAAAATTAAAAACCTCTTTTTGTATTTTTGTGTTTCTTTCTTTGCATGTCTACGATATGCCTTTTATTCCATTTTTGTTTTACACTTAAATTCTCACAGTCTGGACTTTCAGCTACTCGGGTTTAGATTTTTTTCTGGTGCAGGGTCATTTGATGTGTGAGATTTTAAAACATATGTTTGAGTGATTAAGTTTAAACTTTACTCAGATTTCAGTTAGTTTTCTTCACAATCTAAACTCAGTTCTATTAAATCTACATCAAATTAAGTGAGCTCAAGTTTAGGCTTTAAATCAGATCCCCACAAAAAGAGATCAAACCAGGACATTAGGATTGGAATCTCATCGAGCTCTGCGGTGAACTTCTCTAAATGAATGTGGCTCTAAGCCTCCATCAGTCACTTATCACCAGATTTAGCATTAGAGTTCTTAAGCCTTTGATCTTTTGTCACCAAAGTCAAATCTAGTGATCAAGTGGATTGTTCATGTGAGTTCGAGGCTTTCATAAATATTTAATGGAAAAGTAACAAAGCAAGACAATTCGAAAACTTGTCTTCTTCTGTAGCTGTCTCCGAAAAAAGTGATTTTTGGTATTGGCCCGTAAACCTATGTCAATTTAATGAAGCAGAAAAATGTTTATAATTTTATACATACTTGTAATTGGCTGTAAAGTCTTATTTTACATCATACATATGACAGCTGGGATAGGCTCCCGCGACCCTGAAAAGGATAAGCGGAAGCGAATGGATGGATGGTCTTATTTTACATTGTTGGAATTGCAGCTACTAGTACACAGATTGGAAAACTGATCAGTTACATTCGTTGGTCACCAAGACCGACTAGCAATCAAAATGCATTTCACTTTGATCTGCCAACAAAATAAAGAGATTTACACGTCCTTACCTGTCCTGTGGGACAGAAACGTTTAATGTTTAAATGTATCCAGATTACAGTTTCAGAGCTCTGATGCGCACTCTTCAAATTAGAAAATCCCAGATTTTCTGCAGCATTAATCTCTTGTCTTGTGTGCAAAGATATTGTATTTAACTGTTATTTTTGTTTTACATTCTTTATACATTTAATCGTCATCATTTGTGAGTAAGTTGCACTCATAGAAGCCGCCTTTTTTTCTGCGGAAGAAGAGTCACATGATCCGAGAAATGCTCCTTTTTTTTTTTTGTTTGTTTATTTATGCGAACACAGATCCGGGGTGTACCGGAAGCAGAAAACCCGACTTATCAGAGAAAGTTGATAACCATCGTCGCGACAATCGTTATCTCCAGCTGAGGTTTGGGGGTTAACCAGCTAACGCAAAGAAAGCCTGGTTGTACTGAACTCCCATCGTAGTTTTCCCCTCAGAGAGGGTGAGCTGCTGTTTTCATCATTGCTATCGTAGCAAGCGCAATTTGAATTTGAAAGTTGTGGGTCCACCTTTAGATGGTGCCTGTTTTTGTGTGTTTTTGTTTTTTCCTGATCACAGTGGGGTCACAGAAAGCATCTTTACCTGAGCTCACTGTGGTTTCTTTGCTTTAACTGTCTGTCCAGTGTGCTGAACCACATCACTGGGTGCTGAAATTTACCCGGTGATGCGCTTTGAGCATTTTAGCGGTTTGTTTTGTTCTTTTCTTGTATTTTTTTCTTATAGTGCATTATTTCTTACATGTCACTGCATCTCAGTATAAAACAGAGGTCTTATTCAGTGATATGTGTCTTTGCTCAAGGCTTGAGGACCAGCAGCATATAAGGTCAAATATCTGCATAATTCTTGGCCCCTCTGTGCAAAGGGTTCTGAAATCTGACCCCATGCACTGTGCATTCATTGCAAACAATATTTCCAGTGGTTGGGGGGGAAAAGACTGATAAAGCCGTCATGTTGAGATGTCTGCAGTGAAGAGTCTGTTTAATATAAACCTGCAAGTTTGAAAGTCAGGAACTCTTTGTTTTTGAAATAGAAATGTGGTCTCTCTCTCTCTGTCACGCTGTCCCCAGGAGACACATGTAGTGATTCACTCTTTCCTATTAAACGGAGGAACTGAAACGTCTGTTGGGCCTTCTGCATTCATTTCACAAATCCTCCCGTCATAGCCCTCCTCTGTGGCTCGCTGCTCTGTGTTTTTGTGTGTTTGTGTGTGTGCAACAAACACAGCATTAGACAAAGGCAACAGTCCACTTTACTTTTCGTTACTCACGTAGCACCAGGAATGGATAAGAAGTCTTGTCCTGAGGGAAAAAAGTTTGACAACTTAGTCCACACGTGTGTGCCCAGCAAGTCACTAATGAGATCTCACCCTGATCCACCAAAAGGTGAGTTTCACTGAATTCTAATCATTTTTTTCTGCCTCTTGGGCACAAGTTTGTTCTCTCAGTGTTCTGCCTCTGTCTTGGAGTATGTCTCAGTTGTGGATTCAGCATGTCTTTACAACTTTATCATGTAGACTTTTATTTTACCTGACTACCTAATACATCAACGTTATCATCTTCTTTTTTCTTGTACAGCCGCTTATAAAATGAGTGAGCGAGTCAGACTTGAGTTCATCCTTTTTCTTTCTGAAACTTTTCTTACATGTCAGAATGCAAACTGTTTAACTGTTGAGGTAGTCAGCATGTGGCTGTCCTCCCCCCTCACAGAGCCGCCCCTGACTGTCGTGAACCAGCTCAAAGCCATAAACACCACTGTCAAGCCCACTTCGATGGTGGTGCTGAGTCCGACTCTGTGGATTTCTGTGGTCGTGGTCGTGGTGGGGTCCATCTTGGCTTTGACTCTTTGGTTTATCATATACAAGCGACAGACCAGACGCAGCAGCACCTCCGGTAAGGACAACAAGCTTTTGATGGTTTGTGTCACTTAGAGTGTTACGGTTTATAAGTTTGCCTAACAAGTGAAAGATCCCTGGTTCGATCACAGGAGGAGACACAAATCCCTTTGGGGTAGTGTCAGGAAGGGCATTCGCTGTAAAAATCTACCAAAATCATACACGCAGACCTCCCCGCTGTGACCACCGCTTGTGAAAAAGGAGGAAGCTGAAAGCGGCTTTTATAGTTGTTTAAATTCCGCTCATTAGACTAAATAGCAAAATATACATCAGATGCTTTTAATACATCTAGTGATCTAGAGAAGTTATAAGAGGTCTTTTCCTAAGATACATATTTTACAAGACAACATGGTTTTTGAAGCTGTGGAGAGAAGTCGGTTTACTTAAAAAGAGGAGATCTGACACGCAGAGCTGACAGTCGGGTGGAGGAAACAGGGCTGCAGAAGGGCAGGTGATGAACTGTGACGTTCAGCACAGTAGAAACTCCACAGTTTCTGTTCTCTTCTTCTCACTTGTCCCAAGGGTCAGTCCCGCTCCCTTACCATCTATTCTGGTTTCAGCACACATCCGCTGGTTGGGCAAGAAAACGTAGGCACCCCCCGCACAACATTGAAAACACATAAACAGACTCTTCCGTGCCAGAGGTTGTACAGGGCTGTGAAAAAGTATTTGGCCCCTTCCTTATTTTTTGTGTGTTTTTGCTTGGTTATATTTATATGTTTCAGGTCAACTAACAAATTTTAACATTATTAAATACAAAATGATGTTTTGAAATGATTATTTCCCTTCTTAAGGGGAAAAAGTTATCCAAACCATATGTGAAAAAAGTAATTGTTTGCTCAAAAAATTAAATAGAACCGGTATGACAAAGTGAAGTAGGCTGAAAGATCTCAAACCAGCACAGCATGCCACCATCTAAAAAAACTCTGAGAGACAAAGTCATTGATATCTATTTGATTACACATTCTATTAAATTTTATTTATCCAGCGCCAAATCACAACAAAAGTGGCCTCAAGGCGCTTTATATTGTAAAGTAGACCCTACAATAATAGACGGAGAGAAAACCCCAACAATCATATGACCCCCTATGAGCAAGCACTTTGGTGACAGTAGGAAGGAAAAACTCCCGTTTAACAGGAAGAAACCTCCAGCAGAACCAGACTCAGGGAGGGGCGACAATCTGCCATGACCAATTGGGGAGAGAGAAGGAAGACAGAATAAAAGACATGCTGTGGAAGAGAGCCACGGATTAATAACAAGTATGATTCAATGCAGAGAGGTCTATCAACACAACAAAGCAATTTTGAAAACTTTGGAACTCCACTGAACCACGGTGAGAGCCATTATCCACAAATAGAGAAAACGTGGAGCAGTGGTGAACTTTCCCAGGATTGGCTGGCCCACCAAAATTACTCCAAGAGCGCATCCATCACTCATCCAGGAGGTCACAAAATAACCCAGAACAGCATCTAAAGAACTGCAGGCCTCACTTTCCTTAGTTAGGGGAAGTTCATGGTTCAACAATAAGAAAGATACTGGGCAAAAAATGGCATCCATGGAAGAGTTCCAAGATGAAAACCACTGCTGACCAAAAAGAACAAAAGGACTCGTCTCATATTTGCCAAAA
Organism: Mchenga conophoros; assembly: GCF_057382185.1. NCBI lineage: Eukaryota > Metazoa > Chordata > Actinopteri > Cichliformes > Cichlidae > Mchenga > Mchenga conophoros. Next base: position 14,375,616 of record NC_140529.1, read on the forward strand.
AACCTCTGGGAAAATATTCTGTGGACTGATGAGACAAAAAATTATTATTTTTTTAAGATTTGTGTCCTGTTATGTCTGGCATTAACGAACACAGGAGTTCATAAAGACAACATCATAACAACAGTTAACTATGGTGTTGGTAGTGTGACAGTCTGGGGCTGTTGCTGCTTCAGGACATGGATAACTTGCTGTAATCAATGGAACCATAGAATCTGCTGTCTAGCAGTAAATCCTGAAGGACAATGTCCGACCATCAGCTCATGGCCTGAAGCTCAAGTGCACTTGGGTTATGCAGCAGGACAATGATCTGAAACACACCAGCAAGTCCCCTCTGAATGACTCCAGAAATCTAAAATAAATGTTTTAGAGTGGCCTAGTCAAAGTCTGAGCTTAAATCCAATTGAGATCTTTTGGCATTCATGCCTGAAAACCCTCCAGTGTGTCTGAATTAAAACAAGTCTGCAAAGAAGAGTGGGCCAAAATTCCTCCACAGTGATGGGGAAGACTCATTGGCAGTTATCACAAACGCTTCATTGCAGTTGTTGCTGCCAAAGGTGGCACAGCCTGTTATTAGGTTTCTGGGAAATGACTTTTTCATACAGGGCCATGCATGTTTGGATAGCTTTTTTCCCTTGATAAATGAATCCATTATAATAACAGCATTTTGTATTTACTCAGGTTTTCTTCGTCAAATACTAAAATGCGTTTGATAATCCCAAATACGCAGCTGTGACAAACATGCAAAAAAACTAAGAAATCAGAAAGGGGTGCAATTACTTTCTCACAGCACTGCATAGCCCGAGGCTGAACATTTGAATGCTACAGATTTACTTTGTGAAAACACAAAACCTGTGAAACTAAAACTGACAGTCTGACAGCCAACAGCAGCTGCTTTTAAAGGCTTCTGTGTCTGATGATGGCCTGAATCAGACACACGAGTTTTTGTGTTTCGTAAATACACCAACATGACTGTGGCCATTTTTTTCAATCTCCTGGAATGCAGCTCTTATTCAGCCTTAACTTAATTTAAAAAAAGAGGAAAAACAAAGAAAGGGCTGAGGAGAAGCTCAAGTCACTTGGGCATCCTTTGCGTCAGTGAATAATCTGTCGACTCACACCTCTTACCACAGGAAATATGGAATGTAAAAACATTACTGCTTAGCTGCGTTTTGTTGCAGTGCAGTAGTTCAAACATTTTAGTTGCACGCCTACATTTTTCCCAATCTTTACTTTGATAACAGCTCGTGCTGAGCTTTTTTTTTTTTAAAGTCACAGTAAAGTTTTCTCTAAGAGATGAAAAATTTGGAATTTAGCAAATAGGATGTAAATTAAAAATCATATATGCAAATTAATATTTAATTTAAATTGTCAGGAGGTTCACTGAACAATCAACTAAAAAAAATAGAATTTTGTGGCAATTTTTTTAATGGTACAGCCTTTAAAGGGGCAATATATTCATCCCAGGCCCGCAGTTCTGCCTGTGAGAAGTCCCGCCCACTTTCTGTGCAAACCTTCTGTTTTTGAGGGGCAACCAGTCAGAAGTCCTCTTTTTCATACAGAGGATTTATATACTCATCAATCTCATGACCTCGTTAACTGTTTTGATAGACATTCGTTTAATTATTTTAAAGCATGTTATGAACCTTTAATTTAAAGAAAAACACGATTACCTTTAATATATAAAAAGCACCTTATTGATCAATTGAGGAAATAAGGGGGGGGGGGTATAATGTTGTGAATGGCTGAGGAGTCTTTCAGCGTGAACGTTCAGTGACAGTTTTTCTGTTGTTTGTGTCACAGAGGATGGCATGCCAAGACAGGAACTTCTTCAGAAAGCGCAGCCACCTGCCAAACTGCACCCTCTGCCCTCAGAAAGAAACGGTCAAGCTGAGATATTTCAGAGAGCGGCAGAGGCCCCATCACCCTGCTCTCACGTGCACTCTGGGAGCCAAACAGGCTCAGAGTGGGAGAATGGCTTCACAGCTTGCAGGGACCTCATGATGCGTGGTGGAGCAGAGGTGGGCGGAGACTCGCCTGCATGCAGCACAATGGCGGAGCACAGAATCCCACTTCCTGCCACAGAGCTGGGTGGCACTGCTTTAGTTACAACTAAAACCATGTAAGGCTGCGGGTGTGTGGTCGTACTCTTTAAGCAGGCTGTGGGGAAACACATTTGTTTGCTCACTAACATTGTGGCCACACCTCTCCCTTTTGTGGGCAAAAAGCAAGTTCATTAAACCTTAGAGTGAAGACTTGGCTTCAGGTTGGGGTACAGCTTTCATGAGTACTGAGAGGGGTCTCCATGAAATGTGAGGTCGAAGTAATATTCTCTAAAGAGATGAAAACACACCTGTGTTCTTAAAAACGTATATCCACTGCATTTATACTGCACGTTGTACTCAGTATACTGAGATTTCTGTGTTTCTACCATGTTTTTATGGGTTTTTTAAAAATAAGATTACGATTTTCTACAGCTGTTTTTATTCCTCTGCACTGCTTGTGTGAAAAAAATAGTGTACCAGGTGACTGTATAGTTTGTTGTTTTTGCCGTTGTACAGGAAAAGTACAGGAACTGCTTTAAATCTTGTGTCGTATTTCAAACATGTTTTAATAAAACAAACTAAAAATCAACACAAATATTTCTGATGCTGTGAAAACGGAAAGGTAGCATCATTACAGTGCAAAATAGTCTTGATGAGTACTGTTTGGATAGAGTTCCACTGTCTTTGAAGCAGAAAAATATTTACACGATAAATATATATTTTCTTTATCACGTGTTGCTCAATCAGTGAGCTTCCTGCAGGCAACATTGAGACATAAACAGAAGGATGGCTCAAAGTAAAGAAGAGTGCACTGGGTATCCTCGTCCACGTTATCTGGATCGCTTATGGAGAAACATTTGTATATAAATATGCCGCTCTTTGTGCCACAACAGTAACTACTTAACATCTTTAAAGGATCAGTAAGGCGAGTTGATCTCAAGGCGTTAGGCTGTTGGGGATGAAGAGACGTGCTGCTGCGGCGTTGTCTCTCCAACCGATGAATGAACAAAGCTGTCCAAAGAAACCCAGCAGTCCTGAATCTAACTTGACAAACTTGTACAAAGTCTACGTCTTGTGCTGAAAGCTCTTCTATGATCACAGGTAGGTGCTCGGGTTCTCAGTGACAGCTAGGTGGAAGTACTCTGGCAGGCTGTCGCTCTGCGCGCTGCTGTTGGTCTCCCTCCGGCGGATTTTGGTGGACAGGGTCTTCCTCTTTTTGAAGCTGTCCCCTCCACGCTTCTCCAGACTTAACACGATCATCTCTGCCAGATCCTTCTGAAGCGACTGGAAGTTCTCCCTGAGACAGTAACATTGTTTTAGATTATTGTGTAATGATGTAAAACTAAAATTAGGTATCACGCAGGTTCTGAAAAAAAATGTGGAACGGTAAAATATAAATTGAAAACCAAATGCTAGCCTACAATATATTTTATCTAATATTCAATCTGTCTAAAAGAAAACTACATTACAAGGGGGAACTGCTCTTTATGAACTCAGTGTGCATAACATCGGACAAGCTTTGAACCATCCCTTAGATCCATAGGTTTTTTGGATTGTGCCACAATTATGTAATTTTGTCAGATCAAATATTTTAAATGTGACTGAAGTGCAGACTTGCAGCTTTAAAACAAGGGGTTTAACAAAAACTATTGTATTACAAAGGCTCAAAAGTCATTGGACAGCTGACTGACAAGCTAGCTATTTCACTACCTACAAGCAGACGAATGATGAAAAATGTTTTCAACAATTTGGAGCCTTCTTTGTGATATTTTTTCTTTCATAATATGAAAAATACTTTCAGTGAGTGCCAGGTCTGAACTTCAGGCTGACCAGTTTGACTCTTTTACTGTAACATGTCCACAGGGTAGTCTGGTATTGTCTCGCTAAAACAAGCAAGGCTGGAAAAGCAGTTATCTGAGTGGCAGCATGTATTACGCCAACATCCGCATAATTCATCCTTATGTAGTAACTTTTTAAAAAATTTACAGTTAATTAGTCTATCAATTAACAAATGAAGCACTTTAAAGTAGGTGGTAATCTAACAATATAAAGAACATACATTATTTATTAAATCATAATACTGTTTACGTATTGTGTTCAGGGTATACCAGAGTTCTTCAACAGTTTGTGTAAAAATTCTTTATTGATAGGACTTTACTCACGCGCTCGGTGGCGTCGGCAGGTTGTAACTTCCCCCGGTCACGCCTGTTAACCAGTATGTCATCATTTTTCCTTTACCCTGTGGGTGAAGTGCAGACAAACACAAACACTCACACACACTCGTGACCTCAGTTTGTGTGGTATGGCATTTAAAGTAAATAAGTAAGTTAAAAAGCCCAACACCACCCAGCTCACCTTCAGATACGTCTCTCCTCGTTTTTCATACTCAAACTTGCAGTCCGTCCTCTGCAGGATGTTGATGGTAGACTGGCTGACATGAATTCTCAGAGCTGGAAAGATGATGTGAAAAGCAGCCATCGGACTCTGTGCTTGCATCTGCCCTCCCTTTGTGCCAATTCAAGCTAAGCGCCTAAGCTGCCAGTGTTGTGAGTGTGTAAAATGTGTGTGGTTGTCTTACGCAGGCCTGTGGACTCCATCCGTGAAGCCGTGTTAACCGTATCTCCAAAGAGACAGTAGCGAGGCATCTTCTTCCCCACCACTCCTGCTGCACATGGTCCTGGACACAATTACATAACAAGATTCAATTTATGCTTCCTTTAAAAAAAATGTATTTAGTTTTTTATTAGCATATAATTAACATTAACCTACACGTATATTATTTGGCCACTAGATGTCAGCAGCTCCATGACAGACAAAGGAAAACCGAGTTTGAGGGCTACACACAGAGAGGTCTAAACTTAATGGTTTATAGAATTTTTAGGAGAACATAAACAAACATGAAATTATGCTGGACTTCTGGGATGTGCAAACTGATATTTCCACTAATGCACCCCCATACATCAGAGATAGACAATTATGAACTGAGTGCTTGCTGCTGAACAGCTGGACGATACCTATACCTCTTTAATCTGGAGGATGTGGCACATCCATGTTTGCAAAAAAAAAGAAAAAAAAAGAAAGAATGTTTGGATTCATCTGACTACAAAATACTTTTTCACTTTGTCTCAGTCCATTTTAAATGAGTTTTGGCTTAGCATAGACAGAAGTGTTCCTGCATCATGTTGACGTTTGGCTTCCTTTTTACATGATAGAGTTTGTATTTGTAGATGGCACGGTCGGCTGTGCTCACAGATAATATTTTTGGAAGTGTTGCTGAGCCCATGCAGTGACAGAATCATGTCTGTGTTTAGTGCAGCGCTGCCTGAGAGTCCGAAGATCACAAGTATCTTTGTATTGATTTTCAGTCTTGGCCCTTGCACGGCGAGATTACTGCAGATATCTCAATCTGTGATCATATTATCTAGTGTAGAGATGATCAGTTTGTCGAAGTCTTCACAATTTCACTTTGAGGACCATTATTATAAAATTGTTCCATAATTTTGAGACATAAAATCTTTGCAGATCTGTGAACCTCTGCCAATCTTTACTGGTAAGAAATTCTATATTTTCTCCTCTTTTTTCCAGCTTTTTCTTGCTGCTGTTAACAAGCAGTTGCCAGGAGTTTTCATAAAATGTTACATTTATTCAATTTAAACATTTGATGTATTTTTTATTCTCTGTTGTGAACATCATTTGTGGCTTTATGAAGTTTGTAGATCATTGAACTCTGTCTTTATTTAGATTTTACACAGCATCCCAACTTTTGCAAAATTCGGATGAGACCATAGTAAAATCATTGTGAATCTCTGGTACCTGAATGTACACCAATACGGATCCATAGAGGAATCCCAGGCAGGTGCTCCAGCTCAAACGTCCCCACAAATGATAGGATGTCCAGGGCCATGTGGGCAATGTCCAATGCATGCCTGTTGCCGTTACGTTTGGGCAAACCGGATGCAACCATGTAAGCATCTCCTATTGTTTCAACCTACGAGACAATGGAAATGTAACTTATCTATAAAATCTTTGTCTTTATTCAAAAAGAAAATATTTATGTCTAACCCTAAGCACTTTCTTAGAAATGATAGATTAATGCTTAAAGAAATTGTGACCTCCTTGATAGTAGAGGCCTGGATTTCTGTTATCCTGCTAAGCTACCTTGTAGACATCATGGTGATCAAGAATGCTGTCAAAGTTCTTGTAGATTTCGTTGAGCATATCGACCACCTCCATGGGGGTGCTGTAGTAGCAGAGGGTGGTGAATCCCACAATATCACTGAAATAGATGGTGACCTCCTCAAACAGCTCTGGCTCCACACTCCCCGTTTCCTTCAGGGAACGCACCACTGGGCTATGGAGACGCAGAGAGAGTGGAAAATGTGATTACTGTCAGATATATTAATGTTACATGACTACAACATGTAAACATCCAAATACAGCATGATGGGGGTTTTCAGCCTCTACACGCAGTAAATGCTGGAGTGTAAATTCTGCGCTCAGTCATGACCAGAGATGGGTAATCTGATTACTTAAACAAGCACCGAGTGCGCAATGACGTAATGGGAAATTGACAGAGAAACTCGCGGATTCTTCCACTGACCGCTGCGGCACACCTGCACCAGGGCAAACCACCCCACTCCTGCTTTACAGGTGAAAATAGAGCAACAGGACCGCTAGTCTTTGATTTTATTTATTTTCAGCTGTGTTTTACTTGCATCTATTTGAAAGACTGAGTGTAAACACAAAAAATATTTTATTTTATGTGCTGGAATGTGCAGAAAATAGGTTTAAATGTTAAACAAATTTCTTCAAGTCAGAGAATGTTGCATATAATTTAATTTTTGCTTGATGCATAAAGTTAAAAGATTAAAACTAATAAAACAAGTTTTAAAAAGAGACTTTTCCATTTGATTACATTTTGTATGATGGATTATGCAGAAAAAGTAGAATTGGGCTGAAAGATCTATCACTTTATCACCTATTCAGGTTGTAAATCGTGTTTTTAAAAAGTAACTAAGTAATTAATTACTTTTGAAAATAAGTAATCAGTAAAGTCACGGGATTACTTTTTTGGGGAAGTAATCAGTAATTAGTTACTGATTACTTTTTTCAAGTAACTTGACCAACACTGGTCATGACTATGCAGTTATAAGGCTGCATAGTCAGATAGAATGCCCAGAAGAGACGGCGGTCATTACTTCAACAGTAAATACACAAGTGTACAATCAAATTCATGATTAGATTTGTGATGGCAAAGTCACTTTGAGGATGATAATCCATCTTGTTACAGCGCAACGAATGCTAAATCTTTTCTTCCTGAAAGGCAATCAAAGGAAAAGGTCTGTATCTCTATCCAAATAAAAATTAATGAACAACAAAAAATGGACAACAACAAGCCTCCTCCCTACAAAGCTGACCTAGCAACTTATTTCTGACCTCAAAAAGTTGGAAGCAGTTTGATGGACAATATGATTTTTCAATAGTAAACCCCAGGCCTGATATAATTCTGACCATTATAAAAGCTGGATGCTGTGCAACAAAGTATTAAGTGTTTTTAATACTTCTTAATATTTTTTCTTCTACAAAAACAAATAAAAGAATGAAGTGTGGTGATTCTATAGATTTTGCCAGGTATTGTATTACAAAATACTCCAATTACCAATCACTGATTATGATTGAAAATTTGTTATAATTATATTATGTTTATATGTTATGATACATGTGTTATATTTGATAACATTATTAATATCAGTATTCATAAATAGTGTAAATCTGCATAACCTATGTCCCTAAACAGGTGGATATTTAGAGGGGTTTGTTTTTTTTAAACAAAACCACTGCCTGCTGCTGCTAAACCTGCTTATTTTTACTAGAGATGGCACGATACCACTTTTTTATGTCCGATACCGATACCGATATCACAAATTTGGATATCTGCCGATACCGATATGAATCCGATATAGTGTTTTTTAATCAACAAAACTGTTTTTTTTAAATATCTTGCTGCATTTTGTATAAGTTCATACTCAAGTTTAAAACAACAACTACACTAAAGCTATTCTGTTATACCTATATGCAAAAAAAAAAAATTCATAGTTCAGCAATACTGATCAATCTAATAAACTTAAACCTGCACCATCCTCCCTATTCTGGTATTTTAAAGAGTACTTAGCGTAAATATTAAGCAACCTAACTAATAGGGTTCCAACTCCCAGCAACAACAAAAATAAATAAATAAAAAATAGGGAACCACCCCTCACGCTCCACCTCATGATGCTTAATCAACGTAATCAACCTTAATTTGATGCAGTGTGAAAAAAAAAATGCACAGAAATCAATTATTTTTCAAGAAATATTAAATAGATTCAACATCTTTCTTCAACAAAATTGCAGACTGCACAGATGGTACCTTCCCAAAGGAAAAAGTACTATAGCTTACTAGGGTATATATATTAGACTTAATAGTTACTATATACAGTAATTGACTTCTATTCATTTTACATCAAATTAAAACTTTGGGTGTAAGATTCGGATAATTATTTATTAAAAGCTAGACATTTTAAATGAGAATAAGAAAGAAAAGTATGTCTTTGTGCCCCCTTTTCCCTGTTAATGCCCTATCGGGCCCCCTGGCTAAACTTGCTAGATCCGCCCCTGCACAGTTACCAGCCGTCAGCTATGTAGAAAAAGGTCCTCGAGTAGAAAGTAATATTAAATAAATTCTAACAACAGCTGATCAAGCTTAAACGTGCTGCTGTTGTTCAGCCGCTGGTTTCCTCTTTCTGGTGCAAAGTGGGCCAAAAACAAACCAGAGAGACGGACTCGCGACAGAAAAGCCGATCAGCTGATCATTAAGCAGTTTCATGATTGAAGTAGCAGCAAGAAGAGGCAGTCGCTCCATATATCGTTTGTTAAGCTTAACGCAGGAATGCTTTACAAACATTCAGAGATGGACTTACACACTTGCTTTACTTCTCTCGGGGATAACTTTGTCGGCGATGAAATGCCGGGTTGCTAGCGAAGCTCCACATGCTATCCAGACCACCGACAGGTCCCGCATGCCACAGCCGCTCTATCACGTGATGCATACTGCTCCGACGTGCTAACGTTCTGAGGTGAGTTACGGCGTGTTGCAAGTTTTGTGAGGTGCTTTCGTGATATTTAATGGATCGGATTACATTTTTTATTTTTGTCAGATATCCGATCCAGTAATTTAGGTCAGTATCGGACCGATACCGATACGTACGGAGCCCCCCAGGGGACATGGGAGAAAAAAAATTAGGGAGGAAAAAAAAAAATTAGGGAGAAAAAAAAAATTAAGATGGACTTTTGCGAGATCTCGCAAAAGTATTGCGAGATCTCGCAAAAGTATTGCGAGCGCTCGCAAAAGTACTGCGAGATCTCGCAAAACTCCAACAATGGCGGCAGCTACTTAGTTGTAATATTACTCTTTCTGGGTCACAAAATACACTTTTAAGATATTTTGAGGCGTGAATGTAGTTGTGTAAACGTCAGATACCTGCTCGGTTTACAAGACATCACATATTTGCAAAAGAGCTCCGACGTTTTTGGAGATCTGACACCCACTAGCTCGAAGCTAACGGGAGGTCGAGACCTACTACAGCCGGGAGGAACACCGCTTTCCCGGCACATCGTGCCTCGACCTCCCGGTCGGCTTCGAGCTGGCGGCCTCCGAAGAATGCGGCTAAAACTTTTGCGAGCGCTCGCAATACTTTTGCGAGCGCTCGCAAAAGTCCGTCTTAATTTTTTTTTTCCTCCCTAATTTTTTTTTTTTCCTCCCTAATTTTTTTTTTTTTCCTCCGTAATTTTTTTTTTCTCCCATGTCCCCTGGGGGGCTCCGTAGATACGTAATATCGGATCGGTCCATCTCTAATTTTTACATATGTGGTGTGCAACACTATAATCAGCACAACATATACAGAAACACTGTAATGAGGAGGAGAATGCAGACTTGAAAGTTCCTGGTGTCAGATGCCTCTGAGTCAGCTGAGTGTAAAAACCCACCCAGGAAGAAGCATAAAGTTGAGGCGATCCGCTCTGTCCCTCTCAGCTTTGTACAAAGCCGTTCTCTCCTCCACGAGCTTCTCCAAAGTCCTGGAGTACATCTGCAGACGACGGATCAGGTTGTCCATGTACGTCTCTGTGGCTTGGTTATGGAGGTTACTGCATCAGATCAAAAATGTTTTATATCACCATATCAGCTGTTACTGCTACTTACTGCTCTTCATTTAAGAGAATATGACAGAAAGACGTATTTTGAGGAAAACCTCCTCACTTGGGTCTTTGAGGTGAGGTGTTTGGCAGTTAGTTCGGAATGTGTCAAGTTATAAAAATGAATCGAAGCCACACCGAAGAAACACACAATGGGAATCTACCTGAAAATATTTCCAAGCGTTAACTCGATTCTTTTAAAATCTGGCCTCAGTTCTGGGTCTTCCTCCCAGCAATTCTTTATCAGTGTGTACAGCTGTATAGACACAGAGATACACACAAAACACGCATAAAAAACACAAAGAAAAAAAAGAAGAGGAAAGTGTTTTTTATATACTTCATTTAGTTGAATGGATCCATATAACTTTATAAACTCTATAAGAATCAGGGTGTGTTGCTGTAACAGCTCCTTTGCGTTTGAAAGGCTTTTTTTTTTACCTCAATCTCTCTGTCTGACACACCCTCAAAGTTCAGGTCAGGTCTGAAGACATTGTGCCCGATAGGATGCTGCAATCTGTAGATCTTCTCTGTGGGTTTGCACAGCGGTCAGTTAAACAAGATAAGTATGGGACACACGTTACTCTGTGACCTCTGTGTTTCACAGTGTGCCGAATTTTGCATCTTGTATGTGTAAAATGGTCTTTAAATCAACGAAAACCGACTGACAAAGACAGAAATACATTTTTTCAGTTCTGCTGTTTATGGCTGTATAATGGTGGCCTACCTCTAACATCAGTGCAGTACTCTGTGTAGAAAGGGGCTTGTCTCATAACAATCTCATGGGCAATGATGGCATAGCTGTAGACATCGCCTTTTGGAGACACCCCAAATTTACGAAGATGCTCCGGGGCGGTCCACAAATCTGATTGGACAGAAAACCAGCACCATCAGTTTATCATCAGTTACTTTCACCAATCAGAATCACACCTTTCAATGTCAGACACATTTTTCAAATATATTAATTCTATGTTTAAATCTGCAGCTACCCTAACCCTGAACATAAGTTCAGCATTTACAAAGTCAGCCCCCTTCATCTGACTTCCCCTTGTAGCCAGTGCTCATCTTAGCCTGGCTTATTAGAATGTTCGTCAGACATATCTTCCTCCGCTGTCTTGCAGTACTTTGAACAAAAAATAAGAAGACTTATCTGAAATTACACGTAACCCAGTGAGCTGCTGCTGGAGCAAAGAAAAAGGTTAACTAGTCTTTGACAGCCAAGCCACAGGCGGTGCAATATTTCCTCAGCCTGACAGAAACAGATAGTGACTCTCTATTGGAGATCCTTACTGTGTGTCTCTATGGGAGCTTTGTACAGGGATCTCCAGCTGCCCCTGAAGCCTATTACAGGTACAGTAGACAAAGCAACACCTCTGACTATTCATAGTTGATGTGTTTGAAAAGATAATAATAGTGATCCTTCAGCAATGATGGAAAGTCAGGCAAAGAGATTAACTGTTTACCTGCAGAATGAGTCCTGATTACATCTAACAGGCCAAACAATCCTGACTTTATCCAGCAGCCTCTACAGAAGTTACTGAGACCTCACCCCAGTTTCCTGAGCCAGCCTGGCTGCATTTTCTGCTTCCCTGCAGACCTCAGACCCGCCACTGCTGTTACAAGGTCCTGGGTCATGGAGTAGAAGCTCCTCGGCAGTGTTACTGTTACAACCCTTACAAATGAGAGCAATCTCTTTTGTTTTTTAAAACAATTGTCCAAGTGTGGAGAATCCACTGGTGAAAAAAAGTCTATGTCTGGCTGGTCAAGGAGAACTTTAAAATAGCATCTATGCTACTCTGTGAAGTAACATGGACGCCATTTAAAACCAAGGTGATTGCTGTTTATGATAGAGATGCTGCTGCTATGTGTCGCAGCCAAATAGCAAAATTCTGCTATGTGGCTCCGAAAGTCGATCAGACCCTGCCCCCTCCAAAACAGGATGGAGTCTTACCCAAAGAAATTTTGCATTTTTTTTTTTGTGTCTACAGCTACTGTAGAGGTTCTACAGCAATACAATAGTGTCACGTTGTTCTTCAGTTAAAAATTCTGTGTTCTGATTTCATTAGTAGCCTATTTAACTCCTGAGAGTACTTTAAAATAACTCTCTGAATTAAAAGCTGTTTTTTTTCCCTAGTTTATACCTTTTATAATTGTTGTGTGTTTTGTGCCAGTTTGCTGCCAGAAAACTAATTTGTTTTTCCTTCCCAGTCTTTTTTCCTCACACTGACTTCAGAAGTCAGAGAAAAACTAACAAGAAAAGCTTGTCATGATTTAGTCATGCATTGCAGTCGCCGTAAGGTAATGTCGGAGGCCAAACCAGTCATATCGTTGCTTTAGTTAAGCTAATGTTTATATTTGATTAACATAAATCCTGGACAGTTTATGAGGGGAGGATTATTATTCAAGGAAGTCAGAATACCAGGAGCAAACCCATGCAATCAGAGGGAGAAGAGGCAAACCCTGCACAGAATGGCCACAGCCAACGGGGAGGTTGGCTGATGCTGTGATGTGACGGTGCTAACCACCACATCACTGTGCTCACCTGACCACAGACATGTCATCCCAAGCTCAACCAACAGGTAAAGCAAGAGCAAGGCAACAATGACCATTAGAGAGCCGTCAGTCTAACCCATGCTGGCAACCCTCATTAGAGAAGGATGATACAACCCAAGCATATAAAACACAATTAACCCAGTTAAACTCTCTAAGTCAAGAAATGATATGATTAAATTAAAATCAAGAAATACACTCCAAAAGCTTCAAACACTCAAAACTCTCACACAAACACTCAGAACAGAGCAGGATTCTAACTCAGCAGGAGCTTTTAGGAGAAAACGATGATCTCAGAGCTTAGATCAATACTCAGCCACACTGATAACATTTTTTTAAAGCTTACCTTTTCCTGTATTTAGCATGGTGTTGCAGCCAAAGTCAGTGATCTTGACCACCATACGGTTGTCGACAACACAGTTGGAGGACTTGAGGCGGCCGTGGACTGCAATATTGCTTGAGTGGAGATATGACATGCCCTATCGAATATATACAGCAGAGCAGTGGTTATTATTTGCTATTTCAACAATTTTTTATCATGTGTTCTGGTTGTTTTTTCTCTTAAGAAAATCCTGAAATTATATGTTGTTGAAACAAAATATGTGCTGGAGGTGCTTTAAATGTGGTATTTAAAAACAAACCAGTTACCCAAAAGAAAACAGGCAAAATAAAAATAAAAGAAAGCATTTAATAAATCACATACTCAGAAAGGCAACTTAAAGAAACAATACCTTTGCTATGTCATACATGACTGATATTTTAAACTCCATATCCATGAATGTTTCATCTGGGTAAGAGATCCTGTCACTGAGAATGTACTGGGGGGAAAAACATGAGCAAATTCAGGTTTTAGCATTTTTGGAAACTGAAACAAGTCTGTGTGTGAGAGAGTCTGAATCATATGCATTCATACACACTATAAGTGTTCTTTAAACACTGAGTGTCCATAACTTATCAACAAGTGAACATCAAAGTCACTGTGAACTATGTGAGCACTGAAAAGTCAAATCAGCATAGAGTCAAAAATTGTGTTTTTCTGCATGCAGTGTGACAAAAAGCAGACACAAAGCTCAAATCATCTCAAATTAGTTCTTTGAACTTTGTAATCAAACGGCCTCCACATCACCAAATCTCAATCCAGTCGAGCACCGTTGGGAACAGCAGGTGTAACTAATGAAGTGGCTGGTGAGTGCATTTCTGTGCTCATGGGTGTTTGTTTTTTTTATTGTTATACAGATTAGAAAACAATCTAAACGATAAGATAAACTGATTTACAAACAGAAATCCCAGCAGCAGGACCTGATATGAAGGTAGAAACAGTGTGTGAACGTTGCTCTGCTCTTACCCTGAGGGAGCCCCTCTGACACAGCTCAAACACACCGTACACACCATATTCAAACTTCACTGTGCCATAAAATTTGGTCAGATTGTAGTAGTCAATGCGCAGCAGCTGGAACATGAAGACAGTCGCAGGGAGAGTTAATTATTTTTTATGTACTTTTATTAACCTCTAAGATAAAACGCAGAGTTATCTTACAGTGTTGAGCTCAATCCTCTGGTCCTCGGTGAAGTCTCCCTCTGTGGTTTTCAGCTCTTTCATGATTACAGGCTGGAGAACACAGAGAAAAGGACCGACATGATCATTTCCCTTTGAATCTTTTTAAAATCAGATATCAATTTTTTGGATTGCTGATACCTTCTTGTCGTAGCGGCCTCGCTGCCTGAAGTATATACTGTCCTTCCTCTTATCTTCATCAATCTGTTTCATAAACACACACATACATTCTTATCTTGAACTGCCATAGATCTGAAAGCTTTTTACATACATTTTAGGACAGGTTTTATTTTCAATAAGATAGCTGCAGATGTATGGCCCTGTTCTAACACAAGAATCACTGAGCAAACAGGTCCAAAACAGAGCAGGCATCCATGACTTAACATTCACCTTCCTTCTAGGTGTATCATGTTCAACATGGGCTGCAAAGCAGCTTGCAGAGGCATTAAGATCATCTGTTATCACCTGGGATTGTGTGACTCTTGGACATCAGTTTCACTTTTTATTGAACTTTAACAATTTAGCACATACTCTGACATTTTCATGTAGTCATATCTTATTTATCTTGTTTAATGCGTATCAAAAAAAAAGCCTTACTGTGTCATAGAGCTGCATTTTTTCAGCAGTCAGGGAATAAAATCTGGAGTTAAAGTTTGCTGATGAGAGCATTTACCTTCAGAGACACTTCCTTCTCATCCAGAGGGCCAATCAGGTGAGGTTCGATGTGAGACCATTTCTTCTGTAGACAGCGTTCTTTCCTGTTCTGCCTGTCAGTAAAAAAATATTTTTAAAAAGCATGCAGTAAATGATCGTATATGTTTACTGCATAATAAGATGTTGTTGCGCCAGGTTGAAAAACACAAGGCAGTATTTGCCACAGAGCTGTTACCCTGTCCTCCTTTACCTAAATAAGGCAAACACTGCCTCATTTTTTCAGCTCAGCTCTAGTGATGCACTTGTGCTAAAATGTGACATGCAGCTCTTCTACCACAACTGGGAAATGAATCTGCAGTTTACCTGTAGAAGATAAGAGCGACTCCCGTCACCACCACAACGCTGAGACTCAGAACAATCACAATGATTTCCTGCATGTCAAACTCTGAAAGCAGACATGCATGAATAGAGTAGAAGATTCAGAGCTTTGCCTTGAATAAAGCATTAAATCATTCTGTAAATTATTCTGCAAAAAGTTCATGTGTGTTTTACCATCCGGCATCTTTGGCTCGTCAGGAGGCAGCTTGTTTCCTGCCCACGGCAGAGTGGGGTTTTGGGTGTAATTGATGGTTTTATTTAGTGATGTATCAAACAATAGCAGAGTTTTATACTACAGAGGAAGAGAGAGAGGAAAAATGTAAGGAAAAAAAACAGCTATTCACTTTTAATGCAGCAGTGTTAACTGATTAATAAACAAAGGTTTCACCTTGGCAGTGTTAGCTGATGTGTAAATGATTGAGAAGTTAACATCTCTGTCCCCATATTCATCAAGCACATAGTGTCCTCCCATACCTGCTTGCACACACAATCATATAAACAAGACAATAAAACATTTTTGCATTGTGCTTTTCCAAAAAGTTTCATTTAAAAAAAATGCTTTGACTCAATGTTACCTAAAAATTTGACATGAAAAACTGCAAATAATTATTTCATTATCAATAAATTCTGTTTATATCCTTTATTAACTGTTAGGTAATTGCAGCTATACAACATGAGAAATCTGCATTTCTGAAAGTCAAAGTTGATCTTTTGAAGCTTTGTTTTTTCTTTTTTACACAATAACTACAAAACATAGAGATTCTATATACTCCAATCAAAATTATTGCCAGCTGAACGGATTAACAGATAAATCACACACAAATTACAAAAAGCACTACTCGAAAAATTAAAGTAATGATTAGGGTGGCAAGAACTGCTGCTCCTGGAGTGGCCACTGGAGGTTGTCTCCTAAAGTGACTCAATCCTTATAGACTCCCATGTTTAAAAGCCCAAAAACTACTCATCCATTTGTATTTTGTTAAAACGTAAAGTTCAGGATGTGGCTGCTTTGACTGCTGACGACGGTAACACTTTCATAAGTGGAAACTTGATTTATTGTATACATGCATAAAATAATACACGTGAAACTTAAATTGTTCTATGAATGTTCAAAGAGGGATTCTTCCTGGCCCTACCTTTCACAATAAAACATGTGACTGCTGTAAATAAAATTGATTGGTAGAGGCAGGATACACATAACTCATAACGCATAGAGACAGACAACCATTCACACCTATGGGCAGTTTAGAGTTACCAATTAACCTAACCCCTCACATGACTACATGTCTTTGGACTGTGGGCGGAAGCCGGAGTGCCCGTAGAGAACCCACGCAAACAGAAAGACCCCGCCCTGATGGTTGAAATGAACTCAGGACCTTCTTGCTGTGAGGGAACAGTGCTCACCACCGTGCCATTGTCCTGCCCTGATAGATTCCTAACGTTATATATAACAAACAACAGTTATGTGAATTAAACAATTGAAAAGCTGTTTATTTGTGACTGCAGTAATGACAGAAAGCATGTGTATTTTCATACAAGCGTAGAACAAATCAAACCTCCATGTAGAAATCAAGAGGTGACAATCACTTCTGGCTACAAAAAAAGAAGCCATTTTCCAAAACCCCTGACATGCAGGCTTCATAAAACTGAGCCCAGAAGCAGGTGACCTTATGGTGACTCATCCATCTTTTATATACAGTCTGTGGCATCCCATTATTGCTGTAGTCGGTACAGAAAAATAAATCACAATGGAATCGTTTTCATACCTGTACCTTTTAACCATAAAGAAAAATCCAGAAGACCGACTGACCCTTTTACTTGGGTACAAGTAAGAGGGCAGGATAAGAGTTAGCCAGAAAACAATAAAAGTTACCATAAAACAAAAGATCAAGGGCTGTAAATACTCACTTTGATCTCATACTCTGTATCTTGGAGGACAATCTCCACATTACAGTGAGCTGAACTGCAGTAAATATTAACTTGAAGAAAAAACAAGCAATGAAAATCTCTTTATCCTTTCAAAGTCATCTGAAGTCATCTTCAGGCATGATTGGTTTTGTTGTATGATAGCATCCAAAACCTCAACACAGAGCAGCAGAATTTAAAAAAGAGACGGCGGTTGTGTTTTAATGTGAAAGCCATCTTTGTTCCTCAGCTGCAGTCAAACGTTGATCTAAGCAACATCAATCTTGTGGGCATAAAATAAAAGAATGTTTAACTCATCCTTCTTATTTCAGCTACTTGAATAGGCATGGTGTCCTCCCGGATACTGCTTATCACAGTCCTCCGGCATTCTGCCTCCAGCTGTGTTATCTCTGGTCATACGCACCATAAAATGAGATGTTTCCAAATGGGTTGTCACCCAGAGAGCCATTGTCGGTCCCGTTGTATTTTTGCATGCTGAGCATCCTCTCTCTGAGTGCTTTACCAAACAGCAGAGTCCCATCATGATATCCAGCCACATAATCATTTATCTGCACGAAAGAATGGACGATAAAAGACCGAGCAGTTACTTCATGTGGTCTTCTTTCTAAACTTGAGGTGCGACTCACCGTTTCATTGAATGAAGAGCTAGAGGTGTAGTTTCTCTGCGGCAGAGTGACCACTAAGACACTTTCCATACCCGCAGAAGATGTGGTGTTTAAATAATAATCAGGGCTGAATGAAGGAAAATAGTTTCTTAGTATTAAGATTTCTTGATTCCCACTTAATAAAAACATTGTGGTAGCAGTGCATATGTGAAACAATAAATTCATGTCCAGGCTTACTTGTACACATCTATGAGAATAAACAGGAAGTCTTTGGGAATCTGGCCCACCAGCTCCTTTACTGAAATCATCTCATCAGTGTTCCCACATAAGATTAAAACTGAAAGAAATAAATCAGTTTTACAGTAAGCAAGAAGGAAAATTCTTCAGCTGTCTTTGTGCACTTCTTCAGTCAGACTACTGGTTGTTCAGCTCTTTCAGTCTTGACTACTGCTTAAATAATCAACTTACAATGAAATCCCCAGAGGACCAAGGCATTTTCTGCTTTATTAAAAAAACTATAAATTCTCAAAAACAGACAAAAATATATATATTCACTGTTGCTGTGTCTTTTCGGAGACTGGAACAATTTTTTCAGGCCCTCCTCTCCATGAATTGCCTCTGTGTTTGTGCCCAGCATAAACTTGTTATTTTGTGCCGTCAGTGCGTTGATATACCTGTGGCAAAGCAATGAAACAAATCAAAAAGCTGGTTTATGCTGGAGTACAAATGAAACAACAGATCTTATCCATAATCACTTGAGTTTGGCTCACCAGAAGCAGTCCTCAGATGCATTGTTGGTTTTCTTATAGACGTAGAATCGGCTCCACGGCTCCTTGAATGGCAGAGTTTCATTCAGAAAGTGAAGGAAAAAGTCACAGATCTTTCGTGCTGGAGGCAGAATTCGGGTTAGTTTAGGCTTGTAGTCACAAGAGAGGCCAAAACTTCCAGCAGAGATGATGGGAATGGTTAAACGCAGACCAATGTTTTCACTGGAGAAAAACAAACGGGCAAAAATTAAAAACTCATGAATTAAAAAATCTCCTGAAAGTAAAAGAAAAAGATCCATACTTACTCTACTAACTGATAGGTGGCATATGTGCAGGAAGGCCCCAGCATGACACATCCAACTTCACCATTAGCCTGAAGAAAGTTACAACTGCATTAAGGAAAATGAACTTCAGAGCAGTTACTTCACAGTCTGGTACTTGCATTTAGTCTTTTTGCTTCAATTCCTCCTAGCTCTGTAATTTTGCAATATTTCCCCAAATCCATTTCATTAGTCCCCAGTAAAATTGGACAAATCTGTTGCTCTTGACTGTGCTGGAGGAAGCAGTATCAGCTGTTTGGCCTAATGTCAGCTGCACTGACTGAGTTCACTATGTGGCATGCTTTGTCTACATTGCACTGTGCTTCTATTTAGCCTGGTGTTTGTGGTGATACTTGTATCTTGACATTCCACTAATTTATAAGTATCATAACTTCTATATCACCAAACCCTCTGGTAAACTTCCTCTTTAGCTCAGCTGCCTCTGTGACCGATGCACACAGTTACCTTCCAATCTAAACCAAACAAAGCTCATAGTTTAATCTCTTGCAAGTGATGGCAGTATCATCTTCACATAATCAATGAGTCTGTGGCATCAAGCACAAGTCATCAAGTCATCCTGCCCCCAACACCACTCAGAAAAATATTTCAGTATTTCTCTGATCTCTTTCACTTCTGCCCCCTTCCTCTCAAATCTCTGCTCGTCTGACACTGGACACTTGTCAGATAATATCTCCAAGCTGCAGACCTTATATACTGACTGTTGTTTACCTGAGGTCTATACTGTATGACTTTTTGGTACATAAAATGGGCAAAAGTATTGGGTCATTCTGTCTGCCTTTACAATCACTGATGAAAGAGTGGGTTGTTCTAAAGAGCTCGCTGAATTCAGACGTGCCACTGTAATAGGATGTCATCATTGCAAGAAGTCAGTTCATAAATTTCTTCCCTCCTAGATCCTCTATGATCAGATGTAAGTGTTTTTATTGCAAAGTGGAAGCATTTAGGGAGCAAAAGAGTTCCCAATCCCTTCTGGCATTAACATCAGCATAAAAACTGTCCACCGGGAGCTTCATGGCACCTTCTCTAGATGTAACATGTAGATGTCCCATTACTTTTGTTCATATATGAGGAAAGGTTATTTTACAAATCAAATATAAATATTACTATTATTATTATTTGAATTATGACGAATAACAGTGGTGACATTTATGGAAAAAGTCTATAGAGAGCTGAGGTCATCACTGATTTCTTTGTTTTCTACAGATGATGTTTTAGAAATAATATTTTCATGCATCCCCAAGAAATGAAAATGTCCATTCACGATGTTAAGTTCATGTTTACAACTAGAACTGTCCTGCTGTGTGTAATGATGCCAGTTACAAGCCAATTTAAGCATAACAACCTCAAACCATCAGTAGTTGCAGAACTGCAAAAACCCCTCAGACCTATTTACAAGATCTAAAACAAAGGCTTTAAAAAAAACTCAGGGGCTTTAGGAACAAGAAAATCACATCAGAAAGTGTTATGTCTGATTGTGCCCACTATGTTTAAGCAAGTAACCACACTTACGTTTAGTTTCTTGAGTATTGTCAACCCCTCGCACGTGCTGCTCCCGCAGCCCTGCCGCTTGTACAAGTTGGTGTTGAACCCATTGAAGTTAGCAGTCAAAGTGAAGTCTAAACCTTGTGTCATGGAAAACAAATTGATAAGAGTTATGAATGTCGGAAAACAATGAGATTAGATTAGTCTGACACTGGCAAAAATAGGTCTAATGGTTGAATTTGCATCAGAAGCAGGAAGAACAGTAACATTTTTTTTTTTTAAAGGGTCCCTTAATAACAGATACAGCAGATATGTTTAAATAACATATCTAAACATAACATATTTAAATCTCTAAATTAGTTTCATTTGTATCATATCTGTCAATATGTTTTTCCCCTACAGAATAAAATGCTAAAAATTACTTAAAATAGCATCATAACAAATGCTTTTGTCCACCAGAGCAGCTCTGGCTCCGCTGTTAACAGCACAGCCAAGGTTGTGTGTGACGGAGTACAGGATCAGAGTCGAATGGTGTTACGGGTAGCTATTAAACATTCCTGAGAACCGTGAGTCATCTTTTGTCCTTCTGTTGGCATTGACTGCAGAAATCTTGCATCAGTCCTTTTAGTAATAAAACGAGCAACCTTGAACTATTTAACAACAGCGAAAGTGACATATGATTTGGTACATAAACCACAAGTTAATGATGTATTTAACTTTTTCGTGGTAAACACGCACAAGCAGTAAAACACTGGTCAAACATCAGTGAGACAGATTCCTGGAAGAATGATTCAAATACACAGAACACTTTTAAAAGCTACTTTAATGGTTTCCTTGCGGGACCCGACTATTTTAGCCTCGCCTTGTACACACAGTAAAAGGACCTAGAAAGAGGTATCTTTTATATCTATCTGCAGGCAGCTTGAGAAAAATGTATTTATATGTTATATCTTTTTAACCTATGATAAATACAATTTCATGTGAAAATAAGATAATAGTCATACATAAATGTCATACTTTTAGACTAGGCAAACAAAAACCAAGCAGTCCAGTTTTTTAATTTTTAATTTTTAAGCTAAGTGTGAAAGTTGACAGTAAAGTATGTTTTGTGTAGGTTAATGCATTCGCAGAGAGACTTTTAAGATACTGCTGTATATATTGATACCCTTCTTGTTGTTCTTCGAGCCTGATGTGTTTTGTTTTGTGTGTTTTTTCTGTTGGGTATCTATCTGTCCATACCATACTTATCGTTCTCCTGCTTGTCAGCTAGAATAGCTTGTTCCACGGCCGCCTTCACAAGTGGCATGCTCCATTCATAAGTGTTGTCCTCCAGCAGTACAATATTCATGTAGTAAGAACGGTTTGAATTCAAACAGTCATCAATCATGTCACTGGCGACCATGGCGAGCGTAAGTACGCCCAGGTAAAGTAAACTGGACATCCTGATCACTGAGACTTTCATTTTTGCCTCTGAATTTTTGGCTCTAGTATAGATGTCAAAAATAGAGACCTCTGCTCAGGTAAACAGGATGCTGGAAGCACGACATATCTTCCCCACTGATGACAAAAGTTCAAAAACAGAAGTCAGCACATCTCTGCAGTAACCAAAAAGAAGTCGCTCTCCTGATCCGATGCCAAGAATCCAGGTAAGAGAAGTTTTGTGTAAGATCCGGCCCCCAAAACTTTCAGTAAATTCAGAATATCGAGATTGAAGACCAAAAAGAAAAGAAATAACAGCTGTTATGTTCCTCTTGGTAAAGACCGAGTTCTTTAATCGTCCACCTTAGTACAGGCTGGTCTCCTTTTGTTAATGAACAACTGCAGTGAGGCAGAGGGAGGGCAGGGCAGGAAAAACTCACACACTCTACCTGGAATGACACCTTACTTTAAAAAGTGACCAGGATTATAATTTACCCTGTTTATAAACACCAAGTTTAGACCTGCCTCCCTATTACCATCTAAAAAAAAAGTTTATTTCCTTGTTTTTAGCGATGATCCCATCAAGTGTGAGAACAAATGTCAGATTTTTAACAACAGCACATTAAATCTGGCTCCTGGAAACAGAACACAACAGTACACAGTGGCACCACTTAAACACCTGTTTTGCCTTTTTTCTAACCGCTTTGTTTCCTGCACTGTAGACGTCTTTACGCAGAGGCGGGGGAGAAGCTTTAATGCTGAGGGGGTCAAAGCTCACAGGAGGCCATAAAAGCGAAGGCTTGTGTGGAGCTGATAAATATTGCCGACCATAAAAGCCAGGTCGATTAAGCCTGTAAAATAAAACCTGTGCCACTGCATTTTCCGAAGAAAAAAACATTTAAATCCTCAGAGGTGCTGTTCAATGTTTTAAGTAATTTTTGAAATCCTCAGCTAAGTACCTTCTAACTAAGATAATCTGTATTTAAAACACTATTAGTGTATAGCTTATAAATCGTGTAATTACGACCCAATTAAGACAGTATTAATTATTATCACAAGCATCACATAAAAACCTATTTATCACATCAGGATAAAGGTCAAGAGCAAAGTCATAATAACCTGATAAATGCACGGATTTGGTATTTTCTGCTTCCAACTAACTAAAACTTTCTCCACCACAGAGTTCAAAAACCATTAAATATGAATTCACTTCAGCCAGTTATCTGACTTTTTGATTAAACACCGAAATCTTTGACTTTCAGTGAAATGTATTATTGAATAGAATATGTGTTGTCATGATTATCTTTTCATCACAGCTTTGCCATTTTGAGCAAACTGACACATAAAGTTAAGCTTATCAGACACTTCAGAACTCATATTAATCAATGTATGCCCTCATCTGCACTGCTCGTATGTGGAGTCCCCCAGGGCTCAATCCTTGGACATGTTCTATTTTCTTTATATATATATATATATATATATATATATATATATATATATATATATATATATATATATATATATATATATATATATATATATATATATTGATTTTTTTTTTTGATTTGATTTGATTTTATTGATTAGCATTCAAATTCAAATCTCAGTGAAAACAGTGAGAAAAAAAAAACAAAAAACAGTGAAAACAGAACAAAAATCTACCATAAAGAATATATATATATATATAAAAAACACCCAGCACGCCCCTGCGGGCGGTTTATCCTTCAAGCTCGGGTCCTCTACCAGAGGCCTGGGAGCTTGAGGGTCCTGCGCAGTATCTTAGCTGTTCCCAGGACTGCGCTCTTCTGGACAGAGATCTCCGATGTTATTCCCGGGATCTGCTGGAGCCACTCGCCTAGCTTGGGAGTCACCGCACCCAGTGCTCCGATTACCACGGGGACCACCATTACCTTCACCCTCCACATCCTCTCGAGCTCTTCTCTGAGCCCTTGGTATTTCTCCAGCTTCTCGTGTTCCTTCTTCCTGATATTGCTGTCATTCGGAACCGCTACATCGATCACTACGGCCGTCTTCTTCTGTTTGTCTACCACCACTATGTCCGGTTGGTTAGCCACCACCATTTTGTCCGTCTGTATCTGGAAGTCCCACAGGATCTTAGCTCGGTCATTCTCCACCACCTTAGGGGCATCTCCCATTTTGACCTCGGGACTTCCAGGTTATACTCGGCACAGATGTTCCTGTACACTATGCCGGCCACTTGGTTATGGCGTTCCATGTATGCCTTGCCTGCTAGCATCTTGCACCCTGCTGTTATGTGCTGGATTGTCTCTGGGGCATCTTTACACAGCCTGCACCTGGGGTCTTGCCTGGTGTGATAGACCCCAGCCTCTATGGATCTTGTACTCAGAGTTTGTTCTTGTGCTGCCATGATTAGTGCCTCTGTGCTGTCTTTCAGTCCAGCTTTGTCCAGCCACTGGTAGGATTTCTGGATATCAGCCACCTCCTCTATCTGCCGGTGGTACATACCGTGCAGGGGCCTGTCCTTCCATGATGGTTCCTCGTCTCCCTCCTCTTTCTTGGGTTTCTGCTGCCTGAGGTATTCACTGAGCACTCGGTCAGTTGGGGCCATCTATATATATATATATATATATATGCAGATGGCACACAGTTATACTTTTCTGTCAAGCCCAACAACCTCAACAGCTTATCCTGCCTAATGAATGTTTCTCTACCATTACTATTTGGATGTATTCTAATTTCCTCCTTCTCCATTCAGGTAAGACTGAGGCTCTAGTGCTCAGCCCAGACAGTTTCGCTAGGAAGGGCAGTCACTACATCAGTCACCTCACCAATAACATCAAATCATCTGCTAAAACCCTGGGTATCATTTTTGACTAGCACCTAACTTTGAAACTCATATCTCAAAGGTTAGCCACACTGCAAAAACAGCTATACTTGAAACAAGCCAAATATTCTTAAATCTGACAAATTTTTCTTGTTTTGAGCAAAAAAATCTGCCAATGGGGTAAGCAAAAGTTGCTTGACTAGAATTCTTAAAACTAGCAAATTAATCTAACTGCCATATGCCTTTTAACTAGACAAAATTGTCTAAAATGTATGCTTATTTGAAGAAAATGTGACTTATTATAAGTAAAAGACACTTTGATATTTAGAAAATCTGCACCTAAAATGAGTATTATGCTTTCTTGAACAAGCTGTTTTCAAGAATTATTTGCTTACTTTAAGATTCTACACCTTAATTTAGATTTTTCACATTAAAAAAAACACCTTACTATAGGACAAATTTTCTTAAAACTGAATTGTTTCTTTCTTGATTGAGCTAACTATAAGAATTATGTTTCGACTCTGAGAACAATAATCAGCAAAAATTCCTGAGAATAAGACACCATCTCTTCAAAAAGCTACTAAAAATAAGGGAATTCATCTTAAATTAAGACAGCAAAAGCACTCTTAGATTTTGCGCTTTTATTGACACAGCAATGGGTCAGTAACTCACTGAGGTCTGTTCCAGGAGAATCATGCCTAAAATTATACATTTCAGCAGGGTACTGTGTAACATGGCCAATATAAGAAGTGCATATTCCAGATACTCTTAAAATGAATAATAACAGTATAACACACTCATGGCTGGTATCAAAAATAAATTTTGCTGAAGCTTAAAACAATCACTATTTCAAATCCTATATTACATAACATTTTAGAAGAACAAGTTTAACGACCACACAAACAAACATGTGTTTTACATTTGAACAACTTTTCTATAGAAAAAAAAACAACCTCACTGACTAACACTGAGTCTGATAAACAAGGCAGATGGAGTCTGTCATCTGGGAGACTCACTCAATGAATGACTTCCACTCACCAAGCGCCTTCTTGTAAGAGGGGGTTGAATCTCGGTCATGGATGGAGTCTTTGAGTATTTCAGTTTGCAAGACAGACAGCAGCGTGGAAATGCACTATGGATATGTGAGGTGGAGGGCATAGTAATATGCCATCAGATAGAGCAGTCCCTCATTAAGATCCTTCCGGTCAAAAGTGCTCACCGGTGTGGTTCCAACAGCTATCATGCAGTTGCCTTCAGAGACAAGCAGAACTGGACAAGCCAGGGGTCGCTGACGCAGGTAGCCTTCAGGGTCTTCTGAAGTCTACATGACAGAAAAAAAGAGTATTAGAACAAGACTGTAAGAAACACAATTTTTGAGTTGCATTACAGTTTAAAATAGATCAACTTTTTTTGTAGGTTTTATTAACATCAACATGTTATGGGGATCTGAACTTTAAGAATATTTGACTGACTCCACAGTAAAATATATAAAATGAAAACATGAGTAACTGCAAAATTCAACAATATATACACATAGAATATTGCAGCCTTACCTTTAGGACATGGAAAAAAGCCTCACTACAGATGCCCAGCTTCTTAGGTGGTACTGTGCTGGAAGGGAAAAGCATGGGAAGGGCTCTGAACACAGCTGCTGCATGTTCCACTGGTTTGAAAAAAGAAAAATAAGACAGGGCAACACCATTAAACATTGCAAATAATGTAATCTGCAAAGCATAAATGTAGACAAATCAAGATACTGTAGCATTACCTCCATCCAAAGTTTTTGGATGGAGGTAAGTGCTGGGTTCCTCTCTGAAGAAGTCACCATCTCCAGTAGTTGTTAGCGTTTTTTCAGCAGCAGTCTTGTTCTAAAATACAGTGTACATAGGGCTAATTTCACATAAAATTGCACAAGAACTTTAGGTCTCTAAATATGAAAGATAGTACAACAAAATATCAGTAAAGTGTTGAACAATAAAAAATATGTATATTTAATAAATGTGTAGGCCACTTGATTTAAATCAAAACTAAAGAAGATTCTACTGTCTATCTGTTAAGTGAGTATTGGTGGAATTATTTGAAACTGCATAAAACAAGCTGGTGTGTTCTCAGTTTTGTCACACAGCGATAGGACAGAACTTACTTCTTCACATTTGTGCACTGCAAGCCATAGAGCCCGACGCCTGAGGCAATGTTCAGGACCAGGAAACAGATCTTTGATGTCATCTCGTGAAAGTGATGAGAGCAGGTCTTCTCCAACATTTGCTTCTGCAATACGAGTTTCCAATTATCACTACATTGCATTATCCTCATGTGCAAGCCAGCTGACAGCTTTGCTTGGGTAACAGACAGGATACATAGGAAACATAATTTAATATTTACCATTTAAAACCATGACTCTATTCCATTATTCTCCCTCCTCACTGCTCCACAGGTTCTAAATTACCTTCCTCCTATTGACTGGTAAAAGTAATATATTTGTGATACATCAATTAAATGCATGTATACATATAAATGTATTTTTTTTTTTTTTGCTTCCTGGGCTAAAGTATATAATGAAATAACTTCACTAATAGAAATTTGAAACTCCCACAATTTCTGTAAAACTGGCATTAACTTATGGCACTTTGCACACTTGTTGAATAAATTCACAGACACTGAAACTAATAACTGGACATGAATTCTTTCATAACTTTCTGCACTAGCATATTTAAAAATGCTAATGCAACTAAGCTAACCGCACAGCTAAGCTAAGCTAACAACCGGGTATAGCCTGCCATGCTAGCGACTTAACATGCAACATACCAGAACACAAAACATAGAAAAAACAAAACAGTCACATACCTTTCAGGTTGGCAATTGTTATTTCGTCCAGTTTTTCCATAGCGTGCCTTAATTTCTTCACACTGTACCAACTGTATCACATCTACACCCAGACCCCAAAATCCTGCAATCCAACCGCTTAGGCACGGAGCTAGAGGCGGGAAGGTGGGCTGTACCAACTCAGGAGTATGGGGTTGTGTACGGAAATGGTTTAGTTCGCTCTTTTATACCTATAAAATGATATATATTTAAATATTTGACTATTTAGTTAGATTATGTTCTGTAAATACTGACGTGTGGGTGCTGTTACTTACTACAGCTGTTATAAGGCACTGAATTAGGATAGCCATTCCTACCCCATAATGGAATAATCCTGGTTATCTTGACTTTATGGGAAAAGTAGTTCACAGACCAGTAAAACAAAATGATTTGGCGCTGTGTTATCTACATCGTTTTTGTGGGTCTGACCCTCAAATCCCTACTGAGTCATATTAATTCTGCACATAGCCATAGTCCAGATTTCCGTGAAGATTGTGGCATAGATGGATGTGTCAAAGAATATCGTGTTTACAGCTAATTTTGGTATCACATTCTTCGAACACACTCCGACCACCTTGCCAATGGACGATGCAGCGGATCGATTAGGACACAAAAATCTGTAAGGTGAGACTGACTATATACTTTAATATCTTTGAAAATAATCATATAAAATATTCATGTTAGATTCCTACTTGTTTTTACAGCTTAACAGTAGATATGTTAATGCTTATTCCTTATAATCCACAACAATGCTATCTATTTATAAAGAATATTCTGATAGTGTTTAATTTCTTCTACTAGAGAAAACAACATTTTGTATTTTTTTAAACTTTTGTTTTAAATAAACCGATTGTCATGGTCCGCAGTCTCCTTGGTTGTTTGTGTTTATTAATATTCATTGTGTCAGTTAGTTTCCTAGTTATTTGTTAATTATTTCCAGTGTTTAGGTGTTCTCTGTACCTCCCTTGTCTTCAGTGTATTGTCCCTGGTTCGATATTCGTGTTTATTCCTGTTTTACTTTGATAGTCCCTGCCCTGCATCGGTGTATTCTGTTTTGCTTCCTCCTGGTCTCTTCTCATCTGATTAGTGTCAGCTGTGTTTCGTGCCTGTCTGCCAATTCCTCGTTTCCTTTTGTGTGTGTATATTTAGTGTGTTCTTTGTCGGATCGTCTGTATTCTCTCCTGTGTTATCATCTGTGTTCCCTCCCTGATGTTTTCATGTCTTATGTTCCTTGTTCAAGGTTGTAAGGTTTTTGCAACATTTTCCATGTTTCCTGTGTTCTTTAGTTTAGCTTTCCCATTTTAGGTTTTTGAGGATTTTTCAAGGCTTTTAAACTACAGTTAAGCTGCCAAATAGCAATGAGCATTAAATGAATATCCATTTATTAAACTCAGCTTGAAAACATGCATATTTTAGAGTAAATTATAAAATGCAGTATATTTCTGACATTAAAATTTTTTAGAAATTATCAGTGTACCTTGTATTTAATTTCCTTATCCGCAACTAGTCAATTAATCAACCAA
Organism: Mchenga conophoros; assembly: GCF_057382185.1. Taxonomy (NCBI): domain Eukaryota; kingdom Metazoa; phylum Chordata; class Actinopteri; order Cichliformes; family Cichlidae; genus Mchenga; species Mchenga conophoros. The sequence goes on from NC_140529.1 coordinate 14,404,755, forward strand.
TCTCAATTGCAGTTCTAGGAGGGAACCCTCATCAGCAGTGAACAGAAATCTGAGTAACATGTGGGCATACAGGACTGATTCAGTGGTGGAAAGCCAGCCAACAATGATATGATATGAGATTCCATTCCATATTACAGTTTCACACACAAAGATATGACATGTGCGGTCATGAAATATTACCTGGGTGATGTAATTGGACTACACGTGAGCTCAACATATGTTTTATAAAAGGTACACTGCTTTACATGCATGAACTGTATTTTCAGGTTATTGTTTTGGACAGTTTTGTGACAATTTTTAAAATGAAGTTGTTGTTTTCCTATAAATTCTGACAGTTGAATGCGATTTTAGCATTGCCATAGTATAGATATACTGATGCTGATCTATTATTCTGTTTGACATGGCCTAAAGTGAATGAGTTGTGCTGTTTCTGTTTTTCAAATGGGCCTGTATTTCATGTTTACCATGTGCTTTTAGTTCCTGCCTTTGTTCATATACTCCATATTGTGTCAAACTTGACAGCAATTATATTAAACTTTAGTGTCAATAAATACATTTCTTAAACTGAGCAGCTGTTTAAATGCCCTTACTCTTGAAATGAGAAAAATAATCTTATTTTTATTCTGGAAATTCAACCAAACCATTGTCATGCCTTGTAACTGGTAAATAAAGCTCAAGATGAGCTGAAATATCCTTTTAAGGAAAAGTTAGACATATTTTCCTAGAATAAGCTTTATTTTCTTGTCCAAAACTTGCTTGTTAAGAATATATTTTCTTTTTAGGCAAAAAATAAGAAAAAATGTCCATAAACAAGGTTTTTTTTACTTTCTTGAAAATCGTTTTTTGCAGTGCACTCTTGTTTCCTTCATCTCAGAATTATTGCAAAAGTTAAACCTTTACTGTCAGTCACTCATATTGAACACTTCAGTTTTTTTCCCACTTGAATTATTGCAGTTCACTTTACACATGTGTCTCTCAGTCCTCTATAGCTCATCTTCAATCAATTCAGAACGAACTAGCAGGGGTTTACATATTACACCTTCACTGACTTGCAGTGAAATTCAGGATTCACTTTAAAATTCTGTTATTGACATATAAGGCTCTCTATGGACAGGCCCCTGCTTATTTTGCAAAGCTTCTAACACCTTATCAAAGCAGCCACCCTCTCTGATCATCTACTCAGGGTCTTTTAACTGACGCTTGCTCTGATTTTAAAACCAGAGTTGGCGTCAGCTGACTCTTTTATTTGTTTTTGCAACGGCTGAAAACTCATTTTTATATGTTAGAATTTCATATTATGAAAAATGCTGCAAACTGAGGCAGCCCAACTGTGTTATTTAAAGGTTACATGAAAATACTCTGCAGGTTAGTGCAGGATAAACAGGTTAGTTTGCTGTACTGTGATAGATTTAAAGTAAGGAACAGTGTGTGACTGGTGCACAGTGGCTGTGGTGTCATGGTCAGAGTTAGGTTATATCAAGTGTAGCAGAGATTCATATGAATTTTAGCTGATGATGCAGAGATTCATTCACTGAATTCCACCTTCATACCATACATCTAGAAAAAAAGACAGCACAAACAGTGTACTGTCAGTGTAGAGGATGGAAATCAGCCAGGATAATTCATGAAACATCTGCTGACATCTTGTTGAATTAAGTTGTGTACATCCACAAAGAGCTGATCATAGCCTGTACACTAAAAAAAATCTACCAGAGCTCCCAATAGGAATTATTGTGAGTTATGATTTTTTCCTCAGAACGAGCAACTACAAGGTCCAATTAGCTTTGCACAAAAATAGAAACATCCCCCAAAAGAGCTACTTTTCACTTTCTTGCTTAGAGTACATTTCAGAGTCTGAACTTTTTAACTTTTACTTGAGTAAAGAAGTTGAATCAGTACCTCAACTTTTACTGGAGTATTCTCATAAGCACAGAACATCCGTACTTTTCCCAACTCTGATGTTTTGCAACCATGCGTACATGAATGTGTGTATGTTGGAATGAATGTCTGTCAGTATGGCTGATTATGTTTCTGTTTATGTGTCGGTACATTTTAACATGTGCACTCATCTTCGTTGTGTGGTTTTTGAACTGTAAAGCATTTAATTTTTTTCTCTGTGTTTTAAAAAGTCCTATATAAATAAAGTTCTTATTATTATTATTGTTACTTATTGAACATCCCCTCGATGTCCTTGTTAGACTTTCTAGCAAGAAAGAAACTTGCAGTGTTGACTTGAACTCATTTGTTGCACTCTGAGACCCATTCAAAGTGCAACAAATGAGACAGAATTTAGATGTACATAAAGAGAAAAAGTGTTGTTTAGGGTTTTTTGTTGTTGTTGTTGTTGTTGTTGTTTTTAAAGCTGTTTTCAGTACAACTAGTGTGTATTTGACTGTCTGTTCACAGGTTATAGGTCATTGTTTAAAAAGAACAAAACAAAGACAGATGCATTAAAATATTGCATTAAAAGAGTCAGATGCAGTGTTGCAGTGAGTTTACCTGATGACTTTCAGCTGGAAGACTGGTTTGGATCTTTATGTATCCAAAAGTGAGCACTGACCTTTCTTTACTGTATAAAACTCATCTGGTGTGTGCGGATTATACCTTAAATTTAATATTGCGAAGTCTTTTGATTTATTGACATTAACCAGATGTGAATCTCATCAACATTTCATCATCATTTTTGATGGATGCATTTGTTTTTTCATAGTTGGTTTCATAGTATTCCAAAGTATTTCATGTGTCACTTCATTATCTTTCCATCCTCTGTACGCATTTACCAAATAAGCAATCCCCAAAGATGCCCACGCTGCAGTCCCAAATCTATTCCTAAATCTTCTTTGAGGCAGACTCATTCTCTTTGCTTCAAGACAGATTTACTTGTTTCTGTGCACGTGAATATAAATGGCATCCTGTAAAAATAAAGTCTTTCACACAGCTGTGTGCTGTGTTTACATACCATTAACATTAGGCATTAATAATGCCTAACCCTGTTTACACAAAACCAACAAACATATCATTTCTTCCTGTACATCACGCAGCCTCCTGTCCGGCTGCCACCTTGCAGGGTTGTAAACATCTTAAGCAAACACACACATATGACGGCGTAATTGCACAGTCGACACAGGGCCACACAGTCATTAGTCCCATTGCAGTTCCATTTGAAGAGGCTTTCTATATGTTTTTACTCAGAGTTTTATCAGCCACAGGAAATTATAACATGTTAGAAGGAACACGTCTCTTTGTTTTATTATCTCACCTTGGCTGTTTAATGGCGGTCAGAAAGCATTAAAAGTGTATATTATTGTTAGTCAGAGAAAGATTTAAATCTTCAGTATGGGCTTAGTGCAACAAGACAACTTTGGATTTAGGTTTGGGTTTCCTCTTTTCATGGTATCTGCAACAATTAATCTTAGTTTATAAAAGTACCAACCTTGTGCTTTAAACAAAGGTAAAGGCTATAAAACGCCTGTCAGCTCGGGCTGGAGATAACAGAAATTTGTGTCAGAGTAAGATAAACAGGTATCTTAAAATTTCAGTAGCTAATTATTAGTCTGTTTATGATTAGTCAATAATTGCCCAATGCCCCCCTTCTCATACACCATATTAACCATATCGACTGGCAACATACTAATAAATCTGGAGCCTAACTAGCGACTTCAATTTGGTGGCACAGTGTTTTCTTCCATAGCCCTTTCCACAGAATTGTATCGCTCATATTGAAATTCAGGTTCATGTGCAGTGGGGATTTATGGTTATTGTGAAAGATAAAACAGGCAAGTAATTTATGGTTCCACTATTAAACCTGGGACTTGTTGCGAAACTGGACATTTCATCACATGCAATTAAGAAAAACTAGGTTAGTTCAGTTCAGTTTAGGCACTGCAAAAGCATTACAGTATTGATAATTGATGACAACAAATCTCACACAGCTTCATTTTGGTCTGTGTTATATAGTAAAAGAAATAAACCAATACACCGATACGGGATAGTGGTGAGTTGGGTTAAATGAGGCTAATTTTGTTCTACATTTGGGTAACCACGTAAATTTTGTATATAGATCTACTGTATTTGTGGAACTGCCCTGAACTGGTTCAAGACTTATCTGACTATTATCTCTTTTTCCAATACCACTGCCAACTGCTATTCTCACTGCCTTCCTTATTAGTGGTGTGCCTCAAGGTTTTAGTTTGGGTCCATTTCTGTTTTCAATGTTTAAAACTTGTGTCTCACAAAGTTTCTTCAAACCTAATAAAAATAAAACTGAGCACAACTTAGACCAGGGGTAGGCAACCTTTCTGATGACAAGTGCCATCTAAAATTTCCTCAGAAGTCAGTGTGCCATATGATTGCATTAGCAATAAATTTAATAATGCTCTATATGAACAGTTATACACTATATAGAACCACTTTATAGAATTATATTTGTTTGCAGATGTTGGCAGCTATCAGCGAATAGTTATCAGCTATTTTGAAACAAAAAAAAGACACTTTTTATCCATAACAGCAAATGAACTGTACAACAGAAAATGCAAATTCTATTTATGGTCTCCTCACAACAATGACAAGAAAAATAAACTGAGCCAATATGGCATGTTTGTTAATACACATGTTAATCTGATCTCTGGTCCAGCATTCAGACGGCTACCTGAGGACACTCATGTGAGAGAAAATCTGCTCACACAGATATGTAGAGCCAAATACTGTCAATAAGGCCTCTGCAATGTTCTGAAGACAGTCAAACTTGTCAGGTAGTGATGTACAGCAGGTGAAAATGCAAGCTCCATGAACACGCACAACTGTGGATTCCAGCTGCTTCGATGTTGCATTAACTGGCATTAACTCAGCCAGTTAATGCGAGACAAATCCAGCTGCTCATTAAAGCTTTCTGGTTTGATTAGAAAAGAAAACATTGGTCCATACACCTGAAAGTCCCAAAAACACATTGTGAATTCTGTCTCGAGTCTACGGATGTATCCGTGTATTTCCACGGTGCTGATGCTGTGCTGAGCAGACAGCTCCTGAAGCTTTTCAAGTGTCGGAATGTGGAAAGCTAACAACGTCCCCCTCACCAGTAGGCTAAGTTAGTTTTAGCCAATTACAAGTTGAATCTGGTAGTTGGGGTTGTTAGCTAAGATACTGTCATTAAGAAGCGGCACAACTGGTTGGGTATCAGACGCCACCTCTCTGGGGACACCTCAGGCCCTCCAAGGTTTGGAGGCCTATCTCCGCCCACCACCACTTCCCCTGCCAGTGGCGGACTCCCTCAGGTGTCGGTGCGTTGGTGGTTCTTTGTGTCTGGGGGTGGGCGTCCAGGTACACACCGGCTCACTCCTTGGCGGCCGCTTATCGGGGCCTGGAGCCTGGGGCTCGCTTGGGCCCCTTTGGAGGTGGGGTGCCCCCGGCCTCTCGGCCTGGGGCTCGGTCACTCAGGCACAGCTGGGGGCCGGCGGAGCTCACGGGCGCGTCACTGCAACTCCCCCTGGCTTCTGCTCCGCGGCTGCTGAGTGAACCCTCATCTGGGACTCTCCTCAGCTCTTACTGGAACAGTGGCGCGGCTGCCCCTCTGTTGGTCTTCCATGGTCTCTTGTGTTCTGGGGGCCTCTGGATGTCTGGAGTTTTGATCTCCTCCATACCTGCTTCACACCCCGGAGGACGGGGCTGTGGCCCCCCCACACTCCCTAGCAGATCGTTACATGGAGAAACCTTTGGAATACAAGCGCGCTGATCCACACAGGTATGCACACGGGTGTTCACTGCTCGTAGACCCAAATTACACCTTTCTTGGCTGCTACTTCGGAGCACATCTGTCCTGCGTGCTGCACAACAACATTGAATATTTAGTATTTACTGCTGTTTACACTTAGCTAGATTAATGCGATGGTGTTGTGTTTAGTATGTTGCTTTGTTTTTTTTTTTTGCTTGTTTTCTATTCTTCTCTCAACAGGTGATCCAGGAGATTTTTATTTTTTTTCTCCCCCCCTTTCTCACTGTCCCTCTCCCCTTCTGTTTTTCCTTTCCTTCCTCTTTCTTTCTCCCTTTCCTATCCCTCACTCATGTCTGTCCCGTCTGTAACATCTGAAAATAAAATATAATAAATAATAAAAACAAAGATCGACCAAATGGACCAATACGGCAATGCCACGATGATCCATTTGGCAAAGTAAATCCATTGGGTATCCTTGTTGGTCTTCAGACAACAATTCTGATGGCTAAAGAACCAAATGGGACAGGCAAAAAAAAAAAAAAAAAAAGAAGCGGCACAACTAATGTGTCTATGCGAGCTAATTTGCGATGTGCACCGCTGGTGTGGCCATTTATTTTTTAATGCACCTTCTCAGATTAATTCACTGCACGTCATGCCCAGGAATGGACTGGGACAAAAAAATTGGCCCGGGCATTTTGACTAAAGACCGGCCCATCAGGTATTAAAGCTATAAAGCCTTTGAATGAAAACAAACGCTGTTGTGACAGTAATGTACACTGTCTTGTTGGTCTATATATGATTTCTATACATTTTATGTCAGATAAAAACTTTGGTTGTAAGCTTCAGAAAATTATTTGATAACAGCTAGACATTTTAAATGAGAATAAGAAAGAAAAGTATTTCTTTGTGCCCCCCTCTCCCTGTTAATGCCCTACCTGGCCCCCTGGCAAAACTTTGCTAGACCCGCCCCTGCACAGTTACCAGCCGTCAGCTACATAGAAAAGGATCGCTTGCCCCTCCCTTTCTTCCCTCCCCATCCTCAGCTGCCTCCCTATTCCCGCTCTACCACACCCACCCACACACGCATGGCTTGGGGTGCAGGTATGTCACCAGGGTGCAGGGGAGGCACTCCCCCTCTATCCCCTTCTGGCCGCCTGTGCCTCAATTTTATTCGGCAACCTAGACATCCACATTACTCACACTCTCACATAACATAGGGCCTTGGGGGTGGGCACGTTTTACAGCATCCAGAGGATGGTCGGTGTACTCCAACCCACCTTTGGCGCTGGTGCCCTACCCTCAATTTTAAATGCATTTAGACACTGAGGGTTTTCAGGAAGAGCTGTGCTGCTCTCCAGAGGTGTGGACTCGAGTCACATGACTTGGACTCGAGTCAGACTCGAGTCATTAATTTTATGACTTTAGACTTGACTTGAAAAAATGTTCTAAGACTTGTGACTTGACTTGGACTTTTACACCAATGACTTGGGACTTGAATTGGACTTGAACCGGTTTACTTGAAAAGACTTGATATTTTACCCCAAATATAAAATTTAACATGCATATTATATAGAGATTGAAAATGTGACGTCATTCACGGGTAGAACCGCAAAGGATTCTGGGAACTCGTGGCAAGCGGTACTAGCGCACGCAGGCTTTCAATTAAAATCAGTCACACAGCGATAAAAAGAAACACAAAAATGTCAAGAAGCCGTTGTATTATTAACTGCAATAGCCGGTCGCATGACAGCCACGGGAAGCCGACGGGTAAAGAGATCGGTTGTTATCGGATTACGTCGTTGAAGAGAAATTGTTCGAGCCATGTTTCCGAAGTAACAAAGAGGCGACGGGTGGCCTGGATTGCAGCCATTCAAAGCCCAAATATAACGTCCCAGAACACTCCAGCTCACAGGTTAGTCTGCTCCAAGCATTTCCAAAAAGGTCAGTCTGCTGTTGTAGTTAATGCGTAATTTTTCTTAACATAATTGGTGATATAGGTTACAAGCAAGTCTGGCGCTGAGCAGAAATTGTCGCGCTATGCTCCTTTATTTATTGTGCATAAATAGTGAATTGTCCTGACACAATATTGTGTTTCGCTTCTGTTATTACCATGGTACATTTACAAAAACATATACTTTTATTCACAGGATAAAACAGTTGTTTTGTATCACTAATTGTCCAGTACGATTACAGCATACAATATTATTGTCACTGCTACATTTCTGTGATGCTACCAGAAATTATTTCCACTGCTAATTAATTACCATTGAGCTCAAAGGTCCTATTAATAAACGGTTAACGAATGTGTATTTATGACGACGATTTGTGAGACTGGTAAACTTATGATATGTACGATGGTCTTTACTTTCTACACGGTGCATTTCAAGGTCCTGCACCCATCCGTCGGTAAACTGTACCTGGGCTTGTTGCAGTGACCGGAAGTTACTAAACTTCACGAGTGTATGCGCTCACTCCAAGAAGCATATAATTATAAATATTAGGGCTGCCACGATTAGTCGACTAGTCACGATTACGTCGACTATCAAAATCGTCGATGACTGATTTAATAGTCGACATGTCGTTTGAAGCTTTGTAAGATCCCAAAAGACGCAGGAATAAGTAGTAGGATTTAAGAGTGTAATAACGGACTGAAACAGAAGATGGCAGCACTGCATGTACAAGGATGCCAGCTGTCGTTAAACCCCGAAGAAGAAGCAGCTGTGTCCCAGAATTCATAGCGCAGCCCAGCTCAGTTTCCAACAATGGCGGCAGCTAGTTAGTTTTAATATTACTCTTATTATTGTTTCTGGGTCACAAAATAAACGTTTAACATATTTTCAGGCGAGAATGTAGCTGTGTAAACCTCAAATATCTGCTCAGTTTATCAAGACACCACATATTTTCAAAAGCGCTCCGACGTTTTCGGAGACGTCTGTTACCCTCTAGCTCGATAGCTAGCCGGGGGCTAGGCTCACTAGCGCCGTGAGAGCACCGGACTCCCGGCAAATCGTTTTCAAACCCACCGCCGTCTTTCGCTACTCAGGTTAAACATATAAGTCACTTACATAACTTAAGAATGTTATTTTTTGGCTTTTTTCAGTGTTTTTTGTTCCTGAGTAAATCGGTTTGGCTGAGATCAAAGTTATAGTTTTTACACAGCTGAATAAACGTCAAGCAGACAGCTGATTATCAGAAGTGTGAGATGCTCCAGAATTTACTCCAGTGTCCTGTTATTTTTAGATAGCAAGGAGTTTATTAAATTTTAATGAAATTTGCAGATTGTTTCGGTGAAGTTTAATAAACTATCATCTTGTCTTTATTTTTAGTTAGCACATACCTTAAACACTTAAAGCTGTAAGCTAATGATAGTTATATAAGAGCAGATGCTGCTGGTGCAATAAGCTGTACGCTGTACGTCCAATGGATGATGATCTGATTAGTCGACTAATCGCAAAAATAATCGGTGACTAGTCGACTATCAAAATAATCGTTTGTGGCAGCCCTAATAAATATGCATATAAATATGCTATGATGAGATAGCTGACTTCATCTAACTAGCAAATGTTTTCCAGGCTACGTTGGTGATGCAGTTTTTTTTTTAAATGATATTTTAAAAAAAATATCATTTATTTATGTATGATATTTTTGTCATGCGATTTTAAAGCCGGTCCTACAACCGCATCCAAGAATAACATGCAGCTTATCTCAGAACTGTCGGTGAAAATTATTCTTGGAGCTAGGTTTAATTGAACTGCATTTTAAAGAGGTGCAATTTCACAATTTGTGTATATTTTCTAAGTTCACTATTTTGTCATGTGTTGAGAAAAACACAGATTTAAAAATTACATGGTCTAATATTTACATTTCGCATATAACTGCAACATGCTTTTTTTCGTTTTTTTTTTTTAAAGACTCGAAAGGACTTGAAATTCAAAATTTCAGACTTGTGACTTTACTTGGACTTTTACACCAGTGACTTGAGACTCGACTCTGACTTGCCTGACATTACTTGAGACTTGACTTGAGACTTGAGGATAAAGACTTGAGACTTACTTGAGACTTGCAAAACAATGACTTGGTCCCACCTCTGCTGCTCTCTGAGAGGAAGCTAGTACCATGCTCTCCTGAGTTTTAAATGCACTTTAGAACAGCACACAGCAACACTACATATGAGCGGGCGTAGGGAGGTTTGAGGTCTTCACTCACCCCGGTTCTGTTAGCCGTCAGGGCTGGGGGGCTGGGAGGAGGTGCTGGCCGTCAGACTGGGGTCTGGGATGCGGGGCCTCCCTGCTATTGCAGATAAGGAGGTGGTCCGCTTGCCTCCACCCCAGAGAGAAGGGTTACATGTCCTGGGTCTAGGTGCGGCTTGCCCCTCTGAGGGCGGGGTTACCTGGACCTGGGATATAGAGTATGTTTGGGGAGTGCGACTGTCTGTGCAGTGTCTATTTGTGTCTGTCTACACGTTGGGTGAGTGCCGAGTATTTGGTTGTGCATATGGGGTGGGAATGCACGTTTGTGTCCGCGTGTGCCTGTTCGGCTGTGTCTATATGTCAGGTTGGGTCTTAGACTCAACCTCTCTGGGTACATCTCAGGCCCTCTAAAGTACGGAGGCCTATCTCCCCTCACCACACTCCCTGCCGGTGGCTGATGCCCTCAGACGTTGGTGTGTTGGTGGTCCTTGTCGTCTGGGGCTGGGCGCTCATGTATGTACCAGCTCACTCCTGGTGGCCGATTGGCGGGGCCGGGCGCCTGTGGCCCGGCTGGGCTCCTTCCGGGGGGTGGGATGCCCTCAGACCTCTGGCCTCTGGGCCTGAAGCTCGGTCCTCTCTGGCACAGCTGGCTGCCGGCAGAGCCCGCGGGCACGCCACTGCAACCCCCTCTGGCCTCTGCTCCGTAGCTGCGGGGTGACCTCTCCTTTGGGGCTCTACTCAGCTCTTCCCAGGAGGGTGGCACGGTTCCCCCCCCTTTGGTGGTCCTCCTCGGGTCCTTGTACTCTGGAGCCTCTGGAAATCTGGGGCCTGAATCTCCTCCATACCTGCTTCCTACCCTGGTGGACGGGGCTATGGCTCCCCACACTCCCTAGCAGACCGTTACATGGAGAAACCTTTGGAATAAAAGCATGCTGATCCGCACAGGTATGCACACAGGTGTACACACGGGTGTTCACAGACGCGGACTACACCTTTCTTGGCTGCTGCCTCAAAGCACATTGTGCGCTGTCTATCGTGCGTGCTGCACAATATCATTTATTATTTAGTATCTACTGTTATCTACTGCTAGCTAGTTTATTGTGATGGTGCTGTTTTTTTTTATTATGTTGCTCTTTGTTGTTTGCTTTCTCTTCTGTTTTTTTTCTCCATACAGGTGATCCAGGTGTTTTGTTTGTTTTTCTTTTTTTTCTTTTTTTCTTTCTTCCCCCCCTTCTCACCGTCTCTTCTCCCCTTTGGTTTTCTTTCTCTCCCTCTCTTTCTTTCATTCTTTCTCCCTGTCCTGTCCTCCAGTCATGTCTGTCCCGTTTGTAGCAACTGAAAATAAAATAAATTCATAATTATAATAAAGGTCAATCAAATGGACCAATATGGCAAGGCCATGATGAGCCACTTGGTAAAATAAATCCGCTTGGCATCTTTCTTGGCCTCAAGACAACAATTCTGATGGCTAAAGATCCAAACGGGACACACAAAAAAAAAGAAAAAAAAAAGAAAAGGATCCTGGTGTTATTTGTCTCTCAGAAACAGTTCATAACTTCCCTTCAACTCATTCACGTGACCTAAAAGGTAAACCTGTTTCTCCATCACCTGCTCAGCTCTGATGATTCAGTAAGGACATCTCCTGGTTTCATCTTCATGTTTCCCTCTCACCACATATCCAAACCGACATCATGACCAGCAGCTTTTCCAGCTGTGGCTCCAGCAAACATCTAGAAATCAATATTAAATAAATTCTAACAACAGCTGATCAAGCTTTTCTGGCACAAAGTGGGCAATAAACAAACAAGAGAGAAAAGCCGATCAGCTGATCATTGATCAGTTTCATGATTGAAGTAGCAATAGGAGAGAGAGGGGAGAGAATGAGATAAGAAGAGGCAGCTGTGCAGCAAAGACGCAGAATAAGTCCAGCTTTGTCCTTTTTTCTATTCTAGCTGAAGTCCGGGACAAATTGCGTTTCTTTTCAGCTCAATACGAAACGCGTAATATTTTCTCTGAATAGGGGACGATTCCGTTTTTACAGGACGGTTGGCAGCTCTAATAATTAACCTTATGAATAAAATAAAGATCACTATCAGTAAAATCATAGCACCCACCCAGCTGTATAGAAACTCCGTCATGCTAGCTAGTACGCAGTGCGAGTCATTAACTGACTGTAAAAAGTCAGCACAACGAAAATAAACTCCACCTAAACTTGGTTTATATCTGACCCAGATAGACTGCAGGTCATAAATTCTTACCTGAAGTTCAGTTCACCTGACACTCCGACCGGCCCCGCCTCGGGTCTCTCCTCCTCCTGCCTCCCCTTTCCCTCATCCACCTGCTGGCCTCCACCACTTACTAATGTTACTGAATCTGTGGAAGCGCCGCCATAGCCACCACCAAACAACTGAGTTATTTTTACACATCAGCCAGCAAGTGGCCAATCCACCACCTTTCATTGTTTATACCGTTACAAAAAAAAATTTTTTTTAAAAATCATCGGCCCATAAAAACGAAAATTCACCATCAGCCCACCGAGCAAATGCCCGGTATGCCCGATGGCCAGTCCAGCTATGGTCGTGCCATTAGTTAACCCTTCACGTGCCAGCTGTGGCACGCGTGCCTAGGGTTGCCGACCCCTGACTTAGATGCTCACATTATTTACACTCTTATGACACATACATATAGGGCGTGTGGGTGGGCACACAGAACGGTCTGTGCACCCGTTTTGACTCCATGTTGGGTGTTGTGATATTTTGATACCATGGTAGCATTTACAGGATATTGTTTTGTAGTGATATTATACAGGAAAACTGTTACTCAATAAGGCCCATTTACTAGTTGTTTTTCTCTTTCTCTCTGACCCAAGAATTGATGTTTAAGAATCACAGGATGGTACCCCAAGGTCGAAAATACCACAGAGACGAGACCACTTCCTTACTCCCATCCTCCCTTCCTTATCTTTTAGAAAAGAGCTTGTTAAAAAGCCAGGTGGTTTGTTTCAGAATTCACTAATGAAAGAACTCTGTATTCTATGTCTAGGAGTGTATTTTGCTGGGATGATCATAAATTGTAACTGAAGAGATAAACTACACAAAGGATACTTCTTTGCTCACAAGGCAGGAAGACGTTTCCTTATTTGGTCTGTACCGGTTTTGAACTGAGAACCTGCTGACACACGAACCTTTTTTTCCTCTATATAAGCTGTTTTGTACTGAATAAACCTTTGAGTTGGTTTGGGAAGGCAACCTGAAGCAGTCTGTGTTTCCTTGTTCTCCCAAGCTGCTCCCGGCGCTGTAACTAACCCAGCTGAACGGCATACTTGAGTGTTACTTTGAATAATTAGGAATCTTATAAGGAAAGGACAAAACTCTGCTTATCGGTGCTCAGGCCTTGGAGGGAAACCGGGACGGAGATTTTCTCTTCATTGGGCAAGTGTGCGTGTATTTGTATATGTGTACATGACGGTGGAAATGCATGCTTGTGTCTGTGTGTGCCTGTTTTTCTATGTTTATGTGTCAGCTCAGGTCTTAGACTCCAACTCTCAAGGAACATCTCAGGCTCCCATAGGTGCGGGGGCCTATTGTCCCCCACCACACTCCCTGCCAGCGGCTGATGCCCCCACCTGTGAGTGAATTGGTGGGTTCTCTGTGTCCGGGACTGGGAGCTCAGGAGTGTAGTGACTCACTCCCCGGGGCTGCTTGGCAGGGCCTGGCCCACCGGACCCAACAGAGCCTGAAGGCTCGTGCCTTATGGGTGCCTTATGAACACAAGCGCTCTCACACACAGGTGTTCACACAGGTGTACAAACAGGTGCTCACAAATAGTTCATCTTGTTTGAAAAGAGCAGCATTGACGGCTGCTGGATGTGACAGTCATGCTGGACACTCTGTGCATTTGGTGAATGCATTTGCATTTGTGCTTGTGTTTAGGTTAGAATATGACTCCATTAAAGCTTTGTAAATATACTGCATTTTAACACAGGTAATCTGTGATATTCTGTTCTGACTGCTACTATCGCTCTCTCTGTCTGCCCTCTTGTGGCTGCTGTGCTTCAGTGACGATGATAAGTTGTGGAGAAGATGTAAATATTCTGTAGTTTGCATGTCAAAATACACTTTAAAACATGACCCACGAATAAGGTTGCAAATACCCTGTATTTACATGCAATTTGCAGGCAACAAGTCAGGTTTTTGCAGGAAACAATGAAACAAGTACACTGTAAGCAGAAATGGGCAGTAACGCGTTACAAGTAACGCGTTTAGTGGTGGAATGGCTAACCTTCATTCAACTGGTTTGTGCATTTCTTCACATGCTGGACTACTACTGTAAAGAACAGAAAAGCTGCACCATTTAAAATAGAAACGTCCCTTCAGGTTTTAAATCTGTTTTGGGTCCATATGGGATCGCTTCTGGTTCCTGACCCGGACTGCAGTCTGCCTGTTAGTGACCTCTGGTATATACGGCAGGACTGAGCAAACACCTCATAGTGCCTTTCAAAAAAAGGGACATTAGAATACTACCAAAAAATGGTGTCTAGGCCAATGACTGTAGAAAGAACAGTCATTAGTCTAGATGCAATTTGTTTAGTCGTTATGTGATCCATGAAGGCCCTGACTGGTGTTAACTGGATTCCAGATTTGAGCCGCTGACACCCCCACCACCAGCCATTTTGAAGCTCTGATGATTACTTCCATTACCATGATGAAATAATACTAAGATAAACTTCGACAGCTAACTATCAAAGTCAAAGTTTTTTTGAAGAAAGCACCATCTCCTGGTGACACTGCAATTGACTAAAAGGGGCGAAAGTAGATACACCCCATGAGAAGGAGGAGGACTCCCAGCGGCTTAGAGTTGGCTGACAGTGGCAATTTTGAATTGTTGTATCTATACTGCCAGAGCATGGGGGGGACAAAAAGGAGGTGGCCACATATCATATTTTAGCAAAGTGTTTATTTAACAAAACAAAAGTAAAATAACCATAACTATGTAGGTCAGTGAAGTCTGTAGAGTATGCAGAGAGAGAGAGAGAGACTGATGCCAGCAGCATATATATCAGAGGACAATCGGTCATTGATAGGTTTGTAGCATAAACCTATTCGCTGGAACGTTCAAGACAGTTCAACTACACACCAAAAGGATTAAACACCAAGCAGCCAAAGTTCTTTATGTTTCTCGTGCATGGGAGAGAACTGGACAAACACCGTTCTTTCGCTTGACCCCAGTTGCTCTTGTCCGCTCCCCCTGTAACACTGCTCTTTATTGAGGTTACATGAGTATGCATAGGTTCATTAACATATGACGTATACATACAAACAAAGAGTACCTTGTCTGTGCGTTGTATAAGTGTGTGTGTGGGGGGAGGGGGGGGGGGCACTTCCCTAAACCTGCTGGTCTGGAAGTCCGGCAGTTCATCTAAACAAAAGGCACTTAGACTAAAACAGACATAGATACAGTTATACTACCATAAAACAATAAAATAAGGTACGACCTCTCCCCATGACCCTAGGATCTGAGTGTGTGTATGCCAGAAGCCTCTGGAATGCACACAAAGTCTTTGCAGACTACTAAGGATCACACATCCTATCACTACACAGTTGATTATACACCTTTAAGCATATATGGTTATATATTTCTAAGCATAAATGACAATCAACAATATAAACCTGACAGTCATCTCAAATGTATCCTCTTTTCCACTAATGAACTCTCCAAATTCTCCTAAAAGAGGAGGCAGCCTAGAACATAGCCAATTAATAGACATATGTTCGTCATATTTAAGATTGAAGTATTAATGAATGGTCTAAAATGATGGTTTGGAGGAAGTTACCTCAGAAAGAAGAAAAAGTGTCCAAAAAAATCAGTGGTATTGATATTTATCTTAAGATTACCCTATAAAATAAGAAGTCATCTGTAAGTTTTTAATTAAATTGACTAAACAGATAGGCTACATAAAAACACCGTTGGGAGTTCGCCTTGTAATCGGAAGGTTGCCGGTTCGAGCCCCGGCTTGGACAGTCTCGGTCGTTGTGTCCTTGGGCAAGACCCTTCACCCGTTGCCTACTGGTGGTGGTCAGAGGGCCCGTGGCGCCAGTGTCCGGCAGCCTCGCCTCTGTCAGTGCGCCCCAGGGTGGCTGTGGTTACAACGTAGCTTGCCATCACCAGTGTGTGAATGTGTGTGTGAATGGGTGGATGACTGGATGTGTAAAGCGCTTTGGGGTCCTTAGGGACTAGTAAAGCGCTATACAAATACAGGCCATTTACCATTAATAACATGAGGTCAAATTCCACTTTTTTATTGTCATTGATTAACAATTCCACAAATAATAGAAACAACATTGTTTAAAAATATTCAATAGTTAAAATAAACTGAGATTTGAGTAAAAGGTAAAACATGCTGTGATGATTTAAATGAAGTTAAAGTTCGTATCTCAAATCAGAAACGTAAAGAAACATAAACATCAGAAAGATAAAATATTCATTTGTTACACCTTACATCTAAATAAAATTAGAATAGAACACACACATAAACACATTATCGAAAGAAATGTTTCATGAAGCTACAAAAAAGAAAAATATTGTAATTTCTCATTAAAAATAAAACAATAAACTATTCGTTAATGTTCACAACAATATATTTGGTTTTAATTCTCATTATATTCTCAAAATGATTGTTTCTCTCATGTGTGAGCATTTATGTGACCAAAGCAGAAATATATATATACCATTCTGTCACCCACATGTAATGTTTAAATCACTAACATTATGTTTTAAAGTTTATTTGTGAGTAATCAAGGTAAAACAGCTCTTGTGATTTTCAGCAAACTAAAAATGTGTAAAACTGAAACTGTTCAGTTTGTACTGTACATTTCATCCAGATTTTGAATAGCCTCTTTTTTTTTTGTGCATTTTCCATTCACTGGGAATCTCACCACGCTGTGTGAATTTTAAACCATGGTGGTTTTCGAGTTTCTCCTGAAACTGACACACAAACCATGTCCAATACTTGAGCTTAGACTCATCAGGGGTAATGCTCCAATTTTCATATGGTGGTCCAGCAGTTCCGTATTTTTTAAAAGGAATGGTATGATTTGAGTCATGGCAAGGGTAAAAACTTCCTTCACTTGCAACTTGGGTTGTACAAAAGTCGACACACAATATCTCAGTGTTTCTGTAGTGCCAACCATTGATTGCTTGAGATCGATGAAAGGGGACACTGTGATCTTCAGGACTGTGATCTTTAATTGTGTTGGTACAAACAGCTGCACAGAACGGGCAGGTTTCCCAGCAGCAGTTACACAGCTGATTGATGAGGATTTGATCAGGTCTCTTATGAGGGATCTTATCATTTCCTGGTCTTCATGCTCAAAAGGTCTCTTTAAGTAATGTATTAGCACCAACTTCAAAAAATGTAGCCACTTGGCTGGCAAGCCCTTTTCTTGTTGTATCTTGGTGCTTGCCAAGGACAATATAATCAGAATAATTGCCAACCTCAGATATTTTTTTGTATCTGCCATTCTTTTTGCATTCAAATATGAGATTCCATTCAAAACCAAGGTCATTAAAGATAGTTGCCTGATCGTCATCCAGCTTGATGTCCTGAATGGGTTGTGCATCTGCAGTTAACTCTTTTACCCAGTAATCCTAAACTGACTTGAAATGTTTTTTAAGTTCCTCTTCATTTTTTGCTTTGTCTTTTAACTTATGAGCAAGCTTTTTACTCTTTTGCAGCAGCTTGTTCTCAAATTCGGTCTTCTTATCATCCAGCTTTTTACAAGCTTTCTTCTGCTGAATAACTTCATCCAGTTTTCGTTCCACTCCTGTCACCAGCTCCTCTTGGAACTCCTTTATTTTGTTTTCAAATCGGCCTCTCCACTGAACCAACATATCTTTGTCTCTGTCATCCTCAAAGTACTTTGACATATCTTTTTCTACTTCTTTATATTTTTCACTCATCACTACGCTCAACCTTGTCAAGTTCTCCATTTTCAATTCTGGTATGAAGCTGGTTTTCAATCACCAGCATGTTGCTCCTCAGGGCCCAGGTCCAGTTTCCATACTCAACCTCAAGTTTTCTGTAAACTGCAATTTCTAATGTGTTTTTTGAATCTGAAAACAAAGTGTTCATTCATCAGAGCTTTACACAGGTCTTGTATCTTTCTGTTAAAATGTGAGAGAGTGATCCCAGGAGAGCATTTAGCCTTAGACAGGATGATGTTCTTCAGCTCTTGGATGCTCTCGCTGTAGCCTGGATTTGGAGGAGCCATCGGTGGACTTCCCTCCCATAGCTGAGCAAAGTATTTCACATCTTTTTGCACATCAAAGTCAATGATATCACTAAAGCACTCAGCATCACACACTTCCTCTTTAGCAGCTAGTTGAGCCATCTGGTCCAGTTTTTCTTGCAGGCGTCTTTTCCCATCCATGTTTTTCTCAGTAGCTGCCATATCTGTCACATTCTGATGAACAAACACACAACTGGGAGAAAGTTTAACTTTCTTCATCCTCATGAAAGCCTGAACAACAATCTGCAGGACATCCTGCATCTCAGCTGGATTCTCACCAAAGATGTTGATCAGTGTCAAGTAGAGCTGGGCGATAGAACGATAACGATATGTATCGCGATATAACTTTTACTCAATAGAGAAATTAAGCTATCGCGATAGACCTCGCCGCTCTTGTCCTCTTAAAAAAAAAAAAAAAAAAAAGATCAGCCAATCCAAATTAAGTAACGCAGAGCCGAACCAATCACAGCCGCAGCGTCACGTCGCGTGACTTGTAACGTACAGCACAAGTGCCAAGCCGCACGTGTGTTTGTTTGGGAAGCAGCCAGCGGGTAATGGAGGAAATGAGTGTGCCGACTAGAAAAATCAACCGAGCGTGACCGAAGAGAAAACAGATGATGGTTCCAACGCCGGAGAGATTGTCGAACGGAAGAGCCATAGAAGTTCCGTAGTGTGAAGGTATTTCGGCTATTTCAAGTCTGACAAAAAACAGAGTAGCGTGCACTGTAAATTGTGCCGAAAGCAAGTCTGGAAATACAATGAACTGGTGCATGCGTCACACTGTGCGCCGCGTTATTGTTTCGGTGAAATGAATTTCTACAATACTGTTACTGTTAATTCTACTCTCTGCAGTGTTTAAATGCTTACATATACACACAGTTACTGTCCCTCCACACATACGACTCGGTTCTGCTTCTATGCCGCAGCTTTGTTTACTTTTTCCCACCGAGGCTTCTAGACTTCTGATTGGCCAACATTTCTGCACGGTTAGGAATCTAGCGCCACCTGCTGCTTTGGCATGTTCATAGCAGCGTTTTCCTTCATTTCTGCCTTTATGTGTGGACGGGATTATTTTTTAAAACGAAAACGGAAAATCTCCGTTTTCAAAAATACCCGTGTACGTGTGGACGTAGCCTCAGTGTCTGACTGGAAGCGCTAATTCGTCATTCGGCTTTTGTCAGACTAAAGTAACTGTTAAAACTGTTTGAAAAGCTAAGCTATACAACAAGGAGAGATTGAGAATTTCCTTTTAGTTCTCAGTTTATTTGATATTGACAAAAGTTAGTCAGTTTTGTCTGTTCTTCTGTAAAACAAACTAAGATTTATTTTTAGAATTAATATTTTGTTTCTAAGTGGAATTGACAATTTAGTCTGTTTCGTTTGTTCTATTTTGAAACTTAAACGCTTTAGCGGCTGCTTTTGTGTAGTTTGCAATATTTGCCTTTATTTATCTGAAAAAGTCTCATGTTCCTTAAGTACATCTACCCTGTTGAACTTATTATGGGAAATAAATATTTAAATAAAAACAAGCTGCTGATTATTTCACATTTTACTTGTGAGCAACGGCACATTTAAATCTTACAAATATAGTTATTTGGCTTATATCGTGATAGATATCGTTATCGCCTGAAATGAAAAAAACATCGTGATATGAAAAAATCTCATATCGCCCAGCTCTAGTGTCAAGCTTCCTAGGCCAACAACAAATGTCGCTAGTGCATTGTCGTGATGAAGAGTAGCATTTTCTGCCAGCTCAAGAGCTCGCAGTCCTTCAGTGTCCACCACTAGAAAATAGTCAAACTGGAAGTCTTTCTTGATTTCCTCTGACACTTTGACCAGCTGCATGAAGGCACCTTTGGTGCACCTGCCTGCACTCACTGCAAACTGCAATCCAAACATGGTATTCAGCATTGTTGATTTTCCACTGCTTTGTACGCCCAAAACTGACAACACAAAAACTCTCTGGTCACCTAGTTTCTTGATGACTTCATCTAAAAAACTAGAGATCCATGTTAGAGGCACATGACCTGCATCACCATCCATCAGCTCCACTGGGTGTCCTGAAATCATCAGATCTGCAGCCAACTTTGGATATTTAGACCAGGAAGTCAGTTTATTCTGTGTTTGTACTGCTCTATGGGCTTCATAGATCTGTCCCATTTCTCTGAAGATGTGCTCCAGGCAAAAGGTTGCAGACTGCAGTGTTTTGGAGATTTGTTCAAGCTCTGTTTGTTTGCTTGCTAACAGATCAGATTTGTCGTGTTTCTTTTTCAGAGTCAAGAGCTCAGTCCACTTTTCATCATAGCTTTGGAGAATTGAAGAGAGATCATCTGTGGACAAGGCTGGACTGGGACAAAAAATCGGCCCAGGCATTTTGACTAGAGACCGGCCCACCAGGATAAAGATTGAAAATGTGACGTCATTCAGGGGTAAAACCGCAAAGGATTCTGGGAACTTGTGGCAAGAGGTACTAGCGCACGCAGGCTTTCAATTGAACTCAGTTACACAGCGATAAAAAGAAACCCAAAAAATGGCAACAAGCTGTTGTATTATTAACTGCAATAGTCGGTCGCATGACAGCCACGGGAAGCCGACGGGTAAAGAGATCGTTTTTTTTTTAATCGGATTACGTTGTTGAAGAGAAATTTTTTAAGCCATGTTTCCGAAGTAAGAGCCGACGGATGGTCTGGATATACCAAATATAACGTCTCAGAACACTCAGCTCACATGTTAGTCTGCTCCAAGCATTCCCACAAAGGTCAGAGTTTTGTAGTAGTTAATACGTCATTTTTCTTAACATAATTGGTGATATAGGTTACAAGCAAGTCTGGCGCTGAACAGAAATTGTTGCGCTATGCTCCTTTGTTTATTGTGCATAAATAGTGAATTGTCCTGACACAATATTGCGTTTCGCTTCTGTTATTACCATGGTACATTTACAAAAACATGTACTTTTATTCACAAGATAAAACAGTTGTTTTGTATCACTAATTGTCCAGTACGATTACAACATACAATATTAATGTCACTGCTACATTTCTGTAATGCTACCAGAAATTATTTCCACTACTAATTAATTACCGTTGAGCTCAAAGGTCCTATTAATAAACGGTTAACGAAAGTATATTTATGACGACGATTTGTGAGACTGGTAAACTTACCTTTGTTCGTACGATGGTCTTTCACGGTGCATTTCAAGGTCCTGTACCCATCGTCGGTAAACTGTACCTGGGCTTGTTGCAGTGACCTGAAGTTACTAAACTTCATGAGTGTATGCACTCACTCCAAGAACCGTATAATTATAAATCTGAGCGTGGTGAAAGTTGGGCAGCACGCTAACGTCTTTTGTCCACTCTGTGTGCTCGTAAGGGTCTGACCCTTTCACTCCTTTGATTTTTCCTCGTATCCTTTCTTTGTCTTTTCGTCGAGTCTGTCTTTGTACGGACCGGCATTGTTCTCCTTTTGTTTTGTACATTCCTTTTTTGTGCGGCAAAGAAAAAACAAGAAGGTATTGGAACCGGAGAATGAACGTTTTGCGGTGCTGCAAATGCTTGCATTTGATGCGCTACTTGGATTGTTTTGCCACGAGTTCCCGGCATGCAATGCGCAAAAATCACGAGATTGCTAAACAAGGGGGAGGGTGCATCCGGCCTGTAATTGGTCCAGCCCAAAGTCGATCATGACCAATTGGCCAATCCAACACCTTTCATTATATATACCCTTCCTAAAAAAAAAAAAAAAAAAAAAAAAAAAAAAAATCCATCGGCCCATAAAACCATACCGGGCATTTGCCCGGTATGCGCGATGGCCAGTCCAGCTATGTCTGTGGATAGGGCATCTATTAAGATCTGAGTCCATTTCAGGAAGTACTCCTTCTGTTTTGATGGCAAAGACAAGAGGCTTTCTGTGAATGACTTCATCAGTTCACTACATGAAGCTTTGCATTGATTTTGTCTTATTTTATTCAGTTGCTGTTGCTTATGACTTTTTTCCTTCTCAATGTTTCCTTTAAGGTGATACAGCTCTTTATTTATTTTACACCGCTCATGCCACAGATCGCCTTGACAAGGTAGAAATGTATCTTTGTTCTTTGAAATTCCCATCCCTTGAAGCATTTTAACTGTTTTCAGTGCAGCAGACTTCCCTTTTTGACAGACTTCATCATCTTCATCCACTGTGACTCCAGGGACTTTGGCCATGAATTCAAGCTGGAAGGATCTATGAGGTTCATATAAAATCTTTCTGATAATTCCTTTCATGTCATGATCTGGCTGTGTGCCGGCAGGAATTGGAACCAAACGCAAACTCACTGGAGACAGGACTGAACTCAAAATGGCAGCTTTTATTGCTGAACACAAAAACTCTACAAAATCTAAACTGGGAAGACTCTAACAAAACACACAGGGAGCTACAGGTAGAAACACACAGCATGAGGGAGAACGCGACACAGAACTGAGGGAGACGGGCAAAGTAAAACAGGAAGTACAGAGGTTCAGACAGGAGGAGAGAGAGCACGGAGAGAACACAGGCATAACGGGCTGGGGAAAACATGGAATAAAACACAAGGAGAGACGAGGGCTCACAGATACACAGAGGGGCACACAAGGGGTAAGAGTCACAAGGGGAAAACACTTAGGGAACAACGTAACAGGGCAGCCCAGGAAGCATGGCCTAAATAAGGAACAAAATACAAAAATACATGAAACTAAGAATACTGAGCCAACATGGCCCAGGATCATGACATAAACCCCCCCCTCAAGGGCTGGCTCCCGACAGCCCAAACCCAAGAACCAAAACACAAGAATAACAGAAAACAACCCACCCAGGGCGGGAGGCGGGGGACCAGGACGGAGAGAACGAAACCAAACAAAAGACAAGGAGCACAAAAACAGGTCAAAACATGGAAGCAATGTTCAAAGAGGTCGGAAGGTTAACCTGGGGGCGACAGCACAAAAGTTCAGTCCAGCTGTTCCGGGGGCCGGCCACGCGAAAAGTGGCAGTGGCAGCAGAGCGGGTCCGGAGGCCGGCCGTGTGGAAGACGGCGGCGGCAACAGAGCGTCAGGCGTACTGGTTGAGGCTTGGTGGGCACAGGACCAGACGAGGCAGGACTAGACGAGGCAGGACCAGACGGCGGCATGGCAGCCACAGGCGACGGAGCTGGAACGGATGCGGGGGCCGGACCAGGCGAAGCCGAAGCGGGGGCCAGACCAGGCGAAGCTGAAGCGGTGGCCGGACCAGGCGAAGCTGAAGGCGAAGCTGAGGCCGAGGCCGACGCTGAACCAGGCAACGTTGAAGGCAATGCAGAGGCCGGACCGGGCGTGGGTGCAGCTGATGCAGAGGCCGGACCAGGCAACGGCTGAACGGGCCCCTCGGACCCTCCAGCGGAGACGAGGAGGTGCTGGCCGGGCTGACCAGAGCCGCCAGCGGAGACGAGGAGAGGCTGGCCGGGCTGACCAGAGCCGCCAGCGGAGACGAGGAGAGGTTGGAGAGGTTCCCCTGAACCCCCAGCGGAGACGAGGAGAGGCTGGAGAGGTTCCCCTGAACCCCCAGCGGAGACGAGGAGAGGCTGGACAGGTTCCCCTGAACCCCCAGCGAGAACAGATGCAGAGCCAGCAGGTGCAGAGACTTCTGGCTGAGGGGACGCTAACTGTAGCTGCACAGGGCACGCAGTCGGCTTGGGATGCAACGGCTGGGGCTGTGCAGGGCAAACAGTCTGTCCAAAGTTTGTCAGCACCACGCAGTCCTCAGCTGGCGGAGAAAGCTCACAAAGGCTTCCAGCTGAGGTTGGCAGTGTCTGAACGGGTTGCTGAGCTATTAACTCGGCTGGTGACTGAGCTAACTGAACTAGAGAATGAGCTGGTGACCAAACAGGGAACTGGGCTGATAACTGCGCTAATGACTGTGCTATGGACAGAAATGCAAGTTGTAGTGGTGGTTGCAGTGATGGCGGGTCAGCAGGTAGTTGAACTTGTGATTGAGCAGGTGACTGACTCTTGGCTGCTCTCCTCCTGGGAACAGGAACAGGTGCTAGGCCTGGCCGAACACCAGCCATCCCCACCCGAGGAACAGATATGGGTGTAGGGACGAGCTGGGCTCTGGCTGCCTTTACCCTGGGGGCCGGTGTAGGTGCAGGAGCTAGCGGGACCTCTGCCGCTCCCACCCGAGGAACTGAGACGGGTGCAGGAGTCGGCAGGGTCACGGCTGACCTCACCCGGGGAACCGGAACAGGTGCAGGCAATGGCTGGGTGTCCATCAACCCCACCCGAGGAGCAGGTACGGGTGCCGGGATGAACGGAGCCTCTGCCAGGCTGGGGACAGAAGCAGGGACCAGCTGGACCTCAGCCACCCTCACCCGAGGAGCTGATACGGGTGCAAGGGAAAGCTGGGCCCGTGCTGCCCTGAGTAGAGGAATTGGAGGTGGAGAGCGAAGCACAGGAACAGTAACAGTCACTGGGTGAACTAAGTTATTGGTGCCAAACTCAGTTTTAGGAGACCTAGGCTTAAAGCAAGCAGGTCCTAGGAAATCCACTGCTATTAAACTCTCCAGGTTAGCGCTAGCGGTCCTGGAGGAGGTTAGCTCAGGGACAGTCACCGAAGCAGTTTCAAAACAGACATCAGCAACTGTCTCTTGAGGAACGGTGTGCTGTCTAACACAGGTCAGAGAAGGAAGAACGCCAGAAACAGGTCTTTTCAGAATCGAGGCTGGAAGGACAATCACAGGTTGGGAAACAAAGTCAATTTTCATACAGTCCATAGGTGAACCGACTCGGCAGGCTGACTCAGATCTAACTGGATGGGGAGCCACACAGTCCAGGGACGAAGTAACACCCACAACAGTTTTCACAGCAACAGGTTCAGAGGAGTAGCGAACAGCTTTGGCTAGCTTAACAAAGGAAGCGACCATCTTGTTACCGCTCACTCGAGAAACTGAATGATTAATCACTGGTTGTGGAGCTGACTGGGCCCCACTGGACATGTCAAAAGATAGAATGGGTTGGCACATGAAACAGTCACTAGAAGGAGCATCAGTTACAGAACACTCAGTCTCAGATGGTTTGTGCCCTCAGCACGCACTGTTATATCTAGGGCTGATGATGGTGGTGGTGTGTGGCTGAGCTCAGACTGGAAAACCTCAGAGTGTACAAGCTGATTGCAACAGTTCTGCGGGGCTGCAATTCTGGTAGCAGTATGTGGGTGAGTCTGGTGTAGGATAGCAGTCTTAGAAGGAGTGAGTTTAGGAGCAGTCACGGGTACTGGAGAACTCACACAAGCAGCGTCTGTATAACCTGGATGTGAAACAACACTACACACAGTCGTACAGGATGTAGCCCGAGACGTAGTACA
Source organism: Mchenga conophoros (assembly GCF_057382185.1). Taxonomy (NCBI): domain Eukaryota; kingdom Metazoa; phylum Chordata; class Actinopteri; order Cichliformes; family Cichlidae; genus Mchenga; species Mchenga conophoros. Next base: position 14,430,284 of record NC_140529.1, read on the forward strand.
CACAGAGTCCATGAAACTTGGCCAAAAAGCATGGCGCACAGAGTTAAACTGACATGACCGGGGAACAGAAAAGTAAACCTGTGCAACCAGCTCTGCTGTGCTCAAACTAAAATCCTTTGCCAGTCTATGTATAGCAGATGAAACCTTGCGGCTCTTAACCTTAGCAGGCATTGAATACACAGTTTCAAGGAGTCCACGAGGAAAAACAGAAACAGTCTCCTGCTTAGCAGGCACTAGAGAAGGTGGCGCTCCGTTGCCATCTACATTTACCAGCTGAGGTGCAGCACCGTCCCAGGTTTGAGTGGCAGTCCCATAGGAAACAACACAAAAAGTCGTTTCGTGAGGCGCTTCCTGAACATTATTTGCAGAGACTGAGCTAAATGCCTGGTGCACAGAGTTCAAATGGTCAGACCGTGGAACACAACACTTAACCGAGCCCATTTGGTTACTGTCATGGATTTCTGGTGACAGAGCAGGTGAGCAGGTAAGACAATCACTCTGAGTAGCTACATGGCTAATTGTCTCTATATTACCAGGTTTAGGCAGAACAGAAGAATCACTTGCTCGCTCATTGACACTGGATTCACTCAGAGGAACAACAGGCACGGAAACAGATGCTACTGAGTTAACTGCCTCAAAACCCTGACACTTTAATTCTGCTGAGTCACAATCTACAGATTCAGGCTTAACAAAGTCCACGGAGGGAAGCACAGTCTTACTCAAAGAGGGTGCAATGTCCGGAAGCCTGGGAGCCGAATGCTTGAGCGGAATGTGAGAAACACGATCACTCTCACCAAAGGAAGAAAGCTGCTCCGCTGCTCGGGAACGCTGGCGGCGTGCACGCCGTTTTCGCCGAGAAGGGGGAGGAGACAAGCCAGGCCGCGAATCCTCCAGCGGACCGGGCTGAACATCCTCCGACTCTTCATACTGGAGCGGGTGCCCGGGTGGATGCGTACGGTGGAGAAAAGGAAGTCCTGGATGTGGGGGTGTAGCGCGCAGAATAGCCATGGGAGTCCGGACACCATCCTCTGTAAACGGATGGCTACGGTTTCCCGATATTCTTCCCCTGGCAGCGCTGCCCACTCCTGACAGTGATACTCCACTGTGTAGATTAAATCCTCACGGAGCTCAGCAGAGGGGTTGTGAGTTGCTGGGTCCATGTCGAGGTCGCGTTCTTCTGTCATGATCTGGCTGTGTGCCGGCAGGAATTGGAACCAAACGCAAACTCACTGGAGACAGGACTGAACTCAAAATGGCAGCTTTTATTGCTGAACATAAAAACTCTACAAAATCTAAACTGGGAAGACTCTAACAAAACACACAGGGAGCTACAGGTAGAAACACACAGCATGAGGGAGAACGCGACACAGAACTGAGGGAGACGCAGACATAAATACACAGAGGGTTAACGAGGGAAGTGGGAGCACACGGGGAACACAGGTGACACTGATAATCATAACAAGACACGGCAGGAGTGAACGCAACACTGACGGGAGACGGGCAAAGTAAAACAGGAAGTACAGAGGTTCAGACAGGAGGAGAGAGAGCACGGAGAGAACACAGACATAACGGGCTGGGGAAAACATGGAATAAAACACAAGGAGAGACGAGGGCTCACAGATACACAGAGGGGCACACAAGGGGTAAGAGTCACAAGGGGAAAACACTTAGGGAACAACGTAACAGGGCAGCCCAGGAAGCATGGCCTAAATAAGGAACAAAATACAAAAATACATGAAACTAAGAATACTGGGCCAACATGGCCCAGGATCATGACATTTCAGTTCTTCAGAAACATCTGACTGGCTTCTGTCTTTCAGACCCACTTTGTATTTTCCATCTTTGACTTGAACTGCACTACCATCAGTATCAGCAATGAGAATAATGAGAGGCTTTGGTGACCTGTAAAGGTCTGAGATGACTGTAGTACCTTTCTGGCCTTTTTCCAGAGTTCTCACAAGAACAACAGTGACTGAAGCTTTTTCAATCAGTATCTCACGCTGTTTTTCAAATGACAGAGCATCACCATGAAGATTACAAAAGGCAGTGCAGTCTGTGAAGGAGTCATTGGGTTTTCCAGCAGGGCAGTACCAGGCAATCTCTGCCACACCATCCATCAGCAGGCGAGATTTGGTGCTACCTGGACAATTTCTATGGAAGAAGGTGCTGTGACGGTCATTGATCACAGTGTTCATGAGCTGAGATTTTGACACTGGAAGTGAACCCAGGCGGAAGAAAAACACCATGGGTGTCTCGGCTTTGCAGATGGGCATTGTCTTCATGGTGATGGCATTTGAATCACCCTTGATTTTAGTTTTCTTCCATGTTTTTGTTATCTGCCTGAATGTCCACAGAGGACATTCAATATCCATAGTGACTGAGTCAGGGACAAGCAAAGGTAAGGCGTACTGACACTGGGATAGCTTTGTAATTATGTTCTACTTCAGAAAACTGTCTGAGCAGTGAAATACTGCCATCTGAACATCCATTGGGATACGAACAGGACGGAGTCATGTGAGCTCTATCAATATTGCACCACTTATGTCTCAGACCTGCATTTATGTATTTATGCACTGAAATCGCGCTGTAATATCCAGTTAACTGTCCACATTTGTACTCTGTTTTTCCATTTATTATATTTTTTTCATTAATTTGTCTGAAAAAAGATCCACGTAGTAACCAAAGAGAGCCTAAATCAATGGTCTCTAATAGCAGCCAAATTATAAGAGCTTTCATTAGTGATGGTGAGATGAAGCCTTGTGATGAACTGAAGCTTTCCATCCAACTGGTCGACTCATGGTTCGAAGCATTGTGACGATTCATTGGCTCTACTGCGCCATCAAGTGGACGATTAAAGTCAGATAGGCTCAATGATTATAATGATGTGATGTGTAAACCTCTAAACTTAATAAATAAATTGTTTTCATGGTTATTTATCCCGAATATTGTCTCAGTATGTCTGATACAAAAGAGAAAGTGGAAACTATCAGGACAGAGTTTTGGTATGATTGTGTAACTGTGTAATCATGCTTATGTACATCTGGACAATGACACAAACTAGTGTGTGGTGCTTCACTTTTTAATAAACTAAAAGACAGAAATCAGATTATAAGATCTGTGGTGTTGTTGATTTATATTATGGTACTTATCATTTGTGATATTTATTACTGTGTGCATACTTTATTAGGAGAGATGAGATTAAATGTTGTCAGACAAATATTCTCTTCCTTGCTGGTTCCATCGAAGGAGAAATGTTCAAGTAAGTATGTAACTGGGACGTAATCCAATTCCACAACACAATGTGACGGGGAATCAGCTGTGTTTTGCTGCCCAATTTATTTAGAATCTGGTGCAAACCGGCGAGCCAGTTCCTGAATCAGTCACGTGGTACGGACTGCCCGCGAGGCCTCGAACATCACTGCATACGTAATCAAAGCAAGTCTCGATACGCGCTTTACAAAACTACCATGAGATTACCCGACACACGCTTCAAAGCTTCGACACACAGGAGACATCACTACTGCACACAGCCTTCACACGACAACAGGTGCACCACACTGCTAAGTGTGTTTTGTGTTTAGAGTTTTGCTAAATGGGAGACTGAGCTTTGAATAGTGTTTAAGATTTTGGCAACAGTGGGACTGATTTGATGAAAGAGTTTTCATAGTTGACAGTTTAGTTTTTACAATGGGGTTTAGTGTTTTAGCAATTCAGAAAAACTCTAATACACCTGTGCTTTTCCCAGCAACTGAGGCTTTTACCCTGCACAGTTTAAGGTATGATAAAGCACTGACCTTATAAATGGCACAAAATACACATTTTAGCTGGGAGCTGGTCATTCACAGGGGAAAGGCTCCATTGTACAACAACAACAACAGTAGTAATAGTAATAATAAATTATTATTAGTCAGGCAAGTATATCATATACCAAACATGCTTCCAAACTAATGACATTTTTTGCATTCTTCACATCAGGTCAAAATGTACTTTTTTTAAAAAAGTGACTGGCACTGCGGAAATGGATCTACAGCACCACTTAAGAAATTTTAAAGAACTTCTAACAACTTATTTACAGCTTGAAATACGTGTATGACATTTATTACACACAGATTCAGTGAACCCAATCCAAAGAGGAAGTCTGGAAGTCCGCCATTTTGAATGTAAAATGACATTTTGGCACAGTTTTAGTGTTTTCCAGGCATCGCTGGTTTACACATTCGCCTGCAAAGTGAGAGGTCACTGGTTAAATTCCATTTGGTTACTTCAGGAACTTTTTGGGGTTACTTCAGAAAGGGACATCTTCGTCAAAGCCATGTTTGTGGTGGAATTTTGATCATTTATCACTGGACATAAGATTTTCATCTCTAAAAATGTATTTTGTCCAGTCTGTCCCAAACTTCACACTTTTGATGACAGTCTGGCGACGACTACATGCCAATATCTGGTCACACATGGTGCCACAGTTCTCATATAACATTTTAATCAAGACTACCCCACTGTGATTGAAGCATTTCTTGCAAAACAATCATAACCAAACAAAACCTTTCCTGTTCTGTAAATGAACAGTAGGACAAAATGATTACTAGTCATTGCGGAAAGCACAATTAATGTTTTTGTTTACATCGTTGGAACGAGGAAAAATTCCCCCACCACAAAAACAGAAATACTCATGAAAGCAACCTGTAGTGCAAACACGAGGGCTGAATTTATTACTTCCTGCACTAGAAAGCTGCCGATGTTGCTGATATGGATAGATCACCAGTCTTCCTTGTCTTTATCTTATTACCTCCTGTTGAGATGTCGCAGCAGAAAATGCAGCCTGGCCTGTTGAAACATTGTTTTTTTTTTAGTGTTTCAACTGAAAAAATAGAATGCCTTTGATCCAAATGGAATGCATCTTGTGAAAAAAGGTGACATCTTGTGACATCACAAGATGATGACATAGATCCTTTGTTATGTCATCATCTTGCTGAGAGAAAAAACCCTTAAGTAGGAGCTTTGCTCTGTTAAACTTTAATGCTCAACGGACCTTGACCTGACAGCAAGCAAACCCTTTTTGGAGAGTTTTGAGAGAATTTTACTTAGCAATTCACCGACCAAGCCGACACATTTCACCATGTCAGCTCACCCATCCTTCAGCTCAAATGAGCTTGGATTAGTTAAAGGGAGCATTTTGGGAAAGCACTACAAGGTAGAGGCTTTCCTCGGAGAAGGGGGCTTTGGTATTGTAGCCAAATGTCGTGATACCATGACTAACCGAGCTGTGGCTATTAAAGTGAACAAGAGCCGCCCTGATATTCTGCAACAGGCGAAATTGGAAATTTTCATCCTGGAGCAGCTGCGAAGGTTGGATTCAGATGCCGCCAACATTGTTCAATGGAACGGCTTTTTTCACGACGGAGAGCGGGTTTGCCTGAAATTTGAACTCCTTGATCAATGCCTGAGGGACTACATATGGGACCGGAAAAACCACTGTCTCCCCATAAGCGAAGTCAGGCCAATTTTAGGTCAACTGACAAATGCTCTGTCCCACCTGGGTTCTGTGGGAATGGTGCACGCTGACCTCAAACCTGGAAACATCATGGTTGTAAACCGCCATGAGTCTCCCATCAAAGTCAAACTTATAGACTTTGGCCTCGCATGTCCTGCGTCTGCAGTGATGCCTGGTGACCGTGTGGGGACGGTTGGTTATTGTGCACCTGAGGTTATGCTTGGCCTTCCTTACAATGAAGCAATTGACATGTGGTCTCTGGGGCTGGTAGCTGTGGAGCTTGCTACAGGGCTGCCACTCTACCCTGGAAATGAAGACTATGATGTTTTGAAATTCATCATAGAGACTCAGGGTCAGCCACCAGATCATGTTCTAGACTCTGGCGTCTACACTGAAGACTATTTCATTGAAGACAAATACAAGCAACAGCGCTGGACATTTAAGACTGACCAACAATTTCAGTATGAGACAGGATATGAGTCCCTGGAGACAAGATGCATAAAACTGACGCGTCTGGATGACCTTGAACAAATAATAATGTTTAGACGAGGACCAGAAGCTGGCCAACGCTTATTTGTCAGCTTAATTAAACAGATGTTGGCCTTGGATGCACACCAGCGGATAACACCCTCTCAGGTTCTCCGGCATCCCTTTTTCAGCCCTAAGAGTTCCCTGTGCATAGACATGAGTGCTGAAAGATCACAAAACCCTGTGGTCTTTCAGCACCCTTCAAACTTGGAAAGCAAGAGATCACAGAAAATCAACTGCAGTTTTCAAAACTCGGTTGAATTTTCTCAGCAAGTATTCGTCCACACATCAGCCAGTCCATCATTCAGCTCAGATGAGCTTGAATTAGTTAAAGGGAGCATTTTGGGAAAGCACTACAAGGTAGAGGCTTTCCTCGGAGAAGGGGGCTTTGGTATTGTAGCCAAATGTCGCGACACAACAACCAACCAAGCTGTTGCCATTAAAGTCAACAAGAGCGACCCTGATATTCTGCAACAGGCACATGTGGAAATTTTCATCCTGGAGCAGCTGCGAAGGTTGGATCCAGATGCCGCCAACATTGTTCAATGGAACGGCTTTTTCCACGACGGACAGCGGGTTTGCCTGAAATTTGAACTCCTTGATCAATGCCTGTGGGACTACATAGGGGACCGGAATAAACAGGGTCTCCCCATAAGCGAAGTCAGGCCAATTTTAGGTCAAATCACAAATGCTCTGTCCCACCTGAGTTCTGTGGGAATAGTGCACGCTGACCTCAAACCTGGAAACATCATGGTTGTAAACCGCCATGAGTCTCCCATCAAAGTCAAACTTATAGACTTTGGCCTCGCATGTCCTGCGTCTGCAGTGATACCTGGTGACTTTGTGGGGACGGTTGGTTACTGTGCACCTGAGGTTATGCTTGGCCTTCCTTATAACGAAGCAAGTGACATGTGGTCTCTGGGGCTGGTGGCTGTGGAGCTTGCTACAGGGGTGCCACTCTACCCTTCGGAGAATGACTATGATTATCTGAAATTCATCATAGAGACTCAGGGTCAGCCACCAGATCATGTGCTAGACTCTGGCGTCTACACTGAAAACTATTTCATTGGAGACAAATACAAGCAACAGCGCTGGACATTTAAGACGGAAGAACAATATAAAGGCTCTGTTCCAGGGACAGGACATGAATCCCTGGAGACAAGATACATAATACTTACACGTCTGGATGACCTCGAACAGCTAATGATGTTTAGACAAGGACCAGAAGCTGGCCAACGCTTATTTGTCAGCCTAATTAAACAGATGTTGGCCTTGGATGCACACCAGCGGATAACACCCTCTCAGGTTCTCCGGCATCCCTTTTTCAGCCCTGGCCTCTCTAAAAGGTTCCCATGTATCAACATTGAAAGACCATACTGAATCAGTCTCCAGCATGGCATCTTCCACCCTGGACAAAAGTGATAAAAATACAAACTGGGGTTGGAAAATGACATTAACAGCAAATTACAATGCAAAAATTAATTAAGCTGCTTCAATAATGATCACTTTGGCTTCTTTTTTTTTTTTTTTTCACTCCCCCCACCCCAACCAGTCGTGGCAGAGGGCTGTCCCTTCCTGAGCCTGGCTCTGTTGAAGGTTTCTTCCTTTTTAAAGGGAGTTTTTCCTTCCCACTGTCGCTAAATGCTTGCTCATAGGGAAATCTTCTGATTGTTGGAGTGGCCAAAACTCTAGGGGAAGTAGCAATTCTTGTGAAAATTTAAAAAAAAAAGCCTACCAATCTTCAAAGCGCAGCAGCGGACACCTTACCACCACATCAGTCCTTCAATCAGACCTAAAACACCACCTTTACAGAAATAAATTCCATACAAATTGGAAATAAATTGTGTTATAATTGTTGTTTTTGATTGTTTATAAATATATAGAGCTACCCTTCAGCCTCCTAGTAGACATACCTGTGTTATGAATGTGAAACTCCTCTGATTTTCAGAAAAGTTGACCTCTGACCTTGAAGTCAAGGTCATTGAGATTTAAGCTTCACAGAGATTTTCAGTAGATGCAACCATGGTATTGACTTGAAAATTCTACACTATCAAAGACTTAGGTGCCCACAGCACCTCGCCATATACAAAAGATTTTTCTATTCATTTATGTATTATTAGTTTATTTATTTCTTCATCTCGCTCTCTCTCTCTTTTTTTTAATTTCACCTTTCTGTTGCGATGCTCTGGACATTTCTAAACCCCACAAGTTCAGCCTCAATTTTCAACCCAATTTTCCTATACTTTCACTTGAACACGTCCAGCCTTCACCTCTCACCGGTCCTCGTCCCCTCTTCTCACAGCTTCCTGTGTGGCCTCCCAAATCAAACACAGGCCCAAATCAGCCGTTTCTTCTTCTCTGTTCATTCTCTCTTCAACTTTTCAGTCTTTTCTTGGCGGTTAACTCCCAGCATGGCAAATATGAACTCAGACAGTCCAATGCAGTGCTTTCACACAGTCATGTCACTGGTACACTTTCCAGCTTGTAATTCAGAGCACATGTTCCATTAACATACATGCTGCTGGACCCTTCAGTGTTTTAGGTCAGTTTTACTGTCTTCTGCCTTCTGTTAATTCTTCAAATCTACGGTGTTGTTCTGTCTGTCTTCTGTCTTCATCAGGAGATTGACTGTCCTTTAAGCTTCTTCTCAGGATAAGGGCAGGATGAGAGGTGAAGCTGTAAAGTTTCAGCCAAAGCCTGGCCTGTTTGTCGTTCCAATTATGTTAATCTATCATTTTGCCGCTGTACTCATCTGAGGTTGAGCCAAGTCCATGGGCACCTGTATTAACACACTAAGACATTTATTTAATATCATTTTCATTACTATTTCTTAGCACTTTCATTCTCTAATTCCTCTGTTTTCCTTTTGAAAAGTCTCTCACAAGCTCACAAGCTATATTCAGACTTCCTGCTTCACTTTCTGCCAGACACACACACACACACACACACACACACACACACACACACACACACACACACACACAAAAACAACAACAACAAAACGTCAGAAACTATTAAGATCCATACACTCTCTTGTTGTCTTCTTGTATTTGTCATGACTGGATGCATAACAATAATTAGTTAAAATGGTGAACAGGTTCATTTATTGCTCTCTTAACAGTAAGAGAAACAATAAGAGACACAGTGAACTCCTGAATGAACTGAAACAACCTTTAGTGATCTATTAATAAGGAATATCCACCAGAGAAACACTTGTTTTCTCTGGTTAAAATTTTATTTAGTTGGAACTTTAATTTCTATTGAATTCTTTTGGTCTACATGTTAGATTCAGGAGTTACTGTAACCCAGTGGTGTGCTGAGACTTACAGAGAGACAATTTTACTTTCAGTATCCAAAGTAAAAATACTTTTTCATTAAACCATATACATATACCTTCATACCTCAGAAAACAGAACTACACCTTGATTACAAGGATTCATGTATATAAATAATATTAAAAATCAATTTAATGAAAAGATTTGAGTAGTGTGCTACAGGGTTAACTTCAACATCTACAGAGGATTAAAATATGATTGAAAAATTAAAGTAGTGTGGCAGCAAAGGATCTTCATCATTTGAATTATCTTTGCTGGATGCCTCATAGGTTATAATAAAATTCTCTTAAAAAGGTTCATTTCTCGAGACTGGTCAAAAGTTTTACTCTCATTTCAATCATCCAACATGGCCTTAAGGATTTCTTACAACAGTGTCAGGAAGGGACGAAACATTACCAAGAACAGAAATAAAAATTTAATATTTTTGTGGTTCATTCATTCATCGACCACTATAACTGACCACTTACCAGTTTTTACTTGTGTGACTGTGATTTAAAAAAAAAATAGATACCAAGATCATGATAGCAAAGCGAACAGTAAATGAAGAAGCAATTCATGCCTTCAATTTCGATTTAGCACAACAAGATTGGAGTTTGGTGTATGAAGAGTCAGATGTGGACAAGGCTTATGATAATTTTCTAGATATTTTTACTATGTGGTACAATAAACATTGTCCTGTAAACGAACACATGACAAAGAAAAAAAAGATAAAAAGTCCTTGGCTTACAAAAGGAATTATTAATGCTTGCAAAAAGAAAAACAATCTGTATAAACAGTTTATCAAAGTAAAAACAAAAGAAGTGGAACAAAGATATAAAGCATATAGAAATAAATTGACTGATATTATAAGAACGAGCAAACAACTTTATTATAGAAGAAGATTATATGAAAATAAAAACAATATAAAAGGAACTTGGGATGTCTTAAACAACTTAATTAAACAAGGATCTTCTGGAACATCATATCCTGAATATTTTACTGATGCAAATGGTGAAAATCACAACATGAGTAATATTGTCGATGGGTTCAATAAATTCTTCATAAATGTTGGCCCTGAACTAGCAGCGGACATCCCGTGTCATAAAAATGAAAATATCAGTAATATAAAATTAAATCCCTTTTCACTGTTCCTCTCAGCTACAAATGAGCAAGAAGTAATAAATATCACATTAAAATGTAAAAGTAAGTCTTCAATGGATTATCATGACATAACTACATGTCTGTAGTTAAACAGGTTATTCTGAATATTGCTAGTCCCTTAACATATATCTGTAATTTATCATTTCAGTCCGGTTGTTTTCCAAAAAAAATGAAAATTGCAAAAGTAATACCACTATATAAAAGTAATGACAAACAATTTTACCAATTATAGGCCTATTTCTCTACTGCCTCAATTCTCAAAAATTCTAGAAAAACTTTTTAATTCAAGATTAGAAAAATTCCTTGAAAAACATCAAATAATAAATGTTGGTCAGTATGGTTTCAGAACGCAAAGAACCACTTCAATGGCGATAATTGAGGCAGTAGAAGAAATTACTGATACACTGGATAAAAATAAATATGCAGTTGGTATTTTTGTTGATCTCAAAAAGGCCTTCGACACAATCAATCACTCAATTTTATTGGATAAATTGGAAAGATATGGTATTCGAGGGAAAGCTGGTAAATGGTTAAAAAGTTACCTAACAGGTCGGGAACAATATGTTAGCATAGGGCATTACCATTCAGAGAAACTTGGTATTACATGTGGTGTTCCCCAAGGGTCAGTGTTGGGACCAAAACTTTTCAATGTATACATAAATGATATTTTTGATGTTTCTCAAGTACTTAAACTCGTTCAAACACACGTTAAAGTCCGTTTGGCTCGACACTACCGAACAGAGGCAGTGGGACTAACATTGTGTTCTGGACCTTTCTGGAAACATATTTGAATTCTCGAGACTGAATCCATAGACCACAGAAACAAACACAGCACTACACATTGATTTTAAGATGTATTTTTAAAGCATTCTGTGAAAAGAGCTTGTTGCGGGGTGTGGTTGGTGGCTCGGCCAGAGTGGAGGAGTGGAGTGGCAGGTTCAGGGTGTGGTGTCAGGGACACTTGTTTGTCACAGCCAGCGAGCATCTTCTAATCATGCCTTCCCTATTTCAGTAGCAGCCAGGCCAGAGAGAGGAATCTGCTGCTGGAGAAGAGCACCGGAGCCAGAGCAGTGTGCATTGGAAAGTGCCACGAGTTACAAACTTTGTTTGATTGTGTCAAAATAAAAGTCACAGTCACATAACACAGTCACAGTCAGGTCCTTTTGGGATTAGAGGTCTTCTCATTATTTAGAATTTTCAGCTTGTAAACAGAGATGACTAAAGCTGCCAAACTCTGGAACAGTCTTACTGAGGTCAGAGTGTCTCCATCATTAGTGTTTCATATATCTTTTATAAGACTTTTTTTTTCATTTGTTATGGTTTTGTGTCATTGATTTGTTGTAATTTTTTGCTCTGTGAAGCACTTTGCAAGTAAGAGCTGGGTGAATTACATTATAAATAAGGAAAATTGAAGAAAATATTTGTATATTTCATATTCTAAACTTTAGCTCGTATTAAGAAAATTAAGCTAAAGAAGGCATAAATACACATTTTTTGAATTGTGTTCACCTTTATGAAAAAAGACTGAAATGTTTTTATTTTATTTTCAAAATCGTGTCTTTAATGCTATTTGAGCTAAAGGATCTGCTGATATATGCACACTGATCAAACCTGCTGTTTTTGTTTTTTCATCAGGTTGACTTTTTTGATGATAAAAAGAATATTTAACAGCTGAATGTTTTTTTTAATTTCTCTGTACAAATATTAACATTAATGCACATATTTGCCACATATTTACAGTCACTTATCAAATAATCATTTTCAATTATTCTTAAGTACATATTTGGAAAAAGTAATAGCAATATTTAATTAAGGTCTTTAGATAACTTAAGGGCTTGCTGGTAATGTTCCATCAAACTGAATATTTTAACTTTTGAAGAAATCAGAAAGGAATACAAGAAAATTAAGACTGAAAATGTTCATAAAACAATTGATGCTGACTCTGATGACCTGTTAATTTCCATTCTGAATTCTGTGGCTCATCTGTTATTGAGTTCTGCATCCACTCCATTGGGTTCAGAATACAACTTGCTGGAGAGCAGCTCAAAGTCCTTAAGTCAATGTCATTTCTCAGTTGAATATTCTCTTCAAGTATGTCACAGATATGTTGACAACAGATGTTATCATAAAAACAACAAAGTACAGCGGTACATTTATATAACTTACTTTTTTTGCAGAAAACTTTCTCAATTAAATGAAATCTTTAAAATGTTTTGATGGTGTTCTCCTCCAGCCTGTGAGATTAAAAGGACTCAGTGAATTCATTCATGCTTGAAAGGCAGCCAGACATTCCTGAATTCTGCCCCTCTGTATTTCAGCTACTGTGAGCTCCTAGAGTGACTCTTTAGTGTCAGGAGCTACAGTCACATACAATTAATTTTGTGTGTTGAAATCCTCTTCGTGGTCAAAGCGGTGCATATTAGGCCAGTCGAATCAAATTCAGTACATTTGTTTTTTTCAAATCAGTTGAAATTTATTTATTTAGTGCCAATAAAAAACAACAGCCATCTCAAGGCATTTTATATTTTAAGGCAAAGACCCTACAATAATACAGAGAAAACAAAAAAATAATCATATGATCCTCTTTGAGCAAGCACTTTGGCAAAGGACAAACTGTTATGACCAGTTCGGGGTGAGAGGAGTAAGACAGGACAAAAGACACAATGTGGAAGAGACAGCGATTAATAACCATCATTATTAGGCTTTTGAAATTAATCAGACAGACGGAAACAGGGCAAATGTGCTTCGACACATATCTTTCTTTATGGACCTTTTTCATTCTAATGGCACCATAGTTAAAGAAAAAAGATCATAATGTTCAGTAAGAGTTAAAACTGTCATCTCACCATACATTTCTGAAAGGTTTTTATGGACAACATGTCTAAAGGGAGGGAAGGACAATTTTCTCATAGACATCTAATTTGTAGACAAGAGTATTCTAGCCTCACATATAGTACTTGTACCCAATGATCCCTAGTTGAGCAGAGATAATGTCTGTGAAGGTTCTCAGTCATCCATGTCATTGTAGTCTAAGGAGCTTGGAAAGAAAAGCGTCTGGACTTCTTTAAGTTGCTCGAAGACGTTTCACAAGGTCAAATGGTCCCAGATTTAAACCCAGTGGGAGTATCCCCCCAAAGAGGGACAAAGGGACTCTCCACCATTTGACCTTAGAACTGAAGAAGCTTCTCGGATGAGAGGTGAAACGTCTTCGAGCAACTCAAAGAAGTCCAGAGGCTTTTCTTTCCAAGCTACTTAGACGAGCAGAGATAATATTATTATTACGAGGAAATCAGTCATATATATGTGTGTGTGATGTGTGTTTGTCATTGTTCCATTAAGAAAATAAACAATTGATTTTACAGTTTATATTTATATTTTCTATTTTATTTTTCTCTGTTGCATATTCTGTAAATATTTTATTATGTGCATATAATCTGTTTCTCATTAAAATGTAATGAAAAACAGATTTTAAGAATTCAAAACAGTTGTAACTGTTTTTAATGTTTTGAATTCTTAAAATACATCAGCGATAATCTTTCCTGCATCCTTAGAAAAAAACTTCTGTCCAAAACCAATGATCAATAACCTAAGCAAACAATAAAATATTAAAATACCAAGTCAAAAATATGAACATTAAAATGATCCATTGTGGTGAAGACAGGAAGTTGTTAACAGTAGAACAAAAACATGAGTAACAGATGACAAACCTTTATGAAATTTAACACTAATGATGTCTAATTGAAGTTGGAGAACTACTTGGATTATTCAGAAATTTTAATTTTCCTTGTGTCATCAGTCAAAAATCATTTCTCACAGATCCAGGTCTTGGATACAGAAGATTGTGATCGTGTCCATTTTCCCTTAATTTCACAGCATACTGCAGAAAAACCATGAACAGGATCCTGCTGGCCTGGCGCCAAAAACCTGTTGGATAAAAAAAAATATTATATTAAACTAGACTAAAATCATGTCAATTGTCACATTTATATAACTATGACTCTCTATAAGCATTTTCCAGATTTCTGTTGCAATTGACCTGCTTTAGACTTTTCTCTGAGTATCATCATGTACATTAACAGTTTTCAAGTTTTTTATGAATATTAAATCTTCATACTCTTAAATCTTAGAATAAAACGAAGGCAGAGCTGACTCTCTGCTCTTTGAAAATATTTTCACAGCTGTTTACAGACATCGGTTTTAAATGTGGGTCATATATTTGTTTGCTGATGTAATGTATTGCCATGCTGTCTTCCAACACATGGTGGTATTAAATAATAACTTTTTGGTTTTGGTTTTAATTTAAAGGAAAATGTCTCACGCCTCTGTCAGCGGGGATCCATCCACCCATTCCCATTCATGTTCCCCAGTTTTACTTTTGTAACCGGCTGTCAGACCAATCCAGGAGTCTCCTCTCATATTCAGTTCAATAAATTCCTAATTGAAAACAGACATAAATATTTCGGCCAGTCATAATTCAGTACTTCTGTTGTTGTAATATCATGTTGTGAATTTGTCTGAAAGAAAAACTAAATGAGATGAAACATTTCAGTTCACTTCTCTGAAACATTTCAGTTCACTTCTCTTGTCCTTTATAGAATAGATAGATCAATAGACAGTAGATGGGCAGATGGTCAAAACACAGAACTTCTGGCAGTTGCATCAAACAAACACACCCACCTGTTCCTCTTTGTTGTTTATGATCACCAGATTGGCTCCCAATCGACAGGACACTTCACTTAAAGTCAGACACATGATACAAAAACAGAATTCACGTTTTTATCCTTCTATTGCTTGTGTGTGTTGTGACATGTGCAGGCTTGTGAACAGGAAGACTTGGTGAATCTTAATGACATCATTAAGTGAAAAAAAAAACACCAGACTGTAAAAGTGCACTTGTCTCAATAGAGCTTCTATGAGGACAAAAAAGCCATAGCACTCTCTGTAGACAAAGAGAAGGTCATAGAAGCTCAGATAAATTATGAAAGCTCGTCATTCCTTTGGTCTGGAAAAAAACACATTTTGCCAACGTTTTGAGGCTGGGGTTCTGACATACTGTTGGACTTCAAACTCTGGTTGCACACATGAGTCTATTTATTCGATTCAATTCAATTCAATTTTATTTATATAGCGCCAAATCACAACAAAAGTCGCCTCAAGGCGCTTCATAGATACAGAGAAAAACCCAACAATCATATGACCCCCTATGAGCAAGCACTTTGGCAACAGTGGGAAGGAAAAACTCCCTTTTAACAGGAAGAAACCTCCGGCAGAACCAGGCTCAGGGAGGGGCAGCCATCTGCTGCGACCGGTTGGGGTGAGAGAAGGAAGACAGGATAAGAGAGACAGAGGTTAATAACAGATATGATTCAATGCAGAGAGGTCTATTAATACATATTTATCAAATTGTTGTTCCTCAGCTATTCCATCCTCAGGTCCTAAGCTTAGTAAGAGTTGACAAAAGCACAGACACTCTGTACTTAAGTAGAAATACACTACTTTTAACAAATACTCCAGTAAAAGTTGAATTACTGATTCAACTTCTTTACTCAAGTAAAAGTAAAAAAGTACAGTCTTTGAAATGTGTTCAAACTGAGAAAGTAAAAAGTAGCTCTTTAGAGGACATTTCTATTTTTGTGCAAAGCTAACTGAACCTTGTGTTATATTAACATAATGATAAAGTAATATCAATAGATAAGAATACAAACTTCAGTCTAACTTTTTAAAATTCTAATTATACTCAGCTTGAATCAGAAGAAAAAGAAAGAAAATTAAAACGATTTCCTCTAAACAGGAAAATTTGTACAATCAGGGATTAAAGTGGATTCACAAGTTTGAGGATCCCTAAAACTGGTTGTAATGGTTCAGTGTGGGGAAAAGAATCATAACTCATAATAATTTCTATTGAGAGCTCTAGTAGATTTTCTTAGTGTACAGTCTGCTCTTTATGGATGTACACAACTAAATTTAATCAGATGTCAGCAGATGTTTCATGAGTGTTCCTGGCTGATTTCCATCCTCTACAATGACAGTACACTGTTTATGCTCTTTTCTATTTAGTATAAAGTTGGTATGAAGGTGGAATTTAGTCAGTTGATCTCAGCATCATCACCTGAAATTCATATGGACTCTCTGCTACACTCGATGTAACCTGACTCTGACCATGAAACCACTGCCACTGTGCACCAGTCACACAGTGTTCTTTAAGTTAAATCCATCACAGTACAGACAACTAGCCTGTTTAAAAATGCCAGAGTGTTTCTTTAAATAACACAGTTAGTCTACCTCAGTTTGTTTTGCAGCATGTTTTACAATATGAAAAAAACACATGGTGTTAATAATGAAATCAAATGTTAAAATGATATTAAGGTGTGCAATGTGAAATTTGAATCTAGTGACCTCAGGGTTGGCACTGGCAACATTGATCAGTCACACTGATTTGTCACAGTACTGTGTCTGAAACCCAGCATATATGCTTCAGACTCTGGAATTATGTTCTTTTATTATTATCACCCTTGTCTCCAGGAGTGGCTTTTGATATTGGCGACATGGGCGGTTGCCCAGGGCAGCATCGTGGTGGGGGCAGCATCATGGCTGAGTCCAAATAAAGAAGTTGCTCGCACCCATGGTGCCCCGACATCATGCCAGTGCATTTTGGGGATTGCATGGGCACCGATCTGTTTTCAATTGCCCATTTGCGAGGAGTAAACGTGCCTTTACAAAAACAAAATAAAAACAAACCAAAAGGGCCGTCAACGTTAACGCTGTCATCACGATTAACGCAATTAAAAATTTTAATGCAATTAATCCATCTGGAGTGCAGAAGTACTTAAAATCCCTGAAAAGTCTGTCAACGCATTTGTTGTTTGTCCATTCTGTGCTCCAAATGGGTTGATTGTGTTAAGAAATATTTAGTCGGGTTAATCATGATGACGGTAATAACGCGTTAACGTTGACAGCCTACAACAAACACAAAAACTGAAGACATTATGATATAGACTTATAATAATTTTGGACCGATGTGTTTTCTAAATTCTTTCACACACATATACGAGAAAAGTGAGCGCGAGGGCCCTTGGTGTGCCTGCTTGCTGCTGTGCTGAAGTCTTACAACACAACCTGTCGAAAGGAGAGGGGGCATGCTGTTTCTAAATAGTGCACATTTCATTCATAATGTTGTTAATCCAAGCCCATTATATATTCATTGTTTCTCCTCGGTTGTGTAAAATCCTAGAAAAAAAAATTAATATACAAGGTGTAGGTCTATTAGTCTGTTAGTTTATGTTGTGGGGTTGAGTGTTGATACTGGAGTGCAAAATTACTGATGGAAGATGGACAAGAAAAGGTCAAAGCCATCAGGTTCTCAGTTTAGAAAAGAAGAGAAAAGTAGAGGAGAAACGGGCAAAAGATGCACGTAAGCAGATTTGGATGCCGGCAGGTGTCATGTCTCCTGAAACTAGGGTCAGGACTCTGCAGTCTATTTACACCTACAGGCCAGTGGACACTCTTTCAATGATGAGGATGTACACATCATCGACAGGGAGGAACACTGGTTTGAGCGCGGAGTCAAGGAGGCCATTTAGATGCAAAGGGAAAGACCATCTCTGAATTGAGTATCTTGTTTTGTTTCTTGTTTTGTTTTTCTTTTTGGTTAAGTTTCTTATTTCGAATTCCTTGTTTTTGATTTTGTTTCCTGTATAGATGTATTATTATGTCCAGCAAAAACGCTACCATTTTCTGTTAACTTCCTGTGTTTTAGACCTGCAATTTGGTCCTACATGCTGCCTGCCACACAGCATAGCCATGGCATGATTAGTGTGCTGGCAGCTGAGTGGTTGATTTTACACAGAAAGAGTACACTATATTACAAAAATATGAAGTGATTGCACAAAAAACACAACATGCAAGTAACACAGCTCCTGTGAATAATTCAGTAATGTGAAAAGAAAATCACCGTGCAGTACTTTTGCGTTAAAAGCACCATATGTATGAATGTTTTGGTCAATACTTGAACAGGGCTGTTGTAAGCTTCAGAGACACATATAAGACTGCAGTCTGGCTTCCTTGTCCCAGCGCTGTACAGTCATATTTTTTGGGGGGCGGAGGGGTGTGTGTGTTAAAAGATTTCTAGAAATGAGAGCGTGTCCATCAAATGTTGGATGGATACCATTTCACCTAATCACAGGTTTTCAACAGAAAGTTGTGCAATTATTTACAAAGCCCACATAATTTTCTGGACACTCCTCAGACTGCTTGTTGTTTAAGGAAGACTAAGAAAAAACTGTGAAGAAGGGGGGAAAAAATAACCAAAGTACTAAAGTGCTCCATAGTATAGTGGTTTACATCTTCACCTAATAAGCAAAAGATCCCCTGTTCAGTTCTCAGAAGAGACACAAATCCTTTTGGGGTTGTGTCGGGAAGGGCATTTTGTATAAAACAAAACAAATTGACAGTTGCTCCCCATCTGTTTGGGTTTTCAACTGCAACACATCATACTACAACTTTTTTAAATACACTATACTGCCAAAAGTAGTCAATTGTCTTCCTTCATATGGATATGGACTTGAATGATATCCCATTCTTAATCTACAGGGTCTAGTATGATTTTGGCCCACCCTTTGCAGCTACAAGAGTTTGAGGTTTGTTTGTTGTTTTTTTGGCTCACAGTGTCCACTCTTAATAACCCCAACGGCGTTCTTTTAGGTTGAGGTCGGGACTCTGTGCAGGCCAGTCAAATTCTTCCACACAAAAATTGCTCATCCATGTTTTTAGAGAATTTGCTCTATGTACTTTGGGTGCTGCCATCTTTTAACAAGAATGGATATCCCTAAGCTGTTCCAACAAAGTTGGTAGCATAAAATTGTCTAAAATATCTTTGGCATTGTGCTTAGTAATGTAATGCTTGGATCCAGGTTCTCGGCAATAGAAAACCATTCCATAAAGCTCTGTTCTTGAGCTAATCCAAAGGAAGCATGAAGTTTGAAAGTCTGTATTGATTAACTCTCCAGAAAGTTGGTGACCACTATGTGCCTCTAGTGTCCCTGCTCTGTGATTTTATGTGGTCTACCTCTTCAAGGCTGAATTTGTCATTCCTAATCACTTACACTTTGTTATAATCCCACTAACAGCTGACTGGAATATTAGGTAGCAAGGAAATTTCAAATGGACTTGTTGAACATGGTACCACGATGGAATTCACTGAGCTTCTGAAAGTGACCCATTCTCTGAAAACTGTTTGTAGAAGCAGTCTGCATGCCTCGGGGTTTGATTTTATACACCTGTGGCTATAAAAGCGATTGAAACACCTGAATTCAGTGAACACTTTTAGTAATAGTATATTACAACTGATATGCAGTCACTTCCATGACCTAAGAGGAAAATAGTTAATAAAACAAGTATAAAATACAATTCTGAGTACTGCTATATTTGCACATGAGGCACAACTTTCTTACCTAAAAGTTGGGTTTGCAGTTGGCTGTAATTGTTGCTCAGTTTGTTGTATTTGTTCTGCAGCTGCTCTTTTTCCAAAGTGACTGAAATATCTGCTTAGAAATAAAACAAAGCAAAAACGAAAAAAACATCTAAATATTCAACTTTATAAATACAGCCATATTTTTATTGTAAAAATCAGCATCACACTTTTTTTCCAAACTAATTTTGTTATTCATTGTTAAGTGACTAAGAACATTGGTTAGCATATGACTAATAACAAACATGGACAGGTCTATTAACAGCAGATTAGAATATTTAACATAGAGGATTAAACTATAACTTTAGAAAATATGGACAGATTAAACAGCAGAAAAAAACAGCTGCCACAGACAGACCATCTGTATCTCAAAAGGAAAAGTATAGTGTGTGTAGTATTAAGAAGAGATGTATGAATGATAATGGTGAGTTAGAAGATATATCAGTTTCACAGATTTGATTTTCATGAATCACAGGATGAACTGACTATAACTACAATTGCATTTCCATTTAAATAACAGTCTGATGTTGTTTGATGTTGCTAGTTCTAGCCTTATTCCTTCAGCTGCAGCTCCAATCTGAGGCTAAATGCTGTGAGAGCAAGCAAAGAGCAAACATTTAGACTATATCTAAGACCTACAGATCCTCCCATTAACAGCACACCAGTGCTTGTAGATGTTGATCAGGCATGGTCACGCTATTTCCCAGTGAACTGATTGCTCAGTAAGCAGTTGCATAGTATATAATGATCTCAAACCCCTGTAAGATCTCAAGCTTAGGACTAAACTTGAAAATAATGCTTTATGGTACAGGTCTCAGGAGTCAAATAAGGAAGATGGTTAGCTTAGCATTCTTTAGTGGGCTTACAACATTAAAATGACTGTAAAACGATGTATATGATGATATATAAGGAGAAGATATGCCTACTCTGGTTACATTGTCAATTAAAGAAAAAGAAAAAACCTCAGCAGTGGTCATATTGCAGAAGCAGTGTAACACACATGGGGAAACACTGTAGGGCGGTTGCTTTAAATGGAAATATGAAGTCAGAAGAGGAAGGAAAGAATAGCAGACTTGCAGCATCAAATAATGTTGCTTAAAAATATCTAATGTGGAAATAATACTGCCGTCGTTATTGGAATAAAATTCCTCACAGCGTGTCGTGATTCCAGCGAGAATCAGAAGATACAGCACTCCCAGGCACACTTTAAAAGCTCTGAAACAGCTTCTTTTCTTCTGTGTTTGTCCATCTATAAAGAAACCATTAAGCTTTGCTTGTTCCATATTCAGTTTTTCAGAAAAAACTGAATACTCAAACGTGTTTGAGTCCATAAGAAAAGATTCATTCTTATATCTGGAGGAATAAATATATTTCAATAAATATTAACGTTAGCCCGCGACTTTGTTCTTGTTTTGAATTTTGGCCCACTGTGTATTTGAGTTTGACACCCCTGTTATAGAATCATCAAACCATTTGTTTCCACAGCATGATGCGTATCAGCAACATTCCTGTCCTAGCAGCTCTGTCTGAACATGCTGAGACCTGCTTCACTCAAACAGAAAAAAAATCTCACAGAATTTCCGAAGTCCATATGAGCCTGAGGAAAAAGAGAAATAGTGATGGACATGAAACAAAGCTTAAATGCCTTCTAAGTTTTCTTTCTATTGAACAGCTGTAGATATTAAACATCTCATGAAAATGAAATGAAGTTGTAGTAAATATGTAAAAAAAAAAAAACCATCTCTATTTAATAAATGCAAGTTTACTATTTTTCTATTTACTCCCATGCCACGAACTCTTCCAGAGTCACATCTGTGGCAGCATTATTAATTCTTGTAATTTATTTGAAGGCATGCATATACGCACACATACACAAACACACAGGATCCGTTTCTGCACCATTTGTAAGAACTGAAATACGAGACCTTTAGCTCCACCTGCTGGTGTGTTCAGCTGCCTGTAACGTTAAAGTTCTGATGTAAAGAACAATATTTTCACCAAATGGAATAAAATGAAAGAACCAACTGAGAAGTAAAGAAATAAAAAACAAAAAAACAAACGGGAAAGATGCGAGAATGAGAATATTGTCTGTAATGTGATGTTTGAATGTTTTTTCTGTTTTTTATTGTTTTGTTTTTTTTGTTTGTTTTTATGTTGGCTGATATGTGAGAATAACTAGTGGAGATCCTAACAGAAAATTAGGAACTTGCCTTCTATCAGGCAAGTTGTTTCTGGGATCTCCTGCGAGCCACTCACCCAGTTTGGGGAGCACTACACCGAGTGCCCCAATTACCACTGGGAACACTGGTGCCTTTTCCCTCCAATTCAATTCAATTCAATTTTATTTATATAGCGCCAAATCACAACAAAAGTTGCCTCAAGGCGCTTCATAGATACAGAGAAAAACCCAACAATCATATGACCCCCTATGAGCAAGCACTTTGGCAACAGTCTTCTTGAGCTCTTCTCTAAGCCCTTGCTATTACTCCAGCTTCTCGTGTTCATTTTTTGTGATTTTGCTGTCACTCGGTATAGCAACATCTGTCACTATAGCCATCTTCCTCAGCTTGCCCTCCACTACTACTTCCACTTGGTTAGGCATCACCAGTTTTTCTGTCTGTATTTAAAAGTCCCTCATGATCTCACTTTGAATATTTGTCACACTTAAATGTTTCAGATCAAATAGATCACAAAAGTTAACACCAAATGTAGTTTCTGAATTAAGATGTTTATTAACAATTGAAAAAAAAAAGGAAGCCTACATATTCCTGTGCGAAAAAGGGATTGCTCCCCCAACAATTAACTGTGGTGTTTCTTTGTGAAGCTGAGTTCTCTTTCTTCATTACTGTCACAACTGTTCTCAAGAAATCACTCAAACAGGACCTGCTTGTCAAAGTGCAATACCAATCCTCAAAAGCCAGACGTGATGCCGTGATTAAAGGAAACTCAGAAACAAATGAGAAACAAATAAAAAAAACATAATAATGCTTTAAATTTACTTTTACTTGGTTACTTTTTGACACTTTACAGAAAACAGTTTGTACCACTTTCCACAAGTCTATGAGTTCAGCAAAGCATCTTCAGTAGAGAGTCATTATATGTAAACAACTTGGGAAGGATTTTTCTGCTTTCATCAGTGTAGTACAGAATCTTGTTAATTCTGTGTTATTACAAGGAAAAAATAGCATCAGATGATGGAGCATGATTTATTTACACAGTTTAAAAAGATGTATCATTCATTTGTTTTAAACAGCTCTTTCTCAGCAGTTGTTCTTTCAGTGTCTCTTCTCCTAAAGTCTCCCTCCTCTCCAGTCAGCTGCCAGCTACAAGTTTCTACCCTGAGAGAGCCACGATCTTCAGGAGGAAAGATGGAAGGACATCCATGAATGTGTTTAAAGGAGAGATTTTCTATAACCATAATGTGACCTTCCAGACAGATTACAGTACCCCATGCTCCGTGTGAAAACAGAAAGGGGCTACTGTATAAAAATGGTTCTTAAAGAACCATTTTTAAAAAGGTTCTTTGAAAAACCATTAAAGGTGCCCCAAAGAACCATTTCTTGATGGTTCTTTGGGGCACCTTTAAAGGTTCTTCAATGAACCACTGAAAGAAATGGTTCTTCAAAGAACCATTGTTTGAAAAGTTCTTTGTGGCACCAAAAAAGGTTCTTCTATGGCATCAGTCTAAAGAACCACTTTTGGTTCCAGTTGGAACCTTTATTTTTCTGAGTGTAGTAAGAGAAAAAGTAACATGGCTTTCTTTTTCCAAGGTTACAACTCAGAATCTAACATGTGTCTGTTTTTACTTTCTCTTTGCAATTCTTCCCTCATTTTCTGTCCTCCAGGAGACTCCCTCCTCTCCAGTCAGCTGCCACGCAACAGGTTGCTATCCTCAAAGAGCCGTGATATTCTGGAGAAAGAATGGAAGGAGCTTCAGTGCTCTGCTGGGGTTATACAGTACTGTGAGATCTTTAAGCTAAGATGGGGCATGAATATGTAGGAGAACAATTCTTACATGTTAGAGAGACTCCAAGATTTTAAGGCATAGTGCGAGTTCACATAAGCCAGATCACATTAATAAACAGGTCATCATTGAGTAAGAGAGAAATGTGGTATAGCTGGTGCCTCAGTTAGATTTGATATGGAAATACGCACTGGAAGAGACCAGAATACTTAAATCAGCCCTCACATTTTTCATTACTTTTACTTATTTTTTCCAGCCAAATGTTAAACATGAGGTAATTTTCTAATCAGATGTTATAGATGAGGTTTCCAGTGAATGTAAAGAGTAGAAATGCAAACCAGAATTTCACTGCTGCAATTGTCTGTAACTAACTGCATGCACTTCAGTAATTATTTAATTTATTTCTTTTTATATTCATACTAGAAAAAAAGCAATATCTGACTAATATTTTATATTATCTGTTCCATTGATATCGTACAGATAAAAATATTGGTAACAGCATTGTTTGTTTCTGTGGGTATGTTCTTGGTTAGCAGTTCTTGTCATTACCGCTTGATTATAGTACACCTGAACTATCCAGTGCTGGCTCTGCACTTAGGATGTATCATGATTTAATAGTTCGTTAGTTTTTATTTTCATGTGCTATGAAACAAGTGTGTGTTTCACTTTACATGTTTGAACCTTAGGGGTGACACAGCACTTTGTATTGCTAGAAAAACTTTTTAATTGTGGACCCTTTGCTGTCAACTATTTTAATGTTTGATATTGGCAGACCTTAAAGAGATCATAGTTTTGTTTTATGTATGGTAATGTTCAAAGTCTTTGGCCCCTCCACATATCTTTATATTTTGCTGGGCAAATTTGGTTACCAGGAACAGTAATTTCTTGACAAATGTGCAATCATACAGGTGTGGTGAAAAGTTTAGATTCACTCCTTATGGGTATGAGTGTTATGGGAATTTGGGTTTTTAATGATTTAGCTGAACTGTTTTGTTTTTTTTTTTTACCTGAATGGTATGATTGTACAGTATTGTATCTTTAATGACTTTAAAAAGCAAGAATTGGGTGCACACGTTTTTAATTTATTGAGGAGAACAAACAGCTATATGGCAGCTGTGTCACTGACAACTGACAATCTAAATGTTCTTGCTTAACAATGACTGTAAAAAAATCAACATTGATCAGAAACTTTTATTCCTCATTTATGCAAACAGATTGAAAATTGGAATTATTTCAAATATACAGTTATGTTGTTTAAAAATGTTCAGTATAAATGAGTTTTTAGCTTCAGCCTAAACTGAAAATGTATACACAATCTGAAGACAAATAAAACAAAGCTCAAAATCAAGATCTTTTTTTAAATTTTTTGTTTTTTATTATTTGTTGGTAATAATTTCATGTGGTCTTTAGTGAACAGTTCCACAAGTTCTTGTTACTCTTCTGGGCTTTTAAATAAAGCGAGTAATCTTCTTTGTAACGCCAAGTAAACTTTAGCGTACACATGAAAACATCCTAGAGAAGATATTTGGTCTTCTCAATGGGGCCTTACTTTTGAAAATTCTGACAATCATTTTGTCAAGTCTTGGATTTCCATTATTCATAAACCCCAGGACATTGTCAGCACCTCTCCACTTTTCCCGGAGTTCATTGTATACTGTCACAGTGAGATCTTCCATGTTCTCCAAGGAGATTTCAAGATTTTGGGACACAATTTTAGCCCAGATCTTTTCGGTAAGCCTCTGTATAACTTCTTCAGCTGGACGCCATTTCTTCAACCCCTTTATGTTGCTCATTGCGTGCATAACCAGATCTCTGGCAAGGCGTTCCACAAGTTCTCTGTACTCGTCTCGGTTTTTAGATAAAGTGAGTATTCTTTTGGGTAATGCCAGCAGATGTCTGGTGAATGTTGGGACAGTAATATCATCCTCAAGCTCTTCCTTCAGACTTGAAATCAAATCTTTTTCCTTGCACTTATGCGCTCTACAAAGATTGGTGAAAATGGCTTTCGCCATACTGGGCAGCCTCTTTGGACATAGATCCAAATGTTTTCCCTCAATTTCAGGCCAGATTTTCTCAAGCAGACGATAACAGTTGGGAATCCTTGTGGAGTCTTTGTGTTTAGGGGAGACTTTGTTTAAGGCCCGTGAAACTACCAACTGAGTAAGTGCATAAACAAACATTTTTTCTGCAGACACATCATCAGATGCCAGACTGATGACAGAAGAAGAATCAACTTCTGACTCATGTACAGCTGGAATCACAGGCTTTTCCACGGGACAAGCTTCTATTTTGTCCCAGTGTTTTGTATCAGCTGTGGGCTTTTTCTCCATACAGCTTTTCTTTGGTTCTGCTGTGGCTTGGGATTGTGTGTCCACATGCTGAAGACTTGCACTGGCCTCTGTCTCCAGTTCCGGAGTTTCAGTTTTCTTATCATCACCACAGTTGTCTACAGATATTTCTGTAACCATGTCTTCCTTTGCTGGTGTTACCCCTGTTTTCTCATGGGAATCAGCGTCCACTGACTCAAGACACTCCTCTGTCTGTGTGGACACCGGAGCTCCCTTCTCCATGGTTGTCTCTGTTGCATCCACTAACATGGAGCAAAGTGATGTTGTGGCAGGTATGTCTGCTCTTTGTGAACTAAATGTGTTTAAATGTTGCTCGCTGTTCTGATGCATGAATGCGCTCTGAACTAAATCGCAGGTGTTTATGGAGTTCTGGAGTTCTATTTATAGGGTCGTGTCCTGTAGGCCCCGCCCACTGCCCTTTGATAATTGCCAAGCCCCGCCCACATCGAATGACTGTTGCCTAGCAATCGCTAGATGATAGTAGCACGGATGGGCACAGCCACTGTGACGTCATCCAGTGTTCTTGATCAAAGAGAAGTAAGTGTTGGCTTTCTTGCTGCTCAGCAATTGATAACAAAGAACCTTGAAATGTGTTTTTAGCTAAACTTTGACACAGCTGCAGGACATATATATATACAAAGCGGGTGATCGTGGCTCAAGAGTTGGGAGTTCGCCTTGTAATCGGAAGGTTGCCAGTTCGAGCCCCGGCTTGGACAGTCTCGGTCGTTGTGTCCTTGGGCAAGATACTTCACCCGTTGCCTACTGGTGGTGGTCAGAGGGCCTGGTGGCGCCAGTGTCCGGCAGCCTCGCCTCTGTCAGTGCGCCCCAGGGTGGCTGTGGCTACAATGTAGCTTGCCATCACCAGTGTGTGAATGGGTGGATGACTGGATATGTAAAGCGCTTTGGGGTCCTTAGGGACTAGTAAAGCGCTATATAAATACAGGCCATTTACCATTTACATATACATATAGTAGCTTCTCATTAATATTAAGTAGCTTGTCATTGTTATTAATGTCCTGCAATAAATAGATAAATACAAAAAGGGTTTTAAAAAGTGTGTAAGAGCCAAAGTGAATGTTTCTGTTTTGTTTATTTATTGTGGTGGCACAGGTGTTTAGATTTTCCTGCACCTCAGGTGATCGCGTGTTATTTACGTGACACAGGCGTTCTCATCAGGGAGGAGGTGGCTCGGGTGTTCACCCACTATTTTCACAACAGTGATGTGTATATATGTGTGTTGTGGGTGCACAAGTATGCATATATGTCTGTAAATTGTATATCTTTTGACGTATTACTGGGGTTAAATAAATAAAAATTACATGCATTATGTAATGTAATTGTAATGAATTTCTGAGTGAAGAAAAAGTGTTGACTATTAATTACTAAATAGTGGAAAGGGGGTGGGATTAAATAAGCTTATGCTTCTTCCTCGTCCTTTTGAACATGTAAGTTACTTATAAATATTGTTGCTTTGTTTTCCTTTTGTTTGTTTGTCTCTTTTTTCCCCTGTTGTTTTTATTTAAACATGTTTAAAATAAAGATTCAATACAAATACAAATGCTCACAAATGATGTAAGTTAATACATGCGCTATTTGTTTTGATTGAAAGCAAACGTTTATTGTTTAAGTTTTAAATAAATACGTGAAACACAAGTGGGACTTAGTATGGCTTATTGGAGACGCGTCACAGTACAGAAACAAACTCAGCCGGCAGCGGCTTTATTTGTGGATAGAAGTCGCAACAATGGGTTAAGATATTTTCAAGATTTAAATTTAATTGCAGGTCGGCGTCCATGCGTCTGTGATGTCTGAGCGGGCGATGCTTGGACCGACGCGGGACAGCAGCTCCTCAAACTGGGCGAGGGACAGACGGTGGTACCGCTGAAAGTGGCCGTCAGCCAGACGCATCTCCTGGAGCAAGTGGTGAAACTCACCAAACTGCTCACACTCGTGGAGGACCTGATGGACCCAGGTACGGTCAGGATGTCCTTTACGCCGCTGCTCTGCTCTCCACAGTAAATAGAGAAGGGAGACTCTCTCTTCAAACGCTAGATCGACAGCTGCCATCTTGCAAACATACCGTCTGGCACTACTTCCTCCCACATTTCTGGTTCACGTACGTGAAAATTGCATATTTTAACACTAGGAGTCCCAGGCTTCTACCTTTCTACCTTTAAAACCCGGAGAGCAGCCAAATGGCTGGTAGGCTTTTAGCTAAGCTTTAGCTTCAGCCAAGTGGAAGCTAAATTGGCTAGTCATTCATATGTAAATTAGGTTGTTACCTGGGAATTCTGGAGGGAGGGGAGTGGGGGTGTGTGATTGAGGGGGTGGGGGAGCTGCAAAAAGCTGTGAACTTCCTTTTGTGTTTCATCTTGATGCATTCTCAATCATCCAGGGAAATAAATCTCCAAAAGTCACCAACTGAGTGTTTCAGTTTGCCATCTTAGGGAGAAATCAACACACCTTATATATATATGTGTATATATATGTATGTGTGTGTATATATATATATATATATATATATATATATATATATATATTTATTAAGTAGCTTCTCATTATTATTAATGTCCTGCAGCTGTGTCAAAGTTTAGCTAAAAACACATTTCAAGGTTCTTTGTTATCAATTGCTGAGCAGCAAGAAAGCCAACACTTACTTCTCTTTGATCAAAGAACACTGGATGACGTCACAGTGGCTGTGCCCATCCGTGCTACTATCATCTAGCGATTGCTAGGCAACAGTCATTCGATGTGGGCGGGGCTTGGCAATTATCAAAGGGCAGTGGGCGGGGCCTACAGGACACGACCCTATAAATAAAACTCCAGAACTCCATAAACACCTGCGATTTAGTTCAGAGCGCATTCATGCATCAGAACAGCGAGCAACATTTAAACACATTTAGTTCACAAAGAGCAGACATACCTGCCACAACATCACTTTGCTCCATGTTAGTGGATGCAACAGAGACAACCATGGAGAAGGGAGCTCCGGTGTCCACACAGACAGAGGAGTGTCTTGAGTCAGTGGACGCTGATTCCCATGAGAAAACAGGGGTAACACCAGCAAAGAAAGACATGGTTACAGAAATATCTGTAGACAACTGTGGTGATGATGAGAAAACCGAAACTCCGGAACTGGAGACAGGGGCCAGTGCAAGTCTTCAGCATGTGGACACCGGAGCAGACATACCTGCCACAACATCACTTTGCTCCATGTTAGTGGATGCAACAGAGACAACCATGGAGAAGGGAGCTCCGTTGTCCACACTGACAGAGGAGTGTCTTGAGTCAGTGGACGCTGATTCCCATGAGAAAACAGGGGTAACACCAGCAAAGGAAGACATGGTTACAGAAATATCTGTAGACAACTGTGGTGATGATAAGAAAACCGAAACTCCGGAACTGGAGACAGAGGCCAGTGCAAGTCTTCAGCATGTGGACACACAATCCCAAGCCACAGCAGAACCAAAGAAAAGCTGTATGGAGAAAAAGCCCACAGCTGATACAAAACACTGGGACAAAATAGAAGCTTGTCCCGTGGAAAAGCCTGTGATTCCAGCTGTACATGAGTCAGAAGTTGATTCTTCTTCTGTCATCAGTCTGGCATCTGATGATGTGTCTGCAGAAAAAATGTTTGTTTATGCACTTACTCAGTTGGTAGTTTCACGGGCCTTAGAGAAAGTCTCCTCTAAACACAAAGACTCCACAAGGATTCCCAACTGTTATCGTCTGCTTGAGAAAATCTGGCCTGAAATTGAGGGAAAACATTTGGATCTATGTCCAAAGAGGCTGCCCAGTATGGCGAAAGCCATTTTCACCAATCTTTGTAAAGTGCATAAGTGCAAGGAAAAAGATTTGATTTCAAGTCTGAAGGAAGAGCTTGAGGATGATATTACTGTCCCAACATTCACCAGACATCTGCTGGCATTACCCAAAAGAATACTCACTTTATCTAAAAACCGAGACGAGTACAGAGAACTTGTGGAACGCCTTGCCAGAGATCTGGTTATGCACGCAATGAGCAATACAAATGAAGCAGGGAAATTGCCTCTAGGGGCTGATGAAGCCATTAAACAGAGGCTTGCCCAAAAAGTCTGGGCTAAAATTGTGTCCAAAAAGCTCAAAATCTCCTTGGAGGACATTGAAGAGGTCAGCGTGGCAGTATACAATGAACTCCAGGATAAGTGGAAATATCCAAACACTGTCATGCAGTTAATGAAAATTGGCCACCGAAATGTTGACAAAGAGATTGTCAAAAGTTTCATAAGAAATGCACCATTTAAGAGACCAAATATCTTCTCTAGGATGTTTTCATGTGTACGCTAAAGTTTACTTGGCGTTACAAAGAAGATTACTCACTTTATTTAAAAGCCCAGAAGAGTAACAAGAACTTGTGGAACTGTTCACTAAAGACCACATGAAATTATTACCAACAAATAATAAAAAACAAAAAATTAAAAAAAAGATCTTGATTTTGAGCTTTGTTTTATTTGTCTTCAGATTGTGTATACATTTTCAGTTTAGGCTGAAGCTAAAAACTCATTTATAGTGAACAGTTTTAAACAACATAACTGTATATTTGAAATAATTCCAATTTTCAATCTGTTTGCATAAATGAGGAATAAAAGTTTCTGATCAATGTTGATTTTTTTACAGTCATTGTTAAGCAAGAACATTTAAATTGTCAGTTGTCAGTGACACAGCTGCCATATAGCTGTTTGTTCTCCTCAGTAAATTAAAAACGTGTGCACCCAATTCTTACTTTTTAAAGTCATTAAAGATACAATACTGTACAATCATACCATTCAGGTAAAAAAAAACAAAAAACAGTTCAGCTAAATCATTAAAAACCCAAATTCCCATAACACTCATACCCATAAGGAGTGAATCTAAACTTTTCACCACACCTGTATGATTGCACATTTGTCAAGAAATTACTGTTCCTGGTAACCAAATTTGCCCAGCAAAATATAAAGATATGTGTCAGGATGAGGGAAACGCCTGCAGCAGCCGCTGTTTTGGGCCCATCCTTTAAGGAACTGCTATCTTTTCCTGTCTACAGTTTTATTTTGTGAGACGGTTTATAATTGTTGTGCCCAAGTAGTCGGGCTTTCGTGATCCCCTGCCCGTGCGTTTTGATGGTTGTTTACAGCGATGTTTGACTTGTTTCAGTCGCCACAGAACTATTCTACATTCCTTTTTGGAGTGCGCTGGGATCAAATATCACAACAACTACATTTGGCTCAGGCAGCAGTTCACCTGTGGGGGTGCAAATTACTAGGATTGTATACTTTTTTCTGTTTAATACTTTTTTGTGTATTTTGTTTGACTGTGTGTGGTGTTAAGTGCCCTTGTAGGTTTTTGTGACTTTTAATGTTTTTTTTTATTTGTTTGTTTGTTTGTTTTGGTTTTTAATAGTAGCCCGGATAGATTTGAAAGGCGTTTTTGTGTGTGAAAACGCTCCGCGTCCACAGTAGCGTTTTCAGTCATTTTCACAGAGTTGTGCGTCCACATTGAAACAGCCGAAAACGCTGACGTTCCAGTACTGCTCATATGTGAAACCCAAGATGATTTGACCTGCCTCATTTCTGTCTGCCGCTTATTTACTTTCCGGCTTTTTGAAACGTCGCAGCAAAATGTTGAGGAAAAGCACCAAGTTTTTTAAATGGAATAACAATGAGGTACAGTTGTTGCTGCAAGTAACACAAAAGTACAAAGTTGCAAAAGCGAGTGAAAGTTAAAGAATTTGAAGAAAAGCTATTTGGAGCATGTACAGACTGATATTAATCTTTAATAGGCTGTCAAAATTGAGAGCAAACAAAACCACTGCTGTATAATGCCCTCCGCTATCTTAGGCTACGTTCACACCGCAGGTCTTAATGCTCAATTCCGATTTTTTGATCAAATCCAATTTTTTTTGTCTGCTTGTTCACACTACAAATAAAATGCGACAGCAAACGTGCTCTAGTGTGAACGCTCGATGCGGCCCGCATGCGCAAAAGAAGATGTCATACACAACGCGCTCTGTTTAGACCCAAAGCAAACAATATTGTTTGACTGATGGCCCTTAATAGAAAGACTTCAGACTTTACGTTTCCCAAATTTTGCTTTAAGTTATTTTGTTATTTACATAATAATGTAGATAACCTAATAATTATCCTTATTGCTGTTTTAGAGAGGAGCGGTGCTTCAAAGGATAGTTGCAGATTTCTGTCAGAATCTGCAGATTATGCAGTACAAATAAAATGTTCACGTTGTCTTTCCAACAGTTTCACTAACATCTACACGGGATGGCCAGGAAGCATTCGCGATGTCTTCTCGGGCGCTTCCCCGGCGCTGATAATTGGCGTCTGTCTTGTGTCAGTGACGTAAAAGACGGATTTAATGCGACATGACCGTTCAAACAGCAGTCGCTTTCTAAAACATCAGATATGTATCGGATTCAGTACCACATACGAAAGTGACCCAAATCGGATTTGAAAATATCGGATTTGTGCCGTTCACACTGTCATACCATGATCGGATATGGGTGGCATAGGGTCAAAAAAAATCGGATTTGATGCACTTTGCCTGCAGTGTGAACGTAGCCTTAGTTTAATTGATCACATGACTGCATCATGCGTCATCGTTTTAGAAAGTCTCCATTTTCGCTGTCCACACTGCCACGGAAAGCACCCTTTTGAAATGTATGTGTTTTCAAAACGCTGTGTTTTCCATCTGTGAAAACGCCATCTCAGTGTGGATGGGAGGCCAAAACGGAGAGAAAAGGATGCGTTTTCAAACGAAAAGCCTTAGGCTTTGTCCACACATCCACATGTACCCGGGTATTTTTGAAAACCCATATTTTTGCACCTTTAGTCCACACGTAAATGGCGTTTTTGGTCACTGAAAACTGAGATTTTTGAAACCACCTGCCAGGGTGGAGATTTTCGAAAACTCCGTTCCTCCAGACAAGCGCAGCGTCAAATGTGTGTGCCTTTTTTGACGTCACACTGTGCGCTATGTTATTGTTTCGGTGAAATGGGATGCCAATGTTCACATTTTGGACAGAGAGGACAGATGGTTTGAAAGAGGAGTGAAAGAAGCCATTTACGTTCACTGTGAGCGAACGTCTTTGAACAGAGGGGGGTTTACGACACCAACTGTCTGCCATCCAGTTTTGAGTTCCCTCCCCCAGACGCCTTAACGCCCACTCACTTCCTGGGCATGATAAGGTGGTGCCAGGTTTCACAATGAGCTCACCTGAAACCCTGGCTGATTGGGACCCACACCCATTTTCACACCATGATTAGAGGATCATCGGGGGGTCCTTTTGTCCCTCTTTGGGGGGATACTCCCACTGGGTTTAAATCTGGGACTTTCCGCCATTTGACCTTAGAACTGAAGAAGCTTCTAGGATGAGAGGTGAAATGTCTTCAAGCAGCTTAAAGAAGTCCAGACGCTTTTCTT
Source organism: Mchenga conophoros (assembly GCF_057382185.1). Taxonomy (NCBI): domain Eukaryota; kingdom Metazoa; phylum Chordata; class Actinopteri; order Cichliformes; family Cichlidae; genus Mchenga; species Mchenga conophoros. The sequence goes on from NC_140529.1 coordinate 14,464,005, forward strand.
TGCAAGCTCCTTTGACTACGATGACCTGGATGACTGAGAACCTTCACAGACAAATATGGCATATACATTTTTTTTATACAAGTCCCACAATCATATACATCATCTGCATCAATGTGGAAATCTTTTTAACCCTTTGGGTTATTTTTTGGTTCTGGGATCCTCATGTTAGGACTAGAGATGGCACAATACCACTTTTTTATGTCCGATACTGATATTATAAATTTGGATATCGGCAGATACCGATATGAATCCAATATAGTGTGTTTTATAATCAATACAACTGTTTTTTTAATATCTTGCTGCATTTTGTATGGGTCCAAACTCAAGTTTAAAAAAAACACTAATGCTATTTTGTTATACCTGTATTCAAAAAATACACTGCACCGAAAATATTTCATAGTTCAGCAAAACTGATGAATCTAATAAACTTAAACCTACTCCATCCTCCCTATTCTGGTATTTAAAAGAGTAAGCAACCTAACTAATAGGGTTGCAAACTCCCAGCAAAAAATAAATATAAAAGGGAACCACCCCCCACCTCATGATGCTTAATCGACGTAATCAACTTTAATTTGATGCAGTGTGAAAAAAATGCACAGAAATCAATTATTTTTCTACAATATTTAAATAGATTCAACATCTTTCTTCAACAGAATTGCAGAATGCACAGGTGGTACCTTCCCAAAGGAAAAAGTACTATAGCTTACAAGGGTATATTAGACTTAATAGTTACTATATACAGTAATGGTCTTCTATACTTTTTACATCAAATTAAAATTTTGGGTGTAAGATTCAGATAATTATTTATTAAAAGCCAGACATTTTAAAAGAGAATAAGAAAGAAAAGTATATATTTGTGCCCCCCTTTTCCCTGTTCATGCCCTATCGGCCCCCCTGGCTAAACTTTGCTAGATCCGCCCCTGCACAGTTACCAGCCGTCAGCTACATAGAAAAAGATCCTGGTGTAGAAAGTAATATTAAATAAATTCTAACAACAGATTATCTTTTTTTTTTTTTTTTTTTTTTTTTTTTTTATGTTATTACCACCACAAGTCTGAAGTGGCAGTCCTGTTTCTTCTATGCTTTTTTTTTTTTTTTAAATGACATCAGAAACAGCAGTATGCGACATTACGTGATGGCAGAGCTTCAGTTCATCCTTTGTCAAAAAAAAAACAAAACAACAGATTATCAAGCTTAAACATGCTGCTGTTGTTCAGCCGCTTGTTTCCTCTTTCTGGCATGAACAAACAAGAGAGACGGACTCGCGACAGAAAAGCCGATCAGCTGATCATTAATCAGTTTCATGATTTAAGTAGCAGCAGGAGAGGGAGGGGGAGAGAAGAGGCAGTCGCTCCATATATCGGTTGATAAGCTTAACGCTGGAATGCTTTACAAACATTCAGAGATGAACTTACACACTTGCTTTACTTCTCTCTGGGATCACTTTCTTGGAGATGAAATGCCGGTTTGGTGGCGAGGCTCCAAATGCTCAACCAGACCGTGACAGGTCCCGCACGCCACAGCCGCTCTATCACTTGATGCATAATGCTCCGACGTGCTACGGTTATGAGCCGAGTTACGCCAGGTCGCAAGTTTTGTGAGGTGCTTTTTTGATATTTAATGGATCGGATTACATTTTTTATTTCTCTCCGATATTGGATCCAGTAATTTAGGTCAGTATCGGACCGTCCATCTCTAGTTAGGACCTATGAAACACATCGTGCAGACTCTTGGATGTTAGAAGACAACTGATGCTGCTCATGAATAAGACTAAAGGTAGGAAGGTGTCCTTTATAACTAAACCTTAAGTTTTATATCATAGTTTATAATATAGCACGTGTATTTCAGTAATAGCTTCTTTATTTCAGTATAGTGGTGTGCGACTCTTACCAGTTTGTCCTTGAAAAATCCACACGAGTCCAGATTTCCGAGGACATGGCACGTGGAGTCTGATACTCCTATAAGTTATCCAAGTCATCCAATTCTTTTGTAATGGAAAAACAAACATTCATGTCTCCGGTAAGTTATCTCAGGGACAACTGTTTAATTCATAGCAGCTTCTGCAGTAACCATGGTAACCACGGACACTGAGCGGATGGTCCGATGCAGGTCAGACTTTGGGAAGTTATCCTTCAAGTTTCTGAAAAAAAAGGCTCCTCAGCTGTGCGGCTGTTTGTCAGAATATGTTTTATATGAGCAGCGTGTGATGCTCACTTCACTGAATGAAGAGCAAACAGTTAGTTGCATTGTTACGAGAACATGCGCGTATTAATTTCATGATTTATTAAATGTATAAATGTTAATATAGCTACATGCAAAGAAATCAAACGGTGTCCATAAATTATGTTTAATTTTTACATTTTTTGAGTTAATCTGAAATCATACAGTTAATCTGTATGATTTCAGATTAACTCAAATAGATTTTTACAATTTTGTTAGATTTCAGTTATACACTCAGACAGATTGCAGTCAGTGGAATTTAAAAGAGTTAAAATGATATTTTGTATCTGCAAAACAATACATTTATTTGATTTATTTTTAGTCTAGCACTGAAATTTAGAATTCAGCAATACACAGAGCTCAGCTTTATTTGGAAGGTTATTACATTTGCAGTGGATTTAAGAATTTGGGATCCCAGGTGGTTGATATTGTACAACAACAAAAACACGTGTAAATCACGCAAAAGGAAAGCAACACTGCCCTCTCCTGGTTAAATTAAAGTTATACACAATGACTATTTTTGGGTCAGAGAGAGAGAGGGCGCGATTGTGACGTGTACGCCACAACGTTTGATTTCTTTTTTTTTTATTATGTTTTTATTTTTGTTATATGCTATGTTTGTATTTCCAAGAAGTCTAGATCCCTAAATTCACTAAATTACATTTTCTGCCATCTGATTGGCTGATTACATATTTGTGTTAATAAGCAGTTGAACAGGTGTACCTATTAAACTGGCCAGAGAGTATAGGCCTTGAATTTGGTTATGAATCTTTCAGTCCATTTTTTTCTTTCTTTCTGCTATTCCTCTGCTGAGAGAAGCTGTAGAAGTGGAGGGTTTTATTATCATTCAAATGTCTCAGTGAATACAGAAGAAAAAAATGACCACGAAGCAAGAAAGCAAGAGACAAGGCTAATCAAAAAGGTATTGGGTGAAGCACGTGCTTATTATGCCAACCCTTTTAACAAAAGATAATTTAGCAAGCAGCTCATTTACATATACATATTTTTTTCTTAATAAATAAATAAATTTAGGTATGTATTGATATGTGCTGGCTGCACAATGATAACCTCCAATTATTAAATCAATAGTATTAATACCAACATTGGTATTGGTCAGTAATAGCGTGGTTAAATCAATTCTCAGTCAATTTTCTCTTTTACGTTCAGAAGACTGTTTCAGTTTCATCAAAGATGTGTCTGATATGTCTGTGAAAGCAGCTTAACCATAACTGCTTTGCTGTGTTTTGTTGTTGTGTCATCACGTGACTCAGCCATGCTGCACAAACACAGGGGAGGCTCAAAACACTGAATGTAATGGGAGAGAGAAAGCGGAGCATACTGTGGGTTTTTGCAGTGACCTGTGGGGGCTTTACAGAAAGGCAAGCAGAGCTGCTCCCCTCCCCCAGTGGCTATTATCAATATATATCATATATTCAGTACATTATGCATTCAGTACATAGATTTGCCTATGTAATTTATATATCTGTGTATCTGTGTCAGCACTTGATGAGACTGGCCCTGTATTTCTCAGATCAGTGTGTTGTTCATTCAAAGATGTTCTTCTGCTTGGTTGTAATGGGTGATTGTTTGAGTTATTGTTGCCTTCCTGTTAGCTCAAAGTAGTTTGGCTATCAAGAAGATTCTGTAAGTTACCGAGTGATGAATGCATCAATTAACGATAACATATATGTAAGTTGCAAGAAGTAGATTTTTTCAGAGCTTTAACATAATTACAAATGTTTAGCCTAAGTAATATTTTCCGCTTTTTTTAAAATCTAAATTAAGCCACACATTTATTTCAATAATGTGACAAAGATTAGTAACGTTTTATAAAACATTAATAAAAAACAATAATGGAGGTAACTGTGACAGCAATGGAAGGGGACCAGAACTCAAAACAGAGTGGATTAAAAACCTTATGAAGAACGATCCTCGGCACCTGGAGTGGATATCAGTTGTAAGATGTGCTGAGATCTCATCTGTCTCTCTTTTTCAGGTGTTCATATTTTGCAAAGAATGAATAGCTGTGAATGGGGTGTTGAGACTGGAGAGATAAATGGCTTCAATCTGTATGGGCATGATGTAGAAAGTCTTCTATCATTTGACCTGCAAACAGTGACGTGGATCGCCACATCACCACAGGCTGTCACCACCAAACTGCGATGGGAAGCTGAAAAAGCTCAGTTCGAATATGTCTGTGTGTTTCACTTTTCCGGTGCAAATGAGAACATCATCATCAAATTGGACAAAACACTAAACTGCAGTGGTTGTAACACTACAGTTTAGTGTTTTGAAGACAATAACTATGCACTCTAGCTTTTAGAGCAAATCCTGTCACTTTGCTTTTTAATCAATGTATTAATCAATGTACAGTAACTTTGTTATATTAGCATGGGTTAAAACTGGGATTAAGTGATTGCGTGAGCTATGAGCACTCCTCTTTCAACCCAAAATATTAGCACAAAAGAGTAAACCCTCTCTCAATACTGATTACTTAAGCACACCGGCTCACTCCTTGGCGGCCGCTTATCGGGGCCTGGATCCTGGGGCTCGCTCGGGCCACTTCGGAGGTGGGGTGCCCCCGGCCTCTCGGCCTGGGGCTCGGTCACTCAGGCACGGCTGGCTGCCGGCGGAGCTCACGGGCGCGTCACTGCAACCCCCCCTGGCTTCTGCTCCGCGGCTGCTGAATGAGCCCTCTTCTGGGACTCTCCTCAGCTCTTTCTGGGACAGTGGCGCGGCTGCCCCTCTGTTGGTCTTCCTTGGTCTCTTGTGTTCTGGGGGCCTCTGGATGTCTGGAGTTTTGATCTCCTCCATACCTGCTTCATGCCCTGGAGGACGGGGCTGTGGCTCCCCCACACCCTCTAGCAGATCATTACATGAAGGAACCTTTTAAAAAAAAAACAAGCGCGTCCATGCACACAGGTACACACGGGTGATCACACCCACAAACTACACCCTTTTTGGCTCCTACCTCAAAGCACACTGTGTTCTGTTGATCTTACGTGCTGCACAATAATGTTTAATATTTAGTATTTACTGTCATATTCCCATATATCATTGTGATGTTGTTTATTCTATTACTCTTGTTCTCTTCTGCTTGTTTTCTTTTGTCTTTCTCAACAGGTGATCCAGGTGATCGATATATGCATTTTTTTTCTTTTTCTGCCCGTTCTGTTGGTTTTTGTTTTTTGCCCTTCTCCCCTGTCCCTCTTCTCAGCTCTTTCTCTTTCTTTCTCCCCTTCTTTCCCCCAGTCAAGTCTGTCCCGTATTCAGCAAGTGAAAATAAAATAAACAATAAAAGGTGAATCAAATGGACCATTACGGCAAGGCTGGGATGGTCAATTTGGTAAAGTAAATCCGCTGGGCATCTTTCTTCGCCTTTAGACAATAATTCTGATGGCAAAAGAGCCAAACGGGACAGGCAAAAAAAAAAAAAAAAAAAAAAAAAAAGTAAACCCTCTCTCAATACTGATTACTTACTGTAAGCATTATGTGTTCTTGCACCCTCAAGTATGGCACACCATACATACTTAAGAAGTAGTTTCTCATTGTTGTAATTACTGAAACTTACTTAGCAGTTGCTATTGTTTTATTCTGTGTTTGTTGCCAATGTGTATCTGCTCTTGTGGCATATGACGACCAAGCACTTTTTGATATCAAGTCATCCCACAAAACTTGAATAAAGCATAATGTGGGTGATCAAACCTCAACCCCTCTACGATCACTGGTGTTTAAACCGGCACACTTGTTTACTTGCCTGCTGTCATCTAATCTTTCAGATGAAGAGGGAGATGTGTAGGTCTTCTGCTGAGAGCTAAATCTTACCTGAGATGTGGCTGTTGGTTTAATTCTTTCTGCTATTCAGGTGGATTTTTTTTCCCAACTCAACGATCACTGGGGCTTCAGTGGATCCATCTTGCCTTTCCTGCTCATCCGGGTTTACCTAACTTGCTGGTGGTTAAAACATGTTTAAAACCAGAGATTAGAAAAATGTATAAATCAAGAATTAGAAGAGCAATAATAATAATAAGACTAAAACTCTTGGTTGTTTTGCGTGGATTATCGTCATGAAATTTAATTTAAAGTACTTACTCGTCTAAGATGGACTTTTTTTGTTTTGTTTTTATGTTTGTTTGTTTTGTTTTACTCTTTTGCTTCAAGGCCTGTAAATGAGCTGCTTCCTAAATTATCTTTTGTTAAAAGGGTTGGCATAACACACATTTGCTTCAGCCAATACCTTTTTGATTAGCTTTATCTCGCGCTTTCTTGCTTTGTGCTAGATCTATATTCTGTATTCATTAAGATATTGGAATGCTTATCAAATGTATAAATAAAAAAAAGTAAATAGAACAGACCAGGTGTTGCAATGTGAGTTATGGGAACATTTGCCCATGCTTCATTAATTCTTCAATAAGCCAGGGCCAAGCCAGCTCCGATCAGCAAGAACCCTGTTATCATGGTTCCGAATAGGTAGATATCTTCAGCAGTCAGGCTCACCCGAGCCCAGACGTCTCGTTGAGAAGGGCTGTCAATTGCATTCAGGTGATCAAATCCATAATTCCTCTTTTAGGTTTTAGAGAACAGACTGTGAGAGAGTGTTCCAGGGAAAAGTAAGTAAAAACACAAGACAAGGACATAAGAAGCTAAGCAGGGAAGATAAGGGCAGGAGAGGAGAAAAGTGCGACCGCCTTCGCTGAGAGCCAAAAGAGTTCTGCCCAACTGTTAAGCTCAACTGTGTGGACTTGATTGGTCGGGTTGCTGTTGCTGTTCAAAATGCAGCAACTTGCCTTTTGTTGGGCAAGAAAAAGTGTTAAACCTACACTGGCCTCCAGTCCATTTCAGGATCTGACCTGCAGTTTGTGCATTGTGCTAGCTCTTCCTTTTCCTTTGAAGTGTTCTCACCCAAGGATCGATGGATTATAGGGTTTCTTTAATGGTGTAAGAGTTTTACATGAAAAAAAAAATTCTGAGGTCATGTGTGATATGGTGACCATTGTCAAATTTACCGAGGCAAATCTAATCATATAATTGAAGTGATCATTCTCAGCACAGGAAATGACATTGGTTTTCTAGCTTATTTTTTTTAATCTAAACTGCCTAATGTGGTTGCAGACACTGAAAATCTGAAGCAACAGTATGAGACTATAGGACAATAGTCTGGCTCCTTTGGATGTGGATGAGTAGCAGCTCTACTCTGAGCCCCTTCCCGATGGCCGAACACATCACCCTATCTCTAAGGGTGAGGACAGCCACCCTTCGCCAATTGTTTTCGGGGTCTCATTCTTTCATGAGGGTAGGTGAGGGTAGGGACATAGATCAACTGGTAAATTGAGAGCTTTGCTTTTATGCTCAGCTCTCTCTTCATCACAACTGACTGGTACACTGTCCACATCGCTACAGTCTGTTTGTTGATGTCCCGCTCCCCTGTCCCAAGATACCTAACCATTTAAGTAGATCAATGCTTATATTGTAGTTTTTAGACTTAAAAAATATGCCCCACTTAAAAACGAAGTGCTGACTGAAGTGAGGGGGGGGACATAAATCATGTCATTAAACATGATTTATTGCAGAAAACTACTGAAGTAAAAATGAACACAGGGAAGCGCTTATCTTCAGAGTCTTCCGGCCAAAACAACAAACAAAACACCCCCTTTAACTAAAAATCAAACCAAGAACTCTCTAGCCGAAAACAAAACACAGTGGCTGAGCTCCCTGTCGAGCCAAAAACAGGAGAACCCCTACCTGCTTCCACTGTGATGAACTAATTACCACTGTAAAGGCACACCTTTGCTCACAATAAAAGAAAGAAAGCCAAAGTTACACAGAGTTTAAATTCACACACACTAAAGTTTGCTGCCCAAAGCACTGTAGCTCACAGCTCTGGCAAAATGGGGGAAGTGGCAGGGGCGTGGCAGTTTAGGATGGCAGACTATATGCCGTGGCTGACAAGCTGCAACACACCTCAGCTGTGGCTCATGAGGCAGACCTGTAACACAGGAAAGGAGAAAAAAAACTCTCTCACAGAGGGAGAGCCACTAAAGGTCAGCGACCGTAACAACATAACAGAAATGCCTTTTTAATTTAAAAAAATGTAATGATTAATAATTAATAATAATTGCTCTAATATGCTGAAGTTAAACACACCTCATATACCGAGAATGTAAACTAGACTTGCACCAGGAAACAAACCTTAACAATGGATTTAGCCCAACTTTGCTGTCACATTGCTTCTGCAGGTAAGATCATGATCCACAATCATTTTACTGGAGCAAATTATTTTTTAGTAAAGTATGCTAACTTTGACATGTATATAGGGATTTGATTCTGACTTTTAGAGCTCTTCATGGACACGCACCAGCTTACGCCACTGAACTTCTACAGCACTATGTCCCTAGCAGGTCCTCGAGGTCATGTGATCAGGGCCTACTTGTCATACAGCATACAAGGCTGGGAACTAAGGGACACAGATCTTTTGCCACTGTGGCTCCCAGACTGTGGAACTCTCTCCCACTGAGGTTAAGATCTGTGGGCTCAGTAGTCTCTTTCAAGAAACAACTAAAAACACATCTTTTTAGAATTACATTTCGTTAACTTTTTGTCTTTTTTTGTTTTATATCTTGTTATCTCTTTTTGAAGCACTTTGTGATCTTTTGTCTAGAAAGATGTATATAAAAAATATGTTACTTATGTTATCCCCATGAAACAATGGCAGTCTTAAATGGCATAAGCTGTAAGGAACTTGACAGATGTATTAATATTATTAGGAGAAAATCTTGGATCATTTTCTGATGGATGCATGCATCAGAAGATGCATCTTTATTTTCCAGGAAACAGGCAGGAACAGGTAACATATAGATAAATGCTTATATTGTTTTTTGGGACACAAAAGAAATGCCTTTTCAATAATAATAATAATAATAATAATAATAATAATAATATCAATTAAACCCTTGTTCAAGTATGCTGAGTGTCAGCTGAGGTTAAGCACACCTCATATACTGATAGTGTGAACTAAACTTGCACCGGGAAACAAACCTTAACAAACCTGTAAAACCACACAACTCTTCTCTCAGGTCTTCACTTCAACTCCATCTTTCTAAATATGACGATGAAGCTAATGCTGCTGCTCCTTAGCTGTCACATTGCTTCTGCAGGTAAGATCATGAACCAAAATCCTTTTACTGGAGCAAATTATTTTTTAGTAAAGTATGCTAACTTTGACATGTATATAGGGATTTAGCACAACTTTAAAAAAAACAAACAAAAAAACTCACTTGCACCCCGACATCAGAGCTAGTCAAACAGTTGTATAAATGATATTTATTCTGCACTCCTTGAAGGTAAAAATCACAATATCTACTGATGTAGCAAACATCCCAGCTACAATACATACATGCTGGGACTCACTCTGAACTTGTTACATTCGAGTTTGCGTGTCAGGTTCTTTGTGTTACAGTCAAAGAATTTGGCACATTGTATTGGACATAGGCAGGTATTGGCAAGCAGGCAAGTGAAGCACTTCATGCTTCAGTGGGTGAAAGCAGGAACAGATGCAACAATAGATAAGCGTTTAAACTAAGTACTGCCAGCCCTGAAGATTTTTTCAAATGTTAGAACAACAATAGTTAACATTAAAGATAAAGAAAAGATACCTTATTTTTATTGCGTCTTTTCTGCCATGGCGTCTTTTCTTAGTGCAACTAAGAAATGCATTCAAACATTCAAGCTCTAACAGAAATATAATCTGACCTCGAGCAGTGGTTTTACTTTTGCTTTATTTTATTGGGAGAGCCAAAACATTTTAGCTCTGATTTTCTGAAATAATTAGGATTAAAAAATTGGATAACACAAATGCATGTTTTATCAGCCAGTGATTAACAATTGAATTTGATTTGCACTACAACTCTTCTGCACTGTCCATTAGTGATGTAGTAGAAAAGGGTTGGTATGTAGTATAAAAAACATATATTTTAAACATGGTTTATTTACACTGCTAGACTCCTACACTCCCACAAGATTTAGGCAGAATGCTTTTAATACACGTGAAATAGTTTCCTGATACATATTTCTGTTAAACAGATGATTCTTCATCATTTGCAGTTTAGCAAATCCAAAGACTCTGTCTCAAAAGTGTTTAGCAGAAGCTTTAGTGAAAATGTTAAAGAATATAGCAACATAGTTTTTTAAATGATGTAAAGTGCACTGTAAAAGCTAAGTAGTTCTCAGAACTAAAAAGAAATATGCAAACCTGTTGCTTCTAAAAAACTAAGTAAAGCTTACTTAAGTAGTAAAGGTTGTGTTCGTTAATAGTCTGAATAGCCCAGAGGAAGAAGCTGTTTGTGAGTCTGGGGGTGTGGGACAGGTGGTGGGCAGGGTGCAAGGGGGTCACCTGTGATGGTCCTGGTTTTAATGAGACAGGAGAATCGGGCGATGGTCACCAGGGGTGGCTCTTTAAGTTAGGAAAAAGGAAGCAAAGATGAACCTGGAATTTCCCCTAAACAGCCCTGGCATCTGGTTATCATGTCCATCAGCATTAAAGGGAAAAGCAAGAAAAAATACAAAGTAACTCTTGGCTATGATAATTCCTAATCTCTGCAGCTGCCACAGAACACCAAAGTACAAATATGCACACAAATATGTAATTCATGCTAACAGGAGGATGAAAAAATATTATCATGCTGTTACATTATTAATTTTTATAAAATTGATATTAAAAGAATAGAAATAAAGAAAAAGAAATAAAGAAAAAGAAATATGCAAACTCATTGCCTCTAAAAAAACTCATTATGAGTATATAAATTTGGAACTATTGGAACTAAGGAACTATTTTTAGTAGAACTTTATTTTTAATAGAATATTTATTCTACGTTTGTCATGTTCCTGGGTATGTTGACCCAGCGTTTTAGGTTTAGTTTACAGTATTTGGATGCTGTTTATGTTTAAGTTCATTAGATTAGCGAAGTTCATTTGGTTATTAGACTCCTTGTGTTTTCTTCCCCTGTATTTAAGTTTCCCCTCACCCTTTGTGTTTTATGCTGCGTGTCTTATGTTATCAAGTTTGTTTTGTCATGTCTGCGTCTCATGTTTCCTGTTTTATTTTGAAGGAGTCGTGTGTTCTTTGCTCATTGTATTTAGTTTCACTTCCCCTGTCCTGTCATTACCGTCATGTCAGTCAGCTGTTCCCCCATGTGTTCCCACGTCCCCTAATCACCTCCTGTGTAGTCCTCTGTTTTCAGTGTGTCATTGTCAGATCGTCTGCTTGGTTTCTAGGCCAAGAGTTCATGTCAAGTTTTCTTATGTCAGGTCCATGTTCCTGTTGTCGCTTTTTATTTAATTTAGCTCACCCAGTTTAGTTTATTGTTAGCACTGCCTTTTGCCTTTTGTGTGCAGTTCATTTGCCAGCCTCAATAAACGGCTCGTGTTTAGTTATTCAAGTCACGTTTTGTTTCATCTGCATTTGGGTCCACCTTTGACTCTACACACAGTCAGCCCCACTGATTGTGACAAAGTTGAATTATTTATTTATTTATTTATTTATTTATTTATGCGTGTGTTTCTGTCTGTCAGGATTATTTTTTCTGAAATTATTAATTACACTGCCACCATGTGGATCAGATAAAACACCCACAGTTAGGGGGAAAAAATGTGAATAGGTCCAGGATTATGAACAGCTGGTGAAATTGCATTTCATCTTTTGATCTTAAATATTTATTAGGATCTCAAAAAATTCTATCTAACAATGTTTATAACCAACGTTCTGCAGCATATAACGCATGCAGCTTACATTTAAAAAAGTTCAAGCTGAATCACAATGAATGACTCATATTTCTAATAATGTCTATATTGTTTTTCTTATTTAATGTATCACGTTATCAATGTTTGTTTCCCACAGTGAAACACTCACTGGTGTATTTTATTACTGAATCCTCTGAAGTCCGAAACATCCCAGAGTTTATGGCAGTTGCAGAGGTTAAACGCACTGAGTTTGGTTACTGTGACAGCAGCAAAAAGATATTGGAAACAAGACAAGACTGGGTCCAAAAAACATTATATAATGACAAGGCTCAGTTGGATTCGTACAATGAACTTTGCTTTGCGATACTGCCATACGTCTTCAGAAAGTGGATTTCAAAGTGGCAGCAGCTGGCCAGCCAAAGTGAAGGTGTAGTATTTTCTCTTATACTTTATGTCACATCATGTTGTTAGTCTCTAGATTTTAAATTGTAATTTTGTGCATCTTGATTGTGACCAGAAATTTTACTAATGTGAACATGCTTCAAACTGCATGACAAAAGAATATCTTGTTGCATTCACAATCATCCAGGTAAGTAAATCTCCAAAAGTTGATTCTGTTCATCTGGACCATTTATAAGAAAAGGGAAACCTGCAGCTGAGACTGAAGAAGTCACTTGGATGAGTGACGAAACGTTTCTCCCACTGAAAATGCTACGTTCAGATGAACAGAATCAACTTTTGGAGACAAAAGAATACATGTACACATTGTTCTAAATAGTTGCCTTACATTAATTGCATTAATTATTAGTGCTTTCAAACTGCCTGTAATTATTTTTCTGGTTCTTACGGATACCCTAGATGGTTGAATTGTTTTTTTTCCTCTTGTCCTTCATCTTTTTCTTTTAATCATGAATTGCGCCTGTTTTCCAATATAATGTTGTCAGATCAGTTAAATCACAGGAAGAACACAACAAAGATAGAATAGCAGTGCCTCACAGTATTAATATTATTCATTTTAATTAATTTCTAATTCACTTTTCAGTTGTCAACACTTTACAGATGATGGAAGGCTGTGAATGGGATGAAAACACTGGAGAGGTGAATGGTGTGATACAGTATGGTTATAATGCAGAGAACCTTCTTGAATTTGATCTTAAAACAATGAAATGGATTGCACTGAAACCAGAAGCTGACATTATCGAACAGGACTGGAATGCTAATGGAAACTCAGCAGAAACAATCTTCCTCACTCAGACTTGTCCTGATTGGCTGAAGAAATATTTGAAAAATGGGAACAGCACCCTGCTGAGAAAAGGTAGAATCACATGAGTGTGTAAACTACATCCTTTATCTTTCTATTAATGATCTTTAAAAAAAAAAAACGGCAACGTGTGTTAACGTGTTGTTTTATGCAGATCAAAATGAAAATTAGTGGTGAAAACTGGGAAGTAAATGACACACAAGGAAAATAAATTATCAAAATAAATCCGCCGATTCATTTTCTGCCTCTTATTCTGGTCCAGATTATGGGGGCAGCAGTCTAAACCAGGGAGTAGCAGGTCTACTCTGACCCCATACTTACTAAACTCCTCCCCCCTTAGGTACAATTTTCCAGCCACTATAACACTCTTTCAGTCACTACCTTGAGTTCATGTATACCCTTAATATACACACATACCTTCATTTACATGTATGCATGTACACACATATGTGTGCAAACAAATAAAACAAAATCTAAATAACATGAAATAGTCCCTCAGTCATCAGTGTCAAGGCTAATGGACCCAGACACAGACTTGGAAAATTTCACTTTAGTGTGTTTATTTACAGTGGTCCAAACTAAATACAAAAAGTATTATTGGAATTGAGGGGATCAAGGGAGGAAGGGTTTCCAGGCATCCAATATGTACAGATCTCACACTCACAGTTAGGCAGGTACCTGTGCACAGAAAACAGAGGGACAAAAAGTGAAACTTTTGCTCAAATTGCTTGTTCCATTTTAAATTATTACTTTTTTTATTACTATTACAGTCTTTCTTGATTAACATTTTTCATCAAACAAGTGTACTACATTTACTTCTTCTTTGATGTATACTGCTTTGCTTCTTTCACCGATTCTCACACCTTCTCTTTCCCACATTCCCTCTCTCCAGTTCTTCCTTCTATTTTTCTCCTCTGGAAGACTCCCTCCTCTCCAGTCAGCTGCCACGCTACAGGTTTCTACCCTCAAAGGGCCTTGATGTTCTGGAGGAAAGATGGAGTGGAGATCCATGAAGGTGTGGATCCTGGAGAGATCCTGCCCAACAATGATGGGACCTTCCAGATGAGTGTTGGCCTGAATGTTTCATCAGTCACACCTGAGGAGTGGAAAAGATATGAGTGTGTGTTTCAGTTTTCTAACGCTGAGGACAGCATCATTACCAACCTGAATAAAACCGTCAACTGGCGAAAAAACAAAATTAGACATGATCAAAGTAAGACAAACAGATTTGAGTTATTTTGTTTGCTGTTATTGTGGATCATGTTTAATGTTACGCTTAAATGTTTTATCGGATCCCAAGAAGAGTTGCTGTTACTATGGGAATTACTGATGGAGATCCTAAAAAAAAAAAAAATTTCCAGCACTTCAACAAAACTGAAATTAATATTCTCAAGAAAACCATCAAGCTGAAATTAGTTTAGTACTTCTATGTTTCAAATTCAGCATCTGCAGTCTATGAAAGCCTTGGTTGTTTATTTGTGGCCCATTTAGGAGCATTTTGTTTGGTGAAAAACAGCTCATGTAAATGGGTTAAAAATTCAGTGACATGAATTATGGTGTGTCTGTTAAGCACTGTATATTGCTGCATTTGTGGTTACATCAGTCGAGTTGACATAGATATCATATCATATTTAAATCCAATATGTGACATATGTTATCAAAAAAGTATTCACACTAAAGAATGCATGGGATCATCATCATCATCATGAGTGGGATTTTAAATATAGAGATTATGGGAGAAAGCTGGCTGATATAACAGAGAGAATGTAGGTACTTTGTGTAAAGTGAACAGGTGGGAGGGAAGCAGTGCCAGGTTTATTCAAACTGTTCTATCATGGTGCATTTGGGAAGAGAAACTGAGTAATCTAGAAAGAAGAGCATGTGAAGAGTGTTCTGGAGCTGAACAGTATCAGACAGGATCATGAGTTTGAAGCTGGAACTCAAAGAGGTAATGCTCAATGTTGTCAGTGTGTACGGCCCACAGATTTGGATATTAGTTAGAAGAAAAAAAAGGAATTCTAGAGAAAGTTGGTTCAAGACGGTGCAGACAGTGAAGCTGTGATGCAAGGAGCAGATGTAGTAAAACACTTGGGGTCAATGATTTCAAAGCAAAGGCCAGTGCAGCAGTGAGACCTGCTACAATGTTTGGTTTGGAGACGATAGCAGAGGAGGATGTTAGGTACAGGCTGAGAAGGAGGCAGATGATCCGCTGTGGTGACCTCGAAAGGGAACAATTTAAATTAGATTTCTTTCATCAGGTTGAGTGTGTGGCTTCATGATCAAACAAATTGTCAAAAAAAATATTTTCAATAATTGGATGCAGTTTTATTCCATCTTATTTATCAGTACATTTTATCTTGTTTGTTGTCACTGAGCAGAAATCCTCATCATTGCTGCAGCGGTTGTTCTTGTTGTCATCATTGTTGCTGTCACTGTAATTGCCATTCACAAAATGAAAGAAGGTAAGAGATTTAAAGTTTATTTACCAGTCAGTAGAGACATAAATGCTTAATTTCATTATCTCTGCAATATAATAGTCTACATGTTAAATATTGTTACTTCTGATTTTTGTAAGAGAAGGTTTGATTGTTAGGCATTTAAAACTGTCCAAAATGAATTTTATTGATTTATTTAATTTATTTTAGGCAGATGCCCTTCCTCTTGTAAGTACACTATCCCCCTCTAATCTGGTATTCTCACCCTGGATTTAAATTATTTGATTAATATTGTGCTAATTTTATTTATTGTTAACTTTATTGTTATTATTATTTGGACTTTTGGATGTAACAGCTCCTCACAACACGATAGAACTCTCCGAAAGACCACACAGACAGACAGAGGAGTCTACACAGTGTTGACACCTGCAGTTAACACTGAACAAACAAGAACTGAGAAGATTGTCTATTTCAGTTTTGTTTTATGTAAACATGACTTTTTACACAAAATCTTTTTTTCCTTTGTTATTGTTTTAAATTCAAGTTAACTTGTAATAACTCAGGTAAAATGCATTTTAATATTTTATCATATCATATTTCCTATAGCACTGCTATAGCTATTAATGATATAATGTATATATAATTTGTATGGTGTATTTATCCTGATGATCAGGTGGTGGGGGATAATGCTGGACAGACGTGTTCCTTGGTGGGGGTGTCGTTGATTGAGAAAAAACGAGTAGACACACGTTTGTTCACACCGTTTTTTAAGAATCTTTTTTTATTTTGTAGGTTATTTTGAATGTGTTAAAATAACATTCGGTAAAATAATGTAAAGAAGAATGAGATTCCTCAGCCGTGATGCAGTCAGAAATTAAGCAAAAGGCCTGAAATCCAGCCTTTGGGGGTATATGTAGAGTTATATGTAAGTGTTTTTGCTGATAGTTATTTCTGCTCTAATCACATCAGAAACGTAATCAAAATATAATCAAGAATTAATAAAGTCGAACAAGAAAATTATCACTACAATGAAATAATTCTAATAACCTTTCAACCCAGACTTTCTCTGTGTGTGTACTGCACAATGTCACATCTGCACTCTTTCTGTGCAGATGTCACCTTAAACGCTGTATGTGAGTGTAAAGAATAGAATGATGGAGGAAAACAATGTATTTTTGTTTAAAATAAGAAATCCTGTTGAAATAATGCTAAATCGAGTGAATTATGCTAAGTATGTGTCAATTGTAAGGAAATAGCTTTTACTAAAGGGGTGAGGGGGAAAGAGAACAACGAGCTCAGCTCAAATCGGATTTTTTCATGTGTTAAGTATTATAGCAAATAAGAGCTTAAGAATTTAGATGTCTACACAGTGTTTTGTTAGAAATGGTGACAGTGTAGAAGTTTCAAAGTAAAGGGACACTAAGTACTATGATAAGGTGGGTCATCGGTACCATGTGAGACATAAACATCGTCAGGTATCTCAGCCACGGTTGCTCTCATGGTCACTAAAACAACAAGTTATTGGGTGAAGGATGAAAGAATAGAGAAAAACATCTAGTACACATGTAACAGAGTAGCAGCTGTACCTCTAAGCTTGAGTACTCACTTCTGGGAAGTTAGCTGTATCTGTGGTTTTCTGAACAGAAGAGATCCATGATACTTTTTAATTATTCAATGCTTTAATAAATAATAATCTTTAAAAAAGTGTCTCGACTGGTGATTCCTCAAAGTTGGTAAAGAAAAATTACCAGGTTGGTACGAGGGAAACTTCTTTTGCAGTTCATCTGAAAAGATGCACTTACGCTTTGGGATCTTTTAAACATCATTAGGCACGTTGCTGTCTGTCCCGTCTGTGAGCGCAGAACAACTCGCAAAGCAGCAGTTCAGGGATGATGTCACACACATGGGTCCTCTGTCGGAATATAGGAAATCACTGACATTTTTATCAATCTTGAAAATCCCCCTGGATGCCCTGGACAGAACGTGAAAAATGAAAAGAAGACAGTTGGTCACCCTAGGTAATGGCATATTAAAGATATTTTTAAACAGGCGGGAACAGAGCAATGTGACAAAGATGTGTTAAAGATGCTTGTGAAGACCTCTCTACTTCCATGGTGCAGTCTTGCTGTACTCATCCCAGTACACCATCAGGATGAGGTGCTTTCCATAAGCTGACCCTACAGAGTGTTTATTGTACTTTAGCAGTCTGCAGGACAAGTACCAGATTGTTGCTGGGTGCCCAGTCTCTAAATCCCCCACCTCATGGTGGCCAAAGAAATGGTTGTGATTTTCAGACAATTCATGATGGTGCTTTGGTTCGTGATGTGCCACATTCCTTATAGGTGCATGGCAAGGTCGCCCACTGGTTAGCCAACATAAACGAATGTAAATCAATTAGCCGCAACCAACCAACCACATGACGTCATGTTCCGTATTAACAGAAGATGCCACTAAACATGTTGGTAAAACTTGAAGCACTTAAATCCAGCTTACAGACAGAGTTACATCTATGCCAGTTTTTGAGACCAGGGCTCCACGATGTAAATCAGCCTTGTTATGTGCAGCAGTTCATGTCCTTGTAAGCTGCTTGGCTGTTAGACTCTGATGGTCTATCACAGCTGAATGAAATCGAAGCTATGCCAGAAATTAAGGCAGAATAGAGACTTAGACTTAGAGCTTTTTATTGTCATTGTGCAGTTTCTTGCACAGCGAAATTGGGTAGCTGAACCACAAAGGTGCTAAAGTAAGAAGAAGAGAAACCAATATACAACGAAGGCGGAAAATAAATAAAGAATTAAATAAATAAATAGAATAAAATAAAATAAAAAACAGTGTATATGTATACATATGTGAGTGGAACTATATACATGGTGTATGTGTAGGAAACATTGAAACAGACTGGGACCAAAATAATTGCACATGAGCCAAAATTATTGCACAGAACATGGAAAGACTGAGATGTTGCACATAGATGATAAACAGCAGTGTCAGGGTGGATGTGTTGGGGAAGTCTTTACACACTCTTAGTTTGCATTAAGAGTTCTGACAGCCCTCGGGAAGAAGCTGTTCTTTAGTCTGTTGGTTTTGCACCTGATGGATCTGAGCCTTTTTCCAGAGGGCAGGATGTTGAAGAGGTGGTGGTTAGGATGGAGGTGGTCCTTTATAATTGCCCTGGCTCTGGAGAGACATCTTGAGCTGGCAATTAAGTCCAGGGAGGGGAGTGGACAGCCAGTCACCTTCTCTGCAGTTCTGATGACCCTCTGTAGTCTCTTCTTGTCAGCTGTTGTGCAACCAGCGTACCACACAGGGATGGCGTGCACCAGCACACTCTTGATAGTGGCACGGTAGAAGGACACTAGGAGTTCAGTCTGCAGCCTGTTCCATCTCAGAACCCTCAAGAAATGGAGGCGCTGCTGGGCTTTCTTTACTAGGGCTGATGTGTCTGTGGACCAGGATAGGTCCTCGGATATGTGGGTGCCGAGGAACTTAAAGGAGGACACCCTCTCCACATAGTACCTTTTATGGATAGGAGAGGGGGATCAGTTCTTGTTTTGCGGAAGTCCATGATCACTTCCTTTGTTTTCTTGGTGTATGCAAGTGAATGCAAGGGAGGATCAAAGGTAAGTAGTGTGATTTAAACTATGCTGAGTGGAGACTGATTGGCTTGAAGAAGATGGGCATGAAAATTATTTTACTACAGTGCTGATGTTGGCATTGAGTTTTACAGTGTGGTAAAGTGGAAAAGATGTAAAGAATAGAGAAGGAGTTAAACACCTGGGAAAGCAGGCAGACGACTTAAGCGCTTTGACTGCTCCGGGAGAAAAGAAAAGCGCTATATAAGAATCAGTCCATTTACAATTTATCATAGTGATTGTATGCACTCACATACTTACTAAAATTTGGCATAAGCTTCATTTAATTCTCTTTTTTATTGTTAAAGGCTATCCCCGGTGTTAGCAGGACATGTATGCAGCCCTGAAATGTCATGGTCAACCTACCACACTGCTGAAATAAAACAAAAGAATCCAGAGAGTAAAAGTTCTTTAAAATATCAGCCTTTCACTCCACCCGCAAATTGGTAGTTTGGTTTTGTTCCTGTAACAGTGCAGTGGGTGTAGAGCCTCTATTTTTGTGTCTGCAGATATGATGTTAGCTATGGCCTCTGCTGACATCTTACTGGTTTATTGCAGCTTTTGTGGCTTTATTTTTTTTTTCAGATGTTCATATTTTGCAAAGGATGAGTGGTTGTAAATGGAGTGATGAGACTAATTGATGGATACAATCAGTATGGTTATGATGAAGAAGACTTTATAGTGTTTGACCTGCAGATCACTGCATATCACTCCAAAAACCACAGGCTGTCATCACCAAACTAAGATGGAATATGGAACATGCCCGATTTGAACATAATAAAAGCTCTTCAAGCCATTTATGCCCTAGGTTTTTAAAGAAGCATTTCCACTATGGGAGGAGCTTTCTGGAGACAGCAGGTATAATCACATAATCTGATGTAGTAAGCGGCGAAATTCATATGGCTTCCTTTTTCTAAGATAGAGTACAATTCAGAATCTAACATTTGTCGCTTTTTTCCTTTCTCTCTGTTGTTCTTCCCTCAGTGTCTCTCCTCCAGAAGACTTCCTCCTCTCCAGTCAGCTGCCACGCTGCAGGTTTCTATCCTTAAAGAGCCAAGGTGTTCTGGAGGAAAGATGGAGAGGAGCTTCATGAAAGCGTGGATAATGGAGAGATCCTCCCCAACAATGATGGGACCTTCCAGATGAGGCTCTACTTTAAAAACCTAAAAAATAAAAAATAAAAAACTTAATTCATTCCTATTTTCTTTTAATTGTATCGTGGTCTTAGATTCCTGACAATAAAGCTAGAGATGAATGTCAGGGAGCTGCTCATGTTACCGTAATTAAACTCTTTGCCACAAGTCTTGGTGCATGGTTCATCATCCAGGCAAGGCTGAGGAAGTCACTTTAATGAGTTACGAAAAGTTTCTCCCACTAAAAAAGCTACTTTCAGATTGACTGAATGAACCTTCTGGGTCTTTGCCACAAGGCGTCGCTGTTGTCCAGTCTGCTTAACAAGACTATTCAGCGATCATATATTGGCCAATAAGCCACAAACAAAAATAATATTCAACCTTCCTACTTCCTGTGGCAGCTCAACAAGTTCATCTGCAGGACCTGCTGGTTATTTGTTTTACACTGCCGTTATCCAGTCTGTACTTTGCACGTCTGTACAGGTCCAGGGTAAGGAAACAGATAGAAAACATCTCTGCAGACCCCTGCAGACATAAACTGCGCCAATTTTCAATTTAGGCAACACTGATGAAAACTTTGAAACAACCCAATGTTAAATCATTCAGTAGTTTGCATAGTTTCACAAGACTTTCTATGGTTTCTTATTATTACTGCAATTTAAAAAAAAAAGGTTTTGTATGTAAGAACTGCAGATTTAAGTGTTTCCATGGTTACAAGCGTGCTAACTGGAGAAACTGGAGGAACAGGGGGAGGGACACGGGTTGGTCACTTACTGTCGGTGGACGACGACTTGTTGATTCACATTTCTGTAAAGAAAAGGAATAATAGTTATGACCTTAAAGATAGAGAAACGATGAAGTTGTGTTTGCTGCTTATCTTCTGTCGTAGTTTATTTGCAGGTAAGAAAAATATTTTATCTCTAACAGCAGTAACCTGACCTTGAGCAGCTTTTACTTTCATTGTACTTTAAAGCACTTTTGACATTTTTAATTGAAGTTTAGAAGACAGTTTCTGGAATAATAAGAACATGAAACAGGACAGAATTTTCTTATTAGTACTGAAAAAACAGCTCGGTGTATAAGACACACACACACACACACACACACACACACACTCTTCACTTTACTGGATTTTCATCCGTTTCTACAGCCTAATCAAGCTCTTATTTTATGTTCACACTCTATATACCCTCTGTAACTCTACTAATTCTAATATAAAAAGAATGCACCCTCAGCACAGAAAAACAGAAAAGTCAGTGATGTACAAATGTAGCAAAAATAGGAAACATTAGAACTGTAAATGTTTTCTTCCTTGTCTGCAGATTAACAGTCCACAGGTTGGGTGCTCGCACTCTGATTCGTTCCCTGGAGATGAAGGAGAGAGAGCTCAGAGGACAGCAAGATGGAGGAGTGAAGGAGAAGGTGGTGCAGCTCAGTGTCCAATCAGGAGTGAGCAGTTCTTTCACCACCTTCATTGCTGTCAACAAAGACAACAGAGAGGCGATCCAAGGACCTCTGCACCGCAGACATATTCTACCACCCTGTGAGGTTTGTTTAAAGCAAACAAAGCAATACCATGAAAGTGTTAACAGCAGGATGTCAGAGTCAATAGAGAGGACTCAAAAGAGCAACTTCAAATCAAACTATTCAGAATCAGAATCAGAAAGGGTTTTATTGCCAAATGTTGAGCAGGTTTACAACATTAGGAAATTGCTGCGGTGCTTCAGTGCAAACATAGTGTCATAAATTGCGCTTAAATAGACATGAAAAAATAAAAGTAAGAATAAGAATTAAAAGTGCTACGTAGAAAGATATATGCATGAGATATACATGAGATATATACATGAGAATAAGAATTAAAAGTGCTACGTAGAAAGATATATACATGAGTGCAGGTGGTGATCAGTGCCAAAACATGGAATGATGCAGTGAACACAGCGTAGGGTCATGTGTTAGTGGTGGGAACAGTCGTACGTTTATTGTTCATGTGTCCAACAGCAGAGGGGAAGAAACTGTTCTTATGGCGAGAGGTTCTGGTGCGAATGGACCGGAGCCTCCTGCCTGAGGGGAGCAGGTCAAACAGACTGTATCCAGAGTGAGAAGGGTCAGCTGAGATCCGAGCTGCACGCCGCAATGTCCTGGAGGTGTACAGGTCCTGCAGAGATGGGAGTCTGCAGCCAATCACCTTCTCAGCAGAGCGCACAACACGCTGCAGTCTCTGTTTGTCCCTGATAGTGGCTCCAGCGTACCACACGGTGATGGAGGAGGTGAGGATGGACTCGATGATTGCGGTGTAGAATTGCATCATCGTCCGTGTTGGCAGGTTGAATTTCTTCAGCTGCCTCAGGAAGTACATCCTCTGCTGGGCTTTCTTGATGACGGAGGTGATGGTGGGCTCCCACTTCAGGTCCTGAGTGATGGTGGTACCCAGGAAGCGGAATGAGTCCACAGAGGTGATGGGGGTGTCAGTCAGGATGATGGGGGGGAGTGGGGCTGTGTGCTTCCTGAAGTCCACAATAATCTCCACTGTCTTCTGGGCATTCAGCACCAGGTTGTTGTGGCTGCACCAGGACACCAGACGTTCAACCTCCCTCCTGTCAGACTCATCCCCGTCCGAGATGAGCCCAATAACGGTGGTGTCATCTGCAAACTTGATTAGCTTGACAGACTGGTGGGTGGAGGTGCAGCAGTTGGTGTACATGGAGAAGAGCAGAGGAGAAAGAACACAGCCCTGAGGGGAGCCGGTGCTGATGGTCCGAGAGTCCGAGACATTCTTTCCCAGCCTCACATGCTGCTTCCTGTCCGTCAGGAAGTCAGTGATCCACCGGCAGATGGGATCAGGCACATTCATCTGGGAAAGCTTGCCTCAGAGATGGTCTGGAAGGATGGTGTTGAAGGCAGAGCTGAAGTCCACAAACAGGATCCTGGCGTAGGTTCCTGGGGAGTCCAGATGCTGCAGGATGAAGTGTAGGGCCATGTTGATGGCGTCGTCTACAGACCTGTTGGCTCTGTATGCAAACTGCAGGGGGTCCAGGAGGGGGGCCGTGAGGGTCTTGAGATGGGAGAGAACTAGGCGCTCAAATGACTTCATGACCACAGATGTCAGAGCCACGGGTCTGTAGTCATTTAGTCCAGTGATCCTAGGTTTCTTGGGGACAGGGATTATGGTAGAGGACTTGAAGCAGGCAGGCACATGACATGCCTGCAGTGAGGAGTTGAAAATGCCAGAAAACACTGGGGCCAGCTCATTTGCTCAGTGTCTGAGGGTGGCAGGAGACACACCGTCTGGGCCGGGAGCTTTTCGAGCATTCAGACTCTTAAACTGCTTCCTCACATCTGCTTCATGAATATGAAGAGTTGTGGTGGGAGGAAGTGGTGTGAAATCCTCTTTTGTGTGGGGTGAGGAGGGGGGTGTTGTAGGTGAACAGTTTGAAGGTGGTGATGGCTCTATGGAGGGGGGAGAGGTGGGGGAATTAGTGTCCAAAGTGCCTCTATTGTTGGGGCCGTTGGAGGTGTGAAGGCTGCCTGATGGCTCGTCAAAACGGCAGTAAAAGTCGTTAAGGGTGTTGGCCAAGAGCAAGTCATCAGTGGAGTGGGGGGTTTTAGGCTTGTAGTTGGTGATATTCCTAAAACCTTTCCACACAGAGGCCGAGTCATTCTCTGAGATCTGCTGCTGCATCTTCTCAGAGTGCTGATGTTTAGCAATGTCCACTTCTTTAGTGAACCTGTACTTGGCCTCTCTGTAGCAGTCCCTGTCTCTGCTTCTGAACGCCTTTCTCTTTTCCAGCCACAGCTGTTTGAGTTTAGGAGTAAACCAGGGTTTGTCATTGTTATAACTCACAATGGTGCGTGATGGCACAATGCTGTCCTCACAGAAGTGGATATAGGAGGTGACAGTGTCCGTAAACTCGTCCAAGCTGTTAGAAGCAGCCTTCATTGTGTCCCAGTCTGTAGACTCCAAACACGTGCGAAGCTCCTCCACAGCCTCGTTGCTCCACAGTTTTTTTGTCCTCACGACAGGTTTGGAGAGCTTCAGCCTCTGTCTGTACGCGGGGATTAGGTGGATCATGACGTGGTCAGAAAGTCCGAGTGAAGTGCGGGGCACCGCGCGATAGGCCCTGCCGATCGTGCTGTAGCAGTGGTCTAATGTCCTCTCCTCTCTGGTCGGGCATTTAATATACTGCTTATATTTCGGAAGCTCATGGCTCAGATTGGCTTTGTTAAAGTCCCCAAGAGCAATGATGAGAGAGTCCGGGAATGTCCGGGAATGTATTTATGTAGTAGGTGTTTCTTTGCCAATGTCTTTCCCCTGCATTAGAAAGTAATAAGCCAGATGGAAGTACAACACACATCTATGCATTTCTATAAAAACTGACCTGCCCTGAACTTAAAATCTCTCTCTCTCTCTCTTTGTTTTTCCTTAAAGTGATGGCTGTCCATTCGTCCTGTAAAAGTTGTAAATATAAACCTGAATGAATGGGAGTAGAAACTGTGTGTGCGCATGAAGACATGCTTGTGTCGCTGAGATTGAACAGATTTATGTATGTTCACGTAGC
Organism: Mchenga conophoros; assembly: GCF_057382185.1. Taxonomy (NCBI): domain Eukaryota; kingdom Metazoa; phylum Chordata; class Actinopteri; order Cichliformes; family Cichlidae; genus Mchenga; species Mchenga conophoros. The sequence goes on from NC_140529.1 coordinate 14,488,977, forward strand.
CAAGTGATAATCATATATAATAATCACTGAATAGTAATAATGTTATTGAACAGGTTAAACATTTAGATATCACAAAAAGTTGCAAAAAAAAACAAAAAACACACACAGCTGTGAAGTCAGCTGCACATGAATAACATTAGTACAATGACAACTTTAATCAGAGTGAGTTCAGAAGATCCAAAAGTGGGACACTAAAAACAAGCTAGTGAAAGCAAAAAGTGACTTTGAAAAATTTATTTCATAGAATTAAAACACTGATAGGAAAAAAAACTAAACATGAGAAGAATGTCAATCCTGCAGCGACCAATCAAAGAAGACTGTAATGGCTGCATTGTAAAGAAGTGAGTGAAGAAAGCTGATTTTTTTTTAGTTTTTCTGAGATATGCAGAGTTTTAACGAACAATTTGAACACTATTATTCATTTACATTATTTGTTCTCAACAGAGATGGGCAGTAATGCGTTACAAGTAACGTGTTACTGTAATCCGATTACAGGCACTTGCCCTGGTGGCCATTCTTTCAGTGGGCATTTCTCAACAACAACTACAAACACTAGTGAAGTGAATGGGCATTTAATTAAATAATGAAACATTTAATTCAATAATTAATGGCATATTTAATTCATTCATTTTGTCACTCCTGGCCCTCCACACCTCACTGCCATGATTGTTTGTGTAGTTATTGGATTCTAAAACTACTAGAATAGAATAGAAAACACATAAGATGCAGTCTCTGTTTTTTCTTCACCTTATTAATTTGAACTGAACTGAAATAAATCCGTTCTTTTCTGTATGGTAATGACTAGGACCTGTCCCAGCTGTCTCTGGTGGATTCAGTATTGTCTCCAATGTTTCTGATAACTTCCAGTTTGGGAAGTTTCCCATGCAGGTGAGGAATGCAGTGACTGACAGACTACCCCTCCTTCATTTAGGACCCATGCCAAACACTGAGTAAAGACTTCCTTGCATTAAACCTGCATAGCTGTTTTCACATTTATAACAAATCACCTAAGTGACCGGCAGTGATCGTATAGTTAGTGCTCTGAGTTGTTGCCTAAACAAGCCCTCTTCAAATCGGAGTTACAGCAGAGAGAATATGGCACTGAAGCAATGATGACAGCTTTAATAACCTATTTTATCTGCAATTATTCTTGTATGAAATTCTCTTAAAGTAGCAACTGAATTTCAACCAACTCAGCTAGCTCTGCATATTTTATTTCCTCTGTTAAAATAAAATGTGGCGGAGCCCAGCTGTAATTGTACCTTGCATTAATATGGTGTATTATTGATGGTGACACAGCACTGCTTAGCATGTCGTCCTGAATCTCAGGTGTGCCAATGACCTGTGCAGTATATGAGGCACTAAAATCCTGGTGGATTTCTGGGATACGAACAGGACGGAGTCATGTGAGCTCTATCAATATTGCACCACTTACGTCTCAGACCTGTATTTATGTATTTATGCACTGAAATCGCGCTGTAATATCCAGTTAACTGTCCACATTTGTACTCTGTTTTTCCATTTATTATATTTTTTTCATTAATTTGTCTGAAAAAAGATCCACGTAGTAACCAAAGAGAGCCTAAATCAATGGTCTCTAATAGCAGCCAAATTATAAGAGCTTTCATTAGTGATGGTGAGATGAAGCCTTGTGATGAACTGAAGCTTTCCATCCAACTGGTCGACTCATGGTTCGAAGCATTGTGACGATTCATTGGCTCTACTGCGCCATCAAGTGGACGATTAAAGTCAGACAGGCTCAATGATTATAATGATGTGATGTGTAAACCTCTAAACTTAATAAATAAATTGTTTTCATGGTTATTTATCCCGAATATTGTCTCAGTATGTCTGATACAAAAGAGAAAGTGGAAACTATCAGGACAGAGTTTGGTATGATTGTGTAACTGTGTAATCATGCTTATGTACATCTGGACAATGACACAAACTAGTGTGTGGTGCTTCACTTTTTAATAAACTAAAATCAGATTATAAGATCTGTGGTGTTGTTGATTTATATTATGGTACTTATCATTTGTGATATTTATTACTGTGTGCATACTTTATTAGGAGAGATGAGATTAAATGTTGTCAGACAAATATTCTCTTCCTTGCTGGTTCCATCGAAGGAGAAATGTTCAAGTAAGTATGTAACTGGGACGTAATCCAATTCCACAACACAATGTGACGGGGAATCAGCTGTGTTTTGCTGCCCAATTTATTTAGAATCTGGTGCAAACCGGCGAGCCAGTTCCTGAATCAGTCACGTGGTACGGACTGCCCGCGAGGCCTCGAACATCACTGCATACGTAATCAAAGCAAGCCTCGATACGCGCTTTACAAAACTACCACGAGATTACCCGACACACGCTTCAAAGCTTCGACACACAGGAGACATCACTACTGCACACAGCCTTCACACGACAACAGGTGCACCACACTGCTAAGTGTGTTTTGTGTTTAGAGTTTTGCTAAATGGGAGACTGAGCTTTGAATAGTGTTTAAGATTTTGGCAACAGTGGGACTGATTTGATGAAAGAGTTTTCATAGTTGACAGTTTAGTTTTTACAATGGGGTTTAGTGTTTTAGCAATTCAGAAAAACTGTAATACACCTGTGCTTTTCCCAGCAACTGAGGCTTTTACCCTGCACAGTTTAAGGTATGATAAAGCACTGACCTTATAAATGGCACAAAATACACATTTTAGCTGGGAGCTGGTCATTCACAGGGGAAAGGCTCCATTGTACAACAACAACAACAGTAGTAATAGTAATAATAAATTATTATTAGTCAGGCAAGTATATCATATACCAAACATGCTTCCAAACTAATGACATTTTTTGCATTCTTCACATCAGGTCAAAATGTACTTTTTTTTAAAAAGTGACTGGCACTGCGGAAATGGATCTACAGCACCACTTAAGAAATTTTAAAGAACTTCTAACAACTTATTTACAGCTTGAAATACGTGTATGACATTTATTACACACAGATTCAGTGAACCCAATCCAAAGAGGAAGTCTGGAAGTCCGCCATTTTGAATGTAAAATGACATTTTGGCACAGTTTTAGTGTTTTCCAGGCATCGCTGGTTTACACATTCGCCTGCAAAGTGAGAGGTCACTGGTTAAATTCCATTTGGTTACTTCAGGAACTTTTTGGGGTTACTTCAGAAAGGGACATCTTTGTCAAAGCCATGTTTATGGTGGAATTTTGATCATTTATCACTGGACATAAGATTTTCATCTCTAAAAATGTATTTTGTCCAGTCTGTCCCAAACTTCACACTTTTGATGACAGTCTGGCGACGACTACATGCCAATATCTGGTCACACATGGTGCCACAGTTCTCATATAACATTTTAATCAAGACTACCCCACTGTGATTGAAGCATTTCTTGCAAAACAATCATAACCAAACAAAACCTTTCCTGTTCTGTAAATGAACAGTAGGACAAAATGATTACTAGTCATTGCGGAAAGCACAATTAATGTTTTTGTTTACATCGTTGGAACGAGGAAAAATTCCCCCACCACAAAAACAGAAATACTCATGAAAGCAACCTGTAGTGCAAACACGAGGGCTGAATTTATTACTTCCTGCACTAGAAAGCTGCCGATGTTGCTGATATGGATAGATCACCAGTCTTCCTTGTCTTTATCTTATTATCTCCTGTTGAGATGTCGCAGCAGAAAATGCAGCCTGGCCTGTTGAAACATTGTTTTTTTTTAGTGTTTCAACTGAAAAAATAGAATGCCTTTGATCCAAATGGAATGCATCTTGTGAAAAAAGGTGACATCTTGTGACATCACAAGATGATGACATAGATCCTTTGTTATGTCATCATCTTGCTGAGAGAAAAACCCTTAAGTAGGAGCTTTGCTCTGTTAAACTTTAATGCTCAACGGACCTTGACCTGACAGCAAGCAAACCCTTTTTGGAGAGTTTTGAGAGAATTTTACTTAGCAATTCACCGACCAAGCCGACACATTTCACCATGTCAGCTCACCCATCCTTCAGCTCAAATGAGCTTGGATTAGTTAAAGGGAGCATTTTGGGAAAGCACTACAAGGTAGAGGCTTTCCTCGGAGAAGGGGGCTTTGGTATTGTAGCCAAATGTCGTGATACCATGACTAACCGAGCTGTGGCTATTAAAGTGAACAAGAGCCGCCCTGATATTCTGCAACAGGCGAAATTGGAAATTTTCATCCTGGAGCAGCTGCGAAGGTTGGATTCAGATGCCGCCAACATTGTTCAATGGAACGGCTTTTTTCACGACGGAGAGCGGGTTTGCCTGAAATTTGAACTCCTTGATCAATGCCTGAGGGACTACATATGGGACCGGAAAAACCACTGTCTCCCCATAAGCGAAGTCAGGCCAATTTTAGGTCAACTGACAAATGCTCTGTCCCACCTGAGTTCTGTGGGAATGGTGCACGCTGACCTCAAACCTGGAAACATCATGGTTGTAAACCGCCATGAGTCTCCCATCAAAGTCAAACTTATAGACTTTGGCCTCGCATGTCCTGCGTCTGCAGTGATGCCTGGTGACCGTGTGGGGACGGTTGGTTATTGTGCACCTGAGGTTATGCTTGGCCTTCCTTACAATGAAGCAATTGACATGTGGTCTCTGGGGCTGGTAGCTGTGGAGCTTGCTACAGGGCTGCCACTCTACCCTGGAAATGAAGACTATGATGTTTTGAAATTCATCATAGAGACTCAGGGTCAGCCACCAGATCATGTTCTAGACTCTGGCGTCTACACTGAAGACTATTTCATTGAAGACAAAGACAAGCAACAGCGCTGGACATTTAAGACTGACCAACAATTTCAGTATGAGACAGGATATGAGTCCCTGGAGACAAGATGCATAAAACTGACGCGTCTGGATGACCTTGAACAAATAATAATGTTTAGACGAGGACCAGAAGCTGGCCAACGCTTATTTGTCAGCTTAATTAAACAGATGTTGGCCTTGGATGCACACCAGCGGATAACACCCTCGGAGGTTCTCCGGCATCCCTTTTTCAGCCCTAAGAGTTCCCTGTGCATTGACATGAGTGCTGAAAGATCACAAAACCCTGTGGTCTTTCAGCACCCTTCAAACTTGGAAAGCAAGAGATCACAGAAAATCAACTGTAGTTTTCAAAACTCGGTTGAATTTTCTCAGCAAGTATTCGTCCACACATCAGCCAGTCCATCATTCAGCTCAGATGAGCTTGAATTAGTTAAAGGGAGCATTTTGGGAAAGCACTACAAGGTAGAGGCTTTCCTCGGAGAAGGGGGCTTTGGTATTGTAGCCAAATGTCGCGACACAACAACCAACCAAGCTGTTGCCATTAAAGTCAACAAGAGCGACCCTGATATTCTGCAACAGGCACATGTGGAAATTTTCATCTTGGAGCAGCTGCGAAGGTTGGATCCAGATGCCGCCAACATTGTTCAATGGAACGGCTTTTTCCACGACGGACAGCGGGTTTGCCTGAAATTTGAACTCCTTGATCAATGCCTGTGGGACTACATAGGGGACCGGAATAAACAGGGTCTCCCCATAAGCGAAGTCAGGCCAATTTTAGGTCAAATCACAAATGCTCTGTCCCACCTGAGTTCTGTGGGAATAGTGCACGCTGACCTCAAACCTGGAAACATCATGGTTGTAAACCGCCATGAGTCTCCCATCAAAGTCAAACTTATAGACTTTGGCCTCGCATGTCCTGCGTCTGCAGTGATACCTGGTGACTTTGTGGGGACGGTTGGTTACTGTGCACCTGAGGTTATGCTTGGCCTTCCTTACAATGAAGCAAGTGACATGTGGTCTCTGGGGCTGGTGGCTGTGGAGCTTGCTACAGGGGTGCCACTCTACCCTTCGGAGAATGACTATGATTATCTGAAATTCATCATAGAGACTCAGGGTCAGCCACCAGATCATGTGCTAGACTCTGGCGTGTACACTGAAAACTATTTCATTGGAGACAAATACAAGCAACAGCGCTGGACATTTAAGACGGAAGAACAATATAAAGGCTCTGTTCCAGGGACAGGACATGAATCCCTGGAGACAAGATACATAATACTTACACGTCTGGATGACCTCGAACAGCTAATGATGTTTAGACGAGGACCAGAAGCTGGCCAACGCTTATTTGTCAGCTTAATTAAACAGATGTTGGCCTTGGATGCACACCAGCGGATAACACCCTCTCAGGTTCTCCGGCATCCCTTTTTCAGCCCTGGCCTCTCTAAAAGGTTCCCATGTATCAACACTGAAAGACCATACTGAATCAGTCTCCAGCATGGCATCTTCCACCCTGGACAAAAGTGATAAAAATACAAACTGGGGTTGGAAAATGACATTAACAGCAAATTACAATGCAAAAATTAATTAAGCTGCTCCAAAAATGATCACTTTGGCTTCTTTTTTTTAAATTTTCACTCCCCCCACCCCAACCAGTCGTGGCAGAGGGCTGTCCCTTCCTGAGCCTGGCTCTGTTGAAGGTTTCTTCCTTTTTAAAGGGAGTTTTTCCTTCCCACTGTCGCTAAATGCTTGCTCATAGGGAAATCTTCTGATTGTTGGAGTGGCCAAAACTCTAGGGGAAGTAGCAATTCTTGTGAAAATTTAAAAAAAAAAAAAGCCTACCAATCTTCAAAGCGCAGCAGCGGACACCTTACCATCACATCAGTCCTTCAATCAGACCTAAAACACCACCTTTACAGAAATAAATTCCATACAAATTGGAAATAAATTGTGTAATAATTGTTCTTTTTGATTGTTTATAAATATATAGTGCTACCCTTCAGCCTCCTAGTAGACATACCTGTGTTATGAATGTGAAACTCCTCTGATTTTCAGAAAAGTTGACCTCTGACCTTGAAGTCAAGGTCATTGAGATTTAAGCTTCACAGAGATTTTCAGTAGATGCAACCATGGTATTGACTTGAAAATTCTACACTATCAAAGACTTAGGTGCCCACAGCACCTCGCCATATACAAAAGATTTTTCTATTCATTTATGTATTATTAGTTTATTTATTTCTTCATCCTGCTCTCTCTCTCTTTTTTTAATTCACCTTTCTGTTGCGATGCTCTGGACATTTCTAAACCCCACAAGTTCAGCCTCAATTTTCAACCCAATTTTCCTATACTTTTACTTGAACACGTCCAGCCTTCACCTCTCACCGGTCCTCGTCCCCTCTTCTCACAGCTTCCTGTGTGGCCTCCCAAATCAAACACAGGCCCAAATCAGCCGTTTCTTCTTCTCTGTTCATTCTCTCTTCATCTTTTCAGTCTTTTCTTGGCGGTTAACTCCCAGCATGGATGCACATGACACTCTTTTGATTGGGAATCTACACCGGTGCTAAATAGAGCATCTAAGTCATCACTGTCAGAAATCGTAACAGTTTGTGAATAGCTCACATCAGCATCGTCTTGTCTTACAGGAATGTATCTGACTCGATAGTCCAGCATTGATAACTTCTGAAGAAATGTACGCGCTAGATCTTTCTCAGATGTGTCATGTATCTGTTTCACAGGAGGACATATTTTAAGTAAGTCTGCTGGTGACATCTTTGTTTTTTTGTCTTGAAGGTGAAGCCTGCTGAGAAGTCCTTCAATGTTTCATGTACATTGTCCTTTTTTTACTTGAGTCACTGACTGCTGCAAGAAATAAAGCACACTTAGGAACTGACAAATTATTAAGACTGTGTGGGATAAACGTTAAAAAACAAATAAATAAATAAGTCAATAATGAATAAGTAAATAAAAAAGATTCTGACCTTATCCTCGCTTACACTCCTTGTCATATTGGAGGTACCTGCACAAGACAATTGATTTACCAGATTAGCAGAGGGACAGATTAAGGGACTATGGGGCGAAAAAGGTGCAATACACAGTTTAGCCAAAAGTCTTCATTGTTACACCCCGGCCTATAGGCAACCGGCGTGCAACACAGAAAAAATAAAAATAAGGGGGGAAAAAAAAAAACACACACACAACAACAAAAACAACAACAACAACACACTGGCAAATTATTCAGGAATAACAACATTCAAAAATAAAAACAAAAAATACAGCACTCACGTTGTGTACATACACATACACAAAGACCAGTGTTGGGTAAGTTACTTTAAATTAGTAACTTAGTTACATTACTAGCTACTTCCATCAAAAGTAACTCAGTTACTTCAAGTTACTCATTACTTTCAAAGTAACTAGTTACTAGGGAAAGTAACTTTGGTTTTACTCAGACTTCTCTTGTTAATGTGTTGCTTCCATAACTGGATACCCAGCCAGACTGCCAGTCTTCTAGCTTGCTTACTTGCCACAAGTGCACTGTGCCACCTACCAATAGAAAGGAAAAGATAATGTGCACATTTCCACGAGAGAAATCCCACGCCTGGACCGTCGTTGACTGCCGCCATGATTCTAGCCTACGTCACAGCGTCATGTGCACTTTTTACATCCAACACAAAAACTGCAGTCGTGGTGCTTTCGATTGTACTCGGAACTCGGAAATTCTGCCTTCTGAATAGAAAGATGTAGGCAACACCAGACTGCAGATAAGCTGCATACAGGGCTGGACTGGGACAAAAAATCGGCCCGGGCATTTTGACTAGAGACCGCCCACCATTATAGGAAAAATCATAAAGCCTTTGAATGAAAACAAACGCTGTTGTGACAGTGATGTACACTGTCTTGATGGTTTATATGTATCAATCTATCAATCGTTTGTGGTAAGACTCAGATAATTATTTTTTAAAAGCTAGACATTTTAAATGAGAATAAGAAAGAAAAGTATTTCTTTCTGCCCCCCTTTCCCTGTTAATGCCCTACATGGCCCCCCTGGCAAAACTTTGCTAGACCCGCCCCTGCACAGTTACCAGCTGTCAGCTAAGTAAAAAAAGGATCCTGGTGTTATTTGTCTCTCAGAAACAGTTCATAACTTCCCTTCAACTCATTCATGTCACCTAAAAGGTAAACCTGTTTCTCCATCACCTGTTCAGCTCTAATGATTCAGTAAGGACATCTCCTGGTTTCACCTTCATGTTTCCATCTCATCACATATCCAAACCGACATCATGACCAGCAGCTTTTACAGCTGTGGCTCCAGCAAACATCAGCTGATACTAGAAAGTAATATTAAATAAATTCTAACAACAGCTGATCAAAAATGCTGCTGTTGTTTAACGCGACGTCCACACGAAGTAGGCAATAAACAAACAAGAGAGAAAAGCCGATCAGTTGATCATTGATCAGTTTCATGATTGAAGTAGAAACAGGAGAGGGAGGGGAGAGAATGAGAGGAGAAGAGGCAGCTGTGCAGCAAAGACGCAGAATAACTCCAGCTTTGTGTCTTTTTCATTGTAGCTGAAGTCCGAGACAAACTGTTTCTTTTCACCTCAATAAGAAACGCGTAATATTTTCTCTGAATATGAGACGATTCTGTTTTTTAGGGGATGGCTGGCAACTCTAATAATTAACCTTATGAACAAAATAAAGTTCAACATCAGTAACATAGCACTCACCCAGTTGTATAGAAACCCCGTCATGCTAGCTAGCACGCAGTACGAAAAAGTCAGCATAACTCCAACTAAACTTGGTTTATATCTGACCCAGATAGACTGCAGGTCATAACTTCTCTCCTCCTCTTGCCTCCCTTTTCCCTCATCCACCTGCTGCCTCCACCACTTGCTAATGTTACTGAATCTGTGGAAGCTCCGCGATTGCCACCACACGAAGTAACGAATAACGAGCCTCTCTAAATCCGCGTTCCTGGTTTTGGCATAATAACTACTTACCGTGCTCGTTATCACAATAATAACATAATTACTGTAACGCGTTACTTAATAACGCGTTAGTCCCAACACTGACAAAGACACACACACACAAACAGGCAGGCGCTAGCCATTTCAATAAGTGTACTTGTTCAACTGCTTGTTAATGTAAATATCTAATTAGCCAAGCACATGGCAGCAGTTCAGTATATTTAGGATTTAAGCATGCACCGTGGTCAAGACGACTCACTGAAGTTCAAACCGAGCATCAGAATGGGGAAGAAAGGTGATTTAAGTGACTTTTAATGTGGCATAGTTGTTGGTGCTAGATTGGTTAGTCTGAGAATCTCAGAAAGTGGAACTCCCCACAGAAGTATCTCAGAAGTTTATAAAGAACGGTCTTAAAAAGAAAAAATACCCAGTGAGTGACAATTTCAGAAAATGCATTGTTTATGCCAGAGGACAATGTCCAGATGCATTTAACCTGATAGGAAGGCAAAGGTGACTCAAGTAACAACTTCTTTTAAAGCAGATAACTCGTAGGCTGGAGAAGAAATATCCTCTCACTAATTTAGAAGATCATCATTTAGCCTGGAGCCAGTTTAAGCCAATTTGCTGCTTTAAAAAAAAAAACCTCAGTAGTAGACATCTTACTATTCATCACTTATTGAAGGAAATAAGAACAACCCTTGGTTTCTCTTCAGCACTACAGCCAGACTGACCAAAAGTCAGAGCTCTGCTGAGCAGGGCCATGCAGAGATTTCCGAAGAGGCAGGTGCTCAAAGTTAAAAAGGGCACAGAACCATATTCGTCATCTAATATGAAAACGCATCAAACTATATCACTGTAATCGGGTGGGGACAATGCAAAGCAAACGTAGCCTATGTTTTACCTGATGGGGTACAATGTTGCTGTTGAGGGGTTACTGCTGCTCCTGATGCTGATAATGCTGGAGGACAGGGCTGTGTTGATCTGAGACTGTAGACATTAAAAAGTCCATAGGAGAGAGGGTAACTAATTAAAGAAATGTAATGAGATAACAATTAAATGCAAAGACTGGTGACAGCTCTTGGAACCATAAGACAACAGATTTTTTTTTTAAATGTGGGAAATAAACTGAAACAAGTATTAGTAGGGCAAAAGAAAGGGGTTGTCATAGTAGGGTAAGAATGTAACAAAAAAAATCTATGCACATAAAATACACACGCACATACACACATGCATATACAGTTACATTTCATACCTTCTCCAGAATACTGTACATACTATGGCCACAAGTTTGTATCATGGTGCTGATCCAGAATCCTTCCCTTATTATTCATTCTTAGTGCTAAGTGATAAGAATTTAAAAAATAAATAATAAATATAAAATAATGCATTTATGATGATTCAATCTGTTTGACTATCTGTACAGGCAGAAAGCCTATTAAACATTTAAACTGTAGAGATACAATAATTTTGCTGCTAAAAAATCTGCATTTTTGTCATATTTGAAATATAAATGTAATATAATCTGTTTCTTAATGTATTTTCTTTAAATTACAGTTTGTGTTTTTTATATCGTAATTATAATAATCCATAATTATGTGGATATGCATACCAGAAAGGCAGGGGAACGCCCTGTAACTTACTTTAAAACTAAATATGTTCCCTAAAACGGTTGCCAGACTAAGACCCCTGTAACCCTTACCCAGTTAGTTAGCAGCTAATGACCACCACTAATTGAGCATTTAATAAAAGGACAGGTAATGTTTTGTCGCACTTTTGCACACACAGCACGCTCATTTGTTTCAATTCGTCAGTTGCCACGAGACAGCTTTCATCGTGCACACAATAACCTAATATTCCTGTTGTTATAGACTATAGTGTACGCTGTACACCCTACTTATTGGTTTTTGTTGCATCAGTCTGCGTCTCCCAATTAATTACGGTGCTTCCCCTACAGCTCCGCATCGCCCAGGCAGCAAAAAACGAGCGTGCGCTTTGCAAGCTTGTTCCACCAGCGCGCTCTGCTGCCAAAGGTGAGCTTTGGTTCATGGTTTTCATGTGACTAATGCAAGCCGGATCATTTTATTTAGCAAAATTGTGAATAATAGCTAAATGTTATTGTTGAGGGGCACAGGCAGGACTCCACACACAAACACAGACATAAAAAAAAAAAGAATAAAATAAAGTTTAAAAACATGCCTCATGAAAAGGGCACTTGGGGCACCCATCAGGAAATGGGCAGGTGCTCACACCCCCTGCAAGTCCCTGGCCATATGCAGATTTCAGATATCATGTCACATTTGACCTCTAACCTCTCCTTCAAAGTCAATAGACTGTCAAAGTGATAAAAACTGCTATAGCTAGTTAAATCTATGTTTCTCACTGACATTTGTATTGACAACATACAGACATTTAGGGAATGATTCTAATTATATTGTTACTTTGAACCTCTGACCTCTTCTGTAGGATTAAATAAGGTGAAACATTCATAAAATTTCTTTTATCTTTTAAAAATAGGCTTAAAATTGTGCAACTTTTGTTTGTTTTGGTAACATTTATTTTATTATGACTTTGTTATGTACACAACAGTAACAGATTATCAGTGTTTAGATACATAACAGTTTGAATACATGTAGAATTCTCATGCATACTTTTAATATTTATTATTAAACATTTAAATGAATTTTATTAAAGAATGAAATAAATGTCATGCATGTATATATTCACATGAAAAAGGTTTCAAAATATCAAAGAAAACACAATGAAAATATACAAAATACAGCACTATTCCCTTAATAGTAAGTACTGCCCTGACAGTGAGTTGCCTTGGTGAAGGTTTGTGTTGTTGGAGTGCATCTTGCTGTTGTAAATTAACTCATGATTGTATAATATTAGTTGTCTGTATGCTGAGCCACTACAAATAAGTTAACAGTAAACAGTGCCCTCTACTGACTGAAATCACATATGGCGCTATTAAAATGTAGTCTCACACGGCCTTTGTTTAGAGACTGCAGAGTAAAGGAGTTAGGAAACTACAACACTCAATGACGCACATATATTGTTTTATATATTCGATTAAACCAAAATCTTTTGGTGTTTGTATATGATTTAACATTATTAACCTCTTAAGAACTGAGGGAAAAAACGCACCTCTCTGTTTATCTGTGTCAACTACAGAGGACATAATGTCTCAGGGGGAAATTTACATAATTAAAGTGATGATATTAGGAAAAAAACTTTCCAGATAAATAGGGGAGCTAGTCATCATTATCGCAGTTGTAATTTCTGCCCATTGGGTAATTTCAATGATTTCTTTTGATAAACAAATTCCCTGAGATTTAAAAAGTTAGTTTCCCGAGTGACCTGGGCAACAAGGAAGCAGACATTATGATAAATGAACATAAAAACACTATGAAAATGCACAAAAATCCAACTGGGATAGATTACTACTGGGTGGACACAATATCGCATCATATATAATACAAAATCTAGATCAAAACGGGAACAATTTAGTCTGTTTAAAGCAAATTCTGCATTTGGAAATTTGGTCTTTAAAATATAAACAAGATATTAGAGCAGTGGCATACAGTCCCAACAATGCCGCCTGACCATCCAACACCAGCGAATGAACTTCCAGCATCCGCGGATGACCTTCCAGCAGCAGCGGCTGACTGCCCAAAACCAGTGCCTGAAATTCCAAAAGCAGCGGCTGAATGCCCAGCCACAGTGGCTGACCACCCAGCAGCAGCGGGTGGCCAACCAAAGGCAGCAGTTCATCGCACGACCACAACGGCTGGTAGTCCGGGAAGGTAGTCACAACTGAGGGGACTGCACTACCAGAAGACAATCTTGCAGACATTGAGGACAGCTAAAATTACCTGGGAATCCCACAGGGTCAGCGTTCACCCCAAATCCAGCACTTTGAGATTGCACACTAAGCAAAAGGAAGGAGGCTGAGGACTGGTGAGAGTCAGAACCACAGGCCAGGAGGAGACAACAAACATCAATGAGTATATGAGGAAGTTCGCCACAACCGACCACGTGCTTAGTGAATACCTTAGATAGCAGACACACGAGAAAGAAGAGGAGCAAGAAGAGGGACCATCATAGAAAGGATCGGCCGGTATGTACCATTGGCAGATAGAGAAAGTGGCTGACGTACTGACATCCTACCAGTGGCTGGACAAAGCTGGACTGAAAGGCAGAACAAAGGCACTAATCAAGAGAGCACAGGAACAAGCTCTAAGGCTATGTTCACATTGCAGGTGAAAGCGCATCAAATCCGACTTCTTTGACCCTATGCGACCCATATCCGATCATGGTATCGGCAGGCTGTGTAAAGATGGCCCTTTACACAATCTCCATTTCAAAGCAACAGAAAATAAAAAAAATGTGAAAACTTTGCATGTTCAAACGACAAACTTTGCATGTTAAAAAACTTCCAAAAAATTTAATACAGGGAGCAAAAGCTTGAATTTCCCCTTTTCTGTTTTACACCAAGACTTAACAGTCTCAACCAATTTTACAGATAATAAACAAATCTCAACAATTGAAAGTGCTTTAGAGGCTCACTTTCTTCCCCTTTTTAAACCTAGTGTGAGGGTCTACTAGCCCTGTTATGTAGGGGTATAGAAGTGCACGGGCTGCCTTGAACGACCAGGGGGTAGTGGGATCTGGGTCTGTGACCTCCCCTAGTACAGTTGATCCGGACACTTACTACTGTAAGAATGGTTTTAGCTGTCTGGCTGTTGCTGGTGCAGTAGGGGAGGGCTCCAGGGCTTGAACCTGCAAACAACGGCTGCCCGGAGTGCACTATGCTGTCGAACCATTAACTCAGCCTAGCCCCACATACCCGTACCCAACCAGACAACTTGGGTGCCCCTATTCCAAAGTAACCTGGTTTGACAGAAACATACTACAGTCACTTTTAAATCACGTGTAACCCTTTTATTTGTTCAACTGGCCCTCGTGAACCTAGACCGTCCACCAACGTTAACGGGGCCCTGGAGAACACAAGTAACAGAAAGAAAAACCCCAAAATACTCAAAAAATTAAAGAAACCCCAATAAAACAAATAAAACAGGCTGTTACTCCCCAAGGTTGTGAATTCTCAAAACCACTCTAGCTACGGGAAAAGGGCCCAACATCACAATACAGCAAACCAATGAAAGGTTAACACAGAAACTTTCTTATTTAGGATGGTTAACACAGCTCACATTATTCGAAATGTCCACACAAAAAAATAATTCCCGTCTTTAAAGTAAAGTCCGATCCTCCTTGTCCTTGTCATCCTCTTCATCCTACTTCTTCACCTCCACGTCCTCTTCCTCGGCCTCCTCTACTTCTCACTCTTTCTGCTCCCTCCATTGTACTCCGCACACACAGCTTACCTGTATTATAGTGCTTAGGCTGATTGCAAAGTGAACGAATTATCTAAAAAAGTTTTCACATGTGAAAGTGTGCCAGACAGTTGGCAAATTAGTGTTAATGATAGCCATACATGTGTATACTGTTGCTAGGAGTGTGTTGGAAATTTGGTAATTGAGTGTTGTGCAGTGAATTGTGCCTACCGTTTTGCAAAGTGTGTGTTACAAAATTGCAAACTGAGTGCAAAGCAGTTTTTGTGCTTTTAGTTTTGCAAACTCAGTGAGTGGTTTTGCTATAAGTCTGAATAGTTTTAGAGATTGTGCTACAGGAATCACAGTTAGGGTTTAAGCATTCAGAAAAAACTGTAAGATCAAAGTGGACCACAATGTAAAATGAGGCTAATGTCCCTGTCCTACAACTATGCTATGACGGATGTTGCATAGTTTGTCCACCAGAGGGCACTCTGCAACTTCCCATTTGGAAAAGGGTATTTGGAAGACCACAAACAACCAGCTGTCCAGTGCATGAATTAATTTAACATTTTTAGACACATCCCCAATACATCATTTTAAATATAAGAACTGGCTTTATAGTAGGATGAAAATACTGAACTCACAGTGACCAATTTGTCTTTTACAGAGGCAAAACTGCAAAATGAGGCTATTGTGCAAATTTTTAAAGACATAACTGCAACAAATGCAGCAAACCTGCCCATGGTCAGGAGACCAGGACCAAATCAAATCCAGGGTTTAAGGGTTTAAGCCTGAGGACATGAATATAAAGAAAATGCTTTTTGCTATTATAGGGTTATAAGAACAGAATTAACACATTTTTATTACAATATTAATTATTGTATTACTACATGGTCACAGTCTGGCTTCAGTCTCTATATACTAGAACACTGAAAATGTTTTAGAAAATTTTACAAAAGTACAGCTTACTTAACTTTGAAAATCTTGTTACATACATTCTTCACTGATTAGGTGCTTTAAATATGTAGCCATGAACTACAGATGAAATTTAGTTTAAACTAACCTGTGGCTAATTTACAGAAATGTTTATTAATGTACATTATCCCTGGTAAAAAATAATAATAATAATAAATAATAATAATAATAATAATTAGAAAATAGAATGCAAAGATCTAATATGGAAAGCCTTAAATTTCTATTCCAAAGATAAATTTTAAATGCATGCTAATACATTGAGAAGAAACAGGAAGAGCTATAGCTGCATTGTGGAAAAAGTCCCTGGATCATAATTCTGACTCACTGCAAAAACACAAAACTCTGGAGGAACTTGAGAATTAATTCATCTGGATCTATTTTAGAAATACTGTGGCTTACTTTTCTAGAAAAACCTGCATCATATGATATCCTGCTGAACCTGGGCTTCCGCAATTACACTGTTATTCAGACTCTTCTCATTCATAAACAAAGCTTTACTCAGTGTCAAACGTACAGCACCCTCCTTATTCCAACCACTCCTAGCTCCTGCTCATCGCTTGTAGGTGAAAGGCCGTCGGCCATTGAATGGCGAGTAAATTAACCTGCCCCGCCTCCTGACGTCACGTATGTCCCCTGGCTGTGATTGGCTGGTGATTTAATGAGCGCTGCAGAACAGAAACAGAAAAATCCAACACGTACGGCACGCAGCGTGTGTTGAAGTGTGAGCAGAGCTGCTTCACTGAGCCAAGCGGACCCAAAACAAACCAGCAGGACTGCGGCTCAGAAGAAAGATAAGGGAGAGAAGAGCCTCGCACTGAGAGAGATAACCATCCTTATTTATAAAGCTGGAAGCTCATTTTATATTTTATTTTGTTGGTTTTTGCACTGCAGCTGATAGCGGATGCATTTTTTTCTCCATTATGTAAATTAGATATTTTTATGCGCCTCTTTACACGAGAGTGGACCTTGCAGTAGCATTTCTGCTGAACATTTCTAGATAAGAACAGTGAGGGAGCAGAAGACATGGAGAAAGTACAGGGCTTCTCTCCGGACAGAAACGTCCTCTGCCTGTTTGATGTGGACGGCACTCTGACACCACCGAGAGAGGTGAGCTCGCTTCCCATCGATAATCTTATTATTATTGTTATGATCAGATTTCATGACAGCTCTCTCCTCTTCTGCCCTCATCATTGACCTCTGATGAGAGGCACCTTACTGTAGAGAACACGGTGTCCTGATGACTTCACGTGCTCTTTCTCACAGTGTTTACTTTCCTTTTGCACTCCTTGCTCCTCCTATACACATACCCAGGTACGGGTCTGCGGGGATGCACATGGGTGTATATCTTCAGTGTTATATTAATGGTGCTCCATGGCGATCTCTGCAACTGACCAATCACAGGGCTGTGATGTAATAGTTGCATCTCGGAGAAAAAAAGTGTAGGGCGACACTATGCACTTTAAGATGCAATAAACTCATAACTGTCAACCAGGAGGTTTCAATCCAATGTGAATTCAAACCTGTATTTATTATTTGAGGTGTTTTTTACAATTTAATTACCAAGTTTTTAACCTTTCACAACATCAACTGTGCATCAGAAAGTCCTTCTATCATAAGGTACTGAAGGCAGGCTTCGCCATGCAGCTGCATGCAAAGCCTCTCAGTAAGGTACACATGTTGCTGTGCAGAATAACTGAGAATGCATTGCTCAGCTGGCTTATTGCAGGAAATTTAAAATAACCATTTTTGTTACCAGTTATCTAAGGTTTAATAGAGCCTTTGATTTTTGTATCTGGAGCGTCTGATTTATGCACACTCTCTTGTTCTTTTGTCTTTGACTTTCTATGCTCAGCTTCATGCAGGATCACTGGTGTGTGTGTGAGTGTGCGTGTGTGCAGGACGCGTCAGTGCCCGGATATTGCATAATGTGGTCTCCTTTGAGTGCAGTTCGGGGAGTTTTCCTCCTTACATTGGGAAACTTTAAATCTGCTCCAAATAAATGACACTACACCTCTTTGCAAGATAGAGAGCTTGTTGTTGATGACGATATGTGTGTCTGTTTAGGTGTGTTTGTGTCATTAAAACATAAAGTGATAATTAAAGTGTGTTTTTCCTGTTTGTAGAAAATCGACCCAGAGCTGGATGAGTTCTTCCAGACTCTGCGTAAGAAGGTGAAGATCGGCATCGTGGGAGGGTCGGACTACTCGAAGATTGCAGAGCAGCTTGGGGAGGGAGATGATGGTGAGGAGATCTCTTCCTGTCTCAGCCACAGACGCTTGTGATTCAGCAAGCTCCATCACCCAACATGCCCTGACACAGGCTGCAGGGAGTAGAGCTGAGGTTATGATTAATTCTGGAAATAATTTTGTATTTAAGCCGCAAATTAAACTAAAGCAAGCTTCCTTCTAAACGCGAGACCTGCCATAAATAAATAACAGCGCAAGCTGGTTCGGCCAGTCATTAACTTCATGTGTGTTGCATGTATGTTCACTTCACTTTATGATCTTGTGATTCCCCAAACCAGCAGCCAAAGCACACAATTGTAACACGGGCATTGCACCAGCAGCCTCTCAGCTGAGTTCACGCCCAGCTGCTGCAGGCAGGCTGATAACCTGTCTGTCAGTCAATATGAGGTTACCTCTGGAATGCAGCTGCATTGTGCTTAAAAAGAGCTCGGCAGTTTCATTTACCCTGCCAAGTGTGCCAAAGGTGAACCTTCACTTACTTTGTGTTACAATGTCACAGGTAATATTAACGTTGCGTATTTGAAATTTGATACAGCTGTTGTAACTAACATGTTTTTATGCAGTTCTGCATGCTTTTGTTTTACTGGCTTTTGCCTCTGTTAAAGTTATAAAAGCAGCTTTAACACAGGCTCAGCTACAGAGCTTCCTCATCATTGTCTTAGTGCAGAGTGAGTGTGAAAGTCAGGAGGATTAAACTCGTGTAGCCAGCGTTACATACACTTTAATCTGCTGCTGGGTAAATATAGCAGCTATGTCTTCCGATTAGCGAAGGAGCTGCTCCAAATTTAGTATGTAGGTTAAAGAGAAATAGATGAGCACATTTAGGTACATTTGACCCGTCTCTTTTCTTGCAGTGATACACAAGTTTGATTATGTGTTTGCTGAAAATGGGACAGTGCAGTACAAAGATGGGAAACTCCTCTCAAAACATGTAAGTCCTCCTATACTCAGATACACGTTTTTATGTCCTGATTCAAAAAATAACAGTAACAAGAATACAAGTAGAATTGTAATGAAAGGAAGATTGCACAAAAGCATAAAGAAAGTAATTTGCTGTCATAAACCATGTTGTAAAACTTAGTTTTACTCCATTTGTTTACCCTGGTCTTTTCGTGTATTTTAATCCCTGCAGGCCATTCAAAACCAGATCGGGGAGGAGCTGCTGCAGGACCTGATCAACTTCTGCCTCAGTTACATGGGACTTATCAAACTGCCAAAGAAAAGGTGAGATGGTAAAAAGAGCTCACAAGAATTAGGCTACAAGCTATTTTAACCTAAGGCAGAAAGACAAACCTGAATTCCAGCTTTTCAGGAATGTGAGGTATTTTAGCAATGACCTGAGGCACTGAAGCAAGAAAACACAATTGTGTTGTGATTTCTCATCAAATATGAAGCTATAAGATTATGTTTAAACTCAAGTATTATATCCTGACGATGCCTTTCTGCCGCAGGGGTACATTTATTGAGTTCAGGAACGGAATGATCAACATCTCCCCCATCGGTCGGAGCTGCACGGCAGAGGAACGAATTGAATTTTCTGAAATCGACAAGGTAAACTTCATTGGCAGAAGTACTTTATTCAGAAGCAAACACCATGTATTTATTTATTGTCCCTGCAGGCATTTTAGTAACAGCAAAACTTATGCAGTGCAGTTAAGCTGCCATTTCTTTGCTACAAAAAAAGGGTGAAAAAGCAACAAAACATTGTAAAAAAAACATCTGAATAACATCTGACTTCCGGGACAAAGTCCTTTTGACAGACGAGACCAAGATTAAGATGTTTGGCCAAAACGAAACACAGCATATCAGCATGAACACCTTAGACCAACCATTAAACACTAGGGGCGGTGGAAGAAATCGATAAAGCATAGCATTATGATAATTTGTGTGGCAATATTGTACTGATTAAGGATACAAGGACAGGTAAATATTTATATTTTATAAATTAAATTAAGACATTCTGGGAATACCTGTGAACAAGACTGAATACTGTGAACATGCACTGCTTTCTAGAGATAACATTAACCGAGCAAACTCGCATTTAATCAGCTGAACTGAAAACTCATCCAACACTGAACACGCTTACCTTGACAAAGCTCTCTGCTAATTCAGATCAACATAAGGGATCAGTATTTCTGCATGAGTAAAAATAGGACAGCAACCTCCTTAAGTCTAAAAAACAATCTCTGGCTGTCTGCTGATCCTTCTACCAAGCACAGTGATAATTAAGCTTTGATTTACACTCACAGGATATTGAGTTCACCGTTAACTCCTCTGTATACCAAAGTATTCTAGACTCAAATGCGAAGCCATCTGTTTAAAAGCTAAAGCTTGGTCCAAATTGGGTCATGCAACAGGGCAACGATCCCAAGCACATCAGCAAATCTACAACAGAACGTCTGAAAGAGAAAAGAATGAAGGTGTTGCAATCAAAGCCCAGGCTTCAATTTGATTAAAATGCAGTGGTGGGACTCTAAGAGAGCTGTGCATAAACAAATATCCACAAATCGCAATGAACTGAATCAATGTTGCAAAAACGAGTTGGACTGAATTCCTCCACAGCTCTTCGAGTTATTGCTGCTAAAGGTGTTTCTACAATCTACTGACTCATGGGGTGCACGAAGTTTTTCCACACACTGCATTTGATTTAGTTTTAGATTTAAATAATTTTAGAAGCTGAAGGACCAGATGATTGATTTTATTATGTCCTGACATATGAACCTTAAAATTAAATATCAAATATCAGTCACTGAGAGTTACAGCAAGTCGTGTTACTGTCTCGGTTACAAAGACAAAGGACGTTAAACAATGGCGAGCTTTCAGGACCGCTTAACAAGCTGCCCATTGATGGCTCACAGACACAGGCGATATGGAGGAAGTCGAAGGTTAACTCTTCAGTTACCTGCTAACATTTAAATTCCTGCATTCTCTGCTGTATTCATAGAGAAAATGACATGGCTACTGCAGCGGTTTCTGTGAACTTGACGAACTTTTACATTGCAAAAGCACTTTTACTTCGTTTTTGCCATCGAGCTAACTGGGTTGTCATTCCCTCCACAGAGAGAGAAGATCAGAGAGAAATTTGTTGCTGCTCTGAAAAAGGAGTTTGCTGGAAAAGGACTACGGTTTACTAAAGGTGAGAGAGTTTAAACTGAAAGCATCTTCACACCCACTGATAAATATAATAAAGCTCTCTGTAAATCTTCATGCAAGAAAGCTGACATTACTGGGACACACCTCTTGAAGCGATGATTAAAATAGTATGCAACTGATACTTTATCACTCTGATTGTAATTTATTTGTCTTGGTAATCACTTCAGTTATCATCAAAACATCAGCTATTATTTCATACCTGAACCAGCCAAATCAGTTCACCATCATCAGCCTAACACTGGTTCTTTCAGGCTTTGAACTATTTTAAGCGACTCACTCTTCTGGTTTGTCAGACCAGTAAGACCGCCTTTGTTTTTATGTTGTTTTCATGTTCAGTTAAGTCAGTATTCAGCTCAATACCATGTAGTTTAATGACAAACCACATCTATCTGCCTGCTGTATCTTATCTCAGTTTACAAAGAGGCCCCTCTGTCTCCCACCTGTATGCAGTGTCTTGGACCTTGTGCTGTTGATCTGAGGCCTCGGTTAACTATTACACACTCGCTGTTCCCTGTCTTGCTTTATTAAAGTGTGTCAGGGAAGGTGAATCAAGTACTTGATGTTTGCTTACGTGCTCCATGAGGTGTGAACTTCAGCTGGTGATGCATGAAGGCTGCCCACATGCGAGACAGCTGGCCTTGTTTACCCACGGCAAACCTGCTTGTGAACATCCTCGACATGTAGCAGCAAAAGAAGGGATTAGATCTTACTTCCCCAGATAAATGAATAGAAAGATACTGAGCATCAGTGTTGGTCAAGTTACTTGAAAAAAGTAACTTGACCAACACTGACCAACATACTTCCCCAAATAAGTAATCCCGTTACTTTACTGATTACTTATTTTCAAAAATAATTAATTACTTAGTTACTTAGTTACTTTTTAAAAACACGATTTACAACCTGAAGAGGTGATAAAGCGATAGATCTTTCAGCCCAATTCTACTTTTTCTACATAATCCATCATACAGAATGTAATCAAATGGAAAAGTCTCTTTTTAAAACTTGTTTTATTAGTTTTAATCTTTTAACTTTATGCATCAAGCAAAAATTTAATTATATGCAACATTCTCTGACTGGAAGAAATTTGTTTCATATTTAAACCTATTTTCTGCACATTCCAGCACATAAAATATTTTTTTTGTGTGTGTTTACACTCAGTCTTTCAAATAGATGCAAGTAAAACACAGCAGAAAATAAATAAAGTCAAAGACTAGCGGTCCTTTTGCTCTATTTTCACCTGTAAAGCAGGAGTGGGGTAGGCGGAGGTTTACCCTGGTGCAGGTGTGCCGCAGCGGTCAGTTGAAGAATCTGCGAGTTTCTCTGTGAGTTTCCCATTACGTCATAGCGCACTCGGCGCTTGCTTGGAAGTTTAGGGGTGTTTTTTCGCTGTAAAAACAAGTTTTCTTCCCACGCACGATGGACACTAATGTTTTTGTCGCTTTTTATGGAATCAAACTCAAAGTAAGGTCAGTACTTCCAAGCTTTAAACGCTGCACGCTCATACTCTCTCCCGCACTCGATATATGATCCATTGTTGATCTGCACACAACTGTTGTCACGAACGTCGCACTCGCTTACGTCACTGTCGTGAGACATTCTCACAAAAAAAATCACGGTTTTAGTAACGCAGTAACGCAGCGTTCCTACGGGAAAGTAACGGTAATCTAATTACCGTTTTTGCAATAGTAATCCCTTACTTTACTCGTTACTTGAAAAAAGTAATCGGATTACGCGTTACTGCCCATCTCTGCTGAGCATATACTTGTATTCTCTTTTGTTTAAAGCAGCTGTGTGTGTTTTATTAATGACACCTAAAGAAACAGGTCAGTCAATCCAGAGGATGTGCAGCGGTGGTGATTTATTAGTTTGTTTTGCTCAGAGTTTATCTTCTTGCGAATGGCTGCTGATATAAGCTGATCTCTGCGATAGGAGTTATATAACTGAGTGACACTCTATCCAATCTGCATTGAGAGTACAGAATGTAAGGGACACTGTGCACACAAACATTTGACACGAGGTAAACGACACCCTGTGTGTTCTTCAATTAAATAATGCCTGTAGTTTAAAGAAGGCTCTGTTTATATGAGGAAGGCGATTAAGAGGTGGATGTATAACTATTTAGCTGAAGCGGTTGAGTAAGTTTTGATAAAGGTCAGATGTGTACATCTGTGCAGTGTCAGCAGTCATCTGGGGGCAGTTGATGAGGGTGAAGAATGCATGTTGAGGGTTGGGGTGGGTTGATTACAGATGTGACTGAAGAACTGCCATGTTTAAAGTCTGAGGTTGAAGGTGTTTAGGACAGAGGCGTGTGGAGGGTGTGTGAGGGAAATAGCGCTCTGATTGGTTGGAAGCTTCTCGGCTTTTGTTGTTGTTTTTGAGCTCTTTAACTGAAAGCCAAGATGGCAAAAAAATGTAAGGTATGATGGGGGAAAGAGAGAAAGAGGTCCTGCTAAAGGCCTCCGAGCGAGATGTTTCACCCACATTTCACAGTTTAAATGTCACCGGGGTCATTCAAGTCAGCACAGAGCAACGACAGAGCTTCTTCTGTTACATTTAGAGTTTAAAAAAAAACTTGAGCTGCAACATAAATCACCCTGCAGCCATGATAATATCTCTGCTCCCTTTTCTGTGACTCTTTAAACACAGAAAAGTGCTCAGCGCTGTTTCGACAAAGATTGACGTACACAAGTGTGTTTTGGGGACACATTCCTTTTCCTAGTATGCTGTTTTCTCTGCCAACAAAGTTCCTAGAAAAACACTGCTGTATGTTGTCAGTAAGAAGCCAAAAGAATTTTTTTTTTACTTTATAATACAAGCTATTCTTTGAAGTTATCATTCGCGAAACACACAGTGTACATTTAAAGTCTGAGTCATTATAATGACAGCCATGTTTCTTGTCATTATCTCCTCTTAGGTGGCCTCATCAGCTTTGACATTTTCCCAGAGGGCTGGGACAAGAGACTCTGTTTAGAGGTGCTGGAGAGGGAAGGCTTGGATGCCATCTACTTTTTTGGCAATGAGACCTCAGATGTAAGTTCAGTCATAAACGGTTAAAAAGCAGGAATGTTCTGGAGACTACAACACCCCAACTGTATGTGATTGTGAAATAGCTCATTGATTGGCCAGTCAGGCTTTCATTTTTCATATTTTGTGCTTTGGCATGTTGAAGACAATTGTGAAAAACTCTTCACATGGTCACAACTCATCAGCCACAGTGTAACCACTCTCTAAGTAAGGCCTTGTTGTACCTCTTGTTTTCCTATGATGACCATAATTTATAAAATGAATGTTTATTCTATTAAAAATGACTTGAAACTATAACTTCCTAGGGAAGTGTTTATGATTTCTATCCAGTCCGACTTGTTTTAGCTAACAGAGAAGTCCTCCCCCTTCTGGCCATTAGAAAGAATGCTGGTCTAAAGGTTTAAATCTGACTTGCTTTCACTTTTACATGAAATGTTTAATTGGCACCAAGGAGTTTTGCAGTTTCAGTAAGCCTGTTTATGTTTTTCCTAGATGTTTTCATTTATGAGCAATTGCATATCTAGAAGAAGTGCAGAAATTAGACAAAGTGACTTCCTGGATTAATAGCATTAGATTCTACATGTACTGGCCACTTCATTAGGTACAGGTCAGAATGGGGAAGAAGTGACTTTGAACGTGCCGTCGTTGTTGATGTCAGATGGCCTAACGTGAGCGTTTACACAGAAAAATAGAAAATATCAAGCGGGCTACAGAAGCAGAAGATTTGTTGTAAACAGCATGAAATCCATCCTGCCGGCTGGTGGTGTAATGGTGTGTGTACCAATGAGCATCATTTAAACACATCAGCCTATCTGACTATGTTCATCCCTCGTACCATCTGACAAATTTTCAGCAACTGTCTGATGCTATCATGTTGATTTGGACCAAAATCTCTCTTTGAATCAGTTTGATAAGTTTTGATCAAAATTCATTTTTACCATATTTGACAGAAATAACGTGGAGACGTATAACTTAGTTTTTCTATGAGGATGTAAAAGGGTGTAGATGTGAAGAGAAACAGCTGCACTTCTGGGAAACCCTGGAAAGACTCCTGCTTGTTAAGTGTCCATTCAGTTGTTTTGCAATCTCAGTCCAACGGTCCCAGAATAATCAGGCCTCAGCCAAATGAAGCTTTATCTGTTTTTTATGGTTTGTTTTGCTCAGAGAGAACAAAACAAGCCAAACCAGGCGGCACTAATCTAATGGTTTTTCTTTTCTCTCTGCAGGGAGGAAACGACTATGAAATTTTCAACGACCCACGGACCATCGGCTTCACGGTCTACTCTCCAGAGGACACAGCTCGGCTCTGTCGGGAGCTTTTCTTTGACGCTTTACCACATGAGTCCTGATGTCCCGAACTGCCCCCTTTCTCCTCAAGCCCCGTCTGAACACGAGTCTGTGGCCGTCTGCTGGCGAGCTCAGACTGTTTTAAAGTGATGAAAGGTACCAATACCGATCTCTCCATGTTTTTAATATTTCTACTAAATTTAAATGGACTGAAGCGGGGTGAATGAGCTACACCTGTTCGGAAAGTCGCAGTTCTTTTTTTCTTTTTTTTAAAGAAGGGACGTTGACGAGGGAAGTGTTACATGTGCGGAGGACTGTGCCCGGAGATGTGCTCTGACCGGAGAGTCGCGTTACTGTGACGTGTTATCACGTTCACTTTGAGAGATTGTAACACTTGATGCAGTTTTTTAAAAATGTAAGACTTGCACTAATGCTGACATAATTTTTGCCAATGTATTGTTTTTTAACTCTGCTGATGGAGGCGAGCAGTGTGAGAGACTGACATTAAACAGGTGATTTATGGGATTTTCTATGAAAACGAGATTGGAATTAAGGGCCTTTCTTAGATCTCAAGTCGAGGATACAGAGGAATCATTCCAGATGTTTTTAATGTCTGAACTGTACGTGTTTGACTGTTTTACCATGTGATCACAGGAACATTGGATTTTTGTTTTAACTTCTTTAACAGAAAGAAGCTTGGTGCCATTTCTCATTCTGCTTCTCAAAGCTTTATAAATCACATCCAAGGGAAGGTTCTAAAGATTCTTTACTGTAATCAGTGAATTAAGCTACTGTCACTGTATACTTACGTGGCTCAATATGGAAACCTTTTCTTACAAGCTGGGCTTTTGCCTGCATGTGATACGCGTGACTGCATCTGCTGATGGTTTTCCAGTTGTACGACATTATCAACAGCTGCTTAAAGTGGAACATTCAGGCTCATTTCCAGCTGCTTATATTTATTCTTTGACTCATGCTGATCAAACTAGTCTTTATTTATCCTACATTGAGCCTTGCTGCAGATCGTCCTCTGTCTGAAACAAGCCACTTTAGCTCCTCTCCTCTTATGCAAGCTTTCTTCTGATTGGCTGCTTGTCCTAAACCAAAGGTTTGAGAACAACAGGAGAGAATTGGGTTCTGAGGATATCAGTAGATGGAGCCGATATTGGAAAAAACTCAGTGAAACTAAGGTTTTAGAGCAGTCTGAAGCTTGAGGTGTTCATTCATGTACAAGCATAATAGGTCCTCTTTAACCTCCTGGTGTCCCCATATGTGGACATCACATTTTGGGTTATTTAGACCAAAATACTCAATTTTGCTCTACAAGGGCCTGATATCCACTTACGAGGACATTATGCTGCTACTGTTCTGTCGAAATTTTAAACGAATATCCTCATATGTGGCTCTTATTTTTCTTAAAAACAAAAATAAGGTAAAAAAAAAAAAAAAAATCTGGTAATTCTTTGTTTTTACATTCATCGGGCCCCAATCAGCCCAAATATCAAAGAGAAATTAAAAATGCATGCTGTGGAAGAGTTCGGGTCTTAGGAGGTTAAAGTGTTTCAAAAATGCCTTTTAATGATGTTTAAAATGTGTTGGCATCATTTTTCAGTCACATCTGTTATTGGTTTGAAAAAAATCATCGTACTTCATGGATCATTGATGCGAATATGTGGATTTTAGTAAGTCATATATGGAACATATCTGTTTCTGACTGTAAGCACTCCTTCAACCTGAAAGACTACAGGGGTCGTGTAGACTGACATGCACATCTGGATATGAGCCTGTAAACTGACTGTAAGATTGGTAACATATGGATGAAAATGAACTGTATTAAATGTTTATTCATTTTTTGTTCAGTGTGATATGTTGTCTAAGGACCTCAATGTGTTTTCCAGTAACTCTTTATTGAACATCAAAGTGTGCAGGAATCACTTGTCTACTTGTTTCTCCAGTCAGAGCTCTCTGTTGGTGTTGGTGTTTTTCTCAGCTATTTTACATGTGAAGCACTTCAGGCTGACAAAAACTTTCTCTGTAATCTTGTCACGATTCCTTTCCTGGGTGTGCTAACACTGCAGAGACAAAGAGTCCAGCTCCACCTCTCTGTGGTTGAATTGGAGACTGAAGCCAGAAACAAAGCCAGATTGGGACGGTGGCTCTTCAGTAAACAGCCTTTTACCTGTCTTTCTATACCCAGTCACTAGATGGCCTCTGACTTAGAGCTGCAAGATTGTCATTTTATTCATGCTTTTTGTTGCAGCTCTTTTTCTCGCTTCCTCCTTCTTTGTTGTCAACTTCTTTGACTGTTGTCAGCTGATTATGGTGTGATAAGCCCCTATTCCTGCACATGATCCACATCCTGCCTTCCACCCTGACCACCACGCTTTCCTCCCACTGACTGGACATGTTCAAGTTGTCCTATCCACCAATCAAGCTGCAAACATCATCACTGCACTGGCTGACTGTCCACTGGATGGATTATAATATCAGGCTGTACTTGTTAATACTTGGTTTTATATTGAATATATCTCAAACAAACCTTAATAATTTCTTTTCTAATTAAAAACCCATTAAACCATTGAATATTATATTTCATGTAACTAACTGTGCATGAAATAGTTACCATAGAGGCTTGTTACTCATACAGCACATACTCACATTTAAAATGGTCTCAACGAGAACTTCTATTGTGTTAGAAGCAAAATAAAAAATAAAAAAAAGCAAAATTAATCAGTCTCTAATAAACTGTTTAAGGGAAAGAAAAATCACCTTTTTCCTTGTTTACTTATGTGATTTTTTTTATCAGTGCTTATTTCTTATACATAATAACAGTTTAAAACAAGACTCTCCAGCAGCTACATCCACAAGAAACAGCCATTTCCTCTGCAAGCCGTCTACCACACAAGCTGCCTGAGTTGCAGTGGTCAAGCATTTTTCAAAATAGACACACCTTCCAAGAGTCAAGTGAATCCTAACCTGCTTTAATGTTCTTTCAAGGCTCAGTAGAAGTGATGACTAGGATTACCACAACGGTGGCTCGTCTACAGAAAGACAAAAACACCAATTAATGAAGTTAAATTTCACAATGAAAAAACTAAAAAAAATCAGGCAGTGACACTGACAGAAAGACAGAGACTCAGTGGAATGCATAAAATGATTTACAGTACAGTTTTCAACCTGAAGAACAACAATATGACAATATGCACTATTGGCACCCAGCTCTGCAACTCTGCAGTCAAGTTGGTTGCAGCCCGTTCTCGTTCTCATGGCGTCTAATACTCCCGTTTTGGTAAAGCCACTGGCGCACACACACGGTGGCCTTTTAGGTTTAGACATTAGGTGTGTAACAAAAACCCTTTGGGATCACATTTTTCCCCATCTTTCAGGATTTATTTTTCACATTTTTGCATTTGTTAGTTAGTACAGCGAAAGGAAAGTGGTGAAATAATTAGGCCTGAAAACTAAAATCATCCAGCAAAAACCAAGTAAACCACATTTCAAAGTGTTAAGCTCTCAAACAGGAAGCAAACAAATGAATCCTGGCAAACTATCTTCTGAGTTGCAGCACCACCATCCCTGCAACCTCCTCATGTGGACTTTAAAGAGGACCATTAACTTGCAGCGTGCACAAATGCCACAGGCAGTGTGTTGAGGTCCAGACGTCAAAGGACATCTTATGCATAATTTGGCAACACAAGCCGCATCTGAGAGAACAGCAGGATTTGACGCTCTGGGATGAGAACGCATTGGCAGTTCACAATCACAATGACTCAGTAAATCACACACATATATGTTTCTATGAACAGAAAACAAAATGTACACACAAGTAATCCATGGCTCCAGATCCTTTGACGAAAGGATTTTTTTAAAAACAAACTAAGACAAATGTCTCGAGTACCGCTGCAGTTTTTGTATTGAAAGTTTCTTAAGTGCAACTTTTAACTGCATTATTTGAAAAACAAAGCAGTCTGACATAGAGACGCACAAACAAACCAACAAGCGAACGATAAAATGAAGTGACCACAAACAAGACAATACAGTAAAAGGTGGTTATTCTTAAAGGAAACGCTTGCAGTAACCTTTATATATTTCATATTTTTGAAATGTTAATGTTTGATCTTGTCTGCCTCGGTCTCCCATCACAACAGACAACATTTAAAAGTTTACTCTAACATTGACAATAACACAGAAGAACATTTCCCTCTCAGTTGTGTGTCTTAAAATGGTGATCTGAAACAAAAAGGAGGTCCTGTCATGGGTGCAAATATGGAAGTAGTTACTGTAAGATTTGTAGGGATTTTGTTTTTGTGGGTTTTTAATGCTAAACCAGTTTTAACTTCTTTAGATCTTTTCAGACTTAATACTATTTTTTAAATATTTTAACACATTGAATACAAAGTTCCTACTCATCTGTTCAAAGTTGGACATGTGAGTATGTTGTGATAAGTGATCTGACCCAGACATGTGATCCCTGAAACTTTGGTGAGCTGCTATCAGGGGAAGTAAAACCGAATCCAGCCTGTTGTTCAACTTTCTCTGCCCAGTTTACTCCTCACTTATGTCAGTTTTCAGAATAATATAACAGCATGATGTCTTTTCTACTTTTTCATCCTTTACAGACCCATCCTTTCAAAGCTCTCACAGGTCAGTTTACAATCCCAAACAAAATTCATGAGAGCAGTGGACACTTTTGAACAGGACATGGCAGCTCTGTAGGGTAGACACAAAAACAACTTCATTATTGACTCTTATTAACACCGGGCATGTTTTCTGTGAAAGGAAAACCTTTAAAAAAAAAGTGTCAGTCCCAGAGCCCCTCTTTCAGCGCACACCAAATCCAGTCCAGTGCAGCCCAACAGGCCCACAGCTCCCTCCCTACGAGCTGATGATCTGCCCAGACCAGGTCTCATGTTTCGTTCCTGGCTTGAGGTGTGCGATCTTCACCTCCACCGCCTGCACCTTCAGGTTTTTGGGTGGGACCCGGCATACTTTGTATGTGACTTCATCTCCCTCGACTGGGACGTATTCCCCCTCGATGCTGAAACGTAGAAAATTCAGGACAATGAAACAGAATTAGAGCGTTTTGCTTTGCAATGAGGATAAAAGCTGACAGGAACACAGAGTGAGGGAAACAATTATTTGATCCATGCCGGAATTTGTAAGTTTGCTTGCTTACAAAAAACAAAGTCTCTAATTTATATGGTAGATTCAATGGAAAACGAAGCAACAAAAGAAATCCAGAAAAAAAGAACAGGTTACATGAAAGTTATCAAATGATTTGCATGTCATTGAGTAATAATGAGTATTTGATCCTCAAGCAAAACATGACCTAGCATGTGGTGGGGAAGTCTTTGTTGGTTAGCACAGTTTATTATAGTCGGTCACCAGGTTTGCACACATCTCATGAGGGATTTGCTACTTCTCTTTACTACTACTCCTATGTTACTCTTTACAGAAATCTTTTAGTTTTCTTTGCTGTTGCTTGGCAACTTAAATCACCAGCTCCCTCCACAGATTGTTACGGTTCTGGGTCAGTGTTGACCCAGCATTTTGAGTTTCTTATATTTTGGTCTATTTTTGCATTATGGATTATTTTCTGATGTTCTGGTGCTTTGTTTATTATTATTATTATTATTATTATTATCATTATAGATCTGTTTCAGTTATTCTTGGTGAGGTATCAGTTCTTAGGTTTTGGGTTCTCATGTGTATTGCAGTTTCTGTTCAGTGTCTAGTCTGTCTCTGTGTCGTGTCTGCATCTTTGTTTAGTGGTTCCTTGTTTCCTGTCTTATTGTGAAAGTCTTTGTCTTATGTTAGTGTGTGCAGCTTAGCTCCCCCGTCTCGTTAGCCCTGATCTCCCCCAGCTGTGTCTCCCTTCTGTTACCCATTCCCTGATTACCACCCTGTGTATATTAGCCCTGTGTTGTCCTCAACCCAGTGTCGCGTCGTACCCTCAGATCCTGCCTTTGTGTTCCAGTTAGTGGTTTCATGTTTGGTTTCTGTTTTGTTGGTGCCAGCAATAAAGCTGTGGTTTTCAGTTATATTTCCATCTGAGAGTCCTGCACTTGGATCCACATCTCCACCTGCCCGCACACAGAGCCCTGACACAGATTTTCAATCAGACTGAAGTCTGGAGACTAGTTTGGCCACTCCATGACCTTAATGTGTTTCTTCTTTAGCCTCTCCTTTGTCGGTATGTTTTGGGTCAGTGTCATGTTAGAAGACCCATCAACGACCCATCAGTGTTCGGCCTGAGGGAGGGAGGATTGCAGTACATTGCCACATCTATTAGTTCCTGAACAAACTGAACCTGTCCTGTACCCTTAGCAGAAAAATAGCCTCAAAGCATAATGTCTCCACCTTTGTGCTTGGCTTTGGGGGTGGTGTTCTTTGACTTATACTCAATATTTCTCTTTTTCCATGCGGGTCAAGTTCGAGACCCACCATGGGTCCAAAACTTGACCCATCATGGAGCTAGATTTTGCTTTCACCTAACCATAATCCTTTCTTCTAATCCTTCTCTGAGTTATTTAGGTGTTCATTGTAAAACTGTAAAACTTCTTGAGCAGAGGGACTTGCAAGATTTCAGTCCATTGCAGCGTGTTCTTGGTTACTGTGGTCCACGCTGCCATAAGGCAAGATCATGCATGAAGCTCCAGATCGAGGACGACTGATATTATATTTCTTCCATTTCCCAGTAATCATGTAGACAGGTGTCTCCTTCTGACCAAGGTCTTTAGTCTATTCCATTCTTTTGCAGGTCTACTGTCTTGTCCCTGATGTCCCTTGGTCGGCCTTTGGTTTTGAGTATCATAGTGGAGAGGTTGGAATGGGAGAAACTGTCAACAGATGTGGTACATGTGCATAATGAGTTTGGATCATAAACATGTGTAACTGACTGATTGTAAGCTGTGTGCCACATCAGTGAGAGTCAGAATTCTTGCAGGTTTGTAGTGGATCAAAGACTTATTTCACACAGTCACATGCAAATCATTTTTTTGTGAGTTAGGAAATTCAAAAATCAGCAGGGGGTCAAATGAGTATTTCCTAGCTGTACAGGAGGCGCCATCAACAATTTATAATCCGCTTATGTAAAAATTACAACAGAAAATCTGTTTTTAACTTTTTCGCGTTATTCACACAACATGTGAGAACCTGTTTGAAAATCACGACCATTTGAAGCCGCTTCTATTTTAACTATTCTGTCTAAATTTCCTCCACACTGCACAATGAACCAAAGAAGCAGCGACTTACAGGGATAGGCTGACATTTGGGAAAATACCAAAACCATTCACATGATGAAGTGTGGAGCTAGAGCACACAGAAGAGAAGGCAGCTCTTTCCCCTCCATTCAGAGCCTAACATCGATCTCTCGTCTCCTCTGAGCTACCAATTAACTTAAAAAGATTTAAAACAGTGGCTGTTGTTTTTACATTTATGTGTACTGACAGAGAAAGCTACATGCCTCCTCCTTCCACTCTCACAAACAGACGTGAGAGTAGTAAAACACCTCATCCAAGCAACTCAATCCTCTCCAAAATGTAAGACTGCTCTCTTTAAAGGAATTGTTCCCTTTACACAATAAGGTCCAGACATCCGTTCATAGAAAGAAAATTGGAAGACAGCCCCAGGGTAACAGGATCATCCTGCATAATCAGTTTGCACCAGTTTGCAGAGTCTTTACTAACATTTGCCGCATTGCTTGTCAAAAAATCATTTTAAAAAATCACTACAGATGAGCTTTTCCTGGATTCAGAGTAAGAGAAGTAATAAAGTGAGAGAGAAAAATGCTTTCGATTTGAAAATAAGTACAGAGATGTTTGCTCAGTTCTTCCTGTCCTTCCTGTGCAGTTGACACTGCAGATCCGCTATTTTTTATTCAGCTAACACAACATATTAGTCTGCTGTGCGTTCAGCTTTGTTTCCACTCACTCTGAGATGTGAACAAAGATGTCTTCACCGCCGTGGGAAGGTTGGATGAAACCGTGACCTTGTGACCTGGAGAAGTTCTTACATACTCCTTTAAAAACTGGACCTGAGTGAGCGCGCACAGTGCTGTGGACAGAAAGAGGAAGACAATGAAATCGCTTACATCAACAATAAAATAGGCTTTTTATAGTCCAAAAGCTGTTCTGTTCCTCCAGCGGAGAGTAAACAAATAAGACAAAAAGCAGTCTGGAACAATGCTTATGTGATACATTTAATGGGTCACACTCTTTCAGCCTGACAAATGCAGGCGTGGGATAACAGAGAGAAGCATTTAACAAGGAGGTGAGAAAAGCAGATGAAGTGCTGATGAAATCTGCTCCCACACACACTGCCTCACAACGTCACGGCGCAACGACAGCAGAGACGAGAGCACTAATCTGCTGAGGCACAATCGTCCCACGATGTGTCAGTCCTTCACACATTCTGAGTAACAATACTGCAATTTAAAATTACTCTGTAGCAGGTAAAAGTACTCAGCAACCTGGGGTAACCTGTCGGTCAGTGTTGGATCAGATAGTTTAATGTTGCTGCTGTATTGAGTCAAGGTGGAACTACATTAAACTATTTTATATACCTTTAACTTAAGCATACTTAAGTTAAAGCAGTATCTTAATTGCCTCTTGGGGATAAATAAAGTCTCTCTGATTCTGGTTCTGATTATTCTCTTAAATGTAAGCCAAGCATTTTTTTTTTTTAAAAAGTAAGAGATGGAAACATTGAAGTAAGATGCAAGTGCATGAGAACTTTTCATCTCTCACTGCTTTGTAAATAATCTAATGATACGTACGCAGAGTATGTGCGGGTGCGTTTGGTCGGCAGTGGGCTGGGCAGTTCTCGCGGCAGGGGCTGCTCCCTTCCTTCCTCCCACACCCGGCTCCTCTCGCTCAAGAAGGGGAAGGATAGGGTGACAGAGCTGCTGGGGGAACGCAGAGGGGTCCCAGAGGGCGATGTGAGACTGGGGTCCGCCATGTCAGACGTGATAAAGAAGAGGACGATTTAGGGGTGGGGGGATGTTGTAGATGTAGCTGCTGACACTGCTGTCTGTCTTCCTGTGTATCTGTTAGCCCGTACGCTCAGAGGGGCCCGCCTCAGTTTGGGAAACAGGTCTGGGGGAAATTCAGGTCAGCGCTGTTGCCTCAGGTCTGTTAGGAGGACTAGCTGTGAGGAAACAGAGAGCAAGAGAGACCAGGGAGATCAAGGAGCTGTCATATTTTGGCCTGATGGTTGAAGCCAAAAACCACAAACAATTCAAAGAACTAGATCCAAATGTATGTCTTCATATAGATAGATGAAGTTCGCTGAAGGAGAAGAGTTATTGTGCAAGCGAGTAGTGTAAATCGCGTTAATTAACAATACATACACTATAAATCTGCAGCCCTCCATGCACATAATGATTCACAAAGCTGGGAGATTTGTCACTGACAGATTAATAAGATGAGCAATGCAACTGGATGCCAACATCTCACATTTTTAAATCCTTAGCAGAGGTCCTATAGTGCAGATGTATAAGACATGGCACATGATGACACAGTTAAAGCTCAGTTCTTCCTTTCAGGTTAAGAAGAGTCACTAAAAGCATTATTTAGCTGTTTCTGTGTTTGGATAAGTGCATAAACTCATTTTGGGATTGCCTCTTTGCAAATATTGATAATATTCAACTTACAGCTACCTGAATTCCACTTCCAATGTATCAATTTTACTCAACTAAAACTAATAACATGGTCCTGAAAACTAACATCACTATATTTCTATATAACACTATATAACACTAATAGCCTATATTTCATATAAACTGGGTAGGATATCGCGCGCGCGCGCGTGTGTGTGTGTGTGTGTGTGTGTGTGTAGGGTGTATTTTTCTTTACGCCCACTCATCTGATGATGCAGGCACGCTACGTGACGTCAAAACAGCTGCAGAAGTCCGCGGAGAGTGGCGCGTTCGTGACGTCAGTGTAATCCCAGAGGACTAACTAGAAGGCCCACTTATACTAGCACCTGATATGGCAGTCTGCATGCAAATAAATAAATAAATTAAATTAAATTTAAAGAAAAGCAGCTCTCTGCGTGAATGATAGGTGACTTTTAAGGTGTTTATCACAGAGGGGGGAAAGAAATGAAGCGACAGTTTTCACTTTTACCCACATGCAACAGCTGGAGAACATCTGAATGACAAAATGAATCAAGCAAAAATAATTTAGATGGAAAGGCCTGACTGATTGCGAAGTCTGTCCTCAGAGAATCCACTATTATACACTTTACAACCGGATAAACTGTCGTTTCCTTTGTTTTCGTTTTTCATAGCGTAAAGAAACATTTTCCTCGACTCACACCTGCAAGTGTGCAATTTCTGCGAAAAAATAAGCGGATAAAGCGCTCTGTGTGCTCTGTGTAAGTTGGAACAAAAGCAGGGTGAAAAGTGGCTTCGTCAACAGTCAGAGAGACGACGGAAGGCGACCGATCCTCCACACAATCAGGAAAACACACATCAAGCCTGTCTTTTTCTGATCCAGCTCTGACTGTCAATCAGGCGTGCAAAGAATACAGTACGTCCCGATCCAAGCACAAAGACACACTGACACACACACCCTCTCTGCTGGCACTTACACACGTATGCATTCCCAGAAATGATACTTACTGCATCTGTTCCGTTAGTAGGCTGAGGACGGACAGGGAGTGAGTGCGTGTGTTTTAAGTCAGTGCGTATTATATAACGAGTAATTAAATAAATAAGCCAAATCCGCGCAGATCGACGGAAAACCCTGATGTGACGAAGAGAGAGGCGGGGCGAGTGTAGGGGGGGGGGGGTGCTGGTGAGTCTGCGCAGCTGGCGGAGATTCCGATGCCGTGATGTGACTGTGTGTGGGAGAGAAAATGACTTCCCTCATTCCTTGACTTCCATGCCAGCCTCGTGTGGTGAAGGCTGGTTTCACCGTGTATGTCGTTTATGCGCTGCTACTGACGGCTTTGCATTTATAGATTTATACTGATGACTGCTGACAGAGTCAGGATGCAAAAATGAGCTCGTGTTCACATTATTTAGTACCCTACATAACGCTACTTATTCAAATGCTGACTTAGTTCATATGTAACATTTCTGCTGCTCCCTTTCCAGCGCAGACTGTCCTTGTTTCACAACATCAACCATGCAGTTGTCACATGAAACAGCCCACTGATTGCACAATAAACACATCTGTGTGTGTAGACTGACATTAAGTGTGCAGAGGGCAGATCTGACTGTGTCCTTCACTGCCCATTACACTGAAGGATTTAAAGGCTGCTCACTAATCCTTTCTGATATACTTTCTATAATCACACAGAATGAAAAATCCACAGAGCAGCTAGCTCTCATTTCGACTTTTATTGTGGGGGGAAAAAACAGGAAGGGGTGGGGGGTTAGCACACACTGAGGATGTGTGCAGCAGATCCTGGAGGTGGAGGTATGTCAAATAAAAATAACATCTTTTACAACATGCAATGCTGGTGACATATTCTTTTTGATTTTGCCGCTGGATGCAGTTTATATATACAGTAGGGTCACACTTATTTCTCCCCCCTGCCTGAAAGATTTCAACTTAATTACATTAAATGGTAAATAATATTCTTGCATAAAGTCAGTGCTTCCATACAAACTGTCTCGTCCCATTTAAATTACCCCACGTTGTGCATGTGACACAGAAAGGACTGCTGCTCAAAAGGCACCAAGGAAGAACTGGTTCTCCATCACACGGATGCCACATGGGTGGAAACAGGCACCAAAACAGTGGGGTTCAGCGACCTTTGCCGAGGGTCCCTCGTGCCTCAGATCAGCTATGATGTTTGAACAGCTAGCGTTAAAGACTCAGTGCTAGCTGTTCCACCATGACAGCAGCCCGAGCCCTGGCTCACAGATGGTGCCCTGAAACAAAAAGTGGAAAAGGTCAGGGTGGGTGTGATCCTTGACTTTTAGAAGAGTTCAAGCCACTGCACATCCACAAGGCTGTGTAGGTCTCTTGTTTCAGGAAAACGTATACATACCGGTCACATCATACTTCAATTCTTGGTGTAGTAGACACAAAGAAAATCAATGCTGGCTACTATGCTTTCACATAAAGCTGAAGAGCTGAAAAGAGCAACTTGTCACTATGGAAGAACTCAGATTTTACAGATGCCACTCACATTATCTATTCTGCTTACAGGTCTTGTTCGTTATGAATTTTCCATCAATTTTCTCCAGTTTTAAGCATCAATTAAGCTTCTAAATGATCCCCGGGTCTGAACACAACACAACACAGAAACAGCAGAAAAAAAGCTTCCAAAAAGCTAAAAGCTCCACTGCCACAAGTTTGACATTATTTTGCAATCCAGCATTTAAAAAGTTATCTATAAATAAGCATGTACCTAATTTTGTATGCATGAGTAAAGAGAGACAAAACTATTTGGGGCTTGATAAATTTTTTTAACATGCACACACATAACATTTTAATAGTGACCCATTTTTAGACGTGAATGTAATGATATTTGTCTCGCATCAGTGCTGCACCTTCCTCTTACTTCTTTGTACACTAATGTAAATGTCCTGTATCAGTCGGGTTAGGTAAAGATAGCAAAGTTTATGGTCTTCTACTGCACTGCAAACAGGAGTCAGGAGTTCATAGGAAATATCTACTTTAATCAAGTGTTTTATCTTGCTATCTCTAGATGTCCGAGCTCCCAGCATCATTTTCATGAGACCGAACAGCACGACCATAAGAAACGAGGTCTAGCTCCAAAGGTGGTCCCCCCAGAAAAGCTAGAGAACAAAACTGCTATTGCCTTCTTGTTTTTTTTTTCTTAGCTTGTGACACTGACACAACACATCCCACTGCCTAACACAGAGGGATGCAAAAGTCTTGATCACTTTAGTCACACAGTGGTAATTACTTCTTTCACTAGAGCGATGAAAAGGATGGTTTAAAAAAAAACTTTTCTTGTGTCCATTTAGAGACAGCTTGGTAAGAAAAACCTGGTTGACTCCTTCAGCCATACAGATGAAGGCAACGCCTTAATTACCACACGGTTACAGTTAGCGCCATAATTTGTTGGGCACTTTTTTGTCGTTTTTGCCTCTCAACATCACTGCAGTGGATTTTATATCGATCAGTCATAATGCGAGCTTTAATTCAAGGGGTTAAAGGAAAGCATTGCATTAAGTGTTACCAGTGTTGGGAAGGTTACTATTAAAATGTATTCCAAAATGAGTAACAGTAGGGTGGACATTAGGTAAGGCTGCAAATTTTGCAGCGATCTCATATAGAAAACTATTCCGTGCATATATAAAACAGGTCCACAGCTCCGAACCGTAGTAAAGGGACCTCTGGCTAATGTGTTGGGCTCCGTGTCGGGCTCGTAACCAAAAACTAGCTTTACTTTCTTGTCTGGGTCAACTTTGCTAGCGAGAGACAGAGAGAAGCGTTGAAAGGCTGCTTCAACAGAACTTATTGTTTCGGAGGAAAACACGAACACAGTGTACAGTCGAGTCTTAATAGCTTACTTACAACTGGACTACACTGCCCATGAGGCTACATTCGTTAGGGCTATGCCTGTAACACTCTGCCTGTTGCCCTCATATTAAAAGATTTTTTGAACAATAATTTTAAAAAATATTTCTTCACGTCATAATGCAGGCTGCATGTAGAGGTGACCTGGGCCGCGAGATTGAGACACAGGCATTGGAGCCTCTTAATGCATGTTTTTTGGGGTTTCCACCAGCGTGGAATTACCAAAAATAGAGAGCGCACAGCCTAACATATGAAACAGGAAAAGACCGCTGTGTAATCCATCGCTTTCAACAAAGTAACTTTATTCTGAATACCACCTCTTGAAATGGTAACTGTAACAAAATACAGTTACTCATATTTTGTATTTTCAATACTTAACGCCGGTACATGTATCCCAATACTCCAGACATTTTTATACAAAGTCCGTCATGTACAAAGGCTCAGAATTAACTGATCAACTGGTTAATTGTCATTTAAAAATAGAGATAGTTTTTAAAAACTGGATGGAAACACTTTGTAGTCAGTGACTGTGAAGTCTTGAAAGACCTGTGGTCATCGCCAAATGCTCCGTCTCCTCCTTTGAGATGCTCTACCTCATTCAGTAGCTGCTTGTTTGTGTTGTATTTGTGGGTGTCAGGTGACTGACTCAGCCACCGAAGAACCTCCCGTTTCTTGAGTTAAATTTACAGTTTAATTCGGGTCCAGTTTTGCGGCATTTGTCTGAATCTCAACAGCGAGTTCAGCGCTCTACACTTCACAATTTATCCTGCTGCTTCAAAAATGGGTAACGTCATCAATAAACACCAGTAAACCAGTTACACAGGTATGTCTATATGTATATATGCAATAACATTTCCACTGCAACACTTCCATGTTTGACAGGCAATGCAGTATTATGTGGCTTATCACTCCTTCATACTTTCCTCTATCTGTCAGTCAAGTTCGTCTTGATTTCTCCTTGTTGCTCTTTTAGATGTTTTCAGGTGAGATCTAATCTTACCTTCTTATCCTTGAGTGTAACCAGCAGTTTGCACTTTGCTATAAACTCTCTGTATTTCCATTAATGAAAGTGTCTCTTTTTTTTGTGAAACGCTTTGAATTAAAAGCTGAAAGTCTGCAATTTCACTGCACTTCAGTCACATCTGACTTTTGATTTAAAACTGATTGCGGTAGTAAAACACAGCTTTATGATGTTTAATGAAGACGATAAGAAAGTGTATTTTCTTACAATCAGCGTATATGGTGCCTCTTTCTTCTCCCCGCCGTCTTCTTTCGGTGGTGCCGTTGACTGTCCCGGTTGTGCCGCCGTATCAGAGGCGGCAGTGGCCGGGCCTGTTGGTGACGTATCCACAAAGACTTCATCTGTCACCCTGAAACGGATCTCCTCTCCTTGGTCCATGTAGAGGTCATGGGCACCCTCATCGGTCTCATACTCCCAAAGCCAAACTTGCTCGGCTTCATCACTGAAGTGGCAACTAAGGAAGGCTTCACTTAAGCTAAGAAAATAACCTAAACATCATTTTGATTATAATAACAGGGATTTGGAAACAAACCTGCACTTTATGTAATTCACAGAAACGTATGTCAGGATACAATTTTGCAGGCTGCTGAAGTGACTCTGGTGGGATGAGAATGTCATCAAAGAAGCCCATGGTCACTGTGAAGCAGAGAAGTGCTTTAGAAAGGTACTTTTATATTGCCTGCTGCAGATGAAAGTAGGGACACAGGAAGTTTCTTAAGCAGACTTTAAAGAAAAGCTTCACGATCATCTTTAAATACCTTGTAGAAAATATTTTAATCAAAAATCATATATAATGATGTTTTTTTATATACAGTATTTACAAAGACTGCGCAATGAGAAGACTGCACATAAGATGCGACCGACCCGCTTGCATATGAACTTCTTTCTAAAGGCACAAAAACAGGGAGGAGAATATTTAAATCAAGCGTCCAAACTGATTTACTAAAATTCACAACGCACGGTGCTAATTGTTCCAATATTTAAAGCCAAAAAAAATCCCATGATCGTGGTGGTAACACTCCAGTAACTGCAACTGAAAGCTGTTTGGTATGTAGACTTGAAACAGGGTCTTGTGCAGTAAGTTTGACAACACGGTAGATGAGCTCATCCATGATTTTGAATGATGCGGTGGGACTGATTTTGTATTCTCCTGTTTCTATGATCTTTTGATACAGTGTTTGACATTCTGTAGGTTCCTGCTGTGCCTTCCATACTGTCTTAACCATAATGGAAAGTTATTTGGAGGGTACCAATAAAGCATACATGAGGGTGGCACCTTCTGGCACTGGAGACACTGACAAGTTATTTATATTTTTTAAGCAAAAGGTTCCAAAATGTTGATTTGTAGACAGTCTCTGCATTACTGCACAGTTAATAGCTTAAATACTGGTTAAAAAAAACTTCTAAAGATGTCACCCTGAACTCTGGGAGATTTTGATGGTTGGTTTCGAGGCTAATATCAGTCAGCAAGGAGAATGCTTGTTTGTTGCCGCCCTAACCTTCCTCTGAGGGTGTGGAGAATAAACGTGCAGACACATGTGTTAAAATGGTGCTGTGCAGATGTCAAAAATTACCGTAAACTCCCTCCTGACTGCAGTACTTGATCTTGCCGATGAGGATCTCATCAAGGAAGGGGTGAAAAACAACATACCTGAAATGAACTGACACAAAGACCAGCGAAGGTAAGGAGGAGGTACCACTCACCACCATCTACCTTGTTTGTGCACTAACAGTAGAAAAAGGTGAGTTTTGCTTTGATGTCTGAGGTATTACAAGCAGTATATGACTTTAACTCAACTACAGCAAGGCTGTCTCAGCTATTTGATGATGATCGTCATACCTTTGGTGTGAGAGGCTCCATCTCCTGGGAATATATAGGAGTCCTCGAGTTTTGTGATGTCGTACAAGCAGATGCAGAGTCCCACGTTATAGACCACCTAATGTAAGCACAGCACTACACAATTTAACACACAAACTTCTGCTAAAAGGACAATATATGTTCAGTATTTTAGCTGCCAAATACTGGTATTATGTGCTTGCTAATAAATGCTTCCTTGTCTATAAATCAGGACTCTGCTATATGCCTAATATAAATACAGTAGCAACATATTTTTAAGGAATAATATTAAATGTATCTTTTTTTTTAGCCAAAAAGACAAAGTAAAGAATATTTTTCAGAGCTGTGTGCACTTTTTAAAGACATGTAAATATTTACATTTCTCACAGAATCATTTCCATTCCTCATTATGGGTTAGAGTACTGATGATGGCAGGTTTATTTACAGCACTGAGGCTCAGTTTCCGAAAGAAAGACCAGTCTTATCCTAAAAATGTTTGTAAATGGAATTCCCTATTAAAATTGTTGTATCTCAAGTCTAGGTGGCAATGCCATGTCTTCTCTTACTGAAGATGCCTCAATACATTGCATCTCTTCTCAAAGTACTACTCATGAGGTGAACTATCAAGAACTTCAGTGTTTAAAGGCTTGTACCGTTGAAGGAGACTAGTAATGGGTATCTAAAGGCTTTTTTGATCAGGCTCTGACCACAGGAGTAGTTCAGATAACCTGGATGGGTCTCAGCAAGGTTTAGGGTCACCAGATGCCATGGAAACATTAGCCTTTCTTGAACTCTATTAGAGGGATGATCACTTTCCACAACATACGCCCTCATTTTATGTTTTAGTGATAACGATGATAATGGTGAGTGCTTTCCAAGATCTCACACAGGTGTTCGAGTTATCTAAGCCCTTTGTTTAGTGACCTACACTAGTTTTATCTGCTAAAGGGCAAAGTGAAACCAAATCGTACTGAATAACAGAGCCACTGAATCCACTCAGTGCAGAGGTCGGGTTTTTCCTTGCATTTGCCACCCACGCGTATAGCTTAAAAATAAGAGGATGAATTTATAAAGGACCCTGGATGAACTGTTAGTACAGCTTATGTTTTGTGTGGTGAAAATTGATCCTAAGTCTGCTAGAATTGTCTCCATCACCTTGTTGGCCAGTTTCTTGTTCAGTTCCTCCGCAACAGCCTCGTTGAGTTGCCGGTGAAAATTCCACGGCGGAATCCGCACCGTGTCGACCATTTCCACCAGCACGAACATGATGACCGGACACTGGTCACCTACCCACTAATTAACATGCGTTGAAATAATAATAAAAGCAATAAAAACATTAATTAATGATTAGAAAGTAGTATCCACGTTTCTTGTTTGTTTGTTTTTGCGACAGCTGATTTACGGCATGTCGCAATTCTAAACGGCTACGGCAGGTTTTTGGTGCCACCTAGTGGATGTAACACTGCAATTGCTAAAAAAAATACCGCAAACCATGGACTCGTTAGTGTAACATACCACGGCCTGCCACGACATGCCAGAAAGGGCCAAAAGCTTGGAGGTTCTGGTACTTCATACCCCCGGCTGTGTAGTCCAGAAGGGTCAAGTCAAGTCAGAAACCTGGTCTGTTGAGGGCAATTACCAAAGTCACCTTGAATTTGGTTGCTACTTTATTACCGAGATTACGGTAAGGGTGCTGCGTAGCTGAATAAGAAGTCTGCGCTACAATTTTGAAATTGTT
The DNA here is from genome assembly GCF_057382185.1 of Mchenga conophoros. NCBI lineage: Eukaryota > Metazoa > Chordata > Actinopteri > Cichliformes > Cichlidae > Mchenga > Mchenga conophoros. Next base: position 14,532,861 of record NC_140529.1, read on the forward strand.
AATTTGTTAGCAAAAGTTACATTCTGCTACTTAATCCAATACAGGTTTTTATAATAAATTATTATACATACATCATAAATCATAACCAAAAATGTGATGAGTCATAAATCATGTAATAATTAAATCCTTAAGAGCTGACGACAAATCTGTAAAGAAATTCCATTTTGACTTTCGTTCTATCGACAATTATTATTGATTGATTGATTTTCATTACAACAAAGATTTAATAGGTTTATGTAAATTATTGTTATTAATAATAACAATAATAATTCATGTTTAAGTTTAACTCATGTCAGTCCATGGTAACTGTCTTATCATACTAGTGTACATTTAAAAAAAATATTAGTGTTACATCTTGATGCATGCTCAATCATCCAGGAAAGTAAATCTCCAAAAGATGATTCTGTTCATCTGGACGTAGCTTTTTGTGGGAGAAACGTTTCATCACTCATCCAAGTGACTTCTTCAGTCTCAGCTGACTGCAGGTTTCCCCAAATCTTATAAACAGTACATTTGCATAATGACTGAAACCAGCCCACTGAAGGGACAATGGGCTCGGAGGTCAGTTCCTTAATCATAATTATGCAAATTCTCATGACCACTGATCAACAACCACTGATCAATGGCCGTGAGTACCATTCACAGAGAGTTGGGGAATGGCTACAATCACAGCATTGTAAGATGGCGAAAGATGTACCCTTAGGCCCCCTCCTCGATTCAGAGATGGTCTTTCCCTTTTCACGTAAATGGCCTCCTTGACTCCGCGCTCAAACCAGCGTTCCATCCTGGACAGGGAGGAACGCTGGTTTGAGCGCGGAGTCAAGGAGGCCATGGCTGTTGATCAATGGTCCTAACCCTAACCTTAAGAGAGCTGTGCATAAACAAATACTCCCAAACTTCAATAAACTGAGGCAACATTGTAAAGAAGAGTCGGTCGAAATTCCTCCTCCACAGTTTGCAAAACTCTGAACATATTTTAATGACAGCTGATGTTTACTCTCCACTTGAGTTAACACAGCAAAACACACTTTTCAGCTTTTTGTGTATTTTTAAACTGAGTTGGGGTTTTTTGTTTCTTTTTTGACACCTGGAATGTAAATGTGCATTTCTTTAATGCATGAAGCCTCAGGGTTTGTGTTTGTGTGAACAGTGTGATTTATAGTCGCCTGCACCAACATCGTGCCAAATGCATTTGCCTTCTGCCTGTTAGATTTTAACTCACAAAAATTTACTTGTGGGAAACTGGCACAAGTACAGGGGAGAAATTAGAGCACTGTGTGTGCTGCCCACATCCGTGCACCCAGCAACTGAATCAGGAGGAGCCACAGTCAGCTGATCTGGAGTCTGATCTCTCCGTAGCAGAGGGCCCAAAAAATGCACCAAGGAACAGATGCTCTTTAAAGAGATCATAAATGCCGTAATTACAAGCGCCTCAAGAAAGGCAAAGGTGTCACCATCCGAAGAGTCAGCGTCTCTGTGGGCGCAAGTTAAAGAAAAACCACTAAATATCAAACAAAAGAGGATCAAAAGTCTTGAAAAAGCCATTTTTAAAGACATTTCAAAGGTGCTGGATATTCCATAAAGACTGCACTGGCTGTAGCTCAGCCGCACCAGGAAGTGGTCATTCAAAGATCGCCTCTTCCGAAAGAAGCGAAAACTACGAACAAGGTTATTCTCATGGTGTGGTGTGGAAAAACAGAGGACGATGGAGGCCAACTACCAGAAACTAAAAAGATCTCCAAAAGACTTTTACAAGAGTTCGAAGATAATATATTTCCAATCACCATCTGGTGTTAGTGGCAGATCTTATGATGCTGACAAAAAAGAGCATGCGAGCGCACTTATTTATGCTGTACATGCTGCAAAAACTTCCCACTAAAAACCTTTGGTTAAGCAATATACTCCCCAACAGTGGGAGTATATATATATATATATATATATATATATCTTGGAGGTGAACCTGCTGGATGTGGAGGTCCTGGGCTGGTGTGGTTACACGAGGTCTGCGGTTGTGAGGCCGGTTGGATGTGCTGCCATATTCTCTGAAACGCCTGTGGAGACGACTTATGGTTGAGAAATGTACCTTCAATGCACGGGCGACAGATCTGGTTGACATTCCTGCTGTCAGCATGCCAATTGCACGCTCTCTCATTGCTTGTGGCATCTGTGGCATTTTGCTGTGAGACAAAACTGCACATTCCAGGGTGGCCTTTTGTTGTGGGCAGTCTGAGGTACACCTGTGCACTACTCATGATGTCAGATCAGCATCCTGATGTGGCACACCTGTGAGGTGGGATGGATTATCTCAATATAGCAGATGTGCCCACTACCACACATTTGGACTGATTTGTGACCACTGTTTGGGAGGGATGGTTATATTGTGTATCTGGAATGAATTTTAGGTCTCTACGTCCATCCCATGGGGAATGGGAGCAAAGACAAAAGTGTTGCGTTTATATTTTTGTTCAGTGTATATACATACACACACACACACACACACACACACACACACACACACACACACACACACACACACACAGGGAGTGCAGAATTATTAGGCAAGTTGTATTTTTGAGGAATAATTTTATTATTGAACAACAACCATGTTCTCAATGAACCCAAAAAACTCATTAATATCAAAGCTGAATGTTTGTGGAAGTCGTTTTTAGTTTGTTTTTAGTTTTAGCTATTTTAGGGGGATATCTGTGTGTGCAGGTGACTATTACTGTGCATAATTATTAGGCAACTTAACAAAAAACAAATATATACCCATTTCAATTATTTATTTTTACCAGTGACACCAATATAACATCTCCACATTCACAAATATACATTTCTGACATTCAAAAACAAAACAAAAACAAATCAGCCACCAATATAGCCACCTTTCTTTGCAAGGACACTCGAAAGCCTGCCATCCATGGATTCTGTCAGTGTTTTGATCTGTTCACCATCAACATTGCGTGCAGCAGCAACCACAGCCTCCCAGACACTGTTCAGAGAGGTGTACTGTTTCCCCTCCTTGTAAATCTCACATTTGATGATGGACCACAGGTTCTCAATGGGGTTCAGATCAGGTGAACAAAGAGGCCATGTCATTAGTTTTTCTTCTTTTATACCCTTTCTTGCCAGCCACGCTGTGGAGTACTTGGACGCGTGTGATGGAGCATTGTCCTGCATGAAAATCATGTTTTTCTTGAAGGATGCAGACTTCTTCCTGTACCACTGCTTGAAGAAGGTGTCTTCCAGAAACTGGCAGTAGGACTGGGAGTTGAGCTTGACTCCATCCTCAACCCGAAAAGGCCCCACAAGCTCATCTTTGATGATACCAGCCGAAACCAGTACTCCACCTCCACCTTGCTGGCGTCTGAGTCGGACTGGAGCTCTCTGCCCTTTACCAATCCAGCCACGGGCCCATCCATCTGGCCCATCAAGACTCACTCTCATTTCATCAGTCCATAAAACCTTAGAAAAACCAGTCTTGAGATATTTCTTGGCCCAGTCTTGACGTTTCAGCTTGTGTGTCTTGTTCAGTGGTGGTCGTCTTTCAGCCTTTCTTACCTTGGCCATGTCTCTGAGCATTGCACACCTTGTGCTTTTGGGAACTCCAGTGATGTTGCAGCTCTGAAATATGGCCAAACTGGTGGCAAGTGGCATGTTGGCAGCTGCACGCTTGACTTTTCTCAGTTCATGGGCAGTTATTTGACGCCTTGGTTTTTCCACACGCTTCTTGCGACACTGTTGACTATTTTGAATGAAACGCTTGATTGTTCGATGATCACGCTTCAGAAGCTTTGCAATTTTGAGACTGCTGCATCCCTCTGCAAGATATCTCACTATTTTTGACTTTTCTGAGCCTGTCAAGTCCTTCTTTTGAACCATTTTGCCAAAGGAAAGGAAGTTGCCTAATAATTATACACACCTGATACAGGGTGTTGATGTCATTAGACCACACCCCTTCTCATTACAGAGATGCACATCACCTAATATGCTTCATTGGTAGTAGGCTTTCGAGCCTATACAGCTTGGAGTAAGACAACATGCATGAAGAGGATGATGTGGACAAAATACTCATTTGCCTAATAATTCTGCGCTCCCTGTATATGCACCTATATTTCCATTTCCTAGCTAAATATAGAGAAATGAGGAGTGACTTGAGACTTTTGCACAGTACTACACATTTATATATTTCTTCCAAAAAACATATTCTCAAAAGCAAGATATAATGAAGACAGTTTATCGTCTTTGAATTTTACCAAGATGCTAAACAACAAACACCAGAGACATCAAGGCATGTTCCTTACAAAATCATTTGATCATTAAAGACTGAACCAAATATCACAAGTTAGACACTGACCTGCCCACACGTTCACTTCCTGCAGAGCATGGAAATAAAATCAAGAGGAATCATTTCTGTATTGGTGCAGACTTTTTTCTCCCCACATTATTCATTTACTGGCACTTTCTCCACCCTCAGCCACTTTTCCTTCTGCTGCTCCAGCATTGCAATTAGATGTATTCACAGCTGAACATTTATTATTCATGACACCTCAAACACTGACACCTCTGCCATCACTAAAGCCACTCACGCAGACACAAATCTGCTGGTCTCTGTCCTGCTTAAGGGTGATTTGTACTGCAGGTTGTGCTGGTCTGTCTTTGCAGTTTCTCACAGTAAGGTTCAGCATTATCAACACAATTACAAGTGCTTAATCAGGCAAAAAAATAATTTAATAAATGAATATCATCAACATGGCATTAAAAACATCAAGACATTCACAACGTGCTTTATTCAGGTCACTGGCAAACACACCGCCGTACGGAGCGGAAGACAGCTCAGCACCCCCTCATGATGAAAGGTAGACATGATATGGCAACGTAAGGACACTGAGTGACAACATGTTAAGCACACTGTGGTATGGCTTTTTCAGATTACATTCAGCTTTTTGCATTAGGGAGACATTAGCTACTAAAAAACAAATGCTGTAAGATTTGAGCAGAAACAAAAAGTAGCTTTCAAGCGCTTTAAACAGACATCACATGCAGCAAAAGAATGATAATCACTAAGCCCGAACTGCACTAAACGGAAATAATACACTGAATGGAATTTTAAAATTTTCAGATTGCTGTCAATTGTTTTAAAAGCCTTGATTGTAGTTAGAAGACAGCAGACTTGATCCTATGCTGTTTGACCTTTCACATTAAAACCATGCATTCACAAGTACAGTTACCATGACAGCTCCAATCACTGACGCCACAGAACTAGGAACAATAAAATTTAAAGACACTGTCGAGGACGCTTCTTCATTACTGGCCAATATAACTTCAATAATTAAAGTGGACCTATTATGCTTAAAGGTTGAGGAGTCCGAACCCCAGGCTATAAGTGACCTGTAAGTTAGTAATTACAATGAAGGGCACATTTACATTTAGCTAAGCTGCTCTTGGAGTTATGCTAAAGCTTGCGAGCTTTGATTAGAAGTAATAGCAGTTATACTGTACTGTCAGAACACTTTAGTGGCCACATACCTTTGGTATTTCTTTACAGTTTTCCACTTTAGTGTCAATTTCAGCCACTTTCCTCATCTATACAACTATTAAAGAGGATATACTTTGTGCAAACGCTGAAATAAATATCCAGTGTTCTGTCCCACAATAAGCAGACAGCGTAAACTTGTCTGTAAAACCTTAAACTCACTATCTTCTTCTTCTGGATCGAATTGGGAAGTCGTGAAACTGTGCATTTTAATAGGCTTACAGTTTGTTTTCAGAACTTTATAAACGGGTACATGGAGATGGCGCCAGTCACCTGCACCAGATTCTGTAGTAAAAGTCAGGTGAAGAGCAGCCAATCAGCAGGAAGGTGGCTAAAAGGGACAGCTTGTTTCACACACTGGATGAACTAAGGTGCCCAATATAAAGTAAGATAAATACCGACTACTGTGTGAATCATGGGAAGTTACACTACTGGAGCTCAGCAATGAAAGCATGGTTCTGTAAATTAGAATAATAATACAGCCACTTTAAAATGTCTTACTTCTTCAATTGTCCAAACACAAATGTGCACAAATCACAGACAAATGGTCAGAATCAAAAATAACAATAAATACACAACAGAGATTTGTTCAGAACACATCCCCAGCAAAGGTTTGTTAAATAAAGGACAGGCAACTGTCTGAAATCAAACCCCAGATGGCATGAGAAAGAATTTCCTCTCATAATAAAAACTATACAAAACAAAAAGCGTCCTCAAAACTGTTCAGCGTCTGGTCAAAGTCACTTCATCTAAACACGACGAAACCGAAAAGATTATCAGTACAGCGAACACCCCAACACCACGACAGCCTCACACAAGTTTAAGACAACAGTGAAATCGAATACATTTAGGTTAAGAGGCTATAAAATCTTCCTGACTGTGTGAGGAATAATAATAGTGAAAATGCTCAGCAGGAGTGAATACCAACAGGTTTCGGCAGCTGCTGGCTCTATACATGGTTAAATTCGTGTGCAATTACAATACATGCAACTTATCACATGGAGCTGAATGAATCCAAGTTCTTCTAACTTCTTCATGCATGAGCAACCCAGCAGCCCTTAGTGCTCTCACGGGTTAAGTCTAACTCGGTCAAATTCAGACGGTAGCAGGACATTCATCTGTGCAGGAATGTGCTTTAAAATTAATTCATAACAAAGAGAGGATGAAAAATAAGTGTGGATGTGCAAAACGAAGAAAATTAAAGTCTTTTGACCTTTGAAAGTTCTGCGGTGATTTTCAAATAGATAGGAATGTCACGAAAACCTGCTGTAATAAGCCTCCGCGGTGCTAATTAGGTGTCGTAAGCAGACGTCTGTCCTCGATGGGCACAAAGTGTCAGCATATGTGAGGTTGTTCCCATAAGCCTGAAAAACATGTTTACATATAGCGCGAATGAAGTCAAAGCTGACAAACTGCTCCGTGACTGGTAGGTGACACTTAGCTGAGACCGAACCTGCTTGCAAGCTGCCGGCTGAGCACACACGAGCAGTGGCGTCAGATTGAGTTCTGTAACATTTAACAGGTGTGTGTGTGTGTGTGTGTGTGTGTGTGTGTGTGTGTGTGTGTGTGTGCGCGCCAGCCTTCATCCGCTCTGTTGCTCTGCTCGGTGGCTGCATCAATATGCTCCAGATCGAATACACTCAAGTGATCCACTCACACAGTCACAACTCACTCTGTATCCTTCTCTCTGCTCCGAAGGAAAAAAGACAGCAAGGCAGAGAGAGACGGGGAGATGGAGCACGGATAAAACAATAACAAGTGCAGTGAGTTTTGTCCTGAAACTAAACTGACCTTAGACCTTATTAAGATCACATTTGGTCCATTAAAAAGTGAAATATCACAGATGAATTCTGCAAAAATGTAACAATCCTCCTCCCTGTGTAGTATTAGATCTTATATAAAATGCTGGTGGTGTAGTTAAAACTAAAAGACGGTGCTGCTGCACTACTGCCATTGGGCTGTAGGTACTGCTGAGTGATGAGCTGACTGAGGTAGAGCAGTATCTGGCTGTCCTCCTCGCCAAGCCCCAGCTGCTCCTGCAGGAAGCACCGGCGGCGGCTCTCCACGACCTCGGGCCCCTCGGTGGCGCTGACTGGCAGGTGGAGGTGATGGGTGAAAGTGAACAAGAAGGCCTTGGCCGCTAGGTGACAGAGCGTACTCTGTAAGTGGAGGAAGTAGGTGGAGCCCCGGCGGATGTAGGTGCGGTGGTCAGCGATGTTAGTGAGCAGCTGGCCACGATACGGCGGGCAGCGCAAGGTCGTCTGGTCAGCGTCCAGGATGGAGATGTAGCGGCTGTAGCGGGAGAGCGAGTAAAGCATGCTAGAGCCCAGCGGGGATGCGACCCTGTGGGGAAGAGAGCGAGACAGCGATCCCTGTTAGTTCTCCCTCTCTCCCGTTACTCAAAAACAACTAAGGCAATTCTGAATGCTACTCATGAGTCTCATGATAAAAGGAACTATCAGGAGTTCAGACAGCAACCACACTTGGAACATTTCAGGCTCCTGAAAATTCATCTCATTGCATCCTCCCTTATTTTTGGCATCATCACATTGCCTAGCAACTGGCAAAAATTACCTGTGTAACACCTGGTAAAGGACAAGGTCATTTTTAATTTTATGCCAATAACACCTAATCTCTAAAAAAAACAAAAAACAAAAACGTATGCATGATACATTATGATATCTCTATTTTGCCTAGCAACCACCTAACAGAATATAATCACAGGCCAAACTATACTGTAGCATGTGCATGTAATAGTTAAACCCAGTATGCAAAGGGCTGTATTTGGAAAAACAATTAGACTAATGAGAACAATCTGATGGGACACAAAAATCACATCTGATGTACAGTGCAGCAGATAACTGAAACAATATTTTAAAAGTGGGTAAAAGCACCAAATTAAGGGCTCTGTGGAGCCATTAATTAAAAAACAATCCCATTAGCCATTTGAATTTTCAGTTACACAATTTTCCAATTTGGCCTGTATTACAGTTTTGGAAAACTGCTGTTTTATGTCAGAATTTCAATCACTAGATACATTTTGAAGGTTTTACTTTTGTTTTTTGTTTTTTTATATACTGCTAGCTATAAGCAAGACTACAAACTGTCTTCAGAGCAAGAAAACCTAAATGTTACTTTAACAGTCCAAGGACAGCTACAGTTGCACAGAGCTGGGGAGATCAAGGAATTAATTTTTTATCCCTTTGATAGCACCATCAACTGGGTAGCAACTGGGTTTGGATATTTAACTCTCATCCACTTACAATTTATTTGCACGTGACTCATTTAATTTCATGCATTCAGCTGTTTACCTACGTTTTTGATTTGGCTTTTTTTTTAATATATATTTATTTTTAAAAACAGGCTAACACAGGAAGATGGATAGCCGTTTACGGTCATATAAACAGCCACTTCATATTGGTCTTTGGACAGGTTCAAGCTGACTGATACACCACTGCACTGCCCAGCTGTTTGTTATATACAGTAACTTGTGTAACTAATCTAACTATGCTACCAGGTGTTTGAGATTAGTTAATGTTCTCCCCTTTTCTTGTTTACTTCATTGTAAAGTAACACAGTGAGGAATCTTTGAGTCTTTTTCTGACCAGAATATATATCCTTCAATCTGCATATTAAAAAAAAAGAAAAGTAGGATATTTAAAAGTAGAATGGGAGGCAGAGCCTTCAGCTCCCAGGCCCCTCTTCTGTGGAACCAGCTCCCACTTTGGATTTAAGAGACAGACACCTCTTCTACTTTAAAGATTAGGTTTAAAACTGTCCTTTTTGATAAAGCACATAGTTAGGGCTGGATCAGGTCACCTCAATCCACCCTTATTTTTGTCACACTGCAACAGCCTCAAGTTGCTGGTGGATTCCCATGGTGCACTGGGCGTTTCTTCTTCACTCAATATGTGTTTACACAACACTCTGCATGTAATCTGCATTGTCAGGGATTGTAACATGTAGTCCTTTTACTGAAAAAAATAATCTCTGGCTTTCTTCAACAATGTGTTTTTGTCCTGTCTCCCTCCCCTTACTCATAACTACTCTTGGCAGATAGCTCCCCCTCCCTGAGCTTGGTTCTGTTGGAAGTTTCTTCCTGGTAAAAGGCAGTTTTTCCTTCCCACTGTTGCCATGTGCTTTCTCACAGATGATTTCCTAATGTTGGAGTTTTCTTTGTATTATTGTAGGATCTTTACCTTACAATATAAAGCACCTTGAAGTGACTGTTGTGATTTGGTGATAGAGAGTTGAATTAAATAGACTGTAATTTTTCTGAGTCTTTAGACTTTTAAAGTTGACTTCTAAATGGAAGATTAATGATTTGTGATTTCACACTAAGATCATTTAAAAAGGCAAGTCTTTTAATAATAAAAGAGTTTATGTACCAATTCTGATACTTTATCTACTTATGAATGATTTCACTGTAGTGTTACATTACCTGCTGCACAGCTTTAGCATTGCACAATTCTGAATGTTATACTTGTTGTGTATGTATCAACTGGATGAGTGTAACAAATACACTCAGTCGCCTTGGATACCATCTTGTGTGAATGACTTTGGGGGATTCGCAGCCCACGCTGTCACCAGAAAGATGAGTAGAAAAAGAAGTTCAGGGACAGATGTGCTCAAGGTTGTGAGTAAAACATTAAAAAGCATGGTAAAATTTGTCATTTTTCTGGTATATAGAACAGCAGATACAAAAAGAGTTTGTACGAGTACGCTTGGCTGTGTGAGTCATCAAAGTGTGAGTCACGGGGGATGAGTAAGAGTAGCGTACGGCGCAACACAAACAAGAAAATGTAGAATAAACAGTCACTTCAAACTTCACATTGATGGAGACTTGCTAAGGTTCTGTGAAAAGCAAACTTTATGCTTTATTTAATCTTTGTTAAAAGCATCCTCACTCATTGGTTTGATTTTCCTAGTACTACCCTACCTGAGCTTAGAAAGTATGAATGTCTGTGATTAACTACCTATAATACCGAAGTGCATCAGAGTTTGACTCCATTCATACCTCTGTAATCCAATGAGTTTCCACCTCTGCAGGTCAGTCAGGGTGAAGGGACAGGACAACCAAGCTTGAACCCTCTCTCCACACTTCCCCGGAGCCGGTACGAAGAGAGCCAGAGCCGCCACCAACCGGCGGACTCTCCCCTCGTCTGCTCCGAGCACCACCAGGGTTCTGCCACTCAGCAGGCACCACAGGGCTTGGATGGCAAAGGGGTACTGACGCACAAACCTCAAGGCTCCTTGGCCAGCCTTCTTCCTCTGACGCAAGGTCACCACCGCCCCATAGCCGAGAGGTGACGCGGTCTGATCGGACCCCGTGGAGGCACTCATGGTGCAGTCTGACCCATCCTCCGCCGAAGTACGGGAAACTGCATCTCCAAGGAGGCCGCTAGGCAGCTCCAACCCAGTCACAGGGCTCTCCGAGCACGGAGAGCCGACAGTGTAGTCATCCTGGAGTGGAAGGAGGGCCTGGGGTTCCTGGTTGACCACAAGAGTTTGAGAGGGCTGCAGATGGGAGTTTTGGCAGAGACGAGGCACCGCCTCTGGGGCAGAAGCCTCATAGAGGAAACCCTCCTGGGCCATACAGCATGCTGTGTCTATCGGAGCCAGCAACTCAGACCCACTTACTCCTTCACACTCCTCCTCCCGGTTGGCCTCAAGCTCAGACACCACTTCCAACAAAGACACGGGTGTCTGGTGTCCACCATTCTCACCTTCATCCTCCCCTGCAGTTGTTTCCATCTCTTCACTGCTGCTCTCTCTCTCCAGGTTATGGTTTGGGTCAGGGGTCAAGTCAGAGTCAGGATCAGGATCAGGCGCTTCTGACTTCATACTAACCAGACCCTGCTGCATCTCTGCTAGACCCACTCCACTCTTATCACTGCTGAAGCTTCCTTTGGTCTCCTCTGAGCTCTCCTGGGTTTCAAGAGTCTGGTCTGAAGGAGAGGACTCCAGATGACTCTCCCCAAGTCCGAGCTCACTCTCCTGAGTAACACTGGTCTCAGAAGCCGGGTCTAGATGCTCCGGACGTTCCAGCGCATCCAGCTCATGAGGTTCTGGTGTCAGAACAATAGGAGGCGGATTTAAGAGTACATAATTATCTACAGCATGGTTCACAGCACAGAATGGTCTTAGTGTTCCCAGTTCATCCTCGTCATCATCACTGAGGTCCTCCTCAAACAAAAAGGCAGTGACTCTCTGTTTTCTCTGCAGTGCCTTGTCCAGGCGGCGTGTGTAGAGGTAACACAGGTCACCCCGGAAACTTCTTTCTGTCTCCTTCAGGAGCGCCACAGTGGCCTCATAGAAAGTCTTGTCACACAGCTCCTGCAGGGTCTTCAGGCGCTTGTCAAAACATTTGGCAGATTTAGCTTTGATCAGCTGTGGCGTGTAGGAGAGCTTGCGTTTAACACCCTCCTCCTCATCATCATCATCATCATCTTCACCTTGTCCACGAGGATGACCCTGTCCATCCTCTCCTTTCCCCGCTTTCTCACTGTAACCACAAGGGTAGGCAATCTTGGCGTATTTGTTCAGCAGCTCTTCGCACTCACTCAAGCACTCGTCCACACACTTTTGGCAGGTGACAGCGTGAGGATCCCGTCGTGGACGGCGGTGGTAGGAGCTGATCTGCTTCAGCAAGTCCCTGTGTTCAAAAATGCTCTTTTCCACGTTGGCCAGTTCGTTGGCCTTTTCCACAGCATGAGCAGAGTACATGCTCTGAGGCCCCGCCTCTCTCTGCAGGCCCTCCTCCCGCTGCAGCACAGAGTGAGTGTACCTGAGGAGAGCACAACAGAGATAGTGATCGACCTGTTTTTCACACAGGGATATAAATATTACCTGACACAACAGGATAAGACTAACCCAGCACAGGAAACACTGGATACCTGCAGCTGAGACCCACATCTTGGAGCAGAGTGGGGATCATTTTATTTCTAGCAATGCTATTATTGTGGCTCCAATGATATCTGTATTGATCTGCTAACTGATTTTACCAATACATTAATCAATGGTCAAATGGATTTTTTGACAGCTACAAAATGGATTAAATTCTGTACAGAAATACAATCACAGGCCACTTTACGAGATATAGCTGTTCAAATATCTAATCAGTCAATCAAGTGGCAGCAACTCAAAGCATTTAAGGATTGTTTGAAATATTTCAGAAGCGACTGCTATTACTACTGACTGTGCCACACAAACATCTCTTGGGTTTACAGAGACTGGTTTGAAAAACAGAAAATGTCCAGTGAGCGACAGTTCTCTGGGAGAAAATGTCTTCTTGACACCAAAGGGGAATTTCCAGATGGCAGGAAGGTTACAGCTACTCAAATAACTGCTTGTTACAGCCAAGTTATGCAGAGGAAAGTCACTGAACACACAACATGTACAGCAGCTGAAGACCACACTGGGTCCTGTCAGCTAAGAACAAAAAACTGAGGCTACAGTTTCTTGTTACGTCACAGTGCACCTGAGTGTTGTTGCTTACCATGTCCATCCCTTTATGACTACAGTGATCATCTGATGGCTGCTTTCAACAGAATAACACATCATTTCAAAAAACATTAATCATCTCAAACTGGTTTCTTGAACATGACAATTAGTTCACTGTACTCATACGGCTGCCACAGTCACCAGATCTCAGTGGAAGCTCTCCTGTGGAACAGGAGATTCACATCACAGATGTCCATGCGACAAATCTGCAGTAACTGTGTGATGCTCTCATGTCAATATGGATCAAAATCTGAGAAAAGCTTCTAGCATCTTGCTGAATCTAAACCATGAAGATTTAAAGCTGTTCTGAAGGTAAAAGGGGGGCCAACACGGTGCTTCAAAGATGTGCCTAATAAAGTGTCTGGTGAGGGCACATTGTCGCCGGAGGACAGGATAATCCTCTCACATTTCATTTAGCATTATAGCAGTTTAAAAATATTTTGAAACCTATCAACATAGTATCAATTAAATATCAGATTACTCATATTTTTAATGCCATCATGTTAACATTTTATTCAAATAACAGCTGTGCCAAAGCTCAGCCTCACAGTTCAAATCAAACTAGTTAATCAAATTATATCAAATCAAACTAATCTCTCATCACTTATTTTCTGCTGGCTAAATGTCCAAACACACATGGTTTTTCCTTTAAGGGTTGAGAATCCCCTACCTTCCATTTAGAGCACCTGTTTGTGTTATAGAGTGTCAGTACTCTACAATGACACCCATCCCTGATCCTTCTAGCCCACAGAAACACAGAAGCATCATTCTAGCACACATCAGTAGATCAAGCTGCCAAGAAATCCTGCTCACTGAGAATCTGAATACAACTATCTGATGTAAACTTCTCATTTGGATGAAGTCTTTTTAAACTGTATGTAGGAGAACAGTTAAGGTTGCGCTGGCATTCTTACTCAAGGTCTCGGAGCTTCCTCTGGAGTTCCTTGGCAAATGCCCTCCTGTTCCCGGCCTTCAGGCACTCTGAAGCCTGCGAGAAGCGAAGAGAAAGCTCCTGAAACTGCAGCATGATCTTCTTTTCATCTGCTGCAACGTAGGCCATGCAGAAGGGCCGCACGAAGCCTCTCGCCTCAAGGTCATAAAGGGTAAGGTGATGCACGTAGGCAAATGCCCCCTCTTTCGAGTCGCCCAACACCACCCTGGAGTCCTCCACAAAGCTGAGCCTTGGGTAGCCAGTGCCAGGCGGATGCCCCACGAAGGAGGCCTGGTAGTCCACTGACATGATGCGCAGGGAGAAGTAGTTGAGGTCGAAAGTGCCACAGACTTTGGGATCATCTGGGATAGTAAGGAGAGGCTGTGGGCCCACCTGTTCAGAGAACTCTGAGATGAGGATGAAGTCTTTGGTGAACTTGGCATAGGAGGTTTTGGCCCAGGGGTTGGAGTCAGCCAGAGGATAGAGGGGGACAGAGAACTCCTCTGGGAGAGGCCAGGGATCAGGACTGGTCTGCCCATACTCGTCCTCTTTAGCGAAAGCCACCACATCCGGGGAGCCTATCATAGTGGTGTTTCTAAGCAAGACATGAGAAACACGAGACACGAGTGCAGTTCCACTAATAGCCTTAAAAAACAGTTAAATTGGTCATCCTGCACTCACACAGTCCATAAAGCACCTCGCCAGGTGATGCTGATTAAGCGACTTGAAAGGGGTCCAAGAAAATCAATCTGTTTTATATAAGTCATAAAGCGGGGGGACACAGGTGTCCCTAAAGGCATCTGTGCCCCTGCATAGTTTAGTCCACAGAAGAGGATCGCTTATTTTAAAAAAGAAAGAAAGAAAGCAGCTGACTCACAGAAACACAAATCAGCGTCTGTGTTAACAAAAGCAATTATCCAGCGCCAATCACAGCGTGCTAGGAGGCATCAGGCCATCCCTGCTATGCAAGAAGGAGAAAAAAGGATAAAGCTGCTTTAGCGGAGAGCTTGTTCTTTCCTCCTCTTCAAGTCTTCACGTCTGCCCTGTATCACGGTAATTTCTGAGTCCGTGGCTCAAACACCGGGGCCGCAGAAACGCCGCTTACAGCTTGAAGCGCTGCACTGAATTCCCACAGTCGGACACGGACGCCATGTTTACTCAGCTGCTTGCCGCCCGGTCACGTGATCAACGTAAGGAAGGAAATCCACCCTGAAACCGAAAGTCAATTCAGTTTATTTTATTTTATTTGAATTCGTCAATATAGAGGTTTAAAGCACTCCACGAGTATAAATACATATTAGGAAATAAGATCTGGGTTTTTTTTCCAAAATTATTATAGAGCCTTAAAAGCTACTAATTAATTATCAATTTTACATTTTAGAGATTTAAAAAAAAAAAAAACAATGTAATATATTCTAGAAAGTAAAACCCAATGATCAAACTCCAAATTACCAATAGTAAGTTATTCTGGCATGTAAAAAATGGGTGTATTTATAGTGTATTTTATTTTTTTAACAACCGAGTAACATTGCGTTAGCGTTATTCTATAAAAAACTAATTATAAAACATATGCTACACATCTAGACAAAAGTAAAATTGAGTGGACGTATTGTAATATTCTTTCTAAGCCTGTTTTAAGGTTTTCATTTGAGGTTTTGCGTCAGGATATTTGCGACAGTGTTCCGACCTTGATGACGGCAGTTTTGACAGGCAGGCGCGGATTTTGTAAACAGAAGTAAGAGTGTTCCTGTGTCTAAGGTCCTCTTCATTTTTTTTTATTGCTAATTGTTGGTAATTTTCGTGTAGCAGGCATATATTTCCTCTTTGTTCGCTGTTTTATTTGTGGGAAGTGAAGTTAGTCAAGCTTTAGTTGCCTTTTTTGCTCTTTGTTGAAGTTCCTGGGAGCTGATAATATGTAGCTCCCCGCATCAGCTAGCATGCTAACAAAATGGGACGAGAACAGCGCTGAAGCTGTCCGTTGAGCCGGCTGCTTCACGTGAGAGCGGGTATGCTAGTAGCGTGTCTCCTCAGGAGATCTGTGCTTTTATCGGGACTACGGCGGCCGGGAGTCCAGCGGAGGTATTTCTGTGCGGCGCAGAGTGTCCTCCAGGACACATTGCAGCAGGAGGCAGACATGATCCGAAGCCGGGGGCAGATCCGTCGGGTCCTCTGCGTGGCCGAGAAAAATGATGCTGCTAAGGGGATCTCTGAAATTATGTCCAGCGGCAGGGCCAGGAGGGTCAGTCACATCCCCTCTCACACACTCACCTCAGACAGACAAATCTACCAGGCTAATGTGTCAACTCTCTATCAGTTCCAAAATGTGTAGCACTGGTAAAAAGTCTTGAGCCACCTATCATTTCTTTATATTTTGCTAAGTAAACATACACAAACATACATGGAAATACAGTATATAAGGCATTTTTTATTCTGTTCTCTCTCAGGATGATCCCACACTGCTTCAATAATGTTGAGGTCTGGGCTCTTGGGAGGCCAATCCATGACTGATGTTCCATTGTGTGTGTGTGTGTTTTTTTTTTTCTATCCAGGAACGCTTTTACTGCATTAGCAGTGTGTTTGGGAATATTGTCATGCTGAAAATGAAGCTGTTGCCAATTGGACATTTTCAGAGATAGTACAGTTAGAGTGGATCAAATCTAATCCATCCAATTCTGTATTTATAATTTCCCTAACATTACTGACTGAAATGAAATCCCAAACCATGGCACCGTGTCTTACAGATAGCTGTAGACAGGCTGATTTCCTCTGTACATGCTGAAGAGATTTGAGTAAGAAGTTTCAAGTTTGGGTTTGTTTACTTCCTTAAGAATGGCTTTATGACAGGCACCTTTCTACAGCCCTGGGATATGTTATTGTTGTGAGTAACAACTGTGATATATCAGGGTTTCTCCTGGCTAAAAACAGGCCTTTGGGAGGATGAACACTCACAGAAGCACAACTGGTCCCACATATAGCTGGACCAGCAGTGAGATTGTGTTACTTGTTTCTGTGAATTTGTCTGTTATTTTTGGTCATTTGATAAACAAAGATGTATTTTAAACTCGAGTAAATTAAACTCCATTTAAATAATATGTGCAGGGAAAAAGTACATATATATATATATATATATATATATATATATATATATATATACACACAATAACAAGATCTCTGACAGACACATTTGTATTGTGTAGCTTACATAAATATGGTGAGCAAAATAAGAAACGCCTGTACAGTTTGACTTGTCAACCATACCGATTTCTCCATCTATACATCTGACAATACAACAACAAATCTTTGGTTGCTCCAGCACTCATTGTCTTGTTTTTTTATTTTAGAGGGAAGGAATGTCGAAGTTTAATAAAATCTATGAGTATGAATATCATCTCTTTGGGCAAGTAAGGAAAATTTCATACATTTACCTAAATGTCTGTTCTTTGGCATTTCGCTTTGTGTCTGATTTTTGTCCCTGTGCTTCCTTCACCAGAATGTGACTGTCTCAATGACATCAGTATCAGGGCATTTACTGGGTCTGGAGTTTAAAGCTCCATTTCAGAAATGGTAAGTTTAAAATTTTTGTTTTTTGGGGGTATAAAGCATCAAACACGCTAACAGAAAAAGCTTATTGTTTTTTATCCTTTTCTCTCCAAAGGCACAGCTGCAATCCGGTGCTGCTGTTTGATGCAGAAGTAGAGAAATATTGTCCGGATAATATGTTACAGATTAAGGTAGGCTCATTAACTGTCCTCCTAATAATAGGAAACATCTACTGAAATAAATGATTATTTTGTATTTCAGTTCAAAGTTTACTGTTTATTAAGTCAACTGCTATAACATTCTTCCTCTCCTCACTTTCCTTTTCTCTGTCCTTTTTTTCTTACATAGCGAACGCTAGAGAAGGAGGTGAGGCTGTGCCAGGCCTTGGTCATCTGGACTGATTGTGATAGAGAGGGAGAAAACATTGGCTTCGAAATCATAGATGTTTGCAAAACAGGTATAGCAGAAGTCTGGATGTTTTTGTTGACTGTGTAAGGCCTCAGAAGTTCAGGCTTCATGTGAAAAACCTGCTGCTAAAAACATCTCCTCTGTCTGCATTTTGTTTTCTTTCAGTGAAGCCAAATTTACAAGTCTTTCGGGCAAAGTTTTCTGAGATCACGCCCAACTCAATCCGAAGAGCCTGTGAGACTCTAACAGAGCCTGATGCTAACGTCAGCGATGCAGTTGATGTCCGCCAGGAGCTGGACTTGCGTATAGGTAAGACAGCACTCGCTCTTAAGCACATGGAAGGCTTTGTGGGGATAATGGATTGGGTCAAAGGTCAGTGATTCAACAAATGTCTGATGCATCCTTCATAGGTGCATCTTTTACTCGATTCCAGACACTTCGCCTGCAGAAGATCTTCCCAGAGTCCCTGGCCAATCAGCTGATCTCATACGGCAGCTGTCAGTTTCCCACTCTGGGTTTTGTGGTGGAGCGCTTCAAAGCCATCCAGGCATTCATACCCGAGACTTTCTATAAGATCAAAGGTTTGTCCGTGCACACACCCCAATACTCAGCAGAAATTCAGTGATTTGGGTTTTAAAAGGATATTCACCTCTCTCCTTCGTGTCTCTCTTTGCCTCAGTGATCCACGAGGTGGAGGAGGATTGTGTGGAGTTTAACTGGAAACGAAACCGCCTCTTCAATCACACAGCTTGTCTAGTGCTCTACCAGATCTGCATGGAGGTATGTGCCTGCATTTTTTTAATGTTGAATATCCTACACTTTGTTCCTTCAGTGATTAAAAACTCATGAGCTGTTCGTGAAATAGTCACGACCTCTGATCTGTTGCTTTTATGGGTTTGTTTTAGTTGTTATTCTATGTGAGACTGTAGCTGCTGTGATTTTTCTGTGTGTTTATACAGCCATGAGTGTTTTGTGTTGTTATATTTTGGTTTGGGGGTTTTTTTGCTTATTGACGAGAGAACAAAGTTGTCATCTGGCTCTATGACTCTCATTGAGACACGTATATTGTTTACTGTCGAGCCCAGTAATTAACACTTCATTCTCACTGTTGCCCACAGAGAGAAATGTGAGAATCGGAAGAAAAACTTAAGTCAGAGAGACTCAGCAATGTTTGTCTCTGTGCGCTGGGTTTAGTCTGCAGTTCTTTAGAGTATTGGAGGATAACAAGTCAAACTGTAGATGTGATGAACTTATTCTAGTGGGGCAATGAGAGCCTGATTCTGGTTAGAGAAGGCCAGCAAGGAAGTTCCTGCATTATACCTTAAAAGTGCACACTATCTTTTTATAGTAACATGGTGAGACGGCTCACATGTAGTTCCAAAACCAAAGAGTTCAGCATTCAGTTGTGTGGTCCATTTATGGCTCCACTAAGCTTTCTTTTATTTTCTTTTTTTAAATTTGTTCCCCCGTGTTGGCAGAGAAAAACTGTTAATAGACTTTAAAATGTGTCCTGAGGAGACAAACAGAAGTTCACATTTCCTGTTTGCATTCACAGCTTTTCACCAAAACAGACTACAGGTGCTGAAACAATTTCCTTCCTCACTTAACATTTGTGTTCCTTTTTCTGCTTTCAATTTGAAAATCTGTATTATTTACACCTCACACTCAAGATTGAGATGGTCTTTGATTAGGTAGGCATCTCACATTATCAAGCACTACAGGTCCTGTTACTACTAAATTAAACTATCCATTGGGGGGGGTCATTGTCGCCATTCAAGAAGCTTTTCAATGCACAAAAACCCCACACCACTTGGGCCAGAATAGCTGGTGTTTATTTCAGCTGTTGCAAACAGATAAGTAACATCAATAATATTTTTGAGGATGCTAAATCTAACCAACAGCAGAAAGTAAAAGAGTGAAAAGTACAATCCAAGGTTAGTATCCACCTTGAAAGGCACCATGGACATGTACCAACTGTGTGTGAGGTTAGCGCATCTCTATGCTTCTCCTGCTGCTGTTAGGACACCACAGTAAGTTTCAAGTGTTTTCAACCTGCACAAATAAAATGATATAAAAGCCGCGTGTGAAAAGAGAATATCACTTCATTCATTTCCAGGATCCCATAGCAACAGTCACCTCAGTAACCAGCAAACCTAAGAGTAAATGGAGGCCACTGCCTTTGGACACGGTGGTAAGAATAAAAAGCCAAACAGCTGCACATAAATGTAAAACACACAGCAACTTTAAAAAAAAAAGATTTTGTCCTGCTGCTTTGGCCCACTGCAAATAGTCTTCTTCATTTGTCTGGCCTACAGGAACTGGAGAAACTGGCTTCACGGAAGCTCAGAATAAGTGCCAAAGAGACCATGAAAATTGCAGAAAAGCTCTATACTCAGGGGTGAGTGTGTGAATCTTTTAGTCGAAAGCATTTTATGTGATGTAAAAACTGCTTTCCAGAGAATAAACTAATGTCTCGATGTCTGAACTTATTTCACTCTTAAGCCTGATGTGTGAGAGTGTCTGTGGGTTCAATGAAACATACAAGTCCATTTAGATGTTTTCTTAGTTTTATACACAAAGAACGTCCACTCTGGAGGTTCGGCAATCAGTGATTTTACATTTCCAGAGCGTTCCTACATCGTGAATCATGCGTCCTTTTCTTTGTTCTTTTTTTTTCTTCTTCTGCTCAGGTTCATCAGCTATCCCCGCACAGAGACCAACATTTTTCCAGCAAACTTGGCTCTTACCCCACTGGTGGAGCAGCAGGCTCACAGCCCGGTGTGGGGGGCATTCGCCCAGCGAGTGCTTGACCAGCCGGGGGGACCCAACCCAAGACAGGGCAAGAACTCTGACCAAGCCCACCCTCCCATACATCCCACCAAGTTCACTAACACACTGCAGGTAGCTTGGTGTGATCAATAACAGGGATTATTTATTTATTTTTTTCATTTCTATTGTTTCAATTTTATGAACAGAAAACAACCACAGAATCTGAGAAGATAATTACAATAAACACTGCTTGTTGTCTCTTTGTGTTCTTCCCAGGGCAATGAAGGACGTGTGTATGAGTTCATTGTTCGCCATTTCTTAGCTTGTGTATCCCAGGATGCTTTGGGACAGGAGACTGTGGTTGATATAGATATCGCTCAGGAGAAGTTCTCCGTCTCGGGACTCATGATCATTGCAAGGAACTACCTGGATGTTTACCCCTATGACAGGTGGAGCACAAAGGTACAGTGTGGGTGTTTAGACTGACCAAACTTTACCAGTTTTGCTCTAAACCCACTTAACCAGCTCAAATAGTGACTGAAACATTCTTGGCATTCATTTCACATCTCTACGTTATTGCTTTTTGTGGACAACATATTCAAATGTGCTCTACAGGTGATTCCAGTGTATGAACAAGGCTCTCAGTTCCAGCCCTCTGCTATTGAGATGGTGGATGGACAGACGAGTCCTCCGCAGCTGCTCACTGAAGCCGACCTCATATCGCTGATGGAGAAGCACGGCATTGGTATATAATTGACGCACAAAGTCAGAAATTCTGTTTTTTTGTGGGTTGTTAGGTTTGTTTGTTTGTTAGTTAGTTTTGTGTATTTGTCGACTTGTCACTAGTCCATAAATACTTTAAATGATGAATATATGTAATGTGTGGTTTTTCACAGGATGAGAGATTTAAAGACCCAGTACATAAAGTGTCAGTTTAAAATATTATATTTACAAGACCAGCTCACTGTCATGTGATTTAATGGAAGAAATGTTTCATTATAAAATATGTTGTTAGTTTTTGATCATTTAGTGAATTAAATATCATAGTTTAAATTAAATATTACCTTTAAAGTGTGATCTCTATAAAGAGATTCATGATTATATTGACTCAGGTCAATAGTATTCGGCAAATGAGGGAATATTACATTTTACCCCCACTTTGTTGAATTGGGGCCTCGGACAATTAAGGCAAAAGAAAGTCCAACTTGGTCCAACCCAACTAACAAGTTGTATCTAATAAAGTGTCTAGTGAGTGTATGTGGATATTTTTTGTGTGTTGATCTGGTTTAATAAAAGCAGCTCCACCTACTAACACGTGCTTCTCTCAGTATAGACCTTCTTTGCTCCGTACTCACAGTTTGGTGTCTAATGTGAGTGTTACTATGCTAACTGTTCACATTACAGGTACAGATGCAACCCACGCTGATCACATTGAGACTATAAAGAGTCGCATGTATGTGGGCTTGACAGCTGACCAGAGGTTTACGCCTGGAGAGCTGGGCATGGGGCTGGTGGAGGGTATGTGCACGCACGCTCGCACTCAATGTAAAGCTCGGTCACTCAGTTAAGCTGCGTACATATCAATGTGTGCGTGTTTGTGTGTGCGTGCAGGTTATAACTCCATGGGCTATGAGATGTCAAAACCGAACCTGCGTGCTGAATTGGAAGCAGACCTCAAGCTGGTGTCAGAAGGCCGAAAGGACAAACAGAGCGTGCTGCAGCATCACATCCAGAAATACAAGACCGTCTTCATTGAGTCTGTCAGGAAAGCGAAGAAGTTAGTTGCATTTACCTTGTAGTTTACACGTGTGTATGTCTGCATCCTCAATATTAAAACTAGTGCGTAACCTTTCCTGCTATTGCTGCATCCTGCTGGTAAGAAGTCGTATGTCTGCTGTTCCCTCAGGTTAGATGAAGCGCTGTCTCCCTATCTCGGTGCAGCTCACGAGATCCCTGAAGCAGAGCAGCAGGACATGGAGATCCCGCTGCCGGTGAGGAAGTGCCCTAACTGTGGTCGGGACATGGTGCTGAAGAAGAAGAGAGAGGGAAACAGGTGAGACGATGGAAACAACGGAAGCTGTAAAAAAGAAGGATGCGTTCTTCCAACCTTCCTCAGCAGGCAGTAGAGATGTATTTGTTAAAAATACACCGATTGGGCAAAAAAAGAAACTCACACCTTCTAATATTTTGGTCCTTACCTTTGGTAAAAGCACACATGCGCTGTGGCATCTCCCAGTGTGGGAAAGTTGGACTGTTATATAAAGTCTTCTCAACACATCCCAAAGATTCTCACTGGGGTTAAAGTCTGGACTCCGTGGTGTGTGAAAATGGTGTGTCATTCTCCCTGAGCTGAACTATCACAGTTTGAGCCTGATGAGTTCTGGCATTGCCATCTTTAATGTGCCACCAAGGGGCATACTAATGGAAAAAGATTGAACTTGACCAGCTCAAGGAACCTCAGATCCTAACACTGCCACCACAGTCCTGTGTGGTAGGAACTTCATGTGATTCACTTTTTACCTGACGCACCCATCACATCTTACTTTTATTTTTTTAGTTACATTTATTCATTTTGATTATTTTTTTGGGGGGGGGGGGAGGTTTCTACCATCGTAGCGGACATAAACGCTTTTTGCACCCTCGCTGCACTCTGACCTCTCAGCTGCTCTCTGTCTCCTCCTGCAGTAAATACCTGTCGTGTGTGGGCTTCCCAGCCTGTAAAACAGCAGTGTGGTTTCCCGACGTGGTGCTCGAGGTCAGCAGAGATGAAAGCACATGTCCTACCTGTCAGCCACACCCCATTCATATGTGAGTATTGATTTGTATTAATCTGGACAGTATTAAAGCCTCATAGGAGTGCTTGATAAGTTACCAAACTGAAATGTCCTAAATAAAGTAAGGCTAGCTTACTGGGATCAAGGGTTGAGTAATGCTGTGACAATGCTGATCTGTCTCTTCCTCAAAGACTCAAGTTTGTAATTTGCTTTGTAGTACAAAAAGATTATTTGTATTTTCCCTTTAAAAAAATAAAATAAATAAAATAAAATGTCCAAAAGTTGATTCTTGGGCGATCGTGGCTCAAGAATTGGGAGTTCACCTTGTAATCGGAAGGTTGCCGGTTAGAGCCCCGGCTTGGACAGTCCCAGTCGTTGTGTCCTTGGGCAAGACACTTCACCCGTTGCCTACTGGTGGTGGTCAGAGGGCCCGGTGGCGCCAGTGTTCGGCAGCCTCGCCTCTCTCAGTGCGCCCCAGGAGGGCTGTGGCTACAATGCAGCTTGCCATCACCAGTGTGTGAATGGGTGGATGACTGAAAATGTAAAGCGCCCTTAGCCCATAGGGACTAGTAAAGCGCTATACAAATACAGGCCATTTACCATTCTGTTAATCTGGACGTAGCGTTTTCAGTGGGAGAAACGTTTCGTCACTCATCCAAGTGACTTCTTCAGTCTCAGCTGACTGCAGGTTTCCCCAATCTTATCAACAGTACATTCGCATAATGACTGAAGCTAGCACCACTGAAGGAACAATAGGTCAGTTCCTTCATCATAATTATGCAAATTCTCATGACCATTGATCAACAACCACTGATCAAAGCTCACTGATCAAAGACCACTGATCAATGGCTGTGAGTACCGTTCACAGAGAGTTGGGGAATGGCTGCAATCACAGCATTGTAAGATGGTGAAAGATGTACCCTTAGGTCCCCTCCTTGATTCAAAGATGTTCTTTCCCTTTTCACGTAAACGGCCTCCTTGACTCCGCGCTCAAACCAGCGTTCCTCCCTGTCCAAGATGTGAACATCCTCATCACTGAAAGAGTCCACTGGCCTGCAGGTGTAAATAGACTGCAGAGTCCTGGCCTGACGAGGTAGCTCTTCTGTGTTGTGCCATGTGCTTCGCCAGAGGTTTCCCTGATGTATAAATCCTGGCAATCCTCCTGGCACTTAACAGCATACACTATGCGTTTTGGGGGACACAGTTTAGAATGGATTCTGAATAAATGAATACATTTTTAAACATCCATTTTCTTTCTTCTGTATTTTCCTGTATTTATTTTGATATTTTCATCAGTTTTTGCATATGGTTTTTATTGAGCCATATTATTTGACTGTGTCATTAACACTCCAGCTGAAGAATAATTACACCTTAAATACAGACTCACATAGCTGTAAGCATGGCTGAAGAGTCTTCACACACATGTCCTCGTTGTTCACTGTGTCCTTCTGGCTCTGTGTGTTTCATTAGGCTCATTTAAACTGTGCACAGTAGATTTGTAGTGCTACTCAGTTTTTATGCAAATGTCCTCTGATGCAATGTGAGTGACAAATAGGTAAGAAGCATTCGTATTTACGACTGTCCTGCACTAAAGGAGTTGGGATTGTTTTCCTCTGCAATCCACTGCTGTCCAGCCAGAGCAGTGATCGCACATTATGTGGTCAGTGCTGTAGATAAACGGCCTTCACAAGAGGCCAAAGAGTGCCTCCTACTTGGTGTGTGTGTGTGTGTGTGTGTGTGTCTCTCTAATGCTTGTCGTCTTTAAGGTCTTTCAGGAAGTGTAACACTAACTCTCTGCTCTAACCAGAAGAGCGGAAGGTACCCTAAGCAGTAATAAGTACGTTGGAAAAACAGCTGACAGACTGGTTTTTGTGTTGTTTTTTTTCTTCTCCTGTTTTTTTGACAGCCTACTAATGTTGACAGTCACAGCTTTAACATGAAGTGCTCTTTTTGTTTCACTTCCTGCTTGTCACATGAACCCAGGAGAAATATATTAGTTTACTAATTATATTTCTGAAGTCCTCAGCACTGAAGACACATCCCCAAAAATAGATAACCAGCAAATGTCAAGTTTGGTACTGTTAGAATAAGAGTGGACTTTAACTGCAGCAGTCTTGTCCTGCATGATTACTGATTACTTATTGTACTGAGATACATCTATCTCAGCCTAACTGACCACTGTTATGTATCAAAGTTCAAATGCTGATTTAAAGAGCAGCGACCTTCCCTGCAACGGTCACACAATACAGTACAACGCAGAAAAAATCTGAATATGTACAGAACAAAAACATGTAGACTCTTAATAACATATAACATGTAAAGTATGTACTCTGGCCTCAGATTTCCAAAAGACTCTTACAGTTACAAAACTGTTTTAGGATTCGGTAAACGTCCCCTAGCGTCACGCAGAAAAGAGTCTCAACCTAAATCATCTCCCTAAATCATGCCTGCTGATTTAGACTTTTGTCAGGGTCTGTGCTACAGGGGGCCACATAACCTATTCACACTTGCACTTATGCTGGTGCATTATGTGTTAATTACCCTGTGTTAGTGACCTGCTGTTATAGTCGATAGAAATGCAGGGGCTTTTTTCTTTCCTGTCCCCCCCACCTCTCTTTGTTTTGGTCAGTTTTGTTTTTTTGTCAGGGACAAAATTTTTCACTTCTGTTTTTCCACTTCTTTGTACATTTCCTCACGTCCATTCTTTTAGGAATTTACTGACATGTGTGAGTCATTATATATCTATTATTGGCATTATTAGCATCAATATAAGTACAATGGTTGTTATTCTCTCACTGATAAATTCAAAAACTGCTGCAACAAAGGGTAGCTGGAAATGTACAGGAGGAACTGTTACTGAACAGACCAGTCAGTGCAGATGCACGCTGTGTCACCACGACGTGTTGTTGCATTTCTAGGGAGGTACACATCAGGCATACGGTTAAAGTGTAGATTTTCAGAGAGGTTTGCGTGTATGACGTAGCTATGGTGTAGATTTCCCAGTAACACGCTATCTTCCAGCTTAACAGTGGAAATACCAAAGAACCATATGCTGTAAAGTATTTGCACTGATGTTCTGTTGTTTTCTCTTTGCTGCACTACTCAGATCCTCCTGAGCTGCTCTCGAGCTATATAAAAATGTTTTGCAATTCCAGCCTCATGACTTAGACTTACAAGCTAACTGGACACCAGAGGCCCGGTGTGAGAAACGCTCCACTATTTAATAAAAATCAAGTTTGAAGAGGAACTAAATCAGTTAACCAGACTTTAAGCAGTTTTTGCTCAGGAGAGTCTGTAGAGTCTGCTAATCAGCAGGTCGGTGCTCAACCCCCGGCTCCTCCAGTCCACATGCGGAAGTGTGCTTGGACAAGATAATGAACTCCAAAGTGCATTGAACAAACCTTGTGTGACTAGGTGAATGAGGCTTCTAGGAAAAGGTGCTTTGAGTGCTCAGATAATATAGAAAAGCACCGTATAAGTACCAGTCTGTAAGCAGACTGTACTACAGGTAGATGTATCTCAGCTCAGTTAGTGACATGTGGCCTTTGCAGACTTTGACAGTTAGATGAATTGTTCTGCATGTGCTGACTTACACAATGAAATAGTTTGAACATATTTTAGAAGTCAAAACTACTCAACTGATAGAAGGTGATCAGTTTTAATCACAAAGACGTATTCAACCAGTAACTGGTCAAACTCTGGACACTCGGTCATTTGCAGAAATGTGCAGAAACATTTGCAATGCTTCACGTCTCTCTGTTAGAGTGCTCACACGCTGTGCTCAGTGATGCTTTTTAATCAGCAACTGCTTCATGGCTTTCCTGTTGTCTTTAACTCATTTAAATTGCTCCATATAATCCAGCTCTGAGGTCTCCATCAGACCTGGACGATCATTTCGGTTTCGGTTTCTCACTGAAATTAACACGTTCTCGAATCATGCAGGAGCAGTCCAGCTTTCTGCATGTGTTTGAGTGTTGTGTTTTTGGTAACTGGCACCTGTAACTGGTGTTGAATGTTCTTTCATCACAGGCATAAGGCACAGTAACACGATTAAGCCAGAGCCCTTATGTTGTGAGGGGTTTCACGTGTTGTTTTGCTAACTATATTTCAGAACGCATGATTTTTGAAGGTGCTTTGTACTTGACTGATTTAGGGAGGGATGTCTAAGTTATGAGTGCTTTTGTAAAAGATTCGTCCTCTCAGCACAACAGAGACTTAACTCACACATTAACTGAAAAAAAACATGTATTTATTTATTTTTTCAGTGGTCACGTCAGTGCTAAACTCCCTCCGTGCCTTATGCTACCCTCTCAGGCAAACAAACAGCGACGGCCCTGACGCTCTCGAGAAATTTCTCCAAATCTTGTTTACACAAGTAGGCGTTAACCCTACGAGCACGTGGCTCAGCTCAGTCCAAATATAGGGCACGCTCACTCGCAGTGAGCCAAAGTGCTCCACACCAGCATCTGTTACCATGGCAACCAATCTGGTGGCGAGCTCAAAGTTGAGCTCCAGCCCTCTCTCCAGAACAATGTCAGCGATGTAGTTTTTTGGTTTTTTTTAAATCAGATATCACTGTGCAGCTTGTTGGATAACTTCATATGCTGATAAATGCAGATGTGCGCAGGAGTAGACTGTTGCTTGGTGCTACCGCCTCACTTGTTGCCACGGCAACTTGCCCTGTTTTACCAACTTTTCTTATGTACAGATTTTTGAAAAAGCCACTTTATGGTGGACTGTTTGTCCTCAGTGCTTCACAGAGTTTTCTATGAGAATATATATTTTATTACATTTCAGTCATAAGTCATGGTGTATACTCCTGAGTTACTGGTAATTTCAGTTACCTACAGCCACTAAAATTGACAGAGGGTGACAGAAAATGTCACTGCATGGAATTAAACTTCTATATGATATGCCTTTGGTTCACTGATAAATCGTCTCTGTGGATCAAATTTAATTACGCCAGTGAAGCACATATTAATCAAATGTCCATGCAGAAGCGCAAAAGTGACTCACACGTCGTTACCACTGAGCCAATTATATCATGTTGGAAACCCTGTACCTTAAGACATCCAGATGTGTGTGGGGGTTTTAAGCGTTTCCTTCTAATGTCTTTTAGTCACAGCCGAGCACAGAACAACAGAATGAACCTCATTGTCAGTGGAAATATTTAAGTAATTAGGATTCATCTTCTAGAGTTTATTCATATCTCTACATACTTTATGCCAAACAATGATGATCGTCATTCTGCATCAAAGGGGTGGATTAGCAAGCTGATAGATCCATTCATGGGGCCATGCTGGAGTGTCAAATACATGTTGGTATTGGCACAAATATTGACCAATAATAATTAATAGAAAACATTTTTTTAGAAAAAAGTGCAGAAAGCAAAGCTTGGGTTTTTTGTTTTTTAGAAATTTGTCATCATTGATGTCTTAGCTTCATGGTGTTTCTGCAGCACATGTGCAGATCCACAAGAGTGTGGTGAACTGGAGCCTGTCAGCGACAGAGCGAGAGGCAGGGTCACGAGTCAGTCGGACTATCTGAAGAAAACTCACACAGGTGCAGGGAGAAGATCCCAATCCAGAAAGGTCCCAACCAGTCAGCGCCACCAGCCTTCTGCCCTCCTCTGCCGTAATATAACTATTTATGTCAAGAATGTGTTTAAGAATCTTTTCTGCAATAACGTTATGCAGGAGGATTTTTTTTTAACAGTGAACTGTGAAATCTTAATACTCCACACCACAGCCATCACAATACCCACTTGACTTTTGTGGGTGGAAACAGTCGGCCTGCTGAACAAATAGTATAATTGAAATTACCTGAGGTATTTGATTCTGATTGTGTTGATTGTACTAAAATTGCCCACTCTGAATGAGTCAAGCAAGCTAAGAGGACTGAGCTTACCCGTAGCTTACTTGACTCATTTAGAGTGACTTACTCTCTTTGGATGTTAAATAAGTGATGGATTGCCACACAGCACAGCTCATTTATTAGATGTGCATACTGAGGTTGCCTCCTGTGTGTCCTCCCTTCTTCAGGTTGAAGTTCAAGTTCCGCAGGGGTAGCCTTCCTCCCATGATGCCTCTGGAGTTTGTCGGCTGCATCGGTGGCTGTGACGAGATCCTCCGAGAAGTGCTGGACCTGAAATATCTCAGACCAGGGGGAGGTGGTGGTGGTGCAGGAGTTGGAGGAGGGGGTGGAAGAGGAGATGACCCTCATCCTCCACCTCCAAGGCCACCCAGACCTGATCCGTCCAGAACCCGAATCTCTAATCCTCGCCATTCTCTCCCGCCTGTGCCCTCCTGGACCCCACAGCCGACGTCTCCACCAGGTGGCCGCAGTATGAGTATAAACGCCAGCAGTGACGCGATCGTGTGCAACTGTGGTCAGGATGCACTCCTCCTGACTGTGCGCAAAGACGGCCCTAATCAAGGCCGGCAGTTTTACAAGTGCAACGCCGGGAGCTGCAACTTCTTTCTTTGGGCAGATCAACCAAGTCAGCAGGGGGCGCCACAGAATCGAGGGCTGCCACCGCCAGCACCGAGGACTTCCCAGCCTCCTAGGCCATCTGTGGGATTCAGAAACACATCTGAAGGAAGCAGAGGGCAGGAAGCGGGTGCACCAGGACATTTGGAACAGGTGATGTGCAACTGCAACGAGGCAGCCGTGACGCGAACGGTGCAGAAGGACGGTCCAAACAAGGGTCGCATGTTCCACACCTGTGGGAAGCCAAGAGAGCAGCAGTGTGGCTTCTTTCAGTGGGCTGATGAGAACGTACCTCCACCAGGTGGGGCTCTCACACACAAATCCTCCTCTGAGCTCCTAATCATAATCCAATGTCAGACCACATACCTCCAACAGGGCTGAAAATTCCCTCTACACATGCACGAGCTGTGTCACTGTTATCTCTTACTTCAATTCAATATGCATTTGTGAAGATATGATGCACATTACACACAAAACGGTGAAGAATGCTTCCTAAAATTCCTGGATCCATACACAGTGACTCATAGTCATCAGTCACTTACACATGAGTTAGGCCCCGCCTCTGATAAAAATGCAAATCTTTCCACAACCTTTTGAGTCATTCGTTTAACAAACAGGCAGACAGAAAAAACAAACAGTCTGAACCAATCACGTAACTTCTTTGGCTCAGGTAGTGAAAAGGAAAAGTATGTAATTAGTTAGATTACTTTGTTAAATGGGCATAAAATTAATTCTCATCTTTATTTCCTTTAACAAGTATGGACAAACACATTCCTGGCAGGACAAATAGTTGAACAAGTGTTTCTAGCAGCTGCTTGATCAAACTTCCTAACAGAACTGCTTTATTGTTACAACGTATGGAGTCACCAGCTCTATTGAGGTCATTGCTATTGAGCCTGGGCTTTGACGTGGATGCGCTGCGGATATACTGCCTTTGTATTGGCTTCACCTGAAACACATATTATGCGTAGGAACGAGTGAGTCACAAGGACAACATGAGGATGAGCTCATTTTCAGATTGTGTTTTGCCTTCACTGTGAACCTTTATCAACAAGTTGGTCTCATATGGATAGCATCTACAAACTACACGTATCTTTTTTCCAAAACATAAATACAGCCTAAAAATAGAAAACTAGTTTGACTTATGTTTTGGAAGCTGATCTTCGCAGCGCATAGACACTGATCTTATACTGGTGTACCCACTTTCACTGGGTTAAGTCACATGGTTGACATTGGCAGATGTTTGTAAACAACAAATTCAAAATGTCTCTAATATGACCATATTACGAGACAAATGTTAGAGCCTGACTGATTCATCTGCAGGCTGATATTAACTATGCACTATTATGTCGTTCTTGACAATTATAACAGTCAATAAATGTAAATTAAAGAAATAAAGACGAGGCAGGAGAAGCACCCTTCAGCCACGTTATTAGTGTTGACGTTGCACAGTTTGTCGACCACGTGCACTTTGCAAATCCACTTGCAGTTTCTTAAACTGCTTGTTATCTTAGGTGCCTCAACAGTGTATTGAATAACTACACATAACAAATGTCAGGGATCTCTCTTTGTGTTTGGTGTGGCTAAAAAGTAATATCAGCCAAAATATCAGATGATTAAGTAACCAAAATATCGGTATCGATATTAAAAATCCTATATTGATCGGGCTCTAATACTTGTAAATAAATACAGAAGTGTTTTTTTAATAACCTTGGCTCTGTAGATGCCCACATGAACCAATTAAAGCTTTATCTGTAATAACTGAAGCAGTGTGGTTTGATTAAGCATAGTCACCCTTCAAAACACACCGTTATTATCAGGTCCAAATTTCTTTATTCATACTGCAGCGAGAGTTCACATGTGATAAGAAAGTAACACACAGCGAAACATTATCAACAACAAATCATAAAACTGATGCAAGAAGTGATAATGTATACTAATAAAGTATGGACCAATAAAGTATTGACAGGATACTTAGGGAAATCCAGTCGGTGTTCTTTATTGTTACACGCCATCAAAACTTGGCATGAAGACTTTTAGTTTACCAGCTGAAATTTTTTAATCTTCATCTTAATCTTAATTATCTGGTCTTATCTGTCTAGGATAAAAAGGATGGGCATAGTTTTCAGGTCTCAGATTGAACCCAGAGTCAAAGTGCATTCATTAAACCTGTAGTGCTTCTACTGGCCAGCAGGGACTGACTCATTCGGTGGCAGAAGGAAGTCTGAGTACAGAAGTAGATGGAAAAACTGCCAAACTGCTCACTTGATCTACAAAATTTCCTGGATGCGCTCTGTCACATTCCAGTTACTACGTCCACCTTTTATATTCTTTGTGGACATATTCAGGTTTTCAGACCAAGCAATACAAGACTTTCTAATAGATTCTCTGAAAAGATGAGTCATCTCAGTAAAAGCAAGCGTACTTGACATTATAAATGTATTATAGACAGGCATTTGCAGTGTATGCTATTGAGTTTTAGTGGACCTTGACTGCAGTGATTTGGCTGTAAAATTCTACGAAAGTTCTACAAAGCACATTATGTTTGTTTAAGAAAAAAAAGGATATTATGCTCACCATTTGATGGTAAAAAAGAAAGTACTGTCACGACTCACGAACACAGAGACCTTGAGGCATCAACATGACATGTACCTGCAGTCCCAACATGCTGAAAAAAATTCTTTGGTACTTTCTATGCTATAACTGGTAACTTTGACTCTTTTAACTCTGATCTCTGTTTCCCCGTGTCAGGTGGTTTTGGTGGTGGATTTTATAGTGATGGAGACGGCGGGAGGAAGGGAAGGAAGATGATGGGAGGTCCGAGTGCTAACAGACCCCCTGCTGCTAAGAAACCTCGCACCTGTGGCATCTGCCACATGCCAGGACACACCCGAGTCACCTGTCCTCAGCGATGACCGCTGTCTGTGACTGAAGCCACCCCATAATTGGGCAGAGTTAATGAAGTCTGTGACTTCAGTTTTAAATTTTAAACAACTTGGACTATACATAGAGTGGGGCATCTGCAAAGCAACTGGGTCAACAGGATAAGTGTGTGCAAAACAGAAAGTGTTCCACCCACATGTGTTGGCCAAACCAATACCAAAAGTGCCCAACAGCAGCATAAACTGCAGCTTTTCTTTTTGTTTTCACTCAGCACCGATGCCTCAGCTGTACTCAGATCAGTTCCAGATGAGCGACTCTTCTGTGGGGCTTGGGAGGACAAATAAGGTCAAGCTAATATTGAAGTGTAAAACAAACCAATCAGAACTGTACACGATCCATGTATGCTGGAGAGCACACATAAAATAAACTCTGAGACAAACGCTGAAGTGCTGAACTAGTTTTATTACTCGCGTTTGTAACCACAGCAACCTGAAAGCGCTTAGCAAGTTATTGAAAATTTGCTCACATGGCCTTGGATCAACCGATCCTCCACTCCACTGTCTTTTTCTGCTTTTTACAATCTCGAAATCCTAACTAAAATCCTGTATATTTCTGACTCAGGAGCAACGCCATCTCTGACAAATGAACTTCATTTTAAAAGACGGCGTGCATGCCGGTCAAGACTAATCGGCCAAATGTATTGATATCTGAATATTTTCATGTATCGATTTATGGAGGTGGAAGAAAAAGGCGGGGGAAAAAAATTGTTTTTACACTGCAAAGGTTGGACTGGTCATCTGATGTTCGCACTGATAAAAGTTAATAAACTCATTTTAACATTTTATAGTACATTGAATCTCTGCAGTCATGACAGAGGGAACTTTTGGTTTCGCTTGGAGTGTTCGGGGTTTTCCATTAGCTTTAGCTTTTGCTTTTATTTTGAGTCTGTTGTTTGCTTCTCTTTGTTCATTTACTTTTGGTTTTGAGTCTTAAACTTTCAGTCGGCCCTACTTTGGAAACGAAACAAAATTTATGACTAAGCAGAGCATGCATGAATGAAAACAGACTTGCTCTGGCCTGAAATACTCCGATGCATAAGTAAAGTAGGAATAGAGTCAACCAAATCTAAAAAAAGTTCCCCACAACATCTCTCAGTATGTAACTTTCATATCCAATAACACTTATGAAGCCATGCAAAATCTTTCCTTCATGAAGACTTTTACAGGTACATTAAAGGATCTCATAATTGTAATGAATGTGCTTTTTTTTTTTTTTTTTTTTTTTTTTTTTTTTACCCCCAATAATTTTGAGCCCGTGAAAGTGCACCTTTAATTTAATGCAGTCACATTCAGTGTGTACCAAGCACATTTTTCATTAATGATTATATAAATGACTACGTCTTTGCTTTTATATATTTCTGTTGCACTTGCTTCATGTTTGTGAGTTTTTTGTGTATTAATAAAATAAAATATAGTCTTTCTGTGTTAAAAAATAATTGTAACACAGAGGGAGTGCGAGCATATTTCATACAGTTATTTTTGATAATATAGCCATACTAAGGCCTGTAGCTCAGACTGTATGTTGCGTAATAGTCTGAAGGTAAGATTTGCATGACTTCTTTCAAATCACTCCGTGATTTTTCACGGGATGAACCGTAGTGTGCAAAAACACTCGAGTACACAGACGTAGTCAAAATTTCTCTGCAACTTTGCAATCTTTCCACCACAAGGCCCGACTACAGAAACGCACACCCATAGGCCTATTTAAAACCAAATGCTGAGCGTAAACAAGTTCTTTCTCCTAAAGTTGTGCAGTTTTGTGTTCCAGGGAAAAGTCTGACCGGTTCCGTCTTCCCATAAATGCCTTTTGCCTTTGTTCCCTTGAAATGCACCCCCTGCGGGTGTAGGACAGGAGAAATAAACCCGTGGATTCCCGGTACTGGGCTGTAAGTTACACTAATGTTTTTCGCTGGTCGTATTCCAGTGAAGCAGCCCTGATTTTACTGGCACGTTTGGTGACTCATATGTGAGTCATAACATGTGGGTGGGAGCGAGCGCTGTGATCCGTCCTGCCGTGTTGCGTTTGCCGCTCCATCCCGACTCCCAAATCCGCTACAGTAGTATCCGGGCAGATAACGAGTCATGTGACCGCCGTATCTCTTCTCTGAATTGCAGGAATGACCTCCTACTTACGGGAAAAGAGGCGCATTTATCCCGTATTTCAGACTGATAGGTGTACTCTTCCCTATAGGACCATAAAGAACAGGCGGTCAGATCACCAGAGCTTTATGGACTTTACCGGAACTAAAACACCACAGCGCTCTGTGCAAACTCACTGCTGGTTATTAAAGCGCCCGTGTGGAAATACTCACTGCACAAAATCAGATTAAAAGGGCACTCTGCCACTTTTACAAGTTCTTCTGCTCAAAAAACTCTGACAGAATAGCTTCAGTGAGGTCATCATTATATCATCAGGGGCATCTTGGCGTAGATTTAAATTTTTAAATTGTGTGTGCAGCTAAAAATTGAAAGTTTTTAAGGCACAGCCACTGACCAGGGAAGGAAGTAATAATTAAAACACTGAGTCATGGTAAAGATATTAATCTAATCACAATCTAGCTTTCATGCTCCCAGTCAATATAAACTGGGGTGACTGACTTTGGTTCTTATAATGATGGTGATCATGCAGTAGTTCTTAAATCAAAGGATGAGGATGTATATTCTCTGCTGTTTGGACCAGTAAATGATCTTTGTTTTAAGTAAACAGTGAGTACGGAATTAATTCTAAATGTTAAAACGTGTTAATATTTCTGTCACTCTTCATGTAACCATATAATCTGATAACCTTTCAGTTCTTAACAGTTTATTAATGCTTAATAAGGTCACTGTAAATTACTGCATTTCATACTCCTGCAAACTTCTCATAACCACTGTTCACAATCTCATCAGGTTGTTACAATATGTTACAGCTACTTTTTAAAATGCTTTCCATTGATGTTGTGTTAAATAAGTAAAGTGTGGCCAATTTCAGACGGGTTTTTTTATTATCTTTCAGGCACTCAAAACCTAAACACATTCCAGCATAACAGTGCTGTTATTTGTGAGTCTTCACTAAAATAACATGACAACAAAACTTTAAAATAATCGTCTTTTATCATCACAACAAGTCACAGATTACTTGTTTAGTCTGCCTGACTCTGCTCAGATCAGCAGGTTGTTCTTTGTAGCTTTAGGTCCAAACACGTGGTGAACACAATCCAACACCCATAACACGGTGAAAGGTGTGTCTCTCATCTCGCCGTTATGTTTTCATTCTGCATTTTTAGCCGTTACAAATGCCGATACTGACATATCAGCAAATATCGTCTATAAATCAGCCCCGCCCAAATGCTGGATTAGCCCCGCCCTAAATGAGCAATAGAAACAAGCTGCAATAGGATGATTTCACATGTTTACAAGTTCTGGATCATTTCAAGTTTCTCTTGACTGAAAAATACACTTGACATTTTTAAATTGTCTGTTGTTAGTATGTTAGTAAGGTAACAACATTCACATCTGTCCTGTGTTTTCACAGCAGTTTGTTGCTTCATATCTCGGAGGCTACATTTAAACATGCACACAACAGTGTCATTGGATTAACATGTTTATATAATCTCAAAACTGGGAGGTCAAAGGTTGACAAGTTCAGCTCATTCTTCATCCTTGAAGTGTTTGTCAACTCCTCCTGCTGTGTCATCATCATCATCATCATCATCCAGCTTTTCAGTTGTTGCCGTGGAAACAGTTGCCATGGCACCCAATGCGTAAGTGTTGCAAGTGCTCCAGGTGCAGAGAGAGCGTGGACCACAGGCCGTGTGGATGAATTGTGTTTGTGTGGAGTTACAAAGAGTTTTTTTTTTCTTTTCTGTAAACTGATCCACACCAACCTCAATGAAAGACAGTAGGAATTTGGCTCTGGGCCCTTTTTCCACAATACTTGTGCCACCTTTATGAGCTGTTCTCACCTGGGGGCTGGGTGAATAGATGCTCAGGTATAAAGTTTGAAAAGTGCGTGAGATCACACTGTTAAACAACATCTTTTTTTTCTTTTTCCTTGATCGCATGAGCAGTTATTATTTAATCGCTGAGACCTTCATCTTAGTTATAGTCAGCTGTATTTCCAGCTCTCCTCTCTGCAGAGAGGTTGCTTAGCATTCAGGATGTAAAATTAAGACTTTCTGTCAGTGTTTAGCTCTTTCGTTCCATATTTGGATCAAACGTGGTTGAAGGGGTGGACGTTTCCACGGGAGAGGGAGAGAGAGAAGGCGAGGCTTTCATTTCCATTGCAGATTCTGATCTTTGCTGAGCTTTACTTCTGTTACATAAAAATACATAGAGCTCATATTGTTTCATGCTCAGGCTGGAGTCCAGTGGTGCATCTAAGGACTTGTGAAAGTGGGAAAATTAAAAAACAATAAATCCCTAAAAGTCATATTATGATCTTAGACCAGACTGACATAGTGTCTTTGTAGTTTTCAGTGAGTGAACTTTTTAGCTTTTTGGTGCAGAGCTTGATGGAAAGATTGATAGCATCTACACACTACATGTGTACATTGACCTGTGCTACTGGGGGGGTGGAGGTGGTTGACAATATTTTGTTAGCCTTGTTCAGAAGAATCCTACCTTCTTCCTCCTTTTTCTGCATTAATGCAAAATTAAGTTGATGAGCCAAACAAAACTGAGAATCTGGCTTTAACATTTTCAGAAAACTGGATGCTATGGAAGCTCTGTTTCTACAATAGGGGGGCCATGGAGGGTGGAATCAATCACAACAATTGGGTTATAAATTAATGTAATTCTTAAGTGTTTTTAAACACCTTTTAAATGGTAGAAATACAAAAAAAAATGCTTATTTATATAATAAATTCGCGATTTAAGTAAGTTTCTACAGGAAGCTACACATTTTAAGCTTAACATAGTCAGCTATGTTAAAAAAAATCATGTTTAATTTAGAAAAAAAATTCAGACAGAGGTAAGTTCAGATTTCGTGTTAGCTATTCTAACACCTGAATAAGTCGAAAGTTCGAGATAGCCAATTTGAAATTTCGCGTTATTGAGTAAAAATCTATTAAATATGGAGTTATTTAATAGAAATTCCCAGACAGTCACCCGAAATTTTGACTTATGAACGACAAAAGCAATAATAATTCATGAGCAAAAAAGCAGCAGCTCCCCTAGCTGTAACCCTTAATAATCCTGTCCTCGTGATCTCTTTCCCTCTGCCCCTCTCCTGCACTCTAGTCTAACTTGCGTGCGCGGCCTCGCGGGTGCGGGCACGTATCTTGGAGGCTCGGCCCCTACGCAACAGTGTGAGAGCGCGCAGGACTTAAAGCTGCTGTTGATGTGTCGCAGATTTTAAACACTGAGAGAGGCAGGCAGCAGGAGCAGGCGTGAAGGGGAAGAAGCGAAGGCAGAAAAACAAGCGAGCATCCGCCGTGACAGTGCGAGGGTTTTCCCCACACATACTCGTCTTTAAATAGTATCTGTTATTTAAATTTTTGCACTGCGACAAAAAACAACAACAAAAAAGCCAACAAAAACAACAACAACAACAACCGAAAAAGCATAGATACCCAGTTCGCGTCCTGCTCAGGATTCAGCGATCAGCGATGGAGCTGTCTTCAATTGGAGACCAAGTGTTTGCAGTGGAGTCGATAACAAATAAGAGGGTGAGAAAGGTAAGAATGAGCACGTAACTCACAGAAAAACTTAATCGCCTGTGTTTGTTTTCCCTCTTGAAGGAGCGCTCTGCTCCGGTTGCCATGCACAAACAAAACCTGGCTACGCACTTTTGTCGCTCCCAAATCCTTCTCCAGCTTTTACGCTAAGACACAACACCGATCTGTTTTCATGCAACTGCGCCAAACTTTAACACTGTTTTAGCGCACGAGTCGCATCCTGTAACCTTCATGTGCAACGGCTGGCGCTGCAGCTGCTGCAGCGTGTTCGTGTTTTGGAGGAGCCTACGCAGTTGTAGTGAAATGTGTGGAGGAAGAAGAAGAAGAAGGGGGGTGTGTGACCTGAAAACAGGTCTGACGGCCAGTAGCTATGCGGGCAGCTGCGCACTTTATTTTCGGTTAGATGGTGAGCGCTGCGTAAATCCGTCGCTGACTCCTTCGTGGTGGTGGCCCATTGATTTTTTGCAGTTGGGGGTGGTGGGGGGATTTGGGGGTGATAATTTGAGCAGCACGAGCGCACTATAATGTAGAAATGCGCTCTCGCATAAGTTTAATAGAGCCTGTAAACAAACACGTTCTTCTCCTGAAAGCGCGCACTGTGCGCACGTCGGAGCTGCTCTTGTTTTGTTTTGTTTTTATCTCGTCTTCACTGGGACAAACTGCGAGCATTGATTTTCGAGCTGATAATTTAAAAAGTAAAAAAAGATTTTAATTTTTTTAAGATAAAATTGCGCAGCACCGCGTTGTTTACATGCCCCCGCCTCCCCTCATCTTCACGTGTGGCCCCACCTATACGAGCGGAGGGCTGTTCTAGAACGTCCACGAGAATCGTAGAAACCGGCACCTGCTGTAGCCACGTTCGGTCACGTCATCGCCAGCGAGAGACTAGCTGCAGCCACTCAGCCTCGCTGTCATTGACGTCACCCCTCACAAAAACACCCCTTTAAAAAAAAAAGAAGTAAAAATCCTCGTGACTCTCCCTCTGTCCCTCCCATCCACACTTTAAAGCGACAGCAGCTTGGTTCTGTATGCGCTGGAGCACGTGTTTTGTGTGTGTGCTGCATCATCTCTAAGTGTACACCACCCCCACCCCTCTGTCTCTCCTCAGGGTGCTGTGGAGTATCTATTGAAATGGCAGGGATGGCCCCAAAAGTGAGTAAGCCTTGAGTAATCATCTAGTGACCTCATCCCCCTCATCCGGTGTATATTTATGAGCGTTTATAGAATGTGCTTCTTCATACTAGATAGACTGACATCTTGGGTGTGTGTGTGTGTGCGCTGGCAGGTACAGTACCTGGGAACCAGAGGACAATATTTTGGACCCTCTCCTTGTTCTGGCCTACGAGGAGAAGTGCGTAATTACAGAAACTGTTGTGGTTTTCCTTTCATTCTGTTAGTCACACTTTCATATTCTTGCTTTTGTTTCTGACCTCTCTCTCTCTCTCTGTCTGCTTCTTTTCCAGTCGGGAGAAGATAAGAACTCTGACCTATCGCAGGAAAGGTCTTAGACCGAGGAGGCCCATCCTGCGGGTAGCGACACTTACCTTTCCTCTTGTCTCACAAACCTTTGTTGTATCTTCCTTCATTAATCCTAACTGCTGGCCAGGCTTGTTTGTTTAAAGGCAGTTGCACATTTATCCAGGTGATGACTTTTGGTATTTGTGCACACACACAACAAACAAATAAAAAAGATATTAAAGGGGTATTCCATCAATTTAACATTAAGCTTACAAATTTTTGGGATGTAGGAATCCTGGGACTTTTTTCTTCTTAGTTACTTATTGGCCTAAAGTTCCTCTGATGGGAGCGCCTTAGGTTCAGTGTCAAATCACAGACCTTACCATTAGCACCCAACAAACTCTGCCTTCTGCCGCCTGAACCGCCTGACCTGTAACCCTGCTGCTAATGCAACTTGATCTCAAGCTCCAGCCCAATAACCCCAATTACATCACCATGACATCAGCAGGATTATTTTTCAAGCTCGCTTTACTAGCTGAATGGTACTCAAATGTAAGTTTCATGTATAACATTGCCAGAATGCCCCTTTGATTGAAACATTTACTTCTCATAAACACCTGGAAATATAAGGAAACAAAAAAACCCCCAATGCTGTATCATTGTGAACAATACTTTTGTTGTTTTTTCTTCACAGTTCATTATTGTCCAGATGTTTTAACAGTTTAAAACATCAGTTTCTTTACAGAGTGACCCATTAGCGCTGATAATCAATCACTAAGATACAAAACCCCAGCAGAGATCAAGGCGCAATGGCCTCAGTAGTTTTTAAAAGACATGTTTCTAAAGCGAGGGGTGTGACCCCCGAATGGTCGTTGCTCTCACTGTGTCATTATCACTTCAGTCGTTAAAGGTGCAATTTGTAAGAGTTGCTGTCAAGCTTTGTCCCACACGTGGATATCAGAGCATCACAAATTAGCCAAGTCAAGCTCTTGATATCACCATGACGATGTATCAAACTGCAGTAAATCTGTAAATATACATCTTTTAATCTGATTTTAATGGCAGATATTGGCACATTTTCTGTACTTATAAATACGGTATTCACAGCAGCAGGATTGTTTTATTTATTTATGTATTTATTTTTTGGTTAGTATTCCACCATCCTAGCTAATCCTAGCTAAAACCATCCTGTCAACCAATTTCTGCAGAATTAAGACATTTCTAAAAAACAAAAATAAAACAAAGGTGTTAAACATGCTAAACAGCTAATGTTTGCAGTTTGGATAGTGGTGTTGGCTGCAGAAGTAAACTGAATATCACAGCATTTTCTTTACGACTACATTTCCCATACACGTGCTGTCTGTCAAAAATGAAATGCATCCTATGTTTCCACTGTAAGTAACTCAAAAGGCAGAACTGTATTTGCTTCCTGCTTGTGTGCGCAGTCATACAGCTTCTGACCTGCCACCATCTCTGCTCTCCCCCAGAATGTCTTTGCCATGGACCTCCGCAGCGCTCACAAGATGACGGAGAAGCCTCCGCCCCGCATTCGCCTCTCCCTCACCCGCTCCATGAGCACAGACGTGGACCACGTTGAGCACGGCAGCATGTACCAGCGCCAGGTGAGGAGGAATGGCTGGCAGAGGGTGGCCAAAGGAGGGCGAGATGGCAAACGTATGCATCTGCAGAAGAAGAAGATGGAGCCCATGGAGGAGGACTGGGGCGGCACCAGTGAAGAAGAGAAGTCTGAGAGCACCATGGGGGAGAGATGTGAAGGCAGTTTATATGGTTGGTTTGTCAAGCTGATAACAAAACGCAGTAGCCCCACCATGACCTTTGACCCTTAAAAATGAACAAGATGTGTCACCATCTCTTTTCAGGCCTGTCAGAGTGCAGCTCACCTGCTTTGCTCGAGCAACATGACCTGGAGCTGCAGGTGGGGGAGAAGTTGGGTGGTGACCTGATGCCGGTAAGCTCGCACACGTGGATCGACATCATGGGCGAGTGCGATTCGACACCGAAGCCAATGCTTGTGCGCAGCCAATCAAAGGACAGCACCTCTGCATCTGAGGCCAGACTGGGCGATGCAGTTTCTGTGAGTGACAGGTCAGATTCGGACAGAGGAGAGGAGGGCTGGGAGTCAGGCCCGGAGAGAAGCAATGCAACCTCAGTGATAGTGAGCATTCGGGGGAGCAGGGGGACGGCAGGTGACGCCGCTACCGTCTGCTCCCTGGCTGAGGTGAGGAAGGAGGAAGCGAGAGGCGACGATTCGATCATCGCCCCAGAGACTGCTTCCCCAACAGCAGATCAGCCGAAGACCGTCATCTTGACAAAAGTGACTATAAACTCTGTGACGGTGACGTTTAAAGAAGCGAGGGTGGCCGAAGGCTTCTTTAAGGGCTACTGAACAAGGGTGACGAGTGGCACCGAGAGCTCCAGAATAACCATAATTAGACTTGCCACTCATTTTGTACATGTAAAATGGTCACGTATGTAAGATAACTCTACATGTTTACAAAGCTACATTCATTTCCCACTGAGTTCGGTGAAGAAATTTTTGCCTTTGCATAAAAAGTGAGTGGTAATTTTATTATTGTGGCTCATTTATTAGATGTGATAGGAAGCCTGAGGCCCTTAAAAAAGTGCTCAAATTATCCATAAGAATCCAGCAGACTAAATAGGTCTCTGGCTGGTTTCTTCCCCGGGGCCGCTGGGTTTACCGAGAGTGAGACACACGTGAGACAGCAGCCTGAAACGATGCAGTTCAGATAACTACTCAGATGCAGCTACTTTTCTCAGTGCTTTCCAGCAAGACATCGGTCTCACACTCAGATCGGTTCTCGGGGCCCGTTTTCAGTCGCTCCTCTTTCTTACAAATGATTTTGTAAAGATGTTTCTTTTGTCATTTAATTATTTTTTTTAGTATTTGCACAGAGCTAACCGCATGCCCTGTCAGTCTGTGCCACACATGCTCAAAGCCCTGTCCTGTGCTTTGT
Organism: Mchenga conophoros; assembly: GCF_057382185.1. Classification (NCBI taxonomy): domain Eukaryota; kingdom Metazoa; phylum Chordata; class Actinopteri; order Cichliformes; family Cichlidae; genus Mchenga; species Mchenga conophoros. The sequence continues at coordinate 14,575,864 of NC_140529.1, forward strand.
TGAAGAGGTTTATTTCTGTCACAAAAGCAAGAAAAAAAACAAAAAAACAAAGACAGAGAATTAATGCCTGTCGCTTAGATGAAGTTCTGCGCTTCAAGGAGGATGGATGCACAAAAACAAGTACTCAGCCGTGTTCGCCCTTTGTCTGTCCCTTTATTTTTCAAGTATGAAATGCTACCTGGTTCTATTTTTGTATTACCATTTGATAGTCCACTCTCTTCACTAGCCTTTGTGCATATCAAAACAGGAGGTGTCGTTTTACTCAGCTGCTGTGTAGGTAATGTGCAAATGAAAGCAAGTGTACATTCAGCCGGACCGTAGTGCGCTTTTATTTATTGCATGTCACACGTATAAGCTAAACTAACTTATGTCACTCGGTGTGTCCAAACAAGTCTCTTTCTCTCTGACAAACATGAAAAGTCAAAGATGTCTTCTCTCTTAAAAAATAAATTTTTACTTTGACTCTATTTCCAATAAATGTGTACAACAGTAGCTGCCGCCTGGAGTGTGCTTAGAGGGGGTGGGTATAAAGACATGTTTCTGTGTTACCTTTCTGAAAGAGATGACGAAGCCAGTCATGAAACACAGATGTATCCAAATTTATTTATTCATTTCTTGGGAAGGTTTTTGGTTTTTTTTGTTGTTTTTTTTTTTTGACAATGAACCTTCTTTGTTGTAGTTTTGCTTTAGTGCCTCGTGATGAGAGATTTGTTTCAAACCCACTATCGAAACCTAACAACCAACTGACGAGCAGTTTCACGCCCTTGTCGTGTCATGATAAATAAAGCAGAGAAAAGTTGCATTTGGTAGCTGTTCACTGAAATTTGGAGAACAAGGCACAAAAACATGTAAGTGAACCATTTATTTGGGGTTTTTTTGGCCTTACACGGAGAGCAAAAACCAGTTGGTACAGTCTTAAAAAGAGAATGAATGCAGCTCAAAGCAGCGTGAAAGACCAGACCTTGGTTAGATGTTAGACCACATCCAGCCAAGTCAAGGACACTCGAGGAGGTGAGGTAGGTGTATCGTCAAAGTCTGAAATCAAAAGACGCCTTCATGAATGTTCACAACAAGGTACAAGCCACTGGTTAAACTCAATAACAAGAAGGTTCGATTAGACTGTGTCAGAGCCTGCACAGCTCTGGAAATTTCTTTTAAAAGATGAAACCTAGATTAACTTGTAGCAGAATGATGCGAAGAGAAACCGCTCATGAGCTGACCTGTTTTCACAGAAATGATCCCCACTCCAGACACCTTATCAAATGGTGATTAACCCTCATGTTCATTTCTCCGGTACAGCAACGCTGTTCCTGGGTCAGTTTGACTTGGGGCATATTTAGTTATCTAAAAGTGTCAGAAACTTTTAGAAAATTACGATACACGTTATTTAGCATTATTAACTCCATTACTATTTCATTCAATAATTAGTGCAGTATACAATTAGTTTCTTACATCTCACACATGGGGGTTCAGTGAGGATATCACTAGTTTTTCATTATATACACTGGAAGGACTTACATATAAAATACAATCATTTTTCATGACATTGTTTTTTTTAATCTAGTCTAACAATAGGTGCCAATTTGTCTTTCTCTCATCTGGCAGTGCTTGTCTCTCAATTGTCAAATTGGCTTACTCTGCAGAAAACATAGTCTCCAGGGCCATCATGGCATAAAATATGTCTCTGCATCCCACAAACTGGCTGTTGATTGAACCTTTGACCATACATGGGACCCTCAAACATCCATACAAATGCATTTTATCCAGCTTCCAGTTCTCCCCCCAAAATCCACAGTCACTTTAGTCATTTTGAGCATGTCTGTCTGTCTGTATTGAATTGGGCTCAAAAGCTGACTTGATGTCTATCACGTGCCATCCTAGTGGGCCCTGGTGCTGTCTTCATTATGCTTCATGCCAACAGTTTTGCCTGATGTGCATTTGAGGATGAAGATCATTATATTTTACCATTTTCTGATGCGATTGTCGTGCTTGCAGGGATATGATTGGCATTTTCCTCATTTGGAAATCATCAGAATCAGAAATGACCTCAAGATGGTCTTCATCTTCAGACACATCCATCCTCCTCTGTGATCAAAGTTGAGTTCTAGAGCCTCCGTAAATCACGTGTGGCTGCAGAGTGTCATGTTGTTAGGACTCCTTTACAGAGAACCTTTATATGCTTTGCTTCTGTATTGCTGCACATGGCCTGATAAAGGAGACGTGGAAATCACTTCAGTAGGCCGGTCAGAGTGAAGTTAATGTGACTGATTGAACAGATATTCTTGCTGTTTGTCCTGTGTGCTAGTAGCTGTACTTCGAGTAAAAGAGAGTCAGTGAAAATGTAAAAGGAAAAAGCCAATTTTACACCAAAGAATAACCCACTCCATTTACTTGTTGTTTAAGGGTGTGAGAGCAACGTTTAAATATAAAGACAGAATTCAATTTGATGTGAGGTCAGTGAGAGGTTGTGGTAAAATTGCTTTCAGGCAACAGGGGAAAAACAATTAAGAATTAAAGTTGTGTCTAAAATCAGAATTGATCATTATTTATTACTGATACTGATGGTGATGCAATTTTCTGGAGAACTGATTTGTCACTGGGTGCTGATTTCATACCTGTTGATCTCTAATCTGAATCTTAACCTGCTCCGGAGCGGGCCTGGTTGATGTGACTGCTGATAGAAGCAGCCTGATGAAATGAAACGGGAGATTCTGACCTGATCTCAGTCCAACAGAGCAGAACTGAAGGTAAGAAAGTCCTGCTTTATTCCACATATTTCAGTTTCTAATGATCAAAGAGGAGACAGTAACCTGAACACATATTGCCAAACTTCTCTTCATTTCTCTTCAGTCACTCACACACTTCTATCAATGCCTCTTTAAAGACAAACAACACTGTATTCTTCATCCAGTGGTTTGAAATTTGGTTGGGTTTTTTTTTTTGTTTGTTTGTTTTAAACCCTCCACTAGAGGGCATAATGCTCTCACGCAAAACATTCCTGTAAGTGACGCCATGAGATTCTAGTGAACAGTGTGATTCATGGGTCAGCGTGTCAGAGGAGTGCAGCACGGGAAATGGTGGCGCTGCTGAAATAACAGTGTTTAACTGGAAGAGAGAAAAATCAGTGTCAATTCCAAAGATCATGGGGAGAGAAAATCTAACACAGGGCTTTCAATAACAACAAGTAGAAATGGATGAGCACAGGGCATGCACTTTTGTGGAGCATGGCTTTTACCTAATGTATGTGAAGGGAATCCTTTCTGTTGTAATCAGAGGAAGGTTAGGCTGTCTATTATCCAACAGACCCAAGACACCAAGACGTCTGAAGCTTTGCAGATTCTGCTGAATGTGAGGGAAACTACACATTCTTGAGTCACTGTTTCAGTTTCTCACAGGGGCTGGCTCATAAAGGGATAAAATTGCTTTGATTGTCACATGTTGTTCAAAGAAGGTATGCCGACCTACGGATACATCCAAACTGAAACACCAAAGCTGTTGCCAGACACCTCCATTCATGGCATCTGTCAGTTTCTTGATCTGCTGACGATCAACCTTTCCTGCAGCATCCGCGGCCTCCCAGACACTGTTCAGAGAGGTGTGCTGTTTTCCTTCACAGTGACTCTCCCACAGGCTCTCGGTGGGATTTAGGTGTGGTTTGGGACTGAATCCGTGTGTCATTATTCTTTCATCTTTAAGGCCTGCGATGGAACATTAGCCAGTATAAAATTCACAGTCTTCTTGAAAGATGCAGACCTTCTCATCTTTAATAACACCAGCCCACACCAGTACCTCACCTCCACCTTGGAGTCTGATTTGAAGTGGAAGAGCCACCATCCATATCCTCTGTCAAGAGTTACTCTCATCTCATTGGTCCATAAGTTTGTCCTTGGATATTTCTTGGCCCGGTCTTGACTTTTCAGTCGGATACGCAGCTTCCGTGTCTCTGAGCACTGAACGCCTTTTACCATCTGGGCACTGCAGGTAGGCTGCAGTACTGGATTATGACAGCGCTGGAGGATAACGGCTTCCTGGCACCTTCACATTTGATTCTTCTCCAATTTCTGGCAATTCATTTGCATCTTTTCTTTTCACAGCATGTTTTTGTGAACTTTTTGACTACTGCCAACAAAATGTTTGATGGTTCTGTGATCATGGCACATGCTGCACCCCTCTGAAAAACTTTTTACTTTTTCTATTTTGCTTGTCAGAGTCAGTCAAATCTCTTTTTTTGTCCCATTTCGCCCAAGGAAAAGACACTGCCTATTATTTATCTTCTATCTTGAAATGGGCTGTTGATCTCCTTAGGCCGCATTCTCCCTCATTACACAAAGACACATCCCCTGACATCCCTGAATCCAATATCCATTCAAGTGTATACAGCCTGGAGTTGAAATTATGCATAAGATAGACGATATAGTCAAAATACTCAGAGGTGACTGTACTGTACTGGAGGATTTAGAAGTTGAAACATGGAGGAATCAGCAATGCACGGATGCAGAAATAATAAAGGAGTAATGGAGAAGTTGGTGGATTAGGTCTACTTACTGATAACCATTAAGTAACTGTTTATATTTAATTAATGATACACTCATATAAGCTCTTTGGGCTGGTTGTTAATTAGTTATGATGTACCGCTCTGCAACCATCAGGGTGTTCCAAGCTTGTTCTTTGAATTTTGTGTCCTTTGTTGTAAGCTATCTTCGGTGCATCGTGGCCGGGAGCCTTCAGCATGAAGCAGGTTCAGGGTTTAGCAAGCGTCACATTTCTTGACCTTGTTCTTGGCAATGACAAAGTGTTCAGGGTTAGATGTTACAAACAAAGAACTGAACTGCGATGCCATAAATGGGTGCTTTTTGTAACTCCACACACTCACAGAAATATCCAGAGAGATGTGGACATAGACAAATGCTGTTGTTTCTGTGATGTAGCAAAGAACAAAGTAAGCATTACGTTAAGTTTAAGTAAGACTTCACTGGCAAATGAATCAAATCTATACAAAGTGCTCTGTGTTTGCAGCCTCTGCCCTTCTTCTTCATCATTTCTGTCGCTGGATATCAGCTTCTTGGCCAAATCCTGATTGATGGCGATCACAGTTTGCTGGCTTCTCCTTGTCCACCTGCTTTTAAAGGATTGACCACTAATCCTCAGTTGGATTAAGATCTGGGGAGTTTCCTGGCCATGGATCCAAAATGTGAATTTGATGATCTCCAGGCCATTTAGTTATCATTTTTATCTCGTGATATCACACTGGAAAACGTGCAAATTACCCCCCAGATTGAGGAATGAGGGCAAGCAGAAGCTTGTAAACTGTGATCATCTTCGTCATTGATCATGTATTTAATGTCATAAGACTGGATTAATGGGAAGTCTGGGACAGCTAAGTGATTCTTCTAAGCTTTCAAAACCGTATCCCTGAGAGATCACTTCGGAATGGTTGTGGTTTGGATGTGAGCACCTGATGTGGAGCTCGTCTGTAGTACATCTCATCCGTCAACACCAACGCTGGTATTGGCATCAGATCGATACTTTGTTTCTATCCTCTAATGTGTATTTTTCCTTATTTGGAAATGAAAAATGTACCTCAAACATGCACTGTGAAAAATGTCAGAATCTTTTTGTCAACTGTCATGTCAATTTTTTTAGTCTTTAACACATTTAAACTACGGAAGTTGACCCAAAGTCGGGAACATTTCCAGGTCTCTGAAAGTCTTTTTTCAAAATGCATGAAATGCTGAAAGATGTGTTCTTTATTATCAAGTAATTATAGTAGCACTAACAAAGAGCCACACACAGGACGCACCGCTATTGGTAATTTTCATTTTATTATAAAAACAGTATTTGAGTCCACAGTTTGTTTCCTTTGTACAGTAAAAAATATTAAATTAACCTCCCAAAGGTCTTAGCAGAAAGATAAAGAGGATGGAGTTCATGGGGAGGAAGCTCACCCCAACTCCCTCTCGAAGAGTAGGCAGGGGGGATTTAAAGTCCAAGGGAAGCAGCAAAGGGGACGAGGCAGAAAGAGACGGAAACCAGCTGCTCACATCACCTTCTTTTGCCTCAGTTCTGTGCAACACAGTTCATTTGGATTGTTATCCTCTGTTTACTTCAAAACAGCAGAATCCTAAAAACACTAAAACCCCACCCCACTCTTTTTGTTTTTCATATCCCAGCCAATGTACTCAAAATGTTACAGGCACACAGGTATGCACCCCCCTCCCCAAGCCTCCACTGCTCCGTTTTAAGAGTCTTTAAAAAGGAAGGAGTGCACACACATTCGAGGGAGAGGGCTTTGCATGTTTGTGAGGCGGGGGGAGAAGAGTGTCTTCCAGCATGACTGATGTCCCAGAAAAACAAAAAGCTGTCCGGGAACGTCGGAAACACATCTGTTCAACACGTCAGACTCGGAGCAGACCCTCAACCTCTGCGAGAAAACACCAACATTTTCCCCAGCTGGAGAGAGTCGACTACAGACATCTAAATCTTAACAGTCAATAACAAAAATATATTTCTATAGGAATCGTAGCAGTCTCAAGGTACATAACCCCGCCCCCTCCCAAAATAAAAGAAATAAATAAAGCAAACCCAAACATTAAAAAATAAAAAAGGGAAGATATGCATCATATTTGGATCTACATTAACAATTATCCACATCACTCTAAAACAGAAAGAGTTTGACATAAGCAAAACAAAATGGATATATATTTATTTTAAAAAAAATTTGTATGCATGAAATCATTTCCTCTTTAATTCTCGATCACTTTTAAAATCTTAAAAACCATTTCTGAAAAAAACAACAACAACAAAAAAAGGCAAGTACTTGTATTTATCCCCCAAAAATATCACCTTTTGTGTACTCTGTAACAGGTGGCAGGATGGGGGTGGGTGGGGGTGCTAGAGAAGCAGTCTCCCTCTTTGTCCACAATTGGCAAAAAATATATATATATTAACAGCAATAACTTACAATTTATTTATTCTAATTCTTTTAACAACTGGTTGATTTCTTGTTCATCTCCCATAGGAAGTTCAGTTCAATGCATCTTTATTGAAAACATTTTAAATAACATTTAATAATAGTATTAAAAAAAGAAAGAAAAAAAGAAGGCTGAATAATAACAGTAATACTGTCCTGGGCGAGTGCAGTCTGTGCGAAGGATCACGGAGAACTTCAGCTCAGCTTGACACTTTGAGGAGAAGTCCTACATGATGTTTAAAGGGTTGTGATTCATGTTCTGGCTCAGCGGGTCCTGGCTGTTGCCCCCTGGCCCGTGCAGACCGGCCATGCCACTCAGCTGGGACAGCATGGCACTCTGGTCTGACCCAAATTGCTCCATAGTGTTCTGCTGCTGCTGCTGCTGAGTCGTTGGCTGCTGCTGTTGCTGTGAAGGAACTACCATTCCCGGGTGGTGCTGGTTTAGATGGCTTGAGTGTGGCGAACCTGTCTGCAACTGGGGGGAGATGTGGTGCGGAGAAGGCTGAGGCTGCATGCGTGGGGACGGGCTAGAGTGCGGCGGCTGGGACTGGGGTCTGGGTGACGGTTGTGGGGACCGCACCTGGTTAGCCAAGGATGTGGGCAGAGGCTGGCCCTGCAGGTGTGGATGTGGAGACTGGGCGATCTGCTGCGGCTGCTGAGGGCTCATGGGGTTACTGTGCTGGGCTGGTGACCCACCGGGGCCCATATGTCGCTGCTGGAGCAATCTCTGGTGGAGCACTTGTAGGGCCTGAGAAGGTTGGGGTCCACTTTGTGCAGATTGAGGGACCTGGGGTGGCTGCTGAGGGCCTCCTACACCCTCTCCACCTGGACCTGCATCACCCCCTGGCAGGCCAGCCATGGTATGTTGCTGCTGCTGCTGCATTTGGAGATGATGCTGTTGTTGAAGCCTCTGTTGGAGTGCCTGCTGCTGGGCCACAGAGCCTGGGTAGCCTTGCCCCTGCTGGCCCGGTGGACCACCAGGCTGCTGGGGACCAAGAGGCGGACCTCCAGGAGGACCCTGTCCCACAGTGGGAGGCTGCATCCCCGGCTGTCCCATGAATCCCTGGCCCTGTGGTGGCTGTGGTTGCTGAAACTGACCATGATTAATACCCATCTGCTGCTGCTGCTGCTGCTGCTGCTGCTGCTGCTGAAGATGCCGTCTCATGAACAATTCTCTAAGCTGAGGATTGCTGATGTTTCCCATCTGTGGCCCCTGGCCCTGGATTCCTCTCCCCACTCCCTGCTGCTGCTGCAGAGCTGCAACCTGCTGCTGCTGTAAACTGCTGAGCATCGGTCTCTGCTGCTGCTGCTGCTGCAGCTGCTGTACTTGCTGCAGCTGAGCCATAGTGGCGATGTTCACATTGGCCCCTCCCTGACCCCCCATGTGCATGCCTGGCTGACTAACACCAGCAGCATTCAAGTTCACCTGTGGTGCCCCACCTCCAATGACATTTCCAACAGGCCCCCCTGTGGGACCTGGTCCTCCTGGCACAGCCCCTGGTCCGCCAGGGCCCCCCTGCCCCCCCTTATACTTTGATGCCCTCTGTTTGATAAAAGCAGCCATCAGCTGTGGGTTTGACCGCAAGATGTTGAGGACTTGCTGTTGCTGAGGTGGAGAGCTAGGTGAGCGGAGCATCCGTAACAGCTCCTGGAGGGCTGCTTGGGGGAAGTTTCCACCAGCAGCGCCAACCCCCTGGATACCAGTGGCTCCAGGGACACCTGTGACCCCGCCTCCAGCGCCTTGCTGCTGCACCATATTCATCAAGGCAGCATGGCCCTGAGCCTGTTGGTGCTGCTGCTGCTGCTGCTGAGCGGCCATCATGCCAGTGTGGCCCACTTGGTTCATCATAGCTTGTCTCTGGTGGGGCGGCATCCCCTGGGCTGTCCACTGTGTTTGCTGCTGCTGTGGGTTCTGAAGTGGAGCTCCCATCCTCTGCTGCTGGAGCTGTACCTGAGGGGGCAGCTGGCCATGTGGGATGTTACCTTGCTGAGGAGGCTGCTGCATGGGCCCGCTGGTGCCAACCATCATCCCTGTAGGAGCACCTTGCTGCTGATCCATGTGGGCCCGAGCAGCTGTCACTGCCACTTGGGTCTGCGGTGGCATGCCCTGGGCTCCTACCATGCCTACAGACCCTGGGTGTCCCATGCCCATCTGCTGACCTTGACCTTGTTGATGTTGAGTGTGAGAAGGCATCAACTTTCCAGCTGCCTGGGCTGCCTGTCTCTGTAGTGCCATCTTCCTTTGAGCGTCAGCCACCTGCTGAATCTTCATAGCGATTTCTACAGCTGCCGGTGGAGGGCCAGAAGGTTGCTGCTGTGGAAGGGAGGGCTGGCTCGGCGGCTGGTTAGGAGGTTGCTGGCTCCCAATGTTTCCAGTCATGACAGCGCCACCAGGCTGCTGCTGTTGTTGGGGAGGCGTGGCAGAGCCAAGGACTGGTTTACCTTGGGACTGGTGGACTGGTGAGGAGCCTGGAGGTCTGCTGGAAAATTGAGGCAAACTGTTGTGGTGCTGCTGGAGCTGCTGAGGGTTGGTCACTGCTCCACTGGGCTGCTGCTGATGTTGTGGAGAGTTCATTATCCCACCACCACCACCTCCCCCTCCTCCTCCTGGAATTTGCTGGAACTGATGATGAAGGGCAAGCTGGGGAGGCATCCCTCCTGGCTGCTGCTGCACTCCTGGACCAGGACCCATTCCCTGCTGCGGGACTGGAGGCATTGACTGAGTCGGGGTTTGAGGAGTTGGAGGCTGCGTTCCACCAGATGTTGGGGTACTAGGCGCTGTGGTAACATTGTTTCCTGGTGATGGAAGTCCAACTGCAGATCCGCCCGGTGGCCCTCCAGCTGGCTGGGTCACCCGCTGCATGGTGGCCATCCTCCTTCTCAGCATCTGGGCCTGCTGCAGTCTGTGCTGCAGCTGCTGCTGCCGGAGTTTCTGCTTAATGTTCAGACAGAACGGGACAGGACATTTGTTCTCCTGGCAGTGTTTGGCGTGGTAGCAGCACAGAGCAATGAGCTGCTTGCAGATAGGACAGCCGCCATTGGTCTTGCGCTTGCAGCCCTTTGTGTGCTGCACAACGCGCTTCATCTTCTGACAGGACGGCAGCGAGCAGTTGGCATTGCGACACTGGCAAGCGTGGACCAGCGACTGGATGCAGCGCTGGATGCTGAGACGGCGAGAGTCACCGGGGCTTTGAGTAGCTGCCGCTGCCTGGTTGCTGCTGTCGTCATCCAGGCCAAGCCCCAGCTTTTCCATCTTGTGCTCATGACCCTTAGTGTTGTAGCAGGTGATGCACAAGTCATAGTCCTGGAAAATTAGGCAAAATTAATCGTTTAATAACACAAAACTGATAGATTAACTAACATATGCTACTGTGAAATGAAAAATTGTGCTTTAAAAAAAAGATCTGAATATTCATAAAGTACAGTTTAAATGTTTCTCACCTCGCAGACAGTGCAGTGGAAGCGAGTCTCCACGTGGTGTTTACACTCGTTGCAGGTATAGACGAAGCGGTCCTGGCTCTGGTTGTGGAGCTCCACCAACATACACATGGAGCTCCACTTGGACCTCCTGAGAGAGCTGAACTCCAAGTGCTTGTCTCTGGCCAGAGTTAGAAAGGCATCACGGCCGTCCATCAGATCGCAGGCCATTAGAGGATCTGGGTCGGTGATGGGGGGCAGTGAGTTGGCGGTGGGACCAGCAATGAGGCGGATGACGAAGAAGACCTGCCAGTTTAAAGCGAGGAAAATATTTAACCAACCTTTAACAAGATCTGATTTAGTATGTTTATGCGGGAAGATAAAACTGAGGGAAAATGTGTCTTTTTTTCCCCTGCAGATCAGTGAGTCAGTGTTTTGTTTTGTTTTTTAATAAAATGTTACCATCATTGCACTAAACAATTTTGGTCTCTTTTCTTTTTTAGACTTAAAGTTGAGGATCATTAGAAGCGTGGTTGCTTTGAAGGACAAGTAGGTGCCACTCAGACCACTAGCTTCCTGCTAGGTGTCACAGAACTGGACCTCTGAACTGGGGCAGACTTAAATGCAGCTGCTTGCTTTGTGGCTTCTTCAAAATAATTTATTTCAGTGCGTGAAATTAAAGGATTTTATTAGTCTGTTGCATACAATGTATGTGTGCAACTTGCTTTTTGGTGTCAGCTGATAACTTCCCTTCCCCCTTTTGTCCAGCTGTAGTCACTTCTGGTGCCAAAAACACAGCTGACAACAGGTCATGATGGTATGGATGAAGCTTCAAAAACGGGAGCTCACAAACCAGCAGTGGCATAACACTGGCTGTTTCCATCTTTTATATACAGGCCATGAAACAAGGTGACTTTCTTGTTAATGGTTGTGTTGCCAAAAGGCATCTTTGAGGTTGCACTAAGCACATGGACTGTGTTTTAATGACGCCGTATTAAGTAAGTAATATCAGAACTGCTCCACAAATCAGTCTGATGGCTGATAGTGGTATAAATATGCTGCAGTGTCGAGTAAGAGAGTAAGCAGCGGCACTACGACTAAATTAGACTTCCATACCTCTTTATGTTTCTCCATTGTGGCGTAAAGTTTCTGGGAAAGGTCGTTGGAAACGTTGGGCATCCCTGGTTTTTTCTTATTGGCTCGGCTCAAGCTGCTCTTGTTCTTGCTCGTCTTTTTATTGTTCTTCTTTTTGGCATTCTTGCTGTCTCCTTTTATGGCCTGTGAACATTTAAATGTCAATTAAGCAAGAGGACACCGCGAATATATATATTGTGACAAAAATTGAGGACCTTGTTCCACTCACATCTGTGCTCTCATTAGAGGTGCTGTTCTCCTCCCTCTTCCTCTCCTCCTCCTCCTGTTCCAGTTCCTTGATGCTCTCCTCCAGGACGTTAGGCCAGAAGTCGCCCTCAAAGTATGGCAGCTCCTTGGCACTGGTCAGCCGGTCTTCTGTTGCCTGCTTGAAAATGTCCTAAAGGGATGACGAGGACGAAACAAGGTAATGCTGTTAATGAGGTTTCAGAGGGTCACACAAAGCATGCAAGAAAACTATGTTAAAGACAGTCCAGGGCGATGGAAACCGTAAGAAGCCACATGAAACTACCAGAGTACCTACAAGAACAGCTTGTAAATGGACTCATTTGCTCAAAGAATCTGGGACAACCAGACACAGAGCATGAGAATTAGGGATAAACTGTCTCACCTTGTAATCATGGACTACGCGCTCAGACACAGCCTTGTCCAGCATCTTCTTGTACCATTCCTGCAAGCGTTTAGGCTTGGGGATCTTCTGGTCCAGTGGGTGACAGTGGAAGATGTAGTCATCCCCTTCACTAGGAGGACAGGCCCAGATATGCCCTGTTGTAAACCTGAGACAGGGAGACAAGGAGCCTTTTATATAAAACTGAGCTTTTCATGCAACTAAAAGCATTCAGAAACAGCAAATGTAACACAAAGAAACTCTAAGCTCCTGTCTTACCCCAGCCTTTTGACATACTCCAGGTAGCCCAGCAGGATCTCGTGATAGACTGCAGTCCTGAGGTGTCGAGGTTTGAAGAAGTGCACGCTGTCCAGGTAGGAAATGTACACTCGCCTCTGATTGGGAGGAGGGCAATCTGAGCCGTACTCTTGAACGTGCATGCCGAAAAAGCAAACGTCCGCTCCGTCAACGTCCTCGAATGCAAACAGGGCTTTCATCCTGTACGGGAAAGACTCGGCCATCTCTCCGTTGTCCACAAACCTGACAGGGAACAAAAATAGGTGAAGAAAACTGGCGTCAAACATTATCAGCAAATGAAGAAACTTGACTGTGGCACGTGTGAACACAGACTACAGCCATGCAGCGCTTTTACCGAGTGAGCTAAAATCTGGTTAGGACAAAACTGTCAAAGCCAAAGGGGTTGGATGTTAAATGAGACGCAAGTAATCACTGAAATCAATTCAGATTGCAGCTTTCCTCCTTCTCGACTTGCTGGACACTTGATTTAATCTTTAATCTCCTCACTCACTGCTGAGTCACCTCTCATCTTCCCTTTTGATAATATCATAATGATTTGCCTCGTCGCTGTGAAACGTAGGGAAGTATTCTTCCCACTGATTCCTTCAAGGATTCATACATACTTGCAGAGCCCGACAGAATATTTGATCATTTAAAACGCTGATATATTAGCTGATGTTTTTTTTTATTCATTTCAGACACACAAAGCACAGATTTACCCAATACTTGTTATCTGTAGTTTTTCTTAATGAGTTCCTACTAAGATAGTATGACAAAGCAGTTTAAAATATTGTTTTGAGCGTTTATCGGGTTTCAAACAAATGATATTAACAGGAAAGGTGCAGAGTGCCCCCTAGAGGACAATATACACAACACTACATCTCATAACCTTGTTTAGGATATTTCTCTCCTTTGTTTTTTAACTTTCATTTTCATTTACTGACCATTACAAACACTGATATAAAGAATGATACCGATAACATATCAGTATCAATATCCACCAATATATCCGCCACACTGATATATCTGCGCTAACTATGTAGAACAGGGATCAGTGTTTTCTCACACTTTAAATCATTTTTCATTGTTCCTGCAAAACTGACAAACATGATCTTAACTTATTACCCTTCACTTACATTTTTTTATGCACATACTGATATTTTTGTTAATACATGTAATAATATGTAGCACCTCAAAACTTTCACCTACCAAAATCACAGCTTACCGTAATAACTCCTCCCATAGCAATTAGGAGTTTCCATGGATTCCCACCTCTAATCAGTAATTATGTTCCCCAAAAACCTGCAGCAGCAGTGAAATTTAACTGTTTACCTGGACTTCATTCCCGGCTTGACTTCAACCACCTTGTCTGAGACATGGACCACACGAATGGTGACCTCTCCAGACTCGGGATGGTTTTGCCGCTTGATGTAGTCGTTCACGCGAGTTTCTAAAAAGCTCCCCAACTTGGTTTGAGGAAGCCCTGCGGACACAGAGAAACAGGTGTGACCAAATAACAGGGCTGAGAGGTACCACTATTCTCACACTGTAGTTTTTGGTGAACAAGTATTTTAACTTCTTTATTTGTGAAAAACTGGAAGCAGCTGTGGGACAGAGCCTTTTTCTGACTTCATTCATTGAAAACCTCCACCAACAAATATCTACTACCTTGTATCCAGGAAACAGACCTCCATACAACACATTTCATCAGCCTCACTCCAGTATAATCAATCTAATCTTTTGTCCTCCATTTGTTCAGTTTCCTCAGGTTTTTAAAGCACAAACTGCACACCCCACAGAGATATGGGAGATATCTCAATGAATCAACTCATTGGTGCAAAAACACCACTTTATGTCTGCCAAACGGTGTTACCGATGGCATTATCATATATTAAACTAAAGATAAGGGAACAAACAATGTGTTTTTGTGACAGGCTGCTAGTAACAAAGTGTTTAAAGTAGGGGTGGAAATTTAACGCATTAATTGCAATGAATTTGAAAATATAACGCATTAAAAAAATAATGCATTTAATCGCACTTTGAATTCCTAGCTAAGGGGAATTTTTGTTGATGCACGATTTCCTGGTATACCGATTACACTGATGCACACATCAGAGCTACAAAGCATCAGAAGAAAGCGCATTGCTAGGACTGATGGGAGGCAAATTTCATTTCAAAAGACTACCTGATCGAACTGGACCTGAAAAAAGTCAGATGCAAGGACTGGACTGAAAAAGCAGCCAATGTCCAAAAACTTTGAAAGATGAAGAAACTGCTGCTCAAGACCACGAAAACGCAAAAAACTAAAGTCAGGACAGTCTGGATCATTGGAAAGCAAAGTGTAAAGAAATGAAGGGAAACTCAGGTTTATGTATAGGATGGCATTTCTAAGTTAAATGTACTTATAAAAACACTGAGAAATCCCTTCTTTCAGCATGGATGACTAATGCTAACCAGGCATAGTTTTCTGGGTAAAATCCAAATCTACATCAAAAAACAAAAAAAGAGCCTTGCTGGCAGCTTTCTTTACTGTTTTTCTGAGTCTGCTGGTGACAAAAACAACACCATTCTAGTAACTTTGCACGATTTACAGTTCAAAATAATCCTCATTTATCCTGCAGTGTATAGCAGGGGGGTAATGCTGAACAGAATTGCAGAAACGGGTATTTAAAAGAGTAAATAAATGAATTGCACTATCATACTGTCTGCAATAATACTGGTATAAAGACATAAGGTCATATTAATGCTATGACAATGCCATAGATTTACACTCCCTACTGCCTGCAACAATTAGATGATCTGAGCATTCCTAAAAACTGTGTCAGATGATGACTGAAGTGCAGTGCTTTTCAAAATATACAAGAAACGTGTTCCTGCTGAAGGTGAAAACAAACTTGTTTAACCACTTGAGGCAAAAACCAGGCTACGAAGGAGGAGATACTAACAGCTGCTGATGTGCAACCCAGATGTAAACAAAAGAGCCTGCCGAGCACTGCTGGTGCTGCACTCCACATGACAGGAAGAGCATACAGTGGACAGAAATCACTGATGCGGTTACATACTTCGAAGTGAGGGCTTCAAGCAGCTAAAAAGATCAAAGATACGACAACCCAGACAGATTTTCAAGATTAGGTTACTTTAGTTACTGCTGCCTCAATGTCCAGGGAAAATACGACTTTGGCTACTTTTGTGCTTTTAATCTCAGCCTGATCTTTTTGTTAACACTATTATCGTTTTTCTTTTAAAAGGAAAAAAATAATGAAATTGTGGACACAAGCGGTGGAAATAAGCTTTCTCCAAAGGGTGGATGGGCTCTTCCCTAGCATAGGGTGAGGAGTTCAGTCATTCAGGAGGGGCTCAAAGTAGAGCCGCTGCTTCTCTACATCGAAAGGAGCCAGCTAACGCAGTTGCCTCTTAGGTAAGGTGTTCGGGTTAGGGATCTCCTACTGAGAGCAGCCCCCCCCCCCGGGGGAGACCCAGGACACAATCTCCCTCTTGGCTGGCCTGCGAATGCCTTGGTGATTCCCCAGATAAGCAGGAGGAGGTGGCTGGCAAAAAGGAGGTCTGGCCTTCCTTGCCCCCGAAACTCGATTTCACATAATTGGGATAAAATGGCTCGATGATTTATTGTTTTGTTATTTTAGATTTTAACTGTGTTTCCTAGTTTTAGACTGGTCGGTCAGTCTAATTTTTTGCCCCTCATCTCTAGGTCACACTTTAAATGAGGAAGTAGAGGGTGGCTGATATTGCCTTGAAATTATATCACTATTTCACGACAATAAAGATGAAAAAAAATATATATATATACTGAAGGTTTTATTCATGCTTGCGCTTGAAACATATATTAGTGGAAGTAAATCAATCCTTACTGCCGGTGACACAAACCTTATTTGTCTAGATTATTTATCAAGATTGTTTAACAGGTGATGTAGCATAATGTAAACATAAAGACAGTCAACATTGATTTTATTCTGTGGCAAGTTTTGGTACATTTTTTAAATTATATACATTTTTCATTTATCTTCTAAGAGAGGCATTGAATTCATGTGAAGAGAAGATTTGTACATTAGCAGGAATGCACACCAGTGTTATAACAGTGTGAACGCAGTGTTATGTTTATGTGACAGTGCAATAAAAACATTTGTCACTACAATAAATATATAAAAATCAATGACCAATCCTGACACATAATCACAAATCTCAGCACCGATCAAAATAATTGTCCAAGCCAATTTTCTTCTGATTAGTTGCCTCTCTCAAACAGGTGCTTTATTAAAAATATGTGGGTAGGGCGAAGAAGAGAAGCAGAGGTGTAAGGACTAAGCATTAGACGAGCCCAGCTTTATTCCACTTACTTTTGGCGGCGTATTTGTTTTCTTTCCGTGTCTTATTGGCCTTTTTGAGACAGCTGTCACAAACAAATCTGGAAGTGAAAATTCAACGGTTAGATTTGGAGGTTACCATCAGCTCTGTCACAATAATCAGCAGTGACAGTGACAAAGCGGCTCTAATCAAGACATGACTCGGCCTTTCATGCTAGTCCTCCTTTCTTTAAACAACTCTAATGAGTGGGAAATCACTCACATCTCTCAATTAAAAACAGACCACACATGTAGGGAGGTCAATCTTGGAGGAATGAGTCTCTTTGCTACGGGACTGCCGCCACGCTGTCAAGCATTTTTGACACCCCCACCCCGATGTAGCGTTTGAGATTTAAAACCTATTTTAAATCAGCAGCAGCTGGAAAAGTGAATGTCAGACCCAACATTTGTAGTTGGGCATATTAAGTGATTTTAGTTAAAAAAAAAAAGAATGGAGATTATATTCCAGACCCAGTCACGCAGAGAGCGTGTGTGTTCGCGTGTGTGTCTGTGATAGCTGGCTCACCCTGACGGCCATATGGTTTCATTATGGAGGACGCAGATCTGGTGCATTTTACGGCCGCAGTCGATACATTCCACAAGTCTGAGCGGGGAGAGAGCGCGAGGAGACAAAAGACAGACGTTCAAAAGTTAGTACAGTGAAAACATCACACCCGAGGAAATAACCCGCTTGATTCCTCGAGAACCTTTAACACAATAATGGCTCTCAAATGAGTTAAGAAGGGCTACATACAGCTCGGGGTCAAGCGTGTCGTTCTTCTTCCGCTGGAACTGGTCTTTGTTGATGGAGCTGTGGGAAAAATCAGAAAGAACCAGCTGTAATCAACTCAGCCCTCTGCAGACTGCAGGCTGCATTTCCTTCATTCGGAAATGTTTACAACAAATTCAAAATGTGCCCACTGCCTCAACACTTCCCCTCTACATGCTCTCATCCTGATCATCGGTCATGGAAGACAAAGCAATAATAGGAAGCTCTTCTAACCCACAGAGCCGCCACAAACTAATCCTGTGCAGCTCAACACTGTTTAATCCTACAGGACTCACTGTTAATTATCTGGACCATTTTCTCGCTCATTCAACAACTGGGTCAGTAAATATCAGGACTAGAACTTTGTGACTGATTATTCCATTATTCATTTGATCAGTAAAATCTGCAGCCTGTTTCCTAAGCTGCAAGATGACACTTAGCGAATGTTTTGCCCAGGCTGAGCTCAGTTTACTACCATGTGTGATAAGTGTGTGGCATTGGTTCTCATTTTGGCTAACAGAAAGATTCAGGACGATTATGTTACAGTGATATCAAATACAGACGAGCAACAAATCCACACCTAAGAGAAACACAAAGACTTAAATTATAAAAAGGAAAGAAGTGAAGCTTCTTTCAGCAGATTTTACACCAGAAGCCCTCCCGATCTTGAACTGGAATCTTATGTGTGTTAAGCAAATGAGTGAATCACTACAGTGTGGCGCCACTAATAAAAATGCAATGCTTTTACAACAGTAACATTAATTAAGAAAAAGCAGCTTGAGGAACTAAAAACAAAACAAATAAACAAACAAAACAAAAAACTGCAGCTAAGCTATAGGTGTACACAACAGGAAACATTTGAGTGCCTTTTTTTTGTGCAGGTTTATTTCCAAAGATGTTCCTCTGCGGAGGCATCGCTGCAGAAAAGCTGCTCTGCAGTGTTGGGAGACACTGATGATACCATTTAGAGGACACAAACTAACTTTTAAACTGTATTTTTGATCACTAAATTATATTTTCGTGACGTAATTTAGTGCTGGTCGCTTGCACAATAGTCTTTCACTGCATTCACAACAACCCTATCAAAATCAGTGTGTTGAACTGTGTTTCACTCAGGAGGACAGAAGCATTTCTTCTTAAAAAAAAAAAAAAAAAACTAAAACAAAATAAAGTTTCCAATTAGTTTTCAATAAATTCACAAATATATTTGATAGCCTAAAGAAAAGGAGTGGGTTTCAAGCATTACACAAGGACCTCTGAGATGAAGCAAGCTGTCTTGTGTTGTGCGTTGCATGAAGGAGACAATGTGATGGTACTCACGTCTGAGGCTGGGAGGGGTCATCCCCCAGGGAGACACTCTCGCCTTGGATTTCGTTGAAACACTTCTCACAGAAGTGATACCTGTCAGCAAGAAGCCCATATTTTGGTGAACTACACCGTTCGTCATCAGCACAGCCAATCACAGAGAGGGCACGAAGAAGCAGCCGCCAATCAGGGCAGGACAGGCCAGGGGGTGGACACACAGGAGGAGGCAGAGGGCAAGGTAGGTCGTCGCCGGCAGCCAATCGTGATGCAGGGTTTTTGTGTGGGCGGGTGTTTTGATTTTGCGCGTAAATTTCGGAGTGGATGATTGGTCACACCAAAGCAGGCCAATGCAGACATCACAAGCGTTAAAAAACACAAGGAGGGAGAGAGGGGAAGGAGAAGGGAAGGGAAAAGGGAGGAGGGAGGGAGATGGGGAAAGGGAGGTCAAAATGAATATAAAAAAATAAAAAATAAAAAGCGTGAAATAAAACGTTACAGATCAGACGGAGACGATGAAGGGAGGGACAGAGGGAGGAGGGGTCGAGGAGCATGGAAGGAGAAGGATGTGAACAACAACCAACAGAGGACAGAGAGCCAAGGCAAAGCAAAGATTAGCATCAGACGTTCAGTGATAAACAACAACAACAACATTACAGCAACATGAGAGACCACTAGGAGCTGTGGAGGAGGAAGGGAGTGAGGAGTCTCCATACATGAAAAGGTGGATGAGGAAAAAAATTAATTATTAAATGGTAAAGCAACAGAGACCCATCATCCTTTCTGGTCATTTATAAAGTGGGAACCTTTCTTCTGGTGACGAGCATGACACCACCACCACCTCCTCCCACTCTGCTCATGACGGTACATTTTAGAAAATGTGAAATCAACTTGGTTGTGAGAACAGTGGTGGAACAAATTTAAAAAAAGAGGAACTGTGCAGGACGACGGGAGCCCACTTTATGAATGACAACAACATGGAAATTAAAGTGGTGAAGTATGGAGATGGTGCCAGGGTAACCATTTGAAGCCAAATTAAAACTCATCTGTGATTGAACTGACTGATTGATGCTATGCTGTAGGAAATATCAGTGTGAGGAATACAACACGACACATACGAGGTGATCTCATTGTCACAGCAAAAAAGAAAAAAAGAAATGAGAACCAAGTTCTGCCGACAGCCCTTACCTGTTCTGGTAGCTAAAATAAGCAGCATCACGTTGGATGGTGCATAACTGTTTTCCATAGCAGCATAGCGTTTGGGGGGAAAACTCAAACTGCAATGAGGAGACAAAAAGAAATCTCATATGAATAAATGTTTAAAAACACACACTAACACTAGATGTACCAGGTTTACATAAAGTCACAGACTGTAAAAAAAAAAGGAAAAGATGGACTTCGGGGTCTTTGTCTCCAATGGCAACCAGGGGACAACTTATCTGAATTCAAAACTAACTAACACATTACATTTCTTTGCTCCCTTTTCAGCTTCTTCTAATCCTATATCCTAATCCACGCAGTGATGCGGAGGATTTGTCTGAGTGGAGAGAACTAAGGTTATTATAATTAACTAAAACTAAAGTAAAACTAATATTAAGATGTGAAAAAAAACATTTTAGTTAACCAAAATAACTATAAAAACTAGACTTTAAATAAAATAAAACTGAAACGATTTTGTGAACTTCAAAAACTAAAATTAAAATGCAGGAAAAATCTTTAGTTTTAGTATCTGATAGTTTGGTTACAAAAAAACAAGTATGTGTTTAAAAAGTTGTGTTTTTATTGCAATACCTGCCTCTGACATATGCCCTCCATATAGTAATCATTAAAAAGACTAAGGTTAACACTGAACCTAATAAAAACTAAAATGCAACATTTTCAAACAACAAAAACCAAACTGAAATAAGAAAACCCACTCTGGAAACTACCTGAAGCTCAACTAGATTCAAAACAAAAAAGGTTCTATTCAGCAGGTTTGATCTGCAGAAATGGTAGATAAAGTTTTTCACTTATTAGTCTACACCTGCAGACACACAGGAATGATAAAAAACATGGTTCTGCCTCACCTTCCTCCCACAGCAGTACCCCAGGCCCTGCATGACGGGATCAATCTCCGACTCGAACACCTCAGCCAGCTTGGAGCAGTACTTGTAGACGCGGGAGGTTTTGCGGTTGTACAGCCAGGCGTTGTTGAACATCAACCAGATGTCCTCTATATACTGCCACGGCTCCTGGTATTGCCCCGTGTCCAGCTTCCGCTTGATGGTCGACAGGTCCATGGGGTTCTTCACGATGTCAAAGTAGTCCTGGTTTGGAAGGGACGCCGTCCAGGTAAGAATGGCAAGTCAATGTAAAGTTCAGGTAGTTGAGAAAGATTTAGAAGCAGGGAGAAAGGAAAGAGCAGCGAGATGTGGGAGCATTTGATCACCCAAGGGAAGAGTTTGAGAGATGGGGGGAAAAAAAAGAGTACGATCAAGGTCATCGTCGTCGTGGTCATCAGGTGAAGGTGCGATGACGGCGTCGCAGTCAACCAGGCGGGACCAGAGTAGGGAGAGAAGAGGGTGCAGGGGGACAATGTTGTTGAGCGCTGTAGAGAAGAAGGTTCGCGTGCAAACAGAGAGACATGACAACTTCTGCCCTCCAGCTCTCTGCCTTGCACCCTACTTTAAAAGTCAAGTCCCTGTCTGTGCTGTCAGCTCATACACCCATTTAAACACTACCTAAAGATGACATATAAACATAATGCAAATGACACCCAGTAATGTGACTGCAAAATTATTATTTATCAATTTGCTTTGGGAAGTATGTTGGCTCATTTTGCCACACAGCCGGGGGGAAAATGAGTCTCTGGGTTGTGATCAGGGTGCAAAACCAAGAAGAATAGAGCAGCGGCAAAAGCAACAAGGCAGACAGAGATAAACTGTTTCTAGCAGCCGAGTGGTCGGCGTCAGCTATGCTAGCAGCACGAGCGGCAATATGTTGGCTGAGTTAAAATCAACAGGGCTGAGGTGAAGCAAGTGAGTGTGAGAGGAGGGACGACTCTCTGGGTTGTTTTTCTTTTCCTGTCTTAGGCATTCTGCTTCTCCTCAAACTAAAGCACAGTTTGAAAGGCAGAGAGGGGTGTCAGAAGAAAGGAGGTCCATCGGCTCTGAGTGAAAACACTCACAAGAGGAAAAAAAACCTGATAAAAACAAACAAGCAGTGCCTAATTTGTATTACAGGGCCGAATATATATCACAGCAATGTGCTATATTTTGTTTTTTATTAATCCAAACTATTGTAAGTTACATTCCCCCCCAAAAAAAAAAGAGCTGAATGGTTATTCAGCAGCAGAAAGTTACATCCCTTGAATGTGGGTGCTCCAGAAGGAGATGTGAGCCAACAGGCTTGCTAATCACTGCTGTTTATTAATGTTCATATTTGCAGTGGGAGGACAGACACAGTTGCTCCGATTCAGAGTAAAAACATCCTGAATCTTATCAAGTAGTCTTCCCTCCAAATTGGACCCACTGAAGGTCACCCACCTCTACACACTGCCCACCTGAACACCGTTACACTACTACTGGTGAGGAACTGAACTAGAAAGCTAGCAATGGGACACTACCACGATGATGATGATGATGATGATAATGATATATTTAAAAAAAACATTTTTTGAAGCAATGCAACTTTAAAACTTGATGTCAAATGGCAACAAATTAAAATACATAAATGAAAGCGACTGGCTCGTGAACTGCAAATCATCCAGAGTGTATCCCGTGCAAAGTCTTTATTTTTAGGTACCGGTATGTGTAATATTCTTTCAACCGGTTTTTTTTTTCTTCTTATATTATGAAGTTTTTAAATATGGAGTTAAAATACATTTCAGCTGTTAATACCTTTTGATGTTGTTTCATATTAAATTTGCATTCATAAGAGCCACTGCTTTCATTTACAAATGGCAAAAAGTAGCATACAAATACAAACACGTAAACATATGACATGCAGTGGGGGGAAAAAAAAAACAAAAACCATTGAGGTAGGAGTACAAAGTAAAATTAAAGTGTGGGAAAAAAAAATACGAAAAGTATGAGAAAGAAAAATATTTAAGATGGAAGAAACAAAAACAAAAATAAGCTAAATTTTGAGAGGAGTTGAAGCAAAATGGCAGCCAGTGCAGTCCCTTACCAGGTTAGTTTTGTTACTAGTTCGAATACGTACGGGTATTCCCAGTAACTGGGGGTCCACCGGCTGACGGAAGGGAAGGGACTCCGGGTCCTGCCGGTACAGAGATTCCAGGGTGGGCATCAGAGCCTGACGCAGCTCCTCGGGCTTAAAAACTGGAAAAGGAGAATCAGTCAGGGAGTGGATCAGGGAGCGGTCAGTAACCCCCCCCCCCCCAACTGCATTATTAAAAGAGGACGTCTTGTGCTCATTTCCAGCTCTGTGTGTTTATTCTTTAATTTATTCATTGTTCATTTTCTTTCTGTCTGATTTTTTTTTGGGGGGGGGGGGGGGGGGGGGGGGGGGGGGCAATATTTCCTAAAAAGGGGGGGAAAGAACAGAACCACAATAATTCAGGAATAATGGGTGCAGGCTTAAGCAACAGCTTGCGTGAGCCTACCACTCATACATAATGCAATGTTTTGCATATTATTCTGTGGTATGATGCACAACACTGTTAATAAGCTACGACAGCCTTCGCTACTTCACATTCACAGGCCAGCACTGTCAGAAACAATGATAAAGTTCACAGAAGTTCATCTTTCTCCTCGAGTAGATTCATGTGATTTCAACTTATTTCTCTATGACAGTGCTTCACATGAGTCACAGTTTGTGGTTACACAGCTGTCACTGTGGAGATGCTACAGCTGTTAATCACTAACAAAGACAACAGTGGACGCTTACTTTTCTTCTTGCTCTGAGTGTTAGCTGGGGAGCTGTTGGTGGCTGCTGACCCTGACCCTTCCTCTTTCTTCACTTCTGGCTTCTTGTCTTCACTTGTCGCTACTGATGATGACACACAAGATGAAGACGTGTCCATGGGCTCTCCTTTACACCCGTCTCCTGATGGCTTCTCTTTCTTTATCTGAGAGAAAGGTTTGTGTGTCAGTTAACAAATTTCTTTATCAGAATGAAGACTAAAAGAAGACTAAAATAAAACATCAGGAAGTTCATTTTGAAGAGCCTCACCTCTGGTTTCTCCTCCATCTTCACATCAGCTTGACCCTTTCCCATCTTCCCCTTGCCGTCTCCTTGAGCATCGGCTCCTTCGTCGTCCTCTTCTTGTTTCTTCACCTCCATTTTCACATCTTCCTGGCTGGGAGCAGGGCCGTTGGCTGAAGCGAGCTGAGAGGTGGGATCAGTGCTGCTGGTGACTGATGCTGGAGAGCAAACCTGACCATCTGCTGTCAGAGAAGGCTTCGCAGATAGCTGAGGCAGAGCAGGCAGAGATGGAGTGAGGTTTAGAAAAGGCAAGTTAGAAATCACAAACGGGACACGTGCCATGTTATGTTGGGTTTACACAGTCATCTGCTAAAACTAAACATGATGATTTTTTTCCCATATTTCCTGTGAGTACAAAAAAATAAGAGTCAGATAGGGAACCAATTCAAAACGAAAGGCTCACAAAACTTAGTCTTAGGGAAAGAATGTGGAGTAAGAGCAGACAAAATAAAGAAAGACTCTAATCTGCTCACCGGGGTCTGTGGCTGCTGTGATGGCACGTGAGCATTCTGATTCAGCACTGAAGAAGTCTGATTTGTTTGAGGGCCCGAGGAGGCCATGTCCCCAAGTGTCTGCTGTTGAAGGTGATTAGCTTTCTCAGAGTTCATCGTGTGCACTGATGGCTGCGGCTGCGGGGCTTGCTGTTGCTGCTGCTGAGGGTGCTGGGGATGGGGCAGCTGGGGTGTGCTGGGGGTCTGCGGCTGCGGGGTCTGACAACCAGGTAACCTCGGGGGCGTCTGATGGGGTTGAGGTGTTAAGCTGCGTGCTGGTGACGGGGAGTTTGTTCGCATAGGCGGACAATGAGGGAAAGCGTTGGACTGGTTGGAGGATGGAGGCAGGTTAGGCAGAGACCCAGTGCCACCAGCATTCACAGACCCCATAGAGCCTACGGGGGCTCCGGAGCCTGGAACAGAAGGGGCGGACTGGGGAGCGGGGCTGCTGGCTGGGTGGGATGGCGGTGTTGACATCTGGTTCTGATGCAGAGAGTAGGACACAGGATAATGTTTAGTCATCCTCTTTGAAACTTTATCATTCTAAACTTGTTACAAAGTAATGTCACTCTTCAACTCAGTCCTTACCGCATGCACAGCATTCTGTGTTCCTGACTGATTCATACCAACGGCACCAGCACCAGGACCAAGTCCTGGACTGGACCCAGGAAACTGGCCTGGAGGGAGGTACTGGTTCTGTAACGGTGTGGCGTTAGGCTGACTCATCCTCGTTGTTCCTATACCCATCTGGAAACAAAACAAGTCACGTAAAGTCTCATGTAAGCTCTTCTACTGCAGTTAGAGCTTTTCACAGCACATGAGTCAATAAATGGTATTCATATGAACCCAAAGTAATGACAGAGAATGCAACAGTGATGCCAACCTGGTTCAGCGGAGCAAGAGGAGGCGTCGACCTCTGACCCATCGACTGCATCCCACCTATCTGACCAAACTGGTTCATTCCTAAAAAAAAAAAAAAAAAAAAAAGGACAAAATCGAGGCATGTGAAAACACTTTTCACTGGGCATTGCTGTAACTTGCACTGGTTGGATATATGCAGACATATTAAAGAAAGTGATATAAAGAGTAAGTATTTCCTGGTCGTGGCAGCGTGTAATCTCATTTAAATTTGGCTCAAACTTTTTCTGAAGATGTTTAAGCCTTGGTTCACAAAGATTAGAGTGATAACCATATTAATAATATAGATTATCAGCAGTTTATATAAGGACATTTTTTTTGGTAGAAAGTTTGAATTAACAAAAATAAAAAGCTACAGACTTTGCTTAACAAGATTTAACATAAACTGCTGGCAAAAAAAAAAATGGCAAAAATGAAAACCACAAACAAAATTCGGCTCACCTCTGATGATTTGGGATGGCAGCAGAGAGAAAGAAATAAATATCTGCACATAATTTGGGTGAACCAACCCTCTAATGTAGCTCTCTGCTAAACATTTCCACAATGGGGGAAAAGCCATATCTACTTCCTGATTTCTAAATTTTTTAAATACTGGTCTAGAACTCCTGTCTAAAATGAATACAGTATATGACATTTACTCAAGAATCCATTGATTTTAAGTCATTTATACTTGTGTACCTGCTGGATTCTGCATCCTGTTGACCATCTGATTGGGGCCGGGTGGTCTGACCATGGATGGATCAACGTGAGGCCCATCTGACAGAGCAATAACGAGGAATCAAAGTGAGCGCCTTGTCTACTTCAAAATTACACCTTTGCCTCTGGACTACATTTCATTTTTGAGAAGGAAATTTTGTGTTTTGTATCTTGTACCAGGCAAAGATGTGACTGGTGGCAATCAGTTTGATTATTTGTATGCCAGCAGTATTTGTAGACGAGTGTCTGACTGAGGTAATAACATAATGTTTACTCACTAGGTGGTTGCCCCGGCGGCATGGGAGGTTGTCCCATGCCAGGAGGCCCCTGTGGGAGGCCCGCAGAGGGTATGCCAGGCTGGCCAGGCATGATGCCCTGCTTCTGGAGCCGCGTCCTTCTCTTCTCTTCCAGCTCTTTTTGGATTTTGTAGATCTTCTCTGCCAGCAGGTGGTAGTACTCCGCCTAGAAGAGTCGCAGCAAGCGGATTTTACAGGATAAATCCCAACAGCACATAACACTAATGTATGTAAAGTTATTTTTTCTATATCTGCCAACTAATAGTCACACTGGATTCTTACCCTGCTGTTGGCTGACTCATACATATCCCCCTCTACTTTTCGAGCGTAAGCCACCAGATTATCCATCCGCCGGTCCTTCAGTGCAGCTGGGTCAGGAGTGGGGAAGATGGCCTGCACACTGTTCAGATACACACACACACGAATAGGAAAAATGTGCATCTACAATTACGTTTACACCGACTGTTGGAAATAACTTGTTTATTCATTTCATTGCCTCTGTTCTGTTTGAACGTTTGCAGGACACGACAGACTCACAGCTTGTGGACAAGGTGGTTGCGGAGGTCTTGTGTGATGTCTTCATGCCAAGACTTCCTCATGCCTCCAGCAGAAGGTGAAGTAGCCGTGGGCAAGGAACCAAGGCTCCCCACACCATCATTCATCAGACTGAGAGAAATGACAGATGAGTTAGTTAAGGTCTCAGCCAGCGCAACCCGAATGAAAAAGTAGTAAATAGATGTGGCCAATGAAAGGCAGTCTGACCTCTGCGCGTTCATACAGTTGTGCAACATGGCATCTGGCAGTAGCGAGGAATGCTGGTTGGAGGTCTGCACCCCAACTCCACCGTTCACTCCCATAGAGTTTCCCCCTGGAAAGAGAGGGTTTTGGAGTTAGAATAGAAAATAGGAAGTAGACTAGTGTTTACCTTAGATTTTAGAGTGTACTCACACTACACTGTCTATATCGTGCCCTATCACATTTGTCTGATAAAGCCAGGTTGGTCTGACTAGTGCGATCACTGCGCACCGATCCCAGTACACGGTTCAGTTGGACCCATATATGGTACGCATCTGGTGTGATCGCTAACCACGCCAAAGCATAAAAACGTCACGTTTTTACAATGACAGCTGGCACCATGGAAATCACTGTTAAATAATTAGCAAACCTTTAAGGCACGTGAAAAGACCGTTTCTCACCGTTTATAAAAACGTCTCAGCTTGAGCCACAAAAATCACATTGTGCTCTAAAAAAAAAAAAAACACTCCTTGAAAGTATGTATGTGAGTGAGTGAGTGAGTGAGTGAGTGGAGCCGAGATGCCCAGACAAACTGAAGTGTACTTGGGTCTGGATTGTTAAGTACAGTGTGAATATAGGCGGGGAAGAAATACAAACGATGTTAGCATAGACTGTTGCATTCAGCGTCACTGAAATGTAAATTAAACTTCAGTGGAGAACTGTAAAAGATTAAGGAGGAACTAAAGAACACTCAGCATTCACCAAAGACTTGTAAAGTTACATGTTTAGGCCTCTTTCATAACACCTGAGGCAGCGCCAGCAACTGATGAGAAGTTCTGAACAACTTTAAACAGCTCATTCGAAGTTTCCGAAAAGCTCTACTTAAACATTACAGGGCTGCTTAAGTTGTTCCCCAAAGGTTAAGGACATCATATTCCTAGCAGGTTTCTATATACTAACCCATGCTGTTTACAGTCCTAATCCCGGGCTGTCCCTGCAGCCCCTGGTTTGGCACGCTGGCCTGCGACGGCTGCTGTGGCATCTGGTTGCCCTGGTAAGTGAGGCCCAGTGCAGCATAGGCTCTCTCTATGGAGCTGGGGTCGATCTGGTTGGGAGGGTTCAGGTTCGGTGCGTTGGACTGTCCTCCTGGCACACCTGAACCCAAGGAGTTCACTAAACCCACCCCAGCACTGTTGCCCAGAGCTGTGGCAACAGGAGAAAGAAACAGAGGTAACGAGAGATGAGTATCGTGAATTCTAGCCCACTGTGATGCACTTTATTGTTTAAATTAGAAATAATAATTAATTAAGGAATTAATGTGCAGATACAGCCAAAGTCTGAAAAGGACTCACGCTGCTGATTCCTCTTGTCCCCAGCATTTTTCAGTGGCAGACAGACAGGACAGTCGTGTCGTGTGCAGTTCTTCCAATGAGAAATGATCTGTCTGGATGAGGCACAGTGCGCCACTGGAGGAGAAGACAAGAGTGAGGAAATGTTTTAGAAAAGGAAATAAAAGATGAAGAGTAAAAAAGATGGGAGAGCAAGTGGAGGGAAACGGTGTGTGAAGAGTGAAGGCAAGAGATGATTAACATGACAAGGATGAACAAAAAAGCAAAATAAGAGCCAAAAGGTAATAACTTATTATATGAGTCACTCAGTAAAACAAAACTACGTCCAGATGGAGACTCGGTGAGACAAGGAGAGGAATTACAGTAAAACAGCCAGCTGAAGAGAAAATAACTCATCCTGATAGAGAAAAACTGGGAGGCAAACCAACAGGGATTAAAAGAAAATATGTAAAAGAACAAGAGAAGGGGAAAAAAGTGTTGCAGATGCATGACACCATCGTGTTTATGAGATAAACCACACACCATATAAACTAGCCATCGGTGTAATTCAGCAGACTCACCCTGGCAGGACTTGCCAAGCTGGCAATGAGTCATGTGGTTCAGCACGTTCTTCATGGTGCGACAGTGAGGCAGGTTGCACTGTCGTACCTCTCCGTTGGCCTGCTCCCTCCGCTGGCATTTGTGCGCGTGCAGCAAGAGGACCAACTGCTGTTGAATCAGCTTCCGCTTCTCGGGGTCTGCAGTAGGAGGTGTGGCGCCGGGTCCCGCCCCCACAGCATTGAGTCCAACCTGCACCCCTCCCACTGCTGCTGCTGCCCCGCTGACCGACACACCGCCAACTGGTCCAGGCTGCTGCTGCTGAGGAGTCGTCTTAGGATGGAGAGTAGAAAAGAGGCACAGGCCACATTAGAAAGATTATCCACCACAAAATGATCACTTTCAGTAACCAATCTTATAACAGTTGAGCACCTAGCAGCTAAAGATCCATGCTGCAAGAAGTCTCCGAGCATGGATCTTTGAAACTGCCGTTTTTGCCATAAGTTTCAGAAGTTTAATACACTCGGTAAGATCAGGTACTTGATTCAACAATCAGTAAACTAATATGGGAAGAAATGAGGAAAAAGTCTATTTCTGAATAATGCTTTCAGCTATTTAATAATTAAATACAGCAGAAGAATCTAAAGCACGAACGAGCCTGCTGAAAAGCACAAAAAAGGCCAGTTTTTAATTAGAGCCAAATGGTATACAGCATAATAAGTAACTCTGTAATGTAACCGCAGCAGAGCAGGTGACAGCGCCCAGCTGACTTCTGATCATCTCTCTTGGCTAATGATAATCAGTGCAGAACATCCACCTGCTCATTTAATTGGAAATGTGAATGAACTCAAAAATTGGGGGCAGCTCTTACACTCAAACACACAGACTAAGTTAACAACCTGCAGTGAGTCACTGCTATCTGACACTACACTCCTGAGGCTTTTGGTTGATCTTTATGATGATTCATCTCTGTGAGATAGGTGGGATTATTATAAAGGTGATCTGAGCTACTTATTTACCAAAAACTCCCTCCACCACAACTGTGTTCATTAAGATAACACGGGACACAGTTATTTAGCAGAGGCAGCCCATCTTTTCTAAAGAGGTAATGACAAAACAAAAACAAACTGGAAGTCATCAATGAGACCTACAAGCTGACTGAAGCCAAGTGTGGAGACTGGGTGCTGAGATCGAGTCAGAAATATGACCCCATCCCAGTCTGACAACGCACCAACAAAAATGGGAAAAAATGACATTCAAAACTTTTAAACCCCCATTATTATTATTATTATTATTATTATTGTTATTATTATTATTATTATTATGTGTCAGCAAGGCTCAGTGTCAATGTCATCTCAGCTGCTACACTGTCTGGAAGGGAGTAAAAGACTTCTTGTACGACTGCCAGTGAAAGGCCAATATTTGAAGAAAAAAAAATGCTCATCTGGACACTGCCTTTCTGAGTAATTAAAGGCACAAAATAAAACAAATTCCCATCTGGCTCTCAAACTGATCTAGTTTATAAGACACATCATCTAATCGCCTCTGATAGGATGTGTTGCAAATGGCAAATCTCAAAAGCTGTGCAATCATATATAGCAATGTAAAGTTATTGAAGCAGATCTGTAAAGAATAAGGTAAAAAGTTTAAGCTCTCTGGCGTCTACTTTTCCACCTCCATACATTTGCCAGTTGTCAATATTGGAGGGAAAAAAGCACCGGAGGCAACGATAGTTGGTTTTCAGCCTTTCAAAGGATATATTTAATACAGTAAGGATGACTGTGAAATACCCTCAACACTTTTTCTTCCAATCTGAATCTCATTCAATATTTGGTTTTACTTTGAGTCATTCAGAGTTAAAATGTGTGTTTAATTTGCAGTAAGGGCCAAAAGGCTCCTATATGGGCTACAGAGTTTTAAACAGAAGAAAAACCAACAAATCCTACCATCCCAGACATGCCTTGACCCGCTGGTGTCTTCTTCTCCATGCTAAACTGGGCAGCCATATTGCTGGGGAGGCCTGCTTTATTCTGGAGCTGTGGGCCCAGCCCTGCTCCAGGCATCCCCTGGCCAGGGGTCTGGCCGTACGGACCGCCATAGGGGCCCGCGTTGGCCATCATATTCATCTGGAGAGCGGTGGAGAAAAGGGTGAGGGGGTTTAAAATGAAAAGAGGGGGAGGAGGAGACAAGACAATGTAAGAAAGAAGTGTGATAATAAACAGTTTAAAAGGTTACTTTACTTTTCACAACATGTACTATAACCAGACAATCAACACATTTAGTCACCTTTTAAATAACATGACTGTCTGGTTACTGTACTTCACCTCCCTCTCCAAAATAAACTTACGACACAGACATGATTTATTGCCACCTCTTCGACTTGGAAAACAATTTCAGTATCAGCGATGGTCTTCAACATCTGGCCAAACTATTCTCTTATCACAGCAGCAAATCACGGCCTAAACTTCAGTGAGAGTGAGCCTTTAGTACCAGCACTGTGAGGTGGGTGGTAACCTGCTGCCATGTGTAAGTGTCTAATTGAACTGCTGATCCCTACTTACAAGCTCAGAGAGAAAATAAAGCAATTTACTGGGTTTAACAGTGCGATTTCAAACAAAGCTGCAGGCCTGTTACTCTTGAGAAAAAGTCCCAGAGACGCAAACTAACGCAAAGAAGTAATCCTTGTTTAAAACCATTTAACCGTCTTTTCCGATAACGTCTTTACGCCTCTAGAATAAAAATCACAATCATCATGTGGCTAACAAGTCACCAGCAAGTGGGTTAACCATCGATACCACAGAGTAAACTGTGATGCAGCTGTACATCCAACATGTAACCGCATTTCTATCTGCACCTGTGCTGGAGATGAGTAGTTTTATCCGAGTGGCAAGTGCACAGCTTCATCTGCCTACAGCTTTCCATGCTCTAATCAGACATATACCTCCAGGCTTCAGCAGTAATTTCAAACTTTCATATTTTATATCCATGTGAGGAATTGAACTCTGACAGGTACATCCCAAAACTGTTTAACCTGCCAGTTTGACCAGTTCAATCTCTTTGAAAAATAGTATTTTAAACACAAATGAGACTTGCTTTGAGTCTGCCTACCTTGTTCAGTGCTCCAGGCTGCTGTGGTCTCATCCCTGCCTGACTCCCGGCTCCCATTTGCTGACCGCCTTGCTGCTGATGTTGTAGGCCATCTGGCAAAAGATTACTGTTGCTTCCCATGCCAGCACTGCCGGGGTAGCCCATTCTAGGTGAGCCATTAACAACCTGGCCCCCCATCAGCCCCTGCTGAGGCTGCTGTCCACCATTACCCTTCTGGGCTCCCACCATAGCTGCTGCCCGATTGTGCGCTCCAACCATGCCGACCTGCTGCATTAATCCAGCTTGCTGCGGCTGGCTCTGGGGAGGCATGCCTTGAGGTCCTCCAGGGGCAACGCTGACACCCCCCATCATCCCCATGGATGCCCCAGATGGCGTGCTATTAGAAGTGGGGCCACCCTGCTGTGGTGCTGCTACTGCGCGCAGGAGCTCAGACAGCTGCTGGTGTTTTGCAGCTGCATCCTGACCACCTCCTCCTCCGAGGCTGCTGTGGAGTTGACTGGCATCCCCTCCGTTAGTCAATCCCAATTCCGAAGAACTGATGAGCTCGTCTGGGAGGTCATGCTCCAGTTCAAAGAGTGAACCGAAATCTAGGCATACAGGAGGAAAAACAGAATTATTACCAGCCAGAAAACTAGAGATTTTGTTAACAGGGTTTTTGTGTTTTGTTTTTAATAATCAACTATTAGAGTGTATAGGCAGGAAACAAGACCAGCACTAGCTGCCTCTCACAGCCTGGACCTCTCCCCAGAGCCCCAGTTTGTGGTTTGTGGGATGCCACACATGGAGTCGGGACAAGGCGAGAAGCCGCAGAGGTAAACAGTGCAGCACCTTGGAAGGTGTGTGAATTTGAACTGCAGTTCTATGGTTCAGAGGAACAAACTGCAGAGACGTGGAGGAAGTCATATCTACTGCAACAGGAGGCACATTAAAATCATAACCCGTTTTTAAGTAGAACTTTCATTTAAAAGTGACAAGAGCATTACCTACATTTTTATGGTAGTTTATGAGCTGTTGGCACCTCACTAAACTTGAAATTCCCATAATGACTTCTCACTTTTTGGATCAAATACTTCCAAAGATGTATTTGCACTAACAGATCCAACTTCACATACGAGGTGATACACGTCCAGTTGCTCTGCCTGCGACACGCTTTGTTGTTATTATATAGAAAAAAGTGAGCTGCACCAAGTGCGGCGCAGCGTCGCCGTGTAGCCAAACAATGGGGACAGAGAACCAGAATGGGCTCTGATAGTACGACCAAAGAGCTAAAAGGAAAAAGGCCTCTGAACAAAGGGCACCAAAGAAGATATGTCAAAGTCTGTGGCTTGCTTACTGTTTCGTTTAAACCCGGCAGCAGTGAGAAAATTAACAAAGCTGTAACTTCTGCGGGACAAGGACGCTCTGCCTAACTTATTCAAGTCGAACAATAGCTAGCTTGTATATAACAATAGTTTATTAAAAACCCAGTATGCTTAGCGCTAAAGACACAATAATCATACCGCAAATGGTATTTCTCTCTCTAGAGTCACTGGTTATCGACTGATACTCAAAAAGACTTGTTTCATTGAGGTTTTTGTCTTTGCTAACCAGATGCAGGGCTCAGTTGAGCCGGTCTGGTGGGTTTATCTGCCTAGCTACTAGCTAGCTGCTCGGCTACCCTCACTTTCTCTTAAAGCTGCCTCGGAAAAACCCTATCTTTCTCTAGTTTTTATCGGGATATCCAAGAAGCCTGGTGCTTAATGTGTCGGCACTTTAATTCTTCAAACTACTCAATTCAAAACTACCTCTACAACTTGAAGCAAACCGGGCTGACTCGCCTCTTCCATTGTTTGGAGGTGGACCCTAATAGTTGCTGCTAGCTAGCCTGTTGAGGCTAACGCATCAAAACACAAGTGCTGGAAAAGTTGTTCCTGTCGCCACAACTATTACCATGTTCCCCGATTAGCGGCCAAAAACTCTCGGATTAAGACTTTAAAAAATAAACAAACAAACAAACTCCCCAAGACAACAACATGTTGCTGTTCGCAAGCAGCAACTTTTGAGCATGTCAGTCAAAGCAACTAATGCAACTCTGCAGGGACTCCGAAAACTGACCGGCAATTTACACACACCTCACAGTGAAGCTGGTTTATATTTTATCCAGCCTTAATAATGCATGCCAAATAGTTACCATTTCCATCACTGGCAGACACCGAGAGAGCAGGAGAGGACAGCTTGGGCCTCTTGGCTGAAGGCGGGCCGGACTCCAGAACATTATCGGCCATATTTTTTTGGAAGAATTAAAAATAAAACGCTTTAGATCCACGGAGGGCAAATGCAATCCCCCACCCCCTTTATTTGCGTCTCCCAGTCCTTTTAAGCAACCTTTCTGATCGTTCCCCCACCGCTCGGGGGGACGGTAGGGGAGAGAGGCACAGCAGTGTTGAGTTCTTTCAGTTCTCCCCTCTCGTTTTTATTCCTCTGCAGATATCAGTCCCCCTCCCCAGTCGGAGATTTTGTTTCTTCACAGATTTGAGCAGCAGCAGCAGGAGGAGGAGGCGGCGGCGGAGGTGGGAAGGTGGAGTCGGCAAAAAAGGCAAGCGTGCGGCCCTCTGACAACCTCATGTAGCCTCTTCTGCGACACAAAACCCGTCCCAAGATCTGTCCTCCAGGCTGTACTCAGTCCTGCCCGGCATAGTCGGCGGAGAAAATCTCCGTTTCAAATCCGAATCGCTCCAAGCCGGGTGAGGGGGGTGGAGAGCAATTTGTCAGGGCACAAAAAAGACAACTGCGATCCAGCAAACAGAAGCCAGGAGTTGTTTTTTTCCTCCTTTCTTTCAGTCTCCTGTGTTAACTCCAGGAGCCAAGCTCTCTCATGCAACAGATTTCTCTCCTCCTCTCTGATCGGACCTCTCTCAGTGCCACCGATTTCCCTCAGAAGTAAAACGAGGCAGTGGACACGGTTAAAGTTGCACTACAAACAACCTGCACCAGTTTTAAAGTAGCTGAAGAAATTAGTCAGCTGCACAGAGAGGACGACGCGCCGGGCTTACGGTTTCTCGGGTAAAAAATAAGTCTATCGCGGCTGTATATGTCTCACTACATATAACCCAATGATAGAATTCGTTGTGTTCTGCATGTACATGCCGACTTGTTTGTGCACTTAAGTGTTTGACCATGCAAAAGGCACTGTAGTCAGAAAGAACAGGACTCGTATTGCACGTAGTGGTTGTTGCAACCCGCTTGCGCGAGATGTCTTGCAGTCAGCACGGCTGCAAACAGAAGATCTTCAAGACCAAAAAAGAAGGAGAAAAAAAAAATCACAGTTCTTGTGCAATCTCCCACATGCACACTTTATCTCTCCGTACACTTCCCGAGGACGATCACAGCGCAAATTTCCTATCAGCGGGCAGTCAGATTGATCCAATCAGTATTTTTCCTCTCTTGCAGAGGACGGTCTGTTGGGTTACTTATCTTGTGCTCCACAAGAGGTTCCTCTCCTGGTATTTAAAAAAAAACACTTTAGAGAAAAAACCTCAGATTAAGTCACAAATATCGTCGCTTTTAAGGATGTCTTGGCCACGCGTGGAGGAGGAAAAAAGAAAGAAAAGCTCTGAAGCAAAAGCAGAGGATCAACGGCGACTGGAGAAAAATTGATCAAAATCTGACGGCTATTTCGGAAGCGGAAAGCTTCAGATCGGCACAATTATGTTGACACCCCCTCCTCCTTGAAATATTTTTGGCTGACAAAATCCTCTCATTGACTCTTTGTGATGGTGAATGCTCCCCCTCCGCGTTGATCCTGGCAGTTTTCCCCCCCTTCTCTTTAAACCCGTCTTTCTTTCCACCTCTCTCTTCTGCCCGGCAGCAATTTATTTATATAATTGTCTATGCGGGCTCTCTCCTTCCTCCGCGACGGACACATTATGATTTTTCATGTTGATGTTTTCCCTCCTCTCTTTTTTTGGCAGGTTTTTCCCCCCCTCGTTATGAGACACCGTCCTCTTCCGCCTCTCCTCCCCGTCTCCGCTCCGCAAACACCCCCTTCCTAGGATTTTTTCGGAGTATTTCCTTCTCATGCATACATATACACATATATATGTCACCGACTCGGTTTTCCCCCCACTGACGTCTTATCGGTTTTCGTGACGCTTTTTCTCCCCGGATAGCACGGACAGGATTCGGGCACTCTTTCGTCTCCCGGCGGTTCCCGGAGCGGCTGTCGTGGGTCGCGGAGTCGCTCCTTCTCTCGGTTATCTCCTTCTGTTTCTGACGGTCTGTCCGCACAAACAAAATGGCGGCTTGTTGTTTCTACTCCTCTGATACGGGGGGAGGGTTTGAGGTACAGCAACATTAGGCGTGAAAGGGGGGAGGAGGGAGCGCGCGACGACGGGAAGAAGAGGTTGTCTTCGTAAATGTTCGGGAGTGTCCGGAAACCGGTTCTGGGCTCTTTTTTTTTCTCTTTTTTTTCCCCTTTTTTCTGAGGATTTTTGCCGATTTCAATCTGCAGAGGACAGTGGCGCTCCACTTTTATCTCAGTCAAATACAGCGGCTTTCACTACAGCGAAAGTGGAGAGCGACTTATTTGACAATAATATTGAAAAGTACAGTTTTTAAACAGGGGTGCGTCCAGAATTTTTTGGTGGCCATATAGGGGCCGCTAAAAATATTGGGGTGGCACACCAAAAACAGAATTTCCAGTTTTATTGTGCTGTTGTCAAATATAGGTTACTTGAAAAACATGGCAACAAAAAGAGAAAATTCATTATATGCCTACTTAATTTCCTGCTATTATTGTTGATATCACTGAAAATAGGTACATAGATAAGATTTCAAAATCTTATCTGGTTTCATCCTGAGAGGAGAACAGAACAAAAGGCAGGCAACGGGATCCAAAGAAGAGCTTTGAATGTCCTTTAAGAAGCTTGGAGAAGTATTTCTGAAGACTACTTAAAGAAATGACAAGAAAGCTGCCTCAAAGTGATTAGACTTTGAGGTCGTACCGTATATTGATTTTCAAGCTCATTAGAATCACAGACATCCTGTTTTTGCCTTATATATTGTTTTTACATGTACGTTTGCACATGTTTCAATAAATTCCCGCACTTATTTCCCATTTTTCTAAGCAAAAGAATATAAGGGGCGGCTAACATTTACACATTAGTGTTTAATGAAATATTCTAAAATAACTTTGATTCTATCCCCAAAAGTTGATTCTGTTCATCTGGACGCAGCGTTTTCAGTGGGAGAAACGTTTCATCACTCATCCAAGTGATTTCTTCAGTCTCAGCTGACTGCAGGTTTCCCCAACCTTATAAACAGATAGATCAAAGATACTTGGATTCTAATAAAATGGCGAATTCATTAAGTGTTTTCTGTTACAGAGACAATACACTGCTAAAAAAAAGTATCATGTGATTACTCCAGAGATATCAGTGTGTCCAGTTATCAAACAGAAACCACTGTGGATCCAGTTCACCTTGCTTAGTGCAAATGAAAGTGACAACAGGTGCTCTGAAGAGCCAATAAAAAAGGAAAGGGTTTGCAGGTGGTGGCCACAGACCACTGCTGGTGATGAGAGATGAGAGCAGGTTCAGACTGAGCACATGTGACAAATGTGTGCTTCTGGAGACACCGTGGGAAACCTGCTGTCCCAACATCATATGTGCAGTCATGGATCTGCCAGTTGAGTTCCACAGCGCAGGTATGTGAACACAATCCCAATAGCAGAATAATAACCCCTTTAAATTTTCATGAAATCTTTAACATCACAGCCCTGCATCAATAAATCTAAGCATGCTATTTAGCAGAAAAGAGTTAATATTACTTAATAAACATTTAAAAAAATCTTATAAAATAATTAATCATGTACAGTTTTGTCACAAATACATTTTTTTTCTGTCATTTGGCCGATTTGTGCTGGTTGCATTTCAGCTTTTTCAACACAATTTGCATATTTTCATTGGTTTCATGGGTGTAGCTGGACAGAACGACCAATTGTCACAGATGCAAACTACCTGCCTTCATTGCAGCAAGACCCAGATTAGGCTAGCATTTAAACTACCAACAAACAACCTCCAGTCCTCTGCATTGTAACAACCCATTGCACTCAAAAGACCTTTAACATCAACACAAAGATAAAATCATCATCCACTTGGACGAATGGAATAAGATCATTCTCAAAAATTTGATTTCTGGAGGCAGGGGTTTTTTTCCTCACTGAGGCGACAGTCGCTTCCTTTGGCACATCTAAATCTCATTCCAGTCATTTAACGGTGCCTGAGTGAATAACTGGGAGACAGATGAGCTGCTAGAAGATGGATCTTCAAAGTCCCCATCATTACAATGTCATGCATCTGGAGACAAGACACTCTCACCACCTTTTTTTTCTCCAAATATTATTAACGTTAAAACTGAAAAAAGAAAACAAAAGGCATATGGAAATATTTATCACATTGATAAACACCAATCCATATTAAAATAAAACCTTTTTTGTAACTAAGTATAACAAACAAGATGTTAAACTACATAAAACTTTTCCTTGTTTCTAAAAACCCCCAAACATATCAGGTTATACCAACTGGTTTTTTTTAAAAAACAAAACAAATCAAGTTCAAAAGAGGTCTCCAAATATTTTTTGGCTTTTACAATAAACAGTCCCAATCTAAAGTTTAAGACCACTTGAAAAATGGAAAAAAAAAATCATATTTTGCATGGTTGGCTCTTAACAAGGTTCCAAGTAGAGCTTCAACATGCAAAAAGAAGAAATGGGAGCGAGACGAAACATTTTTTTGAGCATGCAATTTATTGAAAACAGCGCTTA
This sequence comes from Mchenga conophoros, assembly GCF_057382185.1. Taxonomy (NCBI): domain Eukaryota; kingdom Metazoa; phylum Chordata; class Actinopteri; order Cichliformes; family Cichlidae; genus Mchenga; species Mchenga conophoros. Next base: position 14,614,876 of record NC_140529.1, read on the forward strand.
AATGGAAACAAGCTGTTTTACAGCTGCTTAAAAGGCAGTATTTTTAGTGTGTTATTCCGAGGCGTGAGTTCAGCATCTGTGTTACAAGCACAAGCTGATTTCCAATCCTCTGGTCAGATTCCAAATCTACGTTCTATGGATTTAACTCATGTTGTGAACTGATGAGAATCAAATTTTACAAAAATAAAATTGTAAAACATCTTTTCTTATTAAAAAACAAAACATCCAAGACAGAATCAAAACACTAAAAAAGGAAATTGACAATATATTGACTGAAGAAGTGGAAAAAAAACTTTTTGAAACAGGATTATTATGAGAACGGCCCAAAAGCAGCTAGACTGTTAGCACGGCGTCTTAGACAGCAGCAAGCTGCTAATACAATTCACAAGATTAGGGACCCATCTACAAATAACTTGCAGTATAGCCAGGAAGCAATAGAAGAAACATTTAGGAAATATTACCAAAACTTGTATAAACAACCATGTTCCTCAAATAAAGACAAAAAAACTGCTTTTCTTAACTCCCTAGACTTACCACGTATTGGTACGCAGCAAAACAGCAAACTAACTGCCCCCATCAGTCATGAAGAAATATCTAGAGCAATTTCAAGACTTAAAGCTAATAAATCACCAGGGGCCGATGGGTTTCCCTCAGAGTGGTACAAGAACTTTAAGGAGGAGTTGATACCAATGCTTCAATCATACCCTTGCGGAGGGTGTAACCCCTCTCTCATGGAGAGAGAGGCGATTATCTCAGTAATCTCTAAAGAGGGAAAAGACACAGAATATTGTAACAATTACAGACCCATATCGGTACTTAATGTGGACTACAAACTATACACATCAATAATTGCTAAGTGATGGAGGAGCTGCACAAGACAATAAGCAACCAGCAGAACTCCCATCCAAACGCAGTGCACATTATAGCTGGGGACTTCAACCATGCTGATTTAAGGTCAGTATTCCCCAGATTTGAACAGCATATTAAATGTGCAACGAGGGGGGAAAACACATTGGATCAAGTTTGCAGATGATACCACCGTGGTGGAGCTCATCTCAGGGGGAGATGAGACGGCGTACAGAGCTGAAGTTCAGAGGCTGTCAGATTGGTGTGTAGATAACAACCTGGAGCTAAATACCACCAAGACAAAAGAACTGGTAGTTGACTTCAGAAGGAGGAAGTCCGAGCTCCAGCCTGTCAGCATCAACGGGGAGTGTGTGGAAAGGTGTGCACATAGACACAGACCTCCAATGGAGCTCTAACACCTCTGCAGTCTTAAAGAAGGCCCAACAGCGTCTCCACTTTCTGAGAATCATCAGAAAAATGGACCTGAAGAAGGAGCTGCTGACCGTCTTCTACCGCTGCTCCATTGAAAGTGTGCTGACATATTGCATCGGTGTGTGGTTCTCCAGCTGCACCACAGCACACAGAAAGGCACTCCAGAGGGTCATCAACATGGCCCAAAAAAATCATTGGGCATCCTCTTCCCTCCCTGAAGGACCTGTACAGCACTCGCTGTCTCAGGAGGGCACGCAGCATCCTACGGGACTGCACACACCCAGGACACCGGGTGTTTAAGCTGCTGCCATCTGGTAGGAGGTTCAGGCTGCTGAGGTCCCGAACAAATAGACTCAAGGACAGCTTTTACAACAGGGCAATAGCCCTGATCAATGCAAATAGCTGACCTGACTGGCTACCTGCCTGGACTTTGTTAGGGGGGAGGTAACAATGTTTAAAACAATAACAATAATAATATTTATATTTATAACAAGGTGCAATAATAATTAATGTGCAATAATAACAGTGTGCAATACACATACACTTCTTCTTCTTTTTTTATTACTAAGTTAATATACTGTGTTGTGTTGTTTGTGTTGCGTTGTGATGTGTCATATCGTGTCGTGTTGTGTTATATGTAGTGCCGACGTAGGACAGTTTTCCAATTTCATTGTACTACTGTACTATGTATGACAATAAAGAGTTATCTTATCTTGATATGGGGCAATTATGACAGATTTAATTAATGAAGACCAAACTGGCTTTATCTCAGGACGTAGAACTCAAGATAGTATAAGAAGGACCCTCCAGGTAGTTAATTCGATACAAACAAAAAAGGGCAGTGCGGCCCTAGTAAGTCTGGATGCAGAGAAGGCTTTCGACAGTGTAGATTGGAGCTTCCTATATGCCGTGCTTGAAAGGTTTGGCTTTAATGACGGTGCTGTGATGTGCATCAAATCTATTTACCAATCTCCTACAGCTCGAATTAGAATCAATGGCAGCTTAACGGAGCAAATCTCTCTCTCTCGAGAGAGAGAGAGAGAGAGGGGTACCCGCCAGGGCTGTTGCCTCTCACCTCTTCTCTTTGCTCTATATATTGAACCCCTGGCACAGGCCATCCGACAAAGTGAGGAAGTGAGAGGAATAAATATTAAAGGGGAAGACCACATCATCAGCTTATTTGCAGATGATATGATATCATAGTCTACCTAGAAAATCCAAACCAAACTTTAATTCCACTGTTTAATGTAATTAATATCTTTGCTGAACATTCGGGGTACAAAATTAATGTGACCAAAACTCAGATACTGGCTTTCAACTATTTGCCATCCAAAGAGGTTAAAATAAGTTTAAACTGAACTGGACTGCAAAACAAATGAAATAGTTGGGTGTAACTGTGACTAAACAATTGAGTGACCTTTTTAAAACAAATTATGATGGACTGACCACTCAGATTAAACACGATCTAAACCGATGGTCAACTCTTACACTAGACTTTAGTGCAAGAATCACAACAATAAAAATGAGTAGATTTCTATGGAACTGTAAAAGGCCTAGAATAAAATACACAACATTACAACTATCTAGGAAGCAAGGTGGTGTGGGACTCCCTAATCTAAAAGATTATTACCATGCGGCCCAAACCAGGCCAGCGATAAAGTGGTGTGATCAGAACTTTAATGCTAAATGGAAAGATATTGAAATAAGAGTACAGGATGTCCCAGTCCAGACTTTTCTTGGAAATGAGCAACTTAAGAAAACTTTACAGCATTTCCTTGATCCTATAACATCCCACACTCTAGAGATATGGTCACGTCTTATGGCGTGCTTGATTGCGTAATCAAATCATACAGGTGCCTCCAATTCAAGGAAATTTCTGTACTATATAAAAACCTAAGAGAGAACATGGCAACATCAACTGAATACATAAAAAAGAAATGGAAGCAGGAAATAAAAACTGATATCTCAACTGAGGAATGGTTAGACATGTGTGAAACCCAGAACACAACGACTAACTCAAGATGCTGGAGAGAATTTGGATGGAAACATCTTACTCGATTCTTTATTACACCAAAAATCAAAAGTAAGCAGACTCAAGACAGTTTGCCATGCTGGAGAAGATGTGGTAACATGGAAGCACATCATACGCACGTGTTTTGGGAGTGCCTGAAACTGCATCATTTTTGGAAGAACGTGACTCTTGTAATAGGCAATATCTTGGGCTATCAATTACCACACAATTTTAAAACTGTATATCTTGGGAATATTAGAGAGTATGTTATGTATGATGACTTGTATTTGACATATATCCTATTGATAGCTGCAAAGAAAGCTATAACAAGAAACTGGTACAAACTGGATCCACCTTCTTCAAAAGACTGGTTAAATGTTGTTATATGGCACCAAGGAAAATTAATGAACGAACAAAACATTTAAGGTCTATAACTTTGTATATCCATATATGCATGCATGTATCAAAGTATGTATATAAGCTGGAGTATGTATGCTGGGAGTAAAGGCAGGTATGCATATGGTAGTTGATTAGAATTGGCACCCACACCTTTTGTTCGCTTTAGTTCTGTTTGTTTTGACTGTGTGCTTGTTTGGTTATTTCCCCTGAAATGTAAAACTGTGACAAAACTGTTAATAAAAACTACAGTGTCAAAAAAAACCCCAAAAAAACATGGTATTATATGGATTTATAAAAAATTAAATGGAATGCAATGATTTTTAATGTAATCAGTTTAAGTCATATGTTCATTTTACATGGGTGTTTTATGTTAATGCAAAGTAATGATATTTAAAATATACTATATATTATGCACTAAGCTCCCAGTTTCCTTTTCCCAGTGTCAAAATAATATGATCATTCATGATAATGTACTAGACTGCATTATGTTTAAAAGGGTTTAATATTCTCCTGATTGACGTTCACTACACACCTTCTCATTTATTTTCATGACTATTTACATTGTAGATTCTCACTGAAGGGATCAAAACTAAACTAACTAAACTGAATGAACACATATGCAATTATGTAGTAAACAAACAGTTCAAAACAAGTTTTATATGTTAGATTCAAAATAGCCACCCTTTGCTTTGATTACCGCTTTGCACACTCCTTTTCTCCATTCCCTCACGAGGTCGTCACCTGAAATGGCCTTCCAACAGTCTTGAATGAGTTACAGAGATGCTGAGTGCTTGTTGGCCCTTTTGCCTTCATTCTGCAGTCCATCTCATCTCAAACCATCTCGACTGGGTTTAGGTCAGGTGACTGGAGGCCAGGCCGTCTGGTGCAGCACTCCATCACTCTCCTTCTTCTCCAAATGGCCCTTACACATCCTGGATGTGTGTTTGGGGTCATTGTCCTGTTGAAGAATAAATGATGGTCCAACTAAACGCAAACCAGAAGGGTTGGCATGTCACTGCAGTATGCTGTGGTAACCATGCAGGTTCAGTGTGTCTTCAATTTTGAATAATTCCCCAACAGTGTGACCAGCAAAGCACCCCCACACCATCACATCACCTCCTCCATGCTTCACAGGGCGAACCATGCATGTAGAGACCAACTGTTCAAAAAGCACAGATTTCCACTGGTCTAATGTCAATTCCTGGTGTTTCTTGGCCCAAACAAATCTCTTCTGCTTGTTGCTTTTCCTTAGTGGCTGTTTCTTAGCATCTATTTGACCACCAAGGCCTGATTTACACAGTCTCCTCTGAACAGTTGATGTAAAGATGTGTCAGCTGCTGGAACTCTGTGTGGCATTTATTTGGGCTCTAATCTGAAGTGCTGTTAAGCGCTTGATAGTTTTTGCGACTGCATTTGGGGACACATTCAGAGTTTTAGCAATTTTTTCAGACTGACTGACCTTCAGTTCTTAAAGTAATGATAGACTGTCATTTCTCTTTACTTAGCTGATTGGTTCTTACCACAATATGAATTCTAACAGTTGTCAAATAGGGCTGTCAACCTCTGAAAAACACAACTGATGGTCCCAACATCATTAAGAAGGCCAGAAATTCCACAAATGAACCCACACAAAACACACCTGTTACGATCAATTACTGATGTGCTTTTGATTACCCTCTGAGTTTCTATGGAAGCAATAAGGAGGAACTTAGTACTCCACAGGACTGCGCAAAGCCCTGTGATGATAAGATCTGTAATTGACCCTGAACTAATACTAATACTGCATTAATGCTAATACTATCAATCTTCATTCAAGCAACATATATATTCAGATTAACCACCAAAAACTCTTGAACTTTCCCTGACTTTGACATTAAATATATTTTTATTAAAAATATACTAGTTAGATAGTAAGTATAAATATACCAGCTGTCACCTGAAATGCACTGAGATCTTTTAAATTTAAACCTTGAGATTTGACAATAGGACCAAAGCATTTCATGACTTTTATCATTCCAAAAGAGCACTTGGCTCTCACACTGCAGGCTTATTTAAGGTTTCCAGAGTATTTAAAGTAGAATGGGAGGCAGAGCCTTCAGCTTTCAGGCCCCTCTTCTCTGGAACCAGCTCCCAGTTTGGATTCAGGAGACCGACCACCTCTCTACTTTTAAGATTAGGCTTAAAACTTTCATTTTTGATAAAGCATTGAATTAGGGCTGGTCTGTCCACAGTCTGGTATCGCTTAAACTTTCTTCCTGCCTATTGTAGGGTCTTTACTTTACAATATAAACCACATTGAAGCGAATTCTGTCGTGATTTGACACCATGTAGATAAAAACTGAATTGAATGAATGGTCCTACAATACTGTCCTTTTTGTCCAAGACATAAGGGGACAACTGACCCTTATAATATAGTGAAGGAAATGTCATCTCTCACTATGATCGACCAACAAAACATCCTCCATAAGTAACCCAAGTTAAACCCATTGAATTTATTAGTTATGAAAGAAATATTGGAAATATTTTAATACACAATAATTTAGAAAACAACACAACTCTCCTCTCTGCTAAAAGAAAAACAAAATCCAACACACACTGACACTCTTGTGACCTTTTTCACATTCAGCAGATTAATGAAGACATCACAGTAACTCCAGATTTATGACGAGCAGCCTTTTCAGTACTCAGGTTTTTGGATCCTTTGTACTGCAGTATGAGTTGGAAAACAATTATGCACTTCTGTGTGCAACTTCTTCAGTGAGATATGAAAATGAACCATAGTTCAGAAAACATGATGAGAATCCAACCGGTTTTATCACGTAAAATACTTTTGTGGTAGCTGGATGTTAGCTGTTGTTTGTAGATGTTGATTTAGGCTTTAGTGTCAGATTTGGCTCACTGATAGAATCTGTAATCTGCCTTTTTTTGTAAATAAAGAATTGCAACTTTATGTTTGGCTGTTTGGTTTTATGTCTTGGAGCTGAGTTGCTCTAATGCAGCCAGTATTTCATAGACAGAGTAGTGAGGATAACAGGTTGTTGTGACTTAAAAACTAAAGTCTTATTGTGTGCTCCCACCTGTAATGCACCACGGCCCTGAGTCTCAGGATATAAACAGATAGCAGTGAGTAGCACTCGGTCAGTTCTCTTTCTCTCCCTGCTCTATCTCTGTGCACAGGCCCGCTCTACATCAGCGATGGTCTTTGGTGCGTCAGAGGACAGAATCAGAGGTCCTCCCTTCTCTCTGATAACCACGTCATCCTCAATCCTGACACCCAGACCTCGAAAGTGCTTCGGCGCTTGGTCGTTGTCTTCACAGATGTATAGCCCTGCAGCAAGACACAATGTGAGCCGTAACGGTAACGGGACAGAACATTTACATGCAGGTGCAACCGTGTGGATTTCAAACCTGGCTCTATGGTGATGGCCATTCCTGGCTGAAGAGGTTGCGAGCGAGATAGTTCAGGAGTGTCGTGGACATCCATGCCCAGGTAATGGCCAACGTGGTGGGGGCAGTACTGCCTTGCAGCCTGGAATTTAAATAAATAAATAGTTAAAAAGGCTGCAGCAGTCAGACGAGTGGTTCTACTAAAGTCAAACCTCACATAAACCTTAACAAAGCACAACCACATTAAAAAGCACTTAAAACACCAAAATAAAAGATGAATGGAAGTCCAGCATGGACCTGAGAGGAATCCTCTGGATTAGGTCATCTGGTCTGCACACAAAAAAACAAAACAAAAAAACAAAAAAAACAACAAAAAAAAACTTTTTGAAATGTTGAATTGAAGCTCCAGCTTTAGTAACTACCGACACAAGATATCACCTGTAATACTGAAAGGGAAATCTGACTTCATAAGAATATAACGCCAGCATTCCTTCTGAAGCCTAAATTATACTCTGTTGCAGATACGGACAGCCAAAGACCCGACAACAGAGTAGTTATTCCTGTTATACTTCTTTGACGACCACTTGAAGTCCACTGCATGTGTAAAAATTCTGAGGAAAAGTACGATTTGTCCGGACTCCTCCTCTAGGGACCATGACACTGTGCAGATGAGCCTCATTAAATATGAAGTGCACAACCAATCTGGGCACCCACCGTTTTTCCAATTATTACCTTTAGCGCCTCAGCATCGCTGGTACTGGCCCCGAGGATGCCAAGCCGCTTAAGCTGTCGTCCCAGCAGAGCCAGCATGGTGCTGTAGATGTGATCCAGACTGACGCCTGGAGAGCAAAGAGATAAACAGGAACGCTGGACCTCCAGGACGGATTCGTAGAGCTCAATCTGTGCAGGACTGAATCTAGTATTGAACACAAAAAAAACCAAAACGTTTATTTCTGTGACTGGAACTGATCAACCTTCAAAAACAGACTACAGTTTCTTTAATTTAAGAGACCTAAATTCTAGAAATCAGATAAAATGAAGTTTAAAGTTGAATACCACGATCACCAAACCAGGATTGGAGGTGATGTGAACCACCTTTATTAACACATGCACTCTGGAAACAAATACTTGGAACAAATAGATGACTAAATAAACCTGGATGTAAAATGAAGTTTGACAAATTTACACTGTACACTGACTCATGGGCTGCGATGCACAAATGGGAACTTCACTCTATCGTTAGCGAAGTCATGATAACAGATGGAAAAGAACTTCTGCCACAACTCAAGGCGTAAAGGATTGAAACCTACAATCAGCGATTGTAGTTTTGTAGTTTAGTTTCTCTCATTTCCAAAAGCTAGATCACCCCTTTTTTTATTTTTTCAAACAAATGTCTGGTTCTATTAAGGGTTGCCACACTAGATCATCTGTTGCTATGCAAGCCAATACGCACTGTGGTAGGTAATTTTTCAGATCCCCATATTGAAAAAGCTTTTGTGTCCTTCTTGAGGGCATAAACTCTCCATATTTATGAGCTCATTAAACAAACTATCACTTCTGTAAACAGTTGGCACCAAATATTTTAAGGGTAATCAGCTTACTTACTTTCCATTTATTGGCCACGTTCGAGTGATATCGCTGACATAACCAAAGTATTCGCAACCACCATCCAGCAACACCATCTCACCATCCTGATGGAGACAAAGAGGAGGGAGCAAAACGTAATGAGTCATATATGCTACTTAAATACATGTAAAGTAATTATTCTCAGGAATATCTGTGTCCTCTGACGTGTTCATGGAGTAATTACCTTGATTATTTGGTTGTTATTTATGTAGTGCAGAGTATTAGCTCGATTTCCTCCAGCAATCACAGGAGGGTACGCAAGAAAGTTAGCACCATGGATCCGATTCTCAAAATCAAACTGGAAAAAAGGTTATGTTAAATACAAAGAATGGAGGGGAGGCTCAAGACTTTTGCACAGTACAGTACGTAACAAATAAAGTAGACACTGTAAGACTTAAACAGCATTTTCAGTTTAAGGTACAACTCTCTGGAGTTCCATACCTGCTCTTTTAAAGCAGATTCGTGAAATTAGGAGGGAAATTTGGAAAATTTCAAAGCTGCTTCTCCAACTGTAAAAATCAATAAACTAACACTTACTGTTCTAATAATTACATCATGAGCCTAATCAATGAAAGACACAAAGATAATGACTGCTCGCACACGTAAAGGCAGTGAAGACAAAGGTCATCACAGAAGTCACCTTAGCAAACAGGACAGCTTCATCCACATCTCCTTGAGACAGAGCCATTGTCCTCCTAAAAGCCTGAAAGATAACAATATGAGCTGCTGCAAGTACACTTCATAAATCTAACATTCACTTGGAGTCTTCAAGAGCTTCACAAGAACCAATTTAAACGTCAACCTGTGCCGTGATTCGACCCGCTTCTTGCATGAGAGCCACTTCGGCTGAGCTTTTGAGGGCCCTGAGAGAGTGTATGAGAGGTCTGAGAGTGCGTGGTGTCGGCCCCGCCTCCAGAACGGGACACACGTGAGCCTGGTGGAGCTGAGGGTGAGCCGGCTGAGAAGTGTCGTACCACAGCATAGTGCCTGGAAGAGGATCAGAGAAGACAGAAATGCTAAGAGTGAATTTGAAGTGATAAAAGAGCTAAATAGAAAAAAAAAAAAGAAAAACATTTTAATACCTAAATGAAAAGTTTTGGCACTGAAATAGGAAAGCATTTATCCAACAACTGCATTTTTATTTACCACACACGTCCCATCTTTCTTTACTACCGTCCTGTCAAAAAGAACGTCTTCACATCAGTCAATAAAATTATATTATATACTCATCCCAGATTTTGAGTAGATGCACCTATGGTATCAATTTGTAAATCCTACTTTGCCTCACTCTTAAGTTATCACATCCACCCGGCTGTTCAATGGGCTGATGACAATACCCCATTAGCATTTTACAGTTGAAGGACAAAAGAATCCATGCAGATCCGCAGGTGCAGAGCCAAAAAAATGTGAACACAGAACAATAATCAACAGGTCACACATTGCACAACTCTAGAATCCTTATTTATTGCTTCTAGTGAAGTTTTGAGTACACCTGCTCTTCGTTTATGAAGATGAAGAGCAACCCACCTCAGCAGCAATAACCTCAATTATCAGTTTCTTACATAATTGTGGAGAAACGTTGCTTCACCTCATTGAGGTTTGTGGGCATTCATTTATGCACAGCTCTCTTAAACTTCCACCAAAGCATTTTAGTTGTGCTGAGGTCTGGACTTGAGGCGAGTCTAGGCCTGTCAGGTGAGGTCTGACTGACACCTTGATTTTTCTCTTTCACCCATTTGCTGTTAGGGATCATAGTCCTAATGCATGGCTTAATTTGTGCCAAGCTTCAGCTGCTGCACAGAGGGCCTCCTGTCTGCGTGGAGAATACTTTGGTATGAAGAGGAGTTCATTGTCAACTCAATGACTTCAAGGTGCCCGAGTCCTGTGGCTGGAAAATGAGCCCATTCACCGTGCTGACAGTTGATACGAAGTGCTTGTGCTGATATGCTGTGGTTGGTTTTCCCCTGTGCTGTGTATTATGGCCATAATGCCAAACGTGTGGCTTGTTGCATCATTATAAACCTAATTCCCCCCAAACTGTACAAGCAAGAAACTTGTGGGTCTTTTGCAGATTTTCTGACCTTGAGGTTAATTTGATAGGGCCACCACTCCTGGGCAGAAGTTTTGCTTCCAGAACACTCCATCCATCCATCCATATATATTCCTGCGATAATAAGGTTTGTGAAAGACCCTGAAGCAGTGTCACTTTGCTTCTTTATTCAAGCAACATGCGTAATTCAGACTGACCACCCAAAACCATTGGGCCTCCTTTTCCTTTCTCAGAGAAAGATATGGCAGTTAGTGATCTGGTAGGAATGAACCATAACACTTTTTTTTTTCTCTCCGCAGGATTGCAAAGAGTAACCCCCCCCCCCCCCACCACTCCCATGCACCCACCTTTCAGGCTCTTGAGTACAACACCCAGTTCTTCTATGCTATGAACTCTCTCTATGCCAGTCAAAGCAGCTGCTCCGTCCTTCCCAGACCGCGGTCCGTCCCACAGTTCTCTCCCCGGGTCTCTGCGAGGGACGAACAAAATAGCCTGGTCTGGTTGACCCTTCCCGTGAAGAACCAAGGCACTGTCAGGTTCGAGAAAACCACTGAGGTAGAGGAAATCCTGAGGAACACGTGTTTTGAGATGAATTAGTAAAAACTTACCCAGGAATTTCACCCAGGAAAAGGAAGAAGAGCAAAATCCAATTTTTTCTCCTTTCTGAAGAATTCTGAACTGAATGCAACTTGAAAGCAAGTGCTCACCTGGTTCTGATGGAAGGGATAAGGGATGTCATTGGTCATGTATCTAGTTGGGTGAGACAAAATGATGGCCACATGGGTGCTGGAGGAAGCAGAAGGTCCGAGTCTTTCGGCCTGAGCCTCGATAAGCGAGGCCAGTCGGTGTCTGCGGAGCTCATATTCCGTCTGGCTCAAACCTGGGGTTACCTCACCTGAGGAGAAGCATGCTTTCCTTAAAGAAATAAATTAAGAAATGACATTTTACAAGATCAGCTGTCCACTGTAAACAATACTCACCATGTTTGATGAGGTGCGGATGAGTGAAAGGACTGGGCTGGCCAAGGTAACGAGGTGGAACCGTCTTTGGCTTCAACCCGCCAGGTTTCACAGAAATGTTTCTGCACAGGCACCAAATACATCCTGCAGACAGAAACACACACAGACTGTAAACAGGTGCTTTGGTCAGTTCAGTTTGACTAAAGCAAAGTTATATCAGTTCTGTCCGCTGGGCGATGCTGGAGTATTGAATATAGTAGTTTTTTCTCATGCATCTTTTTAAACAATTTTAGAGTTCGGTACTAAACGTTAGTAAAAGTTAAAAAAATAAAAAAAAAATAAATAAAAATAAAAGACCCAACCCCATTTATAGCAATTTTCAGGCCACTACAAAGCATCCCGATGATTATTTACTGGGTAGAAGTCTGGCTGTCTTTACGGTTTCATGCAACATATCAGTGGGACGAGTGGGTGTCTTCAAAATGAGATAGAGAGAGAAATCAGTTGCATTAACAATCTATTATCTCCCACCTACTTACCTTTTGCTCATGTTACTAGGTAACAACAGGATGTCATGGGACAACTGACTATTAAAATTGGTGAGTGATCTAAGCCCTGTGACATTAACAGATTTTTTTAAAGTGTAAAACTAGCGCAAATGTAATATTATACATATGTATTCAGTTACGGTGTGTCTGATTTCAGCCAATATGTAAAACTTTATCCATACAAAACCATTAAAAAAAAAAGGGGGGGGGGCTCATTTAGCAATCACCTAGAGGTGGGGGGGAGTGACAACGATCAGCTCCAGGCTTCGCAAACCAATAAGTTGCGTCACAGCAGCTTTATCAGCATAGAGCAGCGTCTCGCATCAGAAAGTATTTCAGTGTACCGACGGGTAAATCGCTGCCCACTGGTGGTGAAGGTTTGAAGTTACATTTTTTTAAAAGAGCGATTACAAAACATACCTTTATATAAACAAGTAAAAAGCACAGCGGCGCTGGACAACATTAAATTATTATGACTTTATTAGATATTTATTATCTGAGCATCAACATATGCTGTATTTTACAGGTTGAAGCAATGGTGAAGTTAGAGTAGCCCATCAGTACAGTGCTGTGAAAAAGCATTTCCCTGATTTCTTCGTTTTCTGCATAGTCGGTACACATCTTCATCAAGCTCATCAACAAACACATTTGTTTTTTTAATTAGAAAAATATAACCTGAGTAAATACAAAATTCAGTTTTAAGTGAATATTTTATTTAATAAGGAGAAAAAAAACCCTACCTGACCCAATGTGAAAAAGTATTTTGCTAAATCATGAACTGTGATTAATTAACCACATTTTTGGAAAGCGGAGTGCAATTTCAATTTAACTTTTTTTTTTTTTTTTTTTTTTTTTAAATTAAACCTTCATTTAAGGACCACATTTTGTATTTTCTCAGGTCATCTTTGCACATTCATTAGCTAAACCACATAAATGGGACACATAATCAATAAATAAATCAGGAAGAAGAAAAAAAAAATCATGGCATTGTAACTACATGCCAGTTCAGTTCAGTGGATCTAAGCTCCAGTACTGTGCAAAAGTTTCGAGCCAAATGAAGACGCACAGGGGTGGCTGTGTCCATAAGAACCTTTTGTTGATCCACCTACTGTTCACTGAAGGGTCATTAGAAATGGTCTCAGTGGAAGGTTGAGGGATGCCAAATTACACAAGAACTTGACCAAAAATCAGTGACAACAGGTCTGATGGAGTGTTGAATCCAAATGTGACATTTCTGGTTCAAACTGTCATCAGTACGTACAGGGGAAGTCAAGAGAGAGGTGCAACAGTGAGTGTCTACAGCAATCTGTAAAACAGGGTGGAGGCTCTATCATGGTTTGGAGTTGCATTTAAGCCAGTGGTGTTGGGGATCTTGTCAAAATTGATGGAATTATGAATGCAGAAAAGTACCATCAGACTTTGATCTACCATGCAATCTGCCTTTTAAGTCTGACGTCATTCGCCGTTTCAGGGTCCAAACTCCTCTTCAACTCAAACAAACACTGCGGCATCACTGGGAGCTAAAAAGTGCCAAAATTCTTTAGTTTGTAATGAAGTAAAAAGTGTGGCTGCTCTACCAGATGCAACAATCAAGTTTAAGATTCAGGCATCCATGAAAAACAGGATTTATGAAGTTAGAGGTTAGTGGGGAGTAAGTTCGCTAGTTTCTATCCAAAGATGATACACCATATTCTGACTGAGTTATCCTGAAAAATGAAAAGTACAGCGCAGCAATCACTTTGGACATGCATGAAGACAGAAAACTAAACAGCAGCAATGTTTGTAAGGTTACTGAAGTTGGGCTAGCTGACAGAGCTATGGTTGATATGGAAAATAAAAACACATTAGCACAGTGAAGTTGGAGGATGAACGCAAACTTTTTTGCTCTCAATGAAAGTTAATGTGAGAGACCCCAATGGGCAAAGACAAATGCAATCGTACAACAGGAAAAAGACACTGAAAATGGACCAAACTTCAGTCAGCAGAACGCCTGTGATGATCCATCCCCAGCACGTGGTTAGTCACTGATATCCTGCTGCATAGTTTGGATTACTTGCTATGAACAACAGCTTCATGCACCCATTCAAATCTTCGTTAGCCTCAGAGTGATACTTTTCTGACACATTAAAATATTTGGCGGCTCCCAAACAATAAGCTGGTTTAAATCAACTGAGCTTTACAACGTGCTGCAGACAAATGGCGGTAATAAAAACCCAGAGAGGTGATCAGCCAGTGATCACTGACTATTTTAAGGGCTTGTTCAGATTAAACTGAACACAATACAAACACTTTTAAAAGACACCAGCCTTAATGGAAACAGGGTTTATACGTCATCACTTAACAACCGGATACTATCTGGAAAGTGTCTGATTGATTTTTCAGGATGATAATGATCCCAAACACACTACCAATGCAGTAAAAGCATACCTAGAAAAACACACATTGGCCTCCCCAGAGCACAGACCTCAACATTATTGGAGCAGTGTGGGATCATGTTGAAAGAGAACAGAACAAAACCAACATCCAGAGAAGAGCTTTAAATGTCCTTCAAGAATCCTGGAGAACTATTCCTGAAGATTACTTAAAGAAATGAAAAGAAAGCTGCCTAAAAGACATTAGACTGTGTTGAAGAATAAAGGCGGTCGTACCAAATATTGACTTTCAAGCTGGTTAGAATTATTCAAGCTCTGTTATTGCCTTATATACTGTCTCTAGACGGGTTTTTTTCCCCATTTCCCACCCAACATGTACATAAGAGAGGCATGGTTCAGGACTTTTGCACAGTAATGTCATTGTAGTGATTGTAAAGTTACTGTCTCTAACCTCCACTCCAGGTCCGTGGCATCAGCTTGACAGCGGTCCTCACCAAGGCGCTCGCTGAGAGCAACATTGTTGCTGCAACTTGAGGACACCGATCAGTCACAGCATGTCGCTCCCCTGCGGAACAAAGTGTGACAGTCAGCGAACTACCGAGCACTCATATTCACAGAGACACTCTGAAGTAACTTATTATCACTTACCGAGGTTAACAGTCTCTCCTCCAGCAGTTATATGTACCCTGAATGACAGCTACACCTAGCTAGCTCGCTATTCTCACGTCTGCTAGCCACGCTCGTTTGTAGTTCATGAGAATTGCTTCCCTGAGTTTGGTTTCCCAGGTAGAGAAGCGGAACCCTCTCCCTTTCCTACTTGTTGAACCGACTACAAGCAGCTTTTATTTTAGTCATTTGTACACTCAATAAAATGGAGGCTATCGAGTGCCAAAAATAATCAAATAACTAGTTAAACAATTAATTAAATGTAATTAATTAAAATTGTTAACAAATAAATTATTAAATGTTTTAAATGGCATTATTGATATTTCAATTAATTATGTATAGATTTATTTAATGTATTATTTCATATTTTAATTAATTATCAGATTTTATTATTTACTGAATGATGTATTTATTTGATTCATTGAGGCACTGTATGTCCTCCATAAAATACACCATCAGCTTGTAAAAACAAGTCACAAACATTGCTCTCTCATAAAAAAAATAAACTACTAAACTAGAAACCAGCACAACACTGTCACTCTATTATTTAGTATGATTTTAACTTACAACAAGAAAAAAAAAAGTAGACTATTACAGGAGCTTCTTTCTAGCATTTCTACTACATGGTAGAAACAACAAATACGTGTATATTTATTAGCGATTTACACTATGAAATTCAGCGTATATGATTAGAAAATGAAAGTGCCTAAACCGTCAGGCGCGTTGCTGCCTGGGAGGCTAGACTCCGGGAAAACTGGCCCACTCAATGATGAGGTAACATGCTGCCTGTGCATTTTAACCCTGAGCGTGACATTTCAGGGAATAACGAGACAAGGTTCAAGGTGGGATGGGTTTGTATGTTTTTATTGCCTATTATTGCACTAACTTTTCGTATTTATGTTCCTCTTCTTGTATACAGCGCTTTGTGACTGTTTGCCTGTTAAAGTGCTTATTAATTTATTTATTATTATTGTCACGATGCTGATACAGCCATGACTAGTAAAAAAAAAATCTAAATGCACTGTTATATTAAAATGATCCAGTACAACTACAGGAAATGCTGTTCACTATGTCAGTAGAAAGAATATTAAATATTTATATATATATTTATATTAAATATTATTTTTTAATATTTCTATTTACAGATATTTATATAAGAAGAAAATAATGTTAACACTTTTACTACTTGGGTTCATTAACCCCTCTAATGAAATAATCTCGTACTTCTAGGGTTTACAAAGTTTGGAGGAGCTGAGTTGATTCGCACGCGCTGTGAAGCGGAACCGTTTCTGTCAGGCCATGCTCAGGGCACATACCACCCTTACCCCCTTGGTCTGTCCGATAACACGCCTGAATGAAAACCCAGGAGCGACGCCACTGTCGGTGAAGGTGTATTATAGTACTAACATCGACTGCAGGCTTCTTCTGTGTGTTTTTTCCTTAACTGTCAGTTAGGCATATCTTCGGCGGGGTGAGTTTGCTTTTATTCCTGAAAATAATGTTTGCATCTACGAACTATTTTCATTAATCATGGCCCGCGGTGCAGCAAGCTAACGACGTTATTATGCGTCAAACGGTCGCCGCGTCACAGATGAATTCACATTTCTAGAAACTTCTGACCTACGACCCCTGAAACAGTCAATACTCATAGGCGTTGCGTGGTTGGTTCATTTATAAAGCTTCAGTAGCGCTTGGTGCTGGTTTTATATTGAACTGTGGAGCTGGTTACTGCGCACGCTCATTCAATCCTTGTGCGTTAGCATACCTAGCTTACGGATGCTGTCATTTGTTTACGTGCAGCTAAACACAACTTCGGACTTTGCTAAGCTGTTGATTGTTTTTCCTCTCTGGTTTCCCCCTGCACCTAGAGCTCCGTCTGGTGGACGTGAAACTGCAGCATGGACCCACGGAAAGTGGCCGAGCTGAAAGGCTTCGTGCAGTTGTGCGAGGCTAATCCCGGGATCCTGCACCTTCCAGAGATGGGCTTCTTCCGGACGTGGCTGCTAAAGTCAGTACACTGGGAACTTACCTGTTGCTAAAAACAGTGGGAAGCCATTGTCTAATGCTGGTCTTCCTGGTTTAAGGAATCACAGATGATTTTTTTTTTTCATAATGCCAAAACAAGTGCTTAGGTGAGATCTGAAACAGACTGTAGAGTTGACCACATGCCCTGTTCCGCCCACCTAACGGTAAAGAACACGGCCCCCCCACCGTAGGGTGCACAAAGCAAAGCCTCACAACACAACTAATTGTTAAATTAAAACCCCAGAGGTTGTTTTGCTTCCGTTGATGTTAATACCTCAACTCTGCAATGCAGAAAACTGTTTTGTTTTTTCATCTGAACAGCTCGGACTGTGGTACTATTATTTGTATATATTTTTAAGGTGCAGTCACTTATTTTTTTTGAGTTTGTTTAATATAAAAAGATATTGTGCTTAAGAATATGCATCGATTAGTGTGTAATTACATTTCCAACAAATTGAGGTTCTCATAAACTAATTAGTTCTCTTAAAAAAATACAGAGGAGCAGGTGTCACTTTATGGAAGCCGCCATGTTACCCTGCAAACTTGAATACAGTGACTGACATGTACATCACTGTATGTGGGTAGAGACCAGCAGCATACGTCAGAGGCCGCAGAGAAATCGTAAGCGTTCGCGTACGGTGGAGGTGAGATTTAATTTGTGTCTGCGCCTTCCCACTCAAGATATGAAAAGTTACACCTAGGTTTTATCGGTCCCCTTCACCAAAGAAGTGAAAAACGCATGATGGCATCTTAATAAAACATCATCCTCTTGCTCCTCATCTCAAGCCTCATCTCCTAAATTGAACTCAGAGAGGTCTAACACACAGAAACGTGCATAAACGTGCTTATTTATTCTTGATATTGTCACAGTTGGGTATTGTCAGCCGATTAGACACGCGACCCTCCTGAGCAGACAATGAGCAGGCTAAACAACAAAAGTTGGTTATAAGCTAACATTATGCCAGGTAATTTTAGTCTCTTGTGTCCTAAAAATCGCTGTTCCATGTGATAAACAAACCTCAGTGACACTGTTATCTGAAGAAAGCGATTCGTTTCAGACTCTTTCAAAGCTTTCACAGTTTTACAGCTGCCTCCAGTGTAAATAGACCTAGAAACACATTGACAACTGAGGTAAACAGCTGACTGACAGCCTGTACTCAATACAGATGAACTGCAGTCAGTTGTTTGTCCTGCAGAAGTTCGATGGGATTATGCACTTGAATTGGGGGGGTTTAAAAACAAGCTGAAATCAGTTGACTGCAGTCTGCAAAAGACTGACATCTGGTGGTGAGATTTTCAGCACTGTAACTTTAACTAAAGTAGCAGACTTTTGTCTGTGCTGCTGAGAATTTTTAGAAATAAACTGCTTTGAAAAACTGAATTAAAAACCAATTAGCCAAAACATTAAAAACTAGACTACTAGTATTCAGACACCCACCAAAGGACAGATCTGATATATGTGTGTGCTGCTGAGCTCTAACTTAATTTTTTAACACCTAACTACAAATCATTAGTTTTCTGATGGATTTGAATACAGGTTTTGTTTTACTACACTCTTGGGCTCACCAGGAGCCCACTATGATTGTTGGGGGTCTGACACAACTTCCTGTGGGGATAAAAGAACGGTCTTTAAAGGTTTGGGACAGGTTAAATAGGGTTAGGTAGGGTAAGGGGCTAGTGAGTACACCTTCTCAGCATCTGTCCTCACAATTATTATCATAGAGGCATGTGGGCCAAAATCTCAAATCAAAGTTCACAGAATGAATGTTTTAAGGTGCCAATATATCGTCCGCTGTGATCGCTTTGCTCACTCCGTACCGTCATCACACAGATACAGGCTTATACTGGTTGTTAAGCCATGAAAAAGTCGCTGCAGTATTTTCCTAAATGATAGTTGTTAGGGCTCCGACAATATCGCATCACAAGTGCCGATAAGAAAGAGAAGGAGTCAAAACTTGAAGCCAAGACTTTGTTGAGTGTCATTTTTTTAGGGGGGGGGTTGATTCTTTCTACACACGTTTTCAAACAGTTGCAATATCTCCCTCCGGGCGTCAGTACACGATCGTACACTTGTGTCTTCAAACAACCTGCGACTTCTGCGGGGCAACGAACCAAGTTACAAAACTCAAGAGGTGCAGAACCGGCCAACACGCCACAAAGATTGGGTCTCGCAACACAGGATGTGATCTCAAAATCATCATCAGAAACCAGCGACCCAGGGATCATTAAAGTGGCCTTACTTTGTGCGCTGCTTGTTTTACTCAATTTAAGCTCACTTTTTGCAGTTTTAGATGCTGTGGTTCAGTGAAGTGGTACCAAGGAGAGGGACGTAACTTTAAATCTGATGGTGTATATGATTTGATTACACTAAAATGTTGAGAAATTAACTAAGCAATATGTTCAGGTGAAGTAACCCTGTTGCAATATCTGTTTAGGCTTTTCCTCCAAAACAATGTCTTAAAATTTAATGTTTTGTGTTTATTTTATTGTTCTGTTTTGCAGCATGGGTGCAACAATCCCTCCACCACCCAAGACAAGTGACTCATGCCAGGTGATGCCTAAAATATTATTTAATTGCCTTTTACTTCATGCTAATGTCAGAAATTACACCTCATCGTAACAAAGCGTGCTTTCTGACTTGTAGGGTGGCTGTCCCTGTGGCCCTCCACCCACCACAGCTTCGCCTCCTGAGCCTGAGCCTGCGCCTGCTGTGCCGTCTGAGAGCGAGGAGAGTGAAATAGGTACTGTATGCCCCACTCAACACTTTGTTTCATGACAGCCTGGAGCTTTGATTTACATGCTGTAAATTTAATAGATTAAATGAAATAATGAACACAATTTACAGAAGATTTTTTTTAATAGAGTACACTTTAACTGCTAGTCCTTTATTTATCAATGAATGTTTTAATTAATTATAAATAAACAGAAAACACTTCTATTTACATCCTATTAAAGCATTTTAACATCATTATTTAGTACTGAAACAGACTCAGAGCTTACCCGCAATCATCTAAATTCCTTATTCTAAATATTTCTAAACTATAACAATGAGGGAGTTAACACAAGAATCAAGTAAGAATACTAAAGAGAAATTACTTGAACAGTTACCATCAGGATACAAACATTAAGTTCACCAAGGAGGATGCCGGGGAAAACACACAGACATAAACATATTAAAAGATATCCAAACTGGGCCTTTATCAAGTCACCAAAAATGCACCGAAAAGAACCTGAAGCATCAACCAGTGAGGAGCACAGTGACTGGGAGAATAACGCTGTCATCCACGGCACTTCAGACCCAGCCACACACTCAGACAAAAACCCTAGCTAAACAACTCAGTGCAGAGAGGAGTGCTTGGTTATAGACATGAGAGCGACCATTCCACAGCCACATGGCACAACACCTCTTCTACAGGATGAGACTGGGCTGTATGTTTGCCTTTAAAGGACAAAGGATGCTCTCCTGAGGATTCTAATGTTCACATTTTGGACAGAGAACAGGAGGCAGTCTACATCCAGTTTTGATTTAACCACCATTCGTGTTTCCACACTGACAATCCCGTGAGCTTTTAGAGCTGAAGGGGCTTACTGGATGAGACGTGAAACCCAAAAGAAGTCCAATTGGCTTCAACTTGAGCCATTTCAGATCAGGATAGAATTTTTTCCATCCAGGCTGAAAAAGCTAATGCTATCGACAGATGGAGCACAGTGGAGATGTGGCTGGACGCATGTGCAGAAAAATAGCTCACTGATATGTAACAGTTCTGATGTGGTCACATAAAAATTGGTGTAACATCCCAACATAGAATGTTTTTACATTATATCCCTTGTTGGTAGCTGAGATGTGGTGCAGTTTTTGCTAGCTGTTAACCTGTTTTTAAGCTACACCAATAATTTCATTGAGCTTATTTCAGTTAGTGTGGAGCTGAGTAAACGTTCCCCGCCAACAATAATGGTTCAGTCCTGCAGGGATGCTGATGCGAGTAATTGTCTACCCTCCAAGTTATAGAACAAACTGCTCCCGTCTTAATTATTTATGTTATGTTTTTGTGTTTGGTTTCTCAGAAATCGACAGAGAGGGAGTGATCGAGCCAGACATTGATGACCCGCAGGATATGGGCGAGCTTGAAGACATTGAGGTAAAATTATGCACATACATTAAATCAAAATTTAACCCTATCTTAGTTGGAAGCTGAGCCCCTGACTAAGATTCAGAGACAGAGAAATTACTATATTTTAAATTTTAGAGAGACTTGAGGCATAGATATCCATACTCTCCCACAGGTCACAGAGGAAATGATGGACCAGGCCAATGAGAAGAAGATGGAGGCCATTAACGCTCTAGGAGAAGGTGGGTTGATGGTCTGTTTACAATGAACAGTGAATGCAATTCCTGAATGCTTCTCCCTGTACATGGAAGAAGAAATTAAAAGGACTCTATGATCTGTAATGTCTCATTTTAAATATATTTTAGGTGATCTGCAGAAAGCTCTGGATCTTTTCACTGAAGCCATCAAGCTTAACCCCTGCCTTGCCATCCTCTATGCCAAGAGAGCAAGGTGAGAGTCCACTGTGTCCTTCATTTGAAACCACTGCCTCTTCTTCCCTCAGATACCGTCTGTTCTGAATGCCTTTGAGTGTAACTGGTTATTCTCTTCGTTTTAGTGTCTACATCCAGATGCAGAAACCCAACGCAGCCATAAGAGACTGTGACAGAGCCATCAGCATCAATCCAGACTCTGCACAGCCTTACAAGTGGAGGGGGAAAGCTCACAGGTACGAGAGAGCTTCTGCTGCACAGGCAACATAGCCAAACTCTCATTCCAAACTTCCGCAAAAGCATCATTCAGGCCTGAATTACTCCCCTAAATGGGCTGGTCAGTGCTCATGATGTTTGCAGTGATAAGACATGCTTTTATTTTGAAGGCGAATATTGTCCATTTCTGGTTCATGTCACACTTTTTCAGCTTTCACAACCAGTCGGAGAGTAAAATTTTAAAGTTTGCAGACAAGTTGATGTCTTCCATGCAAACTACATGTGACAAGGTTTTTTGGTACAGCACCCTCTTTTACCTAGCAACAGCCAGCAGCCCTCAGCAACCACCAATCACCAAACAGATGGAGGAATGTGCATTTTCCCTCTTGGCCTGTGTGAATGGGGCCTTAAAAATGCTCCAAATAGCACCAACAACAGACAAAAACACTTCAGTGAGTCAGATTAAGGGAGGTGATGTTAAGCAGATCTCTGTCAGCTCTGCTTCACTGTATTCAATTAGTTCAGTTCGGTTTTATTTATTTAAAAAAAAACTTGTTGGGGGTGAAGGAAAAGGAAAAAAAGGAGTGCATAGGGAGATGATGACAAATGAAAGTAGAGAAAATGTAATGTTGCCCAGTAGTGGCTTCTTAACTAAAGGATATTTCAGAGGGTGTCTGTCTCTTGAATCCAAACTGGGGCCTCAAAGCTGAAGGCTCTGCCTCCCATTCTACTTCTAGAAACCACAAGTAAGCCTGCAGTGTGAGAGTGAAGTGCTCTATGAGAGTAACAGGATGATTTGATGAGGACTGATTGATCAGGGTTTTATATGTGAGGAAAAAGATTGTAAATTCAATTATGGATTTAGCAGTGAGTCAGAGAAGAGAAGCTAATGTGGGAGAAATTTGATCTCTGTGTCTAGTCTCTGTTGGTGCTACAGGTGCAGCATTTTGGATCAACTGAAGGCTTTTTAGGAGCTTTTAGAAATACCTTTAACTCAAGCAGCCATATAAGTCCTAAAGTGATTAAATATGTGAGTTATTAAAGTTCTGAAGAAGGTAACTGGAAATGGAAACCAAATATTGTCAGTAAATTGATGTTTGTCCTGCTGCAGGCTGCTGGGACACTGGGAGGAGGCAGCCAGGGACCTGGCCACAGCCTGTAAACTGGACTATGATGAGGATGCCAGTGCAATGCTGAAGGAGGTCCAGCCAAAGGTAATAGTGAAGTGAACAGAAAGATTAAAAAACGCTTTGCCACAGTTTCATTTTTTTGGTGGGAACAGTAATGCAGGTAGTTCAATATGTAGAAGGTTGCAGTTAAACAGCAAAGTCCTGATCTGTTTACACGATCTTAATGCAGATGAACTCTTTGTAATTTTCAGGCCAACAAAATCATAGAGCACAGACGCAAATATGAGCGCAAGAGAGAAGAGAAGGAGATCAAAGAGAAGCAAGACCGGATAAAGAAAGCCAGAGAGGAGCACGCACGGGCTCAGAGGGTGAGTTGCTGGGAGGAATTCCACAGATTTTCCAGGAGTGAAAAAATCCAAAAACTGTATGACACTGATGAATGTCTCATTCATTGTTTTGCAACAGGAAGAGGAAGCACGACAGGCTGGAGGAGGATTCTTCCCAGGTAGGAGAGCAAAAGCAACTCATTTTACTGCCGAATGCCTTATGATGGAGTCCCATAATTTATACTCCTGTAAACACTGATTGTTTTATTGATCATCCCGTGTCTGCAACGTCCAGGGTGAGAACAATGTGTGAAGCTGTGTGTTCATGTCAGGGTTCTGTTATGCATCCATTTATTAGACACATAAGTGCAAGTATAAGTCTATAATCATTGCTTGGCAGGTCCGGGTGGATTCCCAGGCGGATTCCCAGGTGGAGCCGGAGCTGGTCCCGGCATGGCTGGTCTAGGTGAACTCCTGAAAGATCCTGAGCTGCTTAATGCCATGAAGGTGACTAACTCTGTCCTCCACATCACAGCTGTCCCATGGTTAGGGTTGGTTATTTTAACACGTAACACGGTGCTGAGGAGAGTCTTGTAGACAGGACGGCTAATAGAACAATTTTGATGCGCACACTTAGACCAGGGAGCTTCAGGAGTGGGTTGGTTGTTTTTCCACACAGTAACAAATGATTATTTTAGCCTTTAGGGCAGCATGGAGATGAATTTAGTTGTTGTTCTAATTTTTACTCACTGACAAAGCTGTCTGCACAGTGTAGCCAGCACCTCAATAAAGGCAGATACCTAGAAACTGTATTTCTACTTGGTTTAGGAAAAATTCTCATCGTTTTGACATTTAAAAATCATTGATGTCACCTTTAACATTATGTCAGCAGCTATTCTCCACCGTGAACTATGTTAAAAACAAACACCGCTCACGCCTCACAGATGACAGCTTACAGTCCTGCGTAAAGATGAAAGTGACTTCGTACAGCCCCGATTTGCAGATGCTGTGTGCAGAGGTTCAGGAGCAGAAGTCCCATTGTAAACATATCACGGCAGACCTGACGATGTTTGCATGAACATGCTTTTCAGCTTCTCTTTATTGACCACTTTTCACTCACGGTTGCTTTACGCATACAGCCGGCTGTAGCTTTGCAGCTCACAGCCCGACACACACCAACACAACAGCACAGACGTTAAGGCGGCGAGGCGTGATTGCGTGTGCCGCTCAGGTGTGTCCGCCTCCCCTGCAGTGGCGCTGCAGACCACGCCCCGCCAGACACATTAACCGGGTAAAATACATATTTAGGCAGAATTTTGCAAATATCTATTTTTCTTTTTTAGCAGCATAGTACTTTTTTTCCAGTTATTTTTTTAAAAGTCAGGTCAAGGATCCAAAAGCCCAAATAAGGGTGGCGGCTCACAACAGTGTTTGTTTGCTGAATCATTTTAGTTCAGCTGGGTGTCTTTCCTTTTGTTATATTTCTTTAAGAGTTCAAAATGTGTTAATTACATAAATAAAATGTAATTTTCTCTGTAGCACTTCATGGATTTCATAAGCAACACACCTTAGTTGTTCACACAAAGCATAAAGGTAAAAAACAATATATACAGTGTTATCTTCATTTTAGATGTCAAAAAGTATTTGCTGCTCCCAGTGTTTTCGTTTTCATGGAAACCGGGTTCAAATGGCTCTTCAAATGGTGTTAAAGGTTGCTGACCCCTGGTCTAGTCAGCCGATCACATGGCAGCAGCCTTTAGGCATGTAGACATGATCCAGATGACAAACTGAAGTTCAGACTGAGCAACATACTGGTGATTTAAGTGGCTTTCAATACAACATTGTTCTTGGTGCCAGACAGGCTGGTGTGTCTGGATTTAAATCAGGGGTGCCCAATCCCGGTCCTCGAGAGCTACTATCCTGCAGCTTTTAGATGCATCCCTACTCCGACACAGCTGAATCAAATGGTTTGATCTCTTCAGCATGCCATCATGTTTGGCAAAGGCCTGATAACAAGCCATTCATGTGATTCAGGTGTGTGGGAACAAGGATGCATCTAAAAGCTGCAGGACGGTAGCTCTCGAGGACCGGGATTGGGCACCCCTGATTTAAATCAAGTTCTTATGCTGAACAGTACATAAATCGGGGTAGGCAACTCCAGGCCTCAAGTGCCAGTGTCCTGCAGGTTTTAGATGTGTCCTTGATCCAACACAGCTGATTCAAATGGCTAAATTACCTCCTCAACATGTCTTGAAGTTCTCCAGAGGCCTGGTAATGAACTAATCATTTGATTTAGGTGTATTGACCCAGGGTGAGATCTAAAACCTGCAGGACACTGGCAATTGAGGCCTGGAGTTGCCTACTCCTGACATAAATCATTCAGCCACACATGGCTGTTATGCATTGTTGAATCAGTAAGACCACCATATGACCTATGGTTAAAAAAAAAACAAAAAAACATCCAACAGTTTTTGTTAAGCTGATTTGGAAATGCCCTGGGTGAGCAAAGTTGACCCCATTTTTGTCCAATATCCAACTCCAGGACCCTGAGGTGATGGCCGCCTTCCAGGATGTCGCCCAGAACCCGGCCAACATCTCCAAGTATCAGAACAACCCCAAAATCATGGCCCTCGTCACCAAGCTGAGCTCTAAATTTGGAGCTCCTCCACAGCCATAGACAGGACAGGACCGAAATGGGAGAGCAAAGCTTTTCAACAATTATTCACTGTGTGTAGTTCAAACAGGGGAGCAGGTGACGGGTTATCTGGCATGGTGTAGAGGAAGATTGGCAATTTCTTTTTTTTTTTAATGTTCTTAATCAACCTGTTAGCACTTAGCAACATGTCAACAAAGCAGCCCGGTGGTTAGGAGTCAGGTCTGATACTTATACACCCCGTCCAGCACATCTCAGCTGGGAATTCACTTAAACCACAGGTTGACGTTTTCTAACCTGCGTCATGAACAGCCAAACCGGGAGCCTCCTGCATTAAGACGCTAGCTTAGAAACATTTCTACCGCTGTTTAATACTCACTATGATTTAGCTACTGGTTTCTTTCTTTCTGTGGACGGAGCTGAACTCTCACACCACTGTGGGCCCTTCTTGTTATCAGACGTATTATTATAAAAAGTATTGAACATGTTTGACCCTGTTGGAAAAATTCACAAAAATAAAAGCTCTGTTCCTGCAAATCAGGTTTGATCTGCATTTCTAGTTCTGTTTCCCGTTAAATGTCATGTGTAAAAGAGTTCACTCATTTTTATTTTGACTTCAGTTTTCCTGTGATAATTAAACTGGAAAGAATGATCAGAAAACTCGACTCATCTTTAAACCTGTCATAATCATTGCCTCAATCTGTTTACAAACACATCAGCTGGTTCCAAATGTGGGTCTTTAAAGGTACTTTGATAAATCCGGCCTGGTGGGAGAGTGGGCCACCAGCTACTTAATCCATCCACAACATCTGTCTTTCAGCCAGAGGATTACCACTCTAACACGCAGCCGGCTGGGCTCTTATCAAAGCAGATCTGACTGAGCACTGTCCTGTCACAGCAGACGGCTGATTTGTCCTTTGGATCTCCTTCATTAACTCAGTCTTTTGCCCACAACCCCTGAAAATGTGCTGCTTGTCCCTTCCTCTTTAAAATTCCGACAACACAAGTCACACAAGCTGTATTTTTCACAAGATTCCTGTTTATTTCTGTACTTACAATATACCAGAACAAAATACATGAGAAACAGCTTTTATAAGCGGGTCAGAACAAGGATAAAGTGAGGGTGCTGCTTGCAGAAGCCAACAAAGGGGTGAAGGATAAACGAGCTAGTGTCCATATCTGTGAAAACATGACAGAGAGGATGTTCTGTCAGTACAGCTCTTCAGTTTTAAAGAATAAACAATTTTCTCTGCGGGTCAACAAATGATCAAATGCACTGTTAACCAAGGAACCCCTTAAACCCTTGTGATTGGACCACACAGTAAAACTGTATACAATGTAATGCATGGTACTCACTTCTGAAACTCCCACTCCCTGTTGTCCAGAGGACACACCTGTCTGGTCTTCAGCCAGCGAGAAATACAGTGGAAGTGGAAAGCATGCTGGAAAAGAGAAACAGTAGAAGGATGGTAAAACTACCTAAAAGAATTTTATTTAACAAAAATAACTTCTCTAGTGGAAAATCGATATTTTACTTCAGGTTTACAATATTTAAGTATCATGTATTTTATTTATTATTAGTCCTTTATTTATCCAGGCAAAAATCTCATTTCCAAGAGAGACCTGGCAATACTGCTAATACTAATTCTTTGTACTTCCACACGACAACAATCAAACTTTGAGGCACAACTGGAAAACAAAGAAATAGATCATGTGCGCTTAAAATAACAAAATGACCAGAGGATCAAGTTATCCCAGATTATTTAAAACCATTTTTAAGGATTTGGGAAACTTTAAAACCTTCCATTTAAATAGTGTTCATTGCATGTATAGTTCCTGCATATAAACCTGGCATGAGCAAGCTCTTATAAGCACAACAGCCTTGTGCAGGAAATTCCTATTAAAGTTCATTATGATCAATGTTGGGAAAATCGCTTCAGAAGTTATACTAATATTAATTTGTGTTTAACATGATTCCTCTCACCTTTATGGATCAGCATGCTGATCATTTTTGATAATGATATATCATCTGGAAGATCACCTCTGCCCGATACATAGAACTTCCTATATCTGCCCTTCCTGGCAGCAGAGATGATTGTTACAGGAGGTGCCTGTCATCGTCTTTTTAAGATCACTCCTTAGAAGTCCTAATCTGACTTTGTGAATCTGCATGTTTTCAGTATGAATGCCAAATTTGAACAGGGAGCATCAACAACTGTCAGTGCTACAGACACCAGGGTCAGACTGTGAAGACTCAGTTCTACTGTGATATCCTGAGTTGTCCCAGGGAGATCATTCAGTAGAAACAACCTGAACTGTGGAGTGCAGGGCACACACACTTCCTATGACTTCCTCCTTTGTTCCCAAAAAATAATTTCAGACACCCATTTTCATCTTCTTTGCTGTGTGTGATTGGCTTTTGTTGCCAATCACACACAGCAAAGACAGAGAGAAAACAGAGAAAATCAAGTGGTCAGATCAGGATTTTTCTTCCACAGTGCAATTCAAACAAAGAGCAATGGTCTTAAAGGGGAGCTGAGACCATTTTGATCACACTGTACATGTTATATAGAAGCTTACATTGCAAACACCCCAGGCTACAGTGCACTCTTCAGAGGTTGCAGAAGCTTGGTTGGCCTGGCACTCTATGCCTAATGGGTGAGGAGGGAAAAGAGAAATGTGTCAACATAAAAAGCACCATATCACCTACAATGATAAGCAAACCTCATTTACTGTCAAAATGTTCACCAAAGAGATCAAAGACCAAAATGTAAAACTGAACTCACAGAGATCCATGATGTGGTTCCTACAGATAGCACAGTTGTCCACCACAATGTCCCAGGCCCAGAGCGCCACAGCATTCCACTGAGGGGGGAAAAATAAAATCACACAAATATATGATCCAAGATTCATAATCTGGAGATTATTTAATTTAAAAAAATGTCTATATCCCCTTATTTGAACCACACGAGGGCCAGCAGTGCACAAACTGCTGTGACTTGAGGGGCACTTTTTGAGCTTAATAACAAACATGACATAAACATATGTTTTATTTAAAAATATATATTTTAACTTTGGTTCATTATGAGTGTCAAATGTCTTTTGATTTGAAAAAGAAGAAGCAAAAGCATCTCTTGAGTGTCTGTAAGAGGGCCTTATCCACTTCCCCATCCCAGAAACACGCCTGAGATGTTACTGTAAACTCTATAGAAGTCCTCAAATCATTAGAGATTTAAGGCATGGGGCCCTAAATATATCATTTGAGTCTAGCTTATTGAGAAAAGAATAGCATAAGAACGAGACACACAGTCGCCATCGAAAGCATGTCAAACGTGTAAACATTATTTTTAAATACAAAACAAAAATTACGTGTGATGTGTAGCTAGGCTAATTCCGCCGGGGTACCGTTTGAACAGCTGATGTGTTTCTGCCCATTACACCTTTGTTATTAATTCAGAGATATCTGTAAGGGCGTTGATTCTCGGCCCCTTAATGGGAAGTGCAAATTCGTGGGTATTCGTTACTAACAGCTACAAGCCTAGTGTCCTATGCCACAGTGACATAGCGCTAAAGTTAGCATGCTAGAGTTAGCTTAGTAAAGGCAGTGAGCGGCACTGAGCTATGATAGCGTCCATTGTTCACATTAGACAGCTTCTTAGTAACTCCCCGGTGAGAGACTTTTTACAGCCATACCTTCTTTACTTCAAATCGTTTCTTGCTTGCGCTATTAGTACCGCTCGGTGTATCCACGTCCATTGCTGCTGCCATCTTGAACGGAAGAGTATGACGTATGAGCCAAATCAGGCGGAAGAAGAGCGGCAGTTTCCGCCGTCGAATTTGAGAAATTTTAAAGCGTATTATATCGATATTTGACGGCGTAATGAAGACAGATCATAGTTATTTTCTTATATTTATTTCAAAAGCTAACAATGTTAACTTTCATGAACACAAAGCGAAAAGCTTCTCCATCCAAAACATTTAGGTTCCACCGAGATTTGAACTCGGATCGCTGGATTCAGAGTCCAGAGTGCTAACCATTACACCATGGAACCCCCACGACTAACCCTCAACTACACCTCAGTATAAAGGTAGGTATCACAGACACAATGTTCTGTCATTTCCCATTAGATATAGTAAATTGTTAGAGCACAAATGTTGCTAACACTGCCAAGTAGTTTGAATTACTATTGATCTCCCATCGATGCTACGGTGATAAGATCAATACTTTGCTTCTATCCTATAAGTTCAGTTTGTAGCCCACTGAATTTTGGAATTAAAAAACTATAGCTCAGACATGCTGTATGAAAATATCTGAAAGATTTTGTATTTACCGTCACGTCTAGAATATTTAAAACCTATAGCACATTTAGATAACAGATGTTGACCAAAAGTGCTTAAAAGACAGGTCTAAAAAAAAAAAGAATAGTTTTAAAATAATTAAGAAGGTGAAAGATTTGTTTTGTTGTCGTGTTAACTAATTATTGTGGGAAATTTAAAAAAAAAAATCAAAGTGATTTTAGTGGTCATTAAAATGTGTTCAGAATTTGCATATTGATGACTATTTCATAAATCATGAAACACTGCTCTCCCTTACATAAGCTGCCCTTATAGGCTAAAAATATTTGTATTGGTATAGGGAATACTGGCTTGATATCAGATCAATACCAACATTTGCAGTACTGCACATAACTAGCTGTGTTTGTCCGTTTTTGTTAGCTTTCAGTATGGATACACCCATAGATAAGATTTTTTTTGGCTATGTGGTTCTTCTATAAACTACACTCAATTCCAATGTGGGATATTGCTGTGCCGTCTCACATAGGGACAATGTGGGATAACATGGCCTCGCTGATTTCACCTATAGACACTTGACGCTTGGCCTCTGTAAATTAGTATGTGCACCACTAAATATACATTTCTGTAATATGCATAGCAGTTGGGCTCCTCTAAAAATGCGTTGTTATTCTCTCTCAACAAACCTTTTTAGTGTTGCATTAAAGTATCCCTGCAAGAATGGTGAGAGATTGGCTGAGTGACTGTCAGGTTTCCTCTGACTTTTTGACTTTGATTTTTCGCTTGGATACAAAAGACTTGCATGGCTCAACATTTTAATTTAGAACCAAACAAATGTAGCTTTCAAGAAACCCAGCTCCTTAACACTCAGGTTTATTGCAAAAAAAGAGGAAAAGGAAAATGAGTTACATGTTCTCATTTCAGTATCTTCTTTTTCTTTGTTACTTTTGGTGGCCCAGGTTTTCTTTGAGGCTGCTTCCTGGGCAGTTTGGCGACTTTAGCTGTGGTCTGTGCTTTGACTTTTCGGGATTTCAAGGAGTCTGCTTTGGATTTCTTCACTTTTGGATATGCAGCACTCTTCTTTTCTGGTGGAGAAATGTTCTCTGGGCAGGACTTGAAGACGTGGATGCCCCGGACCTTCTGACCTCTGAGCTCAGGAGGGTGACCACAAGTTGCGGTCAGCTCCAAACTAACATTCTCCATCCACCTGAGCCACAGATACAAAGAGACAGAGTCAGTAAAGCTGTCAGTTCATTCTAACTGTAGTCCCAGGTAAATCTTACACCGACCTGCGCAGAGGAAGCAGAGAGCAGTCACAACGCAGTGGGTTGTCCTGCAGGTCCACAGTCTCCAGGCCGGTGAGTGGGCTCAGATCAGGAAACTCCTCCAGCTGGTTTCCTCTCACAGTCAAAGTCCGCAGCTCTGAGGCCAGCCCCAGCAGTGCATCCTTGGAGATCTGCACAGTGGTGCAATACAAAGAGTTGAAAAGAAAATTCTTTATCTTGAACAAGCCCTCAGTGCAGTGAATAATCAGCACATATTTTCACATAAACAGTACAGTCACGTTTGGACTAGATATTGGAAACCTGGCTGGTGTTCAAATACTGACAATGCTGAGAAAACATAAACACGTTGCAAACGAACTTGTGATATTAGCTTAAAAGGGTCTCTCGTACCTTTTCCATTCCCATATGATCCATGTAAAGTCTCTTCAGACTTTTGGATAAGGGCTGGAAAGCATTTGGTCCCACCCAACGAACTGAGTTCCCAGAGAGGTTGAGCTCCTGCAGATTAGGGGTCTCAAGCAGAGCGTGGGTGGGCACCTCAGTCAGCTGATTTGAATCCAGGTGAAGGGTACATAGAGAGTCAGAGTCAAGAGCGCCCTTGGCAATGTAAGTTAAGTTGTTATTGCCCAGGTATAACTCAGTAAGTTTAGAGCCCAGTGAGGACAGCAACCCACTGGTCTTAAGTTTAGAGATGGCATTTTGCTCCAGGTGTAACACAACCAGACTTGGTAAGAGTGACAGAGCTAGAAGAAAGACACAGAACAGCCATGTTTTAGTTCCAGTGTTTCTTGTAGATAGTATCTACTGAGGCAGACTTAATGTAATTTTTCCACTGACCTGATCCAGGGAACTGCGCCAGCTTGTTCCTCTCCAGGTGGATGTAGGTGAGCTTGGGCACTCCAGCAAAGGCCTTGGGGTCCAAGGACATGAGGTCATTATCAGAAAGATACAAATACAAAAGGTTTTTCATCCCTTGGAGGGCACCACCTTCAATTTCATGGATTTTGCAGGACTGCAAGTGAAGAGAAACAAGTTGGCTGCTGCCTGGGAAGCTGTTGGCTGGAAGGTAGTGGAAGTGATTATCGTGGAGGTCCAGCAACTGCGTCTGGGCGGGGAAGCCTCGTGGGATTCTAGTATGGCCCCGACCCTCACATGTGGCATGCTGGGTCTCAGTCTAGAGAAAATCAGTTTTGAATGTGAAACCTGCAAAACGTCTCAGTGGAAATAACAAACAGTCATCGAGGAAGTACTCTGAGGGTTTTCTTAATAGAATACCGACATATCACAGTGCTCTGAGACACTGATAAACATATGAGTAAAACAGCTGCCTTGTAGCATGCAGCATTAGCCTTCATTTAAAGGCCTTTGAAGCATTATTTGTGGTGTGCCAAAAATCTACCACTATGTTACCCATCAACCTACAGTGGAGTTTTAGAGCTTTCAACTCAATTTTATTCATATAGCATGGCCACTTGATCCAACCCCTAAATATATGCTTTATCAAAACCCTTTTAGCATAGCTCTCTAGCTTAAAACTAGAGAGGGTGTCTGCCTCCTGAATCCAAACTGGAAGCTGGTCCCACAGATTAGGGCCCTGAAAGCTGAAGGCTGTGCCTCCCATTCTACTTTTAAATATCCTAGGAATCACAAGTAAGCCACAGTCTGAGAGCCAAGTGCTCTACTGTGATTAGCGAAGTAAGTAAGTACAAGTGAGCCAAGTGAGAGTGTGGTAAAACAGCAAATCTATGAGAAACTGGAGTTTTTATTTTTTCTTCCTGCTTTCATTGTGTCCCAGAAGTGTTTTCTGTCTCCAACTTACATCACATTCACAGTTAGCTGGACACTTGACCTTCTGCTTTGGCTTGGCAGTGGCTGTGACCGTGGGTGGGACTCTTTCCGTACTCTCCTCCTCCTCCACCGGTGACTCCCCCCTCCTGCAGCGCAGATCCAGAGGAGACACCGCCTGCAGAGGCTCATCTGAGAGGTGAGGAGGTCCAGAGCAGGCCCCCAGCAGCTTCACACCACTAACTCTCGCCCACTGCCTCAGTGGAGACATGTAGCAGTTACAGTAGATGGGGTTCCCTTTAGAAAAAGTAAGAAATGCCTGTTGGTCAGCATGTAAAAATGACACATGGTATGCTATCACCCCCCTACATCTTTCTTTCTTGGCCTCACTATGAGACATGAGAAGTCAGATCACTTACATCTGCTGGTTTGGAAAAAATGAAAGCCTGTTATGTTAAAGTAAAAATCTGTGTCCAATAAAAAATATCAGAACACAGGCTTTACCTGTCAGGTTGAGGCTGGTGAGGTCTCTAGGGCCTGAGAAGGGCTCCACGTACCGAAGATGGTTGTGGCTGAGGTCAAGGTGTGAGAGGAGGGGGGCTTGAGAGAAGGCCTTGTCTGAGAGGTCCTGAAGGGACATGTGGCTGAGGTACAGGTGTGTAAGCTTTGCCATGGAAACGGAATCTTCCCCGAGGTAGACCATGGGGTTGTGGTTCATGTGCAGCCGTGTGACCTCACGGAGTCTTAACAGGTGGAGGACATGGCAATTTAAAATTGTCACTTAAAAGCTCACAAATGTTACTACATATATATATATATATATATATATATATATATATATATATATATATATATATATATATATATATATATTATTGACTTCTTTCTGAGTGCTGCTGCAGCTGAGGATTCAATGCTAAACACACATTAAAACACACATATCAATACGTCCCATAACAGTCGTCCAGGTTGTCCCACCTCGTCATTGTCTGTGTGGGGAAGAACTGCAGCTCATTGTGATCCAAGTCGAGGCGGCTGAGGGTGAAGAGCCCAGCAAACGCCTCAGGTGCCAGGTTGTTCAGAGAGTTGTGGCTAAGACGAAGAAACTTAATGTTCTGCAGCCCCTTGAGGAGGAAGAGGAGGAGAAGGAGGACCGTTGTGGAATCGCATTACCAAACACATCCAAAAAGATTATTAACGTATTTACCCATAATTTGGAGTACCTGGAAGACCATGTTAGGGATGTAAACCAGCTGGTTGTGGGTTATGGCCAGTGTGTTGAGGAAGCCGAGCTGTGTGAAGGCTCCAGGCTGGATCTCCTCGATGCGATTGTTGTCAAGTCGCAGCTC
Source organism: Mchenga conophoros (assembly GCF_057382185.1). Classification (NCBI taxonomy): domain Eukaryota; kingdom Metazoa; phylum Chordata; class Actinopteri; order Cichliformes; family Cichlidae; genus Mchenga; species Mchenga conophoros. The sequence goes on from NC_140529.1 coordinate 14,649,775, forward strand.
TTTCAGGGAGGAGAGACCGTCAAAGGACTCCTGCAGCAGTGAAAAGAAGAGAACATCATTCTCATAATAAAGACTCGAGAGGAAAAACTGCGGGCCTCTGATCTTACTTGGTAAAGGATTTCAATTTTGTTGTGAGCCAGGTTTAGAGAGACCACTCGGCCAAGAGTCCGAAAGGCGCCCTCTTTAATCTCGATGATGTTGCAGCGCTGCAGGTTGAGATGGGTGAGGTAGGGTGTGTGCATGAATGTCCCCCTGGACAGCACCTGCAAGTTGTTATTTCTCAGGTCGAGTTTCACAGTAATCTAGAGGAAACAATGAGTATTGGACACACAATTACATGCCAGGACGGAAACCAGAGTGAGGCTGGTTTATTCAGATAATAAGTCTGGTTAGCTAATCACTCTTTGGTTCTAAAATCACGCTCTCTTGATTTCAGCACTAATTACTCACAGAATGTGGTCCGTGCTTCATAATTATACGCTTTCATTCTTTCTTTACTGAGGACAATGAGTGATCATTCACAACACAGGCTGGAAAATAATTACATGCAGTATTTTACAGAAGCTTCTTTAGCAGCAGCAAACTCCCTTTAGATGTTTCTGATGTTTCACTGAGGAGAAATCTTTGTCCTATAAACCTGTTTCAGTTCATCGATATTTCTGGGATGTCTTAATTGAAAACCCTTTTCAGGTCGTGCCAGAGCATCTCAGTCAGGTTAAGAGGAGAGCATTTGAAATTGTTATTGAAACACGTGCACGCGCCATCCTTCAGAGTAAAGAGGAGAGGATCCATCCAGCTTGTTATCAACCCTCAGTTTAAAAAGCCTACATGTCTAAGATACAGCAAAACCCCTGAATTCCTCACCTCCTCCACAGTCGGGGGGACATCTGTTAGGTTCTTGCCCACACAGGCTGTTGTGAGTGTGATGCTGTCACAACTGCAGGCTCTGGGACACTTTTTGGCTTCCACGGGTAAAGACAGTGTTAAAACAAGGAGGACGACTTCAGCAGAGAAGATCTGCATCTGTGCCAGTAACACATGTTAGAAATAGAATTACAGGAGTGGCTAAAGGCCCCGGGTTGGGAGACAGACACTAGACACACTAGTTCAAGTTATAAAGCTCTTCTGCATTTCACAGAAGCAAAACAACAGATTTGGGGGTCTTGAAACATGGATTCCTCCTCATTTAGTTGGATAAAGGACTCTGCTTTTCCTTTCATGTCTATAAAATATTTTTGAAGGATTGTCATGTTACCTAAGGTATCTTTAAGGAGGCAGAAGAGCTCTCCACGGTTGAAACCAGCATAGCCTTTTACTTTGTTTGATTTCCCCTGATCTCCCACAACTGGTTCCTGGTTCCCAAAACTCAACGGTTTGGCTTTAGCAACACATGGCACACATCATTTATCTGCCATTTTTAAAATATAGATGTAGCAGGTGATGATCAAAACTGATCGATACTCAATATCTTACACTATATAGCTTAACACTGAATGCTACCATATGAGAAATCTAAACTCCAAAGAAAATCCGAGTTCAAAACCCAGACTCACTGAAAACAAGCAGCTTGGCTTACCTTTAACCATATGGCTGTGCTATCAGTGTTTCCTTGGTAACAAGAATTAGAGATGGATTTAATCTGCCAGTTCGGGCTTTAAGTTGTTCACTGAGGGCTTTACTTCACTCTGAGTGTGCTCAGTACTTACAGCCTGTGGTCCAACAGGCTAACAAACAAGACTTTGGTAAATTCTTTTGTGGTGACCCCTGATCTTTGTGTCCTCTCTCTGCAAATTAACACACTGGCTTCACATTTTCTGAGGCACAAGAAGCGAGCAGCTTCTATTTGCTGACACATGAGATGAAATAACTCACTGCTGGTTTGGAAAAATCAAGGCTTTTAAATCTGAATGCCGGAGTTTCATCCATAAGCTTCCATTATAACCTTAAAAAAGCCTGCTTCATCAGGCAATAATAATTGTGTGAATGCCTCAAAGTATTCTGTTATTTCTGCTAATTCCGGCTATATCTTTTGGTATTTATTACTATTATACTTTTTAAAATATTACACTTTTTTCCTTTTGTCCCATTGAAATGAATGGAAAACTTCCACAATTCTGCTAAAACTTGCTTGTTTTTGAAACTTAACTACTTCCTCATACTTTCACGTAGAAACTCCATTCAAACTTTAAAATGTTCTCAAATTATTGGGCTTTTTATGTGTGATTCAGCTTTTTCATATGTGTTACTGTTTTAATTTAATGCCTCTTTAAGTTTTCAGTTGCAGCTTTGTGATTTTCCAGAAAATACATGCGTTGTTATGGTTGCTATGCAATTAACTCAGAGTGACAACTTGTCCTTTCTGAACTTTCTCTTCATGTCTGAACAACTTCTTGCTACTCACTCAATTTTCACTCAACCTCCACAAATTATACATCAAAACGTGGGGATTTTTGCTGGCTTTCAGAAAATGTCACTATCATTGTTGTGGAAGTTACAGATTTTTATCAGATTGCCTCAGAGCAACACAAAGTCTGAAAACTCTCCATAGAAAGTCAATGGAGAGTTTGTTCAAAATCAGCGCTGGAACTCTTTAATGAGAGCCATTTTCAAATCGTCATATCTCCTTAACAAAGCAAAGTTAACAAATGAGGCTTGTGCCAATTCATCTTCAGACACTGCTGACACTCACGGTCGAAGCAGTTTTTACAGTCATCTTACCGTTGAGCCATAAATTACATTTGTTTGAGGGGTGGAAATCTGTCCTTTCTGTCCGCAGTGAAGGTTCAAAGTCTGCCGATTCACCCAGTACAAGTGACAGGACAAGTGCTTCTATCCCACCGAGTTTTACAGTAGTTACACAACGTTTTGTAACTCCAAAAAACGGCGCAGTACCTCTGATTGGTGGACTGAAATTGAGCAGAACCAGGTTGTTCTGCCTCTTTTCAGCAGAAATTTCAGCGTTTTCACCTCTTATCAGCACAAATCTCAGCCTCTTCTGCTGTTTTTATCAGAATTGTCAGCTTTTTTCAGTTACGTGAGAACCAGTTTGGCTCAATGAGTAGCTGAAAAATTGCAGCCTCTTCTGCTCTTTCAGAAGAATTTCAGCTTTTTTACCTCTTTTCAGCACAATTCAGCTTCTTCGGCCCCCTGCATATTTTTTCTCTCATCATATCTATTGTTGGGACAAGAACTGCTTTGGCTCAGTGAGATGAGCAGCTGCTGTGAGATCTGTTGGTGCAGGTTTGAATCCTACTTGTTGCTGTTAGCACACCTCTGCTTGCATGGACTCTGCTTTAGTGACACTGTTCAGTGTACCCTTTCAAATAAAGCAGTTTTCAGCAAAGAGTTCAGCTTCTACACAGTGTTTTCATCAGATAGTTCTCCTGCTGTTTTCAGATTCCACTGCAAGGCATTCACACAGCATTTTCGCAGGAAATGCAACTTTTTCTAGTTATTACTACCATTTCAACTTTTCTTTCTCCGTTTTGCATTACTGTAAAATCTGTATCTGCATTACATCTTTGGAGTTTAAAGTTTTGCTTTTTATTTTTAAATAAAACTCATTCCAATAAAAGCTCGGATGCTATCTGAAATATAAAAAAACCTAAGTGTAATGATTTGAAATGCTTATAAATCCCATTTTTATTCTGACTGCAACATTCGAAGAAGGAAAAAATTATTTGGGAAAGAGCCACGTTCACCACAACAGCCTTCTTCTTTTAACTGCAGCCAGGCCATTTCAGCACTGAACCTCTTCGCTAGGTTTAGCATCGTCTTGCAGATTTGTGCAGATTATTCTGAAATTGCTCCGTAAATTGTGGACAAGGTCTTTTGCCAAATTGGTTAATATATATCCAATCACGTTACTGACCCGTTGCCAGTTAACCTGAATTTTCCTTCAGCTGTTTCAGTAGTTTCCCTTATCATTTTAAATATTTAACATTTTCCATGTTTTATTGTGAATAAAATATGGGTTTATGAGACTTGCAAATCACTGCATTCCAGTTTTATTTCCTTTAAACAGCATTTTGTCTTTTTTGGAATCGGGGTTGTAGAAACTACACAGTCAGCTTGCAGACACTTAAAAAAAACAACAACAACACTCAAATGAGCTTTATTTTTGCAACACAATTTCATCAACAACTGTCTAACCTGAAAATACATTTCAATTTATTTAATGCATTTTAATGTGGTATGTTACAGTCTTGTTTCTGCTTGTCAATAGATATTTTAATATCACAATTTGACAATATTTGTGAATATATAACAAATATTTGGTGTGAAACAAGAGAACAGCAAAGGTGAAAATTAAATAGAGAAGCCACAATAGCTGCAAGTGCCAAGTCCACACTGATCCTGGTTTACAGCTGTCATCTGTGGAGCGTGAGGCCTTTTCTCATTCACCCATATACAAAGAAGGTGAAGTTAAAGGTGTCAGTGCTGTCTGGTAGTTATTTGAACATATACAAAAGGCTTCAACAATTTCACACCTTCAGAGCTTTTTCTATTTCATAAGACATATTCAAGTTATGTCCGAAGTCCAGGGAAAAAAGGGGTTTTCTCAAGTGCTCCTCTTTTTTACTTTTGTGTTTGTGTGTGCTGGTTTCCAAAGGCCATGAATGATCAGTCTATGCGCACGTGTCCACAGTCCTCAGCTCTGAGACCGGACTCTCTGCAGTGTTGATTGGAGATTGTTTTTAGCATTTCCACATGACTCCAAGGTCTTGTTATTCCTAAGAATGACACGTGCAGATTGTACAATTATTTATCCTGTATTACAATTTTTTCATTAAAAGATCTGGAGATTTTCTAGGATCCCATGAAACACCCCAAAATCAACAATAATTATTTAATTATTAATTTTTTTATAAGTAAACTGCACCAAAATATTGCATTATATAAATAGTTTAATCAAGAATATAATGAATCCTCTCCAACACAAAAGTGAGATAAAACCAGGGCGAATTAATCACCATCTGTTTACGCACCTGGTGCAGAAGCATTTATGTGCTACGTTACTAAGGATAGGAAATAATGGCGTTTTGTACCTGGAAGCTGCCTTTTGATTGGCTCATTCTGTCACGTCCTTACCGGGACATGAAGGCCTCCAGCACAGCCACGCTCTCTTTGGGGAAGTAGTCCTGTCGAACGACATGCTCCAAAGCTTGGAGGTGGCCGGGGACCACAATCACAGGTTTCACCTTATCCTCGCTCTGAAGGTAGAGGACCAAAAACATTAGGGGGGGGGGGGGGGGGGGGGGGGGGGGCAAACCAAAGACACATTTTGCAGAGTGTTTCATACCTTAATAAGTCCAAGCAGCACTAACAAAGATGATACAAAGCTGTAGCCTTGGAAGGAAGAGGAGGTGAAAGCTTTCCTCAGGAGCCCATCTGCAAGAGGAAAAACATCTTTACAAACAGAATTTTCAACACTGGAATAACACATCACTGACAACAAGTTTAGTTTCTCCAACTCCAAGCACTACAAAACACACATTTATGCAAAGCAAAATAAGATTATTTATTTTTTTAAAGCACAACTTTCCATCCACCAATTTGTTTGTTGATGGGAAAAATTACAATAATATGAAAAAAAAGTGCAACGTGTGGGGAACGTATACATATATATATCGTTATATCTTAAGGTTAGCGTGGCTCTCTTGGATGGAAACAACTACCAGCATCTGAAGCTAATGATTTTATACTGCTTCATAAATCCATACACACCATGCTAGTGTAAAAACAATGAAAATAAATAAATAACATACATTTAAAAAAAAACAAAAAAAAAAAAAAAACTCTGGCACATACTGTATACAACAACAGAAACAAATGCCAGTTTTACATGTGGCTTTTGTTCTAAATAAACCTTTAAGTGGATCTATTATTATAAAGCTCCACTTAAAATTTTTGACTCCGTATGAACTCGACGAGACCGGTGAGGACAGAAGCCCCGCCCACCTTCCGCACAAACCCTTTGTTTGCAAGTGGCAGCCAAACGTGACAGCTGGCTCTAACTGTGATGAGCCAAAACCACTTTTTCCAGAGTAGACTGAGCTTTCTAATGACTTAGATGAAGTAAATTGTAGGATTATTTAAATAAAATTAAATAAAAATAATTTAAGAGCATTTTAAGCTTCAGCAATAGCTGAAAATGAGAAAACTATACTAATACTCAAAGTAATATGTGAAAAAAAGAAAAAGAAAGAAAGAATCAAACAGCTTAGCACAAAATAACTAAAATACACAAATGTCACACAAGTCTGGCATTTGCAAGATGACTCAACTCCACAAAGTGTCTTACCAATACTGTCCAACACTGCATTCTTCACTTCAGTATTGTCCTCCTTGTACACAGATGCAATCTTGAGGAAGGCTTCAGCTGTTTTTGTAGCGTCTGAAACATCCACCTGGGCCCGGAAGAAGAAATGTTTACACACTAAAGAACTGCTGGATCTTTGCATAGGATTACAAGTGTGTTTTAATGTCACTGGAGATTTCTTTGCTACCTGCTGCTCAATAAGCAATGCTCTCGTGGGGCCCAGTTTAAGCAGTTTGTCAGGGGAGGGAAAGCTGAGGAAGGAGGAGACTTCTGGGGGTCGAGGTGTTGACTGTGGGGTGGAAAACTGTAAGAACAAGGCAAAAGGAAAAAGTCAAAACACAAATGTGTGCATATGATCACAGCTAGTGTGGATTTTAGACTTCCTGTCACCTATTCAGTACAGAATGAGGCTTCTGTTAGACATAATAGTGACGTCCCTCAATACTTTAACATGTTAGTCATCATTTGGATTCAATAAGGCCCATATCTTACATATATCCTACTTAGAACTAGTGTATATTTTTTTCCTTATACAGTGGGGCAAAAAAGTATTTAGTCAGCCACCGATTGTGCAAGTTCCCCCACTTAAAATGATGACAGAGGTCAGTAATTTGCACCAGAGGTACACTTCAACTGTGAGAGACAGAATGTGAAAAAAAAAAATCCATGAATCCACATGGTAGGATTTGTAAAGAATTTATTCGTAAATTAGGGTGGAAAATAAGTATTTGGTCACCTCAAACAAGGAAAATCTCTGGCTCTCACAGACCTGTAACGTCTTCTGTACGAAGCTTTTCTGTCCCCCACTCGTTACCTGTATGAATGGCACCTGTTTGAACTCATCATCTGTATAAAAGACACCTGTCCACAGCCTCAAACAGTCAGACTCCAAACGCTGCCATGGCCAAGACCAAAGAGCTTTCGAAGGACACCAGGAAAAGTATTGTAGACCTGCACCAGACTGGGAAGAGTGAATCTACAATAGGCAAGCAGCTTGGTGTGAAAAACCAACTGTGGGAGCAATCATCAGAAAATGGAAGACATACAAGACCACTGATAATCTCCCTCGATCTGGGGCTCCACGCAAGATCTCATCCCGTGGGGTCAAAATGATCATGAGAACGGTGAGCAAAGATCCCAGAACCACACGGGGGGACCTGGTGAATGACCTGCAGAGAGCTGGGACCAAAGTAACAAAGGTCACCATCAGTAACACACTACAACGGCAGGGAATCAAATCCCGCAGTGCCAGACGTGTCCCGCTGCTGAAGCCAGTGCATGTCCAGGCCCGTCTGAAGTTTGCCAGAGAGCACATGGATGATACAGCAGAGGATTGGGAGAATGTCATGTGGTCAGATGAAACCAAAGTAGAACTTTTTGGTATAAACTCAACTCGTCGTGTTTGGAGGAAGAAGAATACTGAGTTGCATCCCAAGAACACCATACCTACTGTGAAGCATGGGGGTGGAAACATCATGCTATGGGGCTGTTTTTCTGCCAAGGGGACAGGACGACTGATCCGTGTTAAGGACAGAATGAATGGGGCCATGTATCGTGAGATTTTGAGCCAAAACCTCCTTCCATCAGTGAGAACTTTGAAGATGAAACGAGGCTGGGTCTTCCAACATGACAATGATCCAAAACACACCGCCCGGGCAACAAAGGAGTGGCTCCGTAAGAAGCATTTGAAAGTTCTGGAGTGGCCTAGCCAGTCTCCAGACCTCAACCCCATAGAAAATCTGTGGCAGGAGTTGAAAGTCCGTGTTGCTCGGCGACAGCCCCAAAACATCACTGCTCTCGAGAAGATCTGCATGGAGGAATGGGCCAAAATACCAGCTACTGTGTGTGCAAACCTGGTAAAGACCTATAGTAAACGTTTGACCTCTGTTATTGCCAACAAAGGTTATGTTACAAAGTATTGAGTTGTATTTTTGTTATTGACCAAATACTTATTTTCCACCCTGATTTACGAATAAATTCTTTACAAATCCTACCATGTGGATTCATGGATTTTTTTATCACATTCTGTCTCTCACAGTTGAAGTGTACCTCTGGTGCAAATTACTGACCTCTGTCATCATTTTAGGTGGGGGAACTTGCACAATCGGTGGCTGACTAAATACTTTTTTGCCCCACTGTAGAGATTTAATGGTTAGAATTTAAAAAATGATAATTACAGACACATTTGATGCCATTTTACTCATTTAACTTGAGCCAACTTGTGTTAAAACTATTGCAATGAACAGACATGTCTTACCTTATTGCCAGTGCTTTCCTCTTCCTCCTCTTCTTCCTCTTCTTCCTCTACTTCCTCCTCGTCCACATCGTCCTCGTCGTCATCTTCTTCCTCATCGTCGTCTTCGTCCTCCTCGTCATCATCATCTTCTGGCTCGCCCTCATCATCACTGAAGAAGTTTTTTTTTTTTAAAGCACAGCTCTGTAGTGAGGACTTTGCAAAAAGACTTCATGACCTAAAGCTGCGTCCACAGTAGATGCGATTTGCGCGTTTCACATCACTTGATAAACTGATATTTGACATCTGACATGTGATGTATTTACTACCGTGTCATTCAATGGTATCCTGAGTTGGCAGCCGTTTGAATCACTCACCTGGGATTTGAGAAAAGTTTATCTCGGGTACTGTCCACGTCATGCTGGTTAGTATTTGAGTAGAGTATTTAAGAGAAGCCTGGCAGGAGGATCTCAGTATAAAGATTATAGACAGCAGATGTCAGAAGGCTCAAGAGCATCTACGGACCTCGTCAGCATGTGCCAGATAAAGGCCTATTACAATTCAAGGTTCTACACAGGCTACATTTATCAAAACGCAAACTGGCTTCCTTCCTAAAACGATTCATCCTGCGATCGAAGCGAACAAATACCGGCTTCTCTAGCTCAAAAATCCTGAACCTGTCCACACATCCGAGGATTTTGCACTAAGACATTTCAGGCCTTGTCAGAAGTTTTGCTAAAGCAAATTGCTCGGGGCCCAAACCAGACATTATTTTGGGTGAAAGCAGCAACCCTAGAATTGTCAAATAATCAATACATGTTAATCGGATTTGCACTGTTATTGGCACGAAAACTTATTCTGTTGAACTGGAAGCAAACGAAGCCACCGAGGTGGGACTTATTCCATGTCATTGGGCAACTCTTTGACTACTTTAACAAATCCAAGGCATGAAAGATGTATCTATAATATTTTGTCTTTGAGATACTTTTTTAAGTTGCTGTAAGTTCATATGAAGAACCTCAAAAAGAGAGTTGTGGGGGGGGGGGAGGCTCTGAATGTCACTTTCTGCTATGAATCACAACCACTGTGGATGCAGCTCAAGCAAACAGGAGTCAGACTAAGCTGTGATTTACCTGAGTGATCCAAGTAGCTCGCTCATGTTCATGGCTTCCATGGCGACTTTCAAGGCTCTGCAACCATCCTCTCCGATGCAGTTACCTGAAAACCAGAGATCCTTTCACACAAGCCATGAAGCCAAATGCAGCTAAAACAACATTCCTCCATAATGTCTCAAATACAAACAAACAACAGAAGCATCATGACTGACACCGACTGCATTCTTTGTACCATTTAGGTCCAGTTTCTCCAGTTGGTCCTTGTCTTTTACTGCCTGTGCTACGACCAGAGCAGCATCCTCAGTAATCTCACCGTACGACAAATTGAGCTCCTGTGGAACATAAAAACTATTTATTCAGAAAGGTGTCCCACGTACATACATATGCTTTTATTTTAACTTCTGTAACGTCACTGTAGACTTCCACTATGTAAAACAAAAGGCGTTGGATAGGAGCAGCTGTAAAGTAAAGTTTTCCTTCACACGCGAGCTCCTAGATAGGTTTCTACTGCAGGTCTATTCTTTGTTGCAAATGTGAGAGAAAAGCTTTCATGGTGACAACTGAGCGTGAATTAAACGATAAGCGTCGAAGCAAACTTTTACATTAAAGATTTTTTTATAATCAAGTTAATCGATGAATCGTTACAACTCTAATACCATCATTAACCCTGTGCCCTGTTGTCAGGATGATAGGGGAAAAAAAAATTAAATATTGTCCAAGCCTACTGCCAACAACAACTTGCAACAAAGAGCTGGCAGTAGAGGGTTGCCCTCACTTACCTTGAGGATCGGCAGCCCCTCTGACACGCTCACTGCAATCGCTTTGGCTCCTTCCGGTCGTACCAAACAGTCTCCAAAGTTTATCACCTGGATGCTCCGCAAGTGTTTCAAGGCCTGTGAAGACACAGACAGTATCTGCTGTATCAGGCTGAAAATAACCAGTACAAATGATGGTGATGCATATTTTCACTATATTCAAATCATTCTGTCCTATTTTGCAGGCACTGTACAAATGTATCTTGTGAAGGCATAACTTTAAAGAGTTATATAAACAATACAGATCTTTCCTCTGTGCCTTTTAAACCAATCACTCTTTTGTGCAGGTGTCAGTGAAGCAGATTTCCATGCCTTTTTCAAGACTATCCAAGATTCTTTTTCCAGGCCTGGGAAATGAACGTTTTCAAATACTTTTCAGGTATTTCATGAGTGCACAAACTCTGTTTAAAAAAAAACAACTCACTGTCTAGATATGCAACTACTAATCCCTTACATATGTATACCTGAGCCATGGCCATAGCCCCCTTCTCAGTGAACGTGTTGTCATTCAGATTGAGGATTCGAAGTCCTGGATTGTGTTGCATGGCTTCGGCCAGGGCGGTCACACCTGCGTGGTTGATGCCATTCTGGGGCATGTGAACCTCCTCCATGCTGCCCATAAGCTGGAAAGACAAACTTTAATCGTACACGTTCGCTGCTTACACATAAAAGATAAAACTGTAAAGATCTACTTTGAATGTGTCTGACAGCATAAACTGGCTGATAATTATTTATACGAAGTGGTCCAAGAATAAAACGTGTCAATCATTAAGAGACGTATGAGAAACAGTCGTTCTGATGAATCAAAATGAAGCCTGTCGATGAAAATCAGTCTTACCTTAAAAGCCTGAGCGAGGGCAGTGGCTCCGTCATTCTCCAGTCGGTTTCTTCCAGCAACAAACACCTTCAGGCTGAGGGGCGATCCCGCAGCGCTGGATTTTTTATGGTTGTAGATCAATGATGCAGCTAAAATCTGAGGAGTACAAAACAAGTACAGTCATAATGATCTAGGATGCATCTGTCCACTTGTCTGGTTTTCATCTTTGATGCTTTATTCTTGACAATGACGACCTTATCCAAGAACACGTGTCATCTCCACACTTACCTTGCCACCTCCGATGCCCATGCCACAGTTGTTGAGCCGTAGCTCCTGCAGTGTGTAGCAGGTGGAACTCTTTAGCAGATTCTCAATGCCCTTTACTCCATCGGGTCCAAAAGCATTGTCGCTGAGGTCTAAAACTGTGAGCCTGGCACCCGCCAGCATCAGAGCATCACCCAGTGAATTCTACAAAACAAAAATAGGAAAATAGGAAGTGAATCAAAACTAACCGCTTGGGAGTCAAAATTGATGTGTTATTGATAATCATGTAGTACCAGGGAAGGTGGGATCTCAGAGCGCAGGCGACCTGTAAACATGTCACTCCAGTAACAACGCTGAGGAGGAAGGAAGCAAGGAGACAAGAGCAGTGTCAGTGGAAGCCACAAGATGATTGACTGACTGATTGTATTCCATTACAGGGCAGTTAATCATATAAATTATTATTAGATTCACCCATGCTTGTTGCAGGTATCAGTGTGACAGAGAGCAGAAGGCTGTTTTCAGCCATATTTAAACATTGTGTCGGACTAAGTTATCAGTTCATCTGCATATGAAACTTCTTATTTTAAGTGTGCACCCAACCTATCGCCCTAAGGCAGCTGCAGGATGCCAACCCCCCTTCACCCAAGCCATGAATTGGATAAACGTTTGGCTTTCTCATTCCAGATTTTCATACTTCAAACATTTGCTATGATAAAGCACCTTTCATCATATGCCTTTGGAATATTAATATAGGGCTGGGCCATATTATACCGTTCACGGTAATACCGGTATAATGTTAGGCAACGATAGGAAAATGAAATATCGAGATAGAATATGAATAGAACGCGCATGCGCAGTGCCTTTGTTTTCATACGCACATGGCCGATTGTTGAGTGAAACAGATGAACCAGAATTGGTTTGTACAAATGGTGCAACTTCAGTGATGTGGAACTGGTTTGGTGTTTGTCTGTCAGATACACAACAAAGCACATTTTTTTGCAGAACATGCAAGCGGCCGTTCTAAGATGCTCTTAAATCTGGGAGTAATCTGGGTCCTAAACTCCGTATGCTTCAGGTCAAACAACACTGCAGCATCACTTAGAGTTAAAAACTGTCTAAATTCTTTCATCTTTAATAAAACGATCAGCATTGCTGCTTTACCAGGTGTAACTATGAAGTTTAACTTCCAGGCATCCATGAAAACAAAATTAATTACATTTAACAGAGTTAGAAGTTAGCAGGAAGCTAGCGGAAGTTAGCTCGCTAGTTTCGCTAGTTACCTAAGCATGATATTGCATGTTCTGACTGAGAGATTTCTGGAAAAAATCAAACGTACAGCTCTGCTATCACTTCCAACATAAATGAAGACAGGAAACTAAACAGCAGTGACGTTTGTAGGGTTACTGAAGTTGGGCTAGCTGGTATATAATGATGTGCTACGTGATCGCTAGCGACACAGCTATGTTAGCATAACATAAACAGTGAAGCTGGAGGACTAACGCTAACACTTTTCCACTTATAAAAGTTAACGTTAAGGTTCCTCATGGTTAGAGACAAATGCAATCGCATGGCAGGATGCTGTAAAAGGACCAATCTTCAGTCAGGAGAACAACTGAGATAATCCATCCACAATACGAGGTTAGTCATTAATATACTGCAACAACATGGGAATAGAGCAGCTGCCAGAGAATTCAACATTAATGAATCAATGGTACAGAAGTGGAGGAAGCAAGAAGAATGAGTTTAATAAAGTTTGATTTATCTGACTGCTTTGTTTCGCTTAATGTGCCTTATAATCCCGTGCACCTTATGGTCCGAAAAATACGTACTGCACACTGCAGTTTAATGTTGCAAAGCACCTCTTTTTAACTTCAGTGGATATTATACATGGTTATGCTCAGGATATGTCAGCCCATTTCCACTGGAAATGCCTTTTGGTTAAACTTTCAGCAAGGAATTTGCATTTGCACTGTTACATTTTTATAAAGCTTTAATGTACATAAAAACCAGCTTCTTGTTTAAGTGAAAATAAATGGAAGGTTGTCTTTTTGCGCTAGTAATGTTGTGGAGTTGTATTTTGTCTCGCATCAATTATATCGTCGGTTATATCGTTATCGCAAATTTTCAAATATATATCGTGATAAATATTTTTGGCCATATCGCCCTGCTCTATATTAATATTAATTGTATTTTTATTAGTTCGTATTTATTGTGGAGAAATATAAAACTGCTGAAATGTTAGAGATGATGAACAGAGAAAAACGTCTCACCATCAATGCACTCTTTGTCTCCAGGGCCTTAGCGATGGCCTGTGCTGCCTCCACACCTACAGTGTTTCCCTCCAATCTCAGAGCTTGTAAACCCTCAAAGTCCTGGATCTCCTTCACCATCTCCTCAACTGCAGAGATTCAAATGATCATATTAAAACAGGTAACACATAAGAAAAATCATTAAAGCCAAGCCTTTGGATTATTTTAGTGATTAAGTGACACTCACCTGACTGAGCATCATCCAGCTTTCTTCCCTGTCCTTTGTAACTGAGCTCTCCATCCTCCACTCCAGTTTTGGCCAGAGAGTCAGCCAACTGCGCAACGTCGTCTGTCGCCATCCTGGCACCTGAGGACCAAATGCATCACTTTTTAAACTTCATGATAAACTCCGCTGTCTGACTCCTCTGCCCAATACCAGATGCTAACAGAACCAAAACAAAAGCACCCAAAAGAAGTCATTCAAACTCTAAATTATTCAGCTGGGTGTGAACAATCTGGTTTAAAGAGCGCGGGTTTTTTCTGGAAAACCTACCCTTACTGCTAGCCTTACTGCGACACAAAAACAGCTGAAAGCGCTTGTTCCACTGAGGGAATAATGCACCTCAAACACTGATTTTAAGTCTGGAAAACCACCGGAGCTCCCATGTCTACACTGTGTAACCAGTAATCTCTACAGTCTCCTACATAACGTCTGCACTCTGTGTGCTCGTCTAATACCCGGAGACAGCCGACAGCTTTGACGTAACGGTCACTGAGACAGAGTTGTTTTGGGGTGGATTTCCTCTTACAAGCAACCGGCGCCTAGCATGGGCTAACGTTGCTACCGTTATGCTAATATACCTGCATGAACTGTAACAGGCTCGTGTCCGTGGAGCCTTTACGATCGTTTCTGTAATTTATAATCCATCTTTATGCCATAATTACATATTTTCTTATGCGAATATGAACAGAAAAGATTCACGTGCTAGCAAAGGTCCATTCAACGTGGTTACAGCTCGGTCAGTCATCTGTTAGCAAACCTTTCAAGTTGGCCCCAGCCCTCGGGTTGAATTAGTTATTTTACACACCCTAAATCGCGTTTTAGCTAAACATGAGTCTACTCTTTATATAAATGAATGCTGTCATTACCACAACACTGCTGTGCCGCTTGAATACAGTCCGGCGGGTCGCTCCCTCGCTATTGCGCCTCTTCTTCTTCTTCTTCGTGAGTTTTATCAGCGAAAATGGTGCATTACCGCCACCAACTGGTAAGGAAGGACCTTAACAAAAATATTAGTCTGTCTTCAAAAATTAAAAAGCAGCCTCATAACCTTTATATCTTGAAGTTTGTTTGTTTTTTAATTTGTTTATTTATTTTCTTTGCCTTTAATGAATAGCTTTTGTTCTTATACTGAAGTTTTAGATTACTTGTCTAAAACAAGCCAGCATCAGAACTTCAGCCAAACTACAAAAATAAAATACGAAGGTCAGCCAGGAAGTGAATCAGAAACAAAAGCAACAAATCCTGAGATGTTAATAACCCATTAATCTTCGAAAATATTCTGCCATGCCAATTTGTTATGTTTTATTTCTCATGGAAAATACAAACTAGTTGCAACATTACAGAGATCCTCTTTTATTCTTGTTCTTCTTTTGGCTGTTCCCTTTAGAGTTCACCATCCGCTTCACATCAACTCTCTGCATGTCCTCTTTCACTGCATCGATGTATCTTCTCTGTAGTCTTCTTATTATCCTCTTAACTGGCAGCTCCATCTTTAACATCCTTTATTCCATATATTCAATATCGCTTCTTCCCTTGTTATCAGTGCCACCGTCTCCAAACTAAACATCATAGCAGGTCTCACTACCATCTGAATGGTGATTTTGCATATCTTTATGATCACCAGAAACTTTAAACTCGGAGTTATGAACACTTATGCCTGCATGTGATTGTGTGTGTCCTCAGTCATGAGGTCAAACTGCACGTTTTCTCCTCTGAGGGCTGCCTTTGTAATTTCAGACACTTGTAGGTGCCATACAGCAGTGTGATGGTGGGCCTCTTTCTGATATATTCCAGATGTGTATGGGGGTGAAGACGAGTCAACAAATGGCATAGCGGGTAGGTCTTTGGCATTATGCCAAAGACCTACCCGCTATGCCTGCTGGCATATTTATGCAGGCTTTGTCAAACTGCTTTTATTCTTGTGGATGTCAGAGCTGGTAGGCCCTAGCTCGTTAAGTTAAATATGTCCAGAGCCTGTGATGCGCTAAAGGGCGGCAGTTTTATTTCAATAGAGATCAGAGGTCATCTCCTTCTATTTGTCACACTTACAGGATATGATCATGTGATTCATCATCTCTTGACTGTGCTGATCTGCTCTGCTAAACGCAAAATTTCCTTCTGTGTGCTGTGACTGTGCGGACTCAGGAAATATTATGGTACCCATAGTTGTGTGATTTTAGTTCAATTTTTGTCTTAGTGCTTAAAAGGTTTAAAATACCTTACAAATATAAGATGAACCGTTAGTTAATCATCAGTTTATCACAGTATTATATAGGTATCCTTGTTGTCCTTGCTGTTTTTAGTCTGAAGCATGCCTTCTCACCAACACTACAGCACTTTACCAGCTTCTGATTGGCTGATTCAATCATTTCTTCCCCTCCAAAATGGTGCTGTTTCATCTATCTAACATTTTTTTCATCACCACCTCATGCATCCATGTAGTTTGACCGCATAACAGAAATTAAACCATTTATAACGATTTTGTAAAGTGAAATGTAGTACATTCAGATTAAACTAAGAACCATTTTTTATGCTCAAACTTGATCATCTCCTTTACAAACAGGTTTGACAGGTTTCCAGTGCAGCAGGCAAAGTGGGGCGCAACAACCTTGCTTTTGGTTGTTAAAATATTATCATATTACCAAAATAAAACCCCTCTGAATTTTATTTTGTATAGTTATGCCTGTAAAGAAATTATGTATCATGGTTTGTATTTTTTATTGTATGCAAATACCATGTGAGTTAGAGTAAATCAAACAATATCAGCTTTATTTATACATCAGCTTAATGCCAGTTCATATCATTATTTCTAAATATTATTGAAGTGTTTCATACACTAAATTAAAAAATGTAGGGGGAAATACAGCAAAGATTGCGATGTGAGTAAAAAAAGGAAAAGAGGGGTCTAGTAAACTGGGAATAAATGTGAATGTTTTGTATAATACAGTAATTCAGTTTATTTAAGATAGCTTTTTAAAAGACGTGACAGTGCTTATACATTTGTATCTGTTCTCTAATTTCTAAAAATGTCAAATTTGAATTGATAACTCCATCATTTTAAGTCCAGTTTACATATACTGTGCCACACCTCAGGCTTTTCTTCCTATTTCCCTCCCTTAAGAATGGCTTCTTGACAGCCTTTTCACACTGAAACCATTTCTGATGACGCTTCAGTGAACAGTAAATGAATCAGCTGAAGGTTCAGGTATCAGGTCTTTGCTAGATTTCGCCTAATTTTTAAGCTGCTTCTTCTTTTGTGCTCCACTTCTCCTGTCTTATCAGATGTTTTAAGGACACACTGGACATCATGCTGAGATAATCACCTTGGTAATGGATAAATACAATTTTATATAGAATAGAATAGAATAGAATTCAACTTTATTGTCATTGCACATGCACAGGTACAGGGCAACGAAATGCAGTTTGCATCCATCCAGAAGTGCTTTAGTGATATAGATATATTACAATATATATTAGCAATAATATAGATATGTAAGTATATTACAGAAATGGGTCTATTATGGTATGTTATAATGTACACGGTATTAAGTATGTTGTGAATATTCTATAACTATAAGTATGTACAGGCTGTAGTGAGTACAAGCTATGTACAGGCTATGAACAGGATATAAATATGAAAAACTATACAGAATATGAAATAAATAACTTTACAGAAATCTGAGATATACAGCTATACAGAAATGGGAACTATGCAAGTTGTAAACAGTTGTAGGGTTAAAAATTATCGAATGTACAGAATGATTATTTACACAGAGCTATACAGTAGTGCAGTTAAGATAAGTGAGGGTGTAGATAGTTTCTACAGAGGCTATATAAAGTGCTAGTGGTTGTGAGTGGTGGTTCAGTCCATGTTATTATTGTGTGTTTGAGGGTACAGTTGTCCATTGTGTGTGTGTGTATGTTCAGTCCATGTGTTAATGTGGGTCAGATGTCAGGAGGCAGAGTTCAGGAGTCTGACAGCTGTGGGGAAGAAGCTGTTCCGGTACCTGGTGGTCTTAGTCCAGAGGCTCCTGTGGCGCCTCCCAGAGTGCAGGAGGGTGAAGAGTCCATGTGATGGGTGACTGGGGTCTTTGATGATTTTCCCAGCCCTTTTCAGACACCGCTTCCTGTAGATGTGTTTTATGGCAGGAAGTGGTGCTCCGGCGAAGCGCTGGGCAGTTTTCACGACCCTCTGCAACGCCTTCCGGTCCGAGGCAGAGCAGTTCCCGTACCAGACTGTTATACAGTTGGTCAGGATGCTCTCGATGGTGCAACGATAGAAGTTCACCAGGATGTCTGAGGACAGGTGGTTCTTCCTCAGAGTCCTCAAGAAGAAGAGGCGCTGGTGAGCCTTCTTGACCAGCTTGGAGCAGTTGGTCGTCCAGGTGAGATCCTCGGAGATGTGGACTCCCAGGAACTTGAAGCTGCTCACACGCTCCACAGCCGTCCCCTTAATGTGGATGGGTGGATGTGGGTCAGCATTCCTCCTGTAGTCCACGATGAGCTCCTTGGTCTTCTCGGTGTTAAGCAGCAGGTTGTTTCTGTCGCACCACTCAGCCAGACGATCCACCTCCTCCCTGTAGGCGGCCTCATCGTTGTCACTGATGAGGCCAATCACCATGGTGTCATCTGCAAACTTAATGATGGTGTTGGAACCATCAGGAGGTCTGCAGTCGTGGGTGAAGAGGGAGTAGAGGAAAGGGCTCATCACACAGCCTTGTGGTACACCGGTGTTCATCGTGATTGTAGATGAACAGTGGTTATCTGTCAAACTGTTTGTTTTTTGGGTTTTTTTTGTAGATTCAACTAAAGAAATGTGAACAAATTGTGTTTTTTGTTGTTGTTTAAAATGTAAAAATATAAAATTGGTTCTCTTCTAACTTGTCTGCTCTTGAGTTAAGTGCCTTTTTAATATTTGAATGATTCAAAGATCAGAGTTCAGTCGGTTAACAATCAACAACAACGCTCCTGTAAACATGGTCACATACAAAACTGAAACGAAAGAAAAAGCAGCCAAAGAAGACCTTTGAAAGACCCACAGAAAGCCCGGATACCTGGTGCTCAAGAGCACTTAAAAAATGAGAGGGTCCGACTGCTTGTGCAAAATCAAACGAAATCAAGGGTGGCTCAAAATTTTTGCACAGCACTGTATTTATCTACCAATTAATCGAGTTAATATTTTTGTAATGTAAACAGCACGGCACTGCTGTCTTCCTCGCAGGCCGCACTAAACAAACGCCGCCAGGTCTCCGAGGGTCACGATGACGACCTGAGCGCTGGTTGGCCGCGCGCTTGTGACGCATGGGCGCTTGTCGTGTCACGTGACTGCAGCCTGTAACGGGGAGGAGGTCTGCAGCTGTCTGGATGTACTCAGGCTGCAGAGAATCGAAACTTATCCGAGGAGAGGGAAGTGTCGGGCGGTTACAAACGAAACCTCCTCGGGGTTTGCTCCTGTCAAAGTCTCTCCGTCTTCGTCCGGAAACAGCATGGCACACGTTTAAACTTTGCTTCGGCTCAATGAACTTCCTGGCTTCCTCTTCTTCTACTGGTAGGTGTGTCCGATGCTGGCCCAGGCTGGTCTCACAAACGGCCTCGCGTGCTGGATGTTTGCGCCAGTGATAAACGGTGAATGAGGCTGAATGTGGGAGTGTTTATAGAGGCTTGCAGTTCTTTTCGACTACTTTCAAAGGAAGCGGGTGTATCGAAGAGTAGCTCTGATACACCCACTGTCACAGCCACTGTCACTGAAGTTGGTATTTCCTCCTAATCCCTCTCCGTTTGTCTGTGTGTCTCCTCCCACTCCAGTGGACAAGCATGGACCCTGGCCGAGAGAAACGCAAGGAGGAGATAAACAAAGCTCTGGCTTTTATACAGTAAGATCATTTTAATTTTTATCTGAGCGCACCCAGACAGAAAGTGAAACTGTCCCTGGGTTACTCACGCCTCACAGCCTAGCTGTGTCATTACGATTTTAACAAGTTCCTCTGCTCTAGGTCTTCCCTGGCCTATCCTGACCCCGACGGCTATCAGGTAGTGCTAATGCTGTTATGTGCTTTTGCTTTTTATGCCCTGTGCATAAAAAGGGCAGCTGGCCCTGTGCATGCTTTGGTGTGAAGCACTCTGTCCTTTTTGCTACCTTCCTTCTTTCTATTCCTGGCTCTATGTAAAATCAAGCGCCGGATAGCTTTCTTTTGACTCTTTATAATCTTCCCCCATTACTCAGTTCAGTCCATGTTTGCTCGCTATTAACGTTTATTGACCGTTGACTGTTGAAGAAACAAACCACATCCCCACTCTACACCTCCAGAACAATGCATAAACCCCACAGGGAAACCTGTAGACTCAGGGGTTCCAGCTTGAATACCATTAAACAGTGCACCTTTGTCTCTGTTACATCTCATGCAAGTGTCAGAAATCTAAAGGCAAAGTTGTGGAGTTCTGCTGTGTAACATCCTGTTTATAGTTGTGGGTTTCAGTTGAACCCAGTCCTCTTCATATAATAATTCTGCACTCAGAAAACAGAGTAATTTTCTATAAAACATGCAGCAGTATGTGATGAACCATTGGTAGTTAATCTTGGTTATGTGTAGGGCTGCTCGATTATGGCAAAAATGATAATCACGATTATTTTCACTGAAATTGAGATCACGATTATTTGATGATATTTATTTAACCCTTTAAGACCTACTATAGAACCAAGTCCACCAGAGCTTATATATATATATTTTTTTTACATGCTGTAGTGCCATTTGTGGGAGCATTTCAAGTTGCTATACATCAATACAACTGTTATAGCCCATATTTTAATAATATGTATGCATTAAGTCCATAGTAATTACATAAATTGCAAAAAAGTGCAATAAACTACAAAAAAAATTGAAAATCGCTTTTGTTTTGTTTACATATATTTCTACTTGGAGAAATTTAAGAGGTTTATCCCTCAAAACTTTAAATACAATAAAGTTGCAAAAAATAGTTTCCCACCACAAGAAATTTATTTTGAGTGTCTTCATAGTTTTATTTTGGAGATACAGCAATTTTTATATACTGCAGGAAAAACAAAAAACAATCCTATGATGCAAATTTGCAAAGAAAACAGCATGTGCATCATTTCACTGTGGGAAGTGTTACGAACAGCTGATAGGAACGGCAAAGCGTGTTTCTGGAATATTATGTTTTTGTTCCTGCAAGCGCTTTTTATGCAATTTTTGCAAAGCTATATGTGGAACGAAACCGTGACCGAGGACAAGCTGATGGCATCAGATGTAAGTACAACTCCTCCGGTTTCATATGCAAAACAAATTATTGCGCTAGCTTACACGGTTCAGGTGCTACAGGGATTTAACAATAGTTACGCAAAACGGAGCGTGCTGCTCTGACCGGCTTTAAAGGGTTAACAATGACTTTAAAAAAATAATATAAAATAGTGTGCAACACCACTGAAGTTTTTTTTTTTTTTAAACTCTCTTTTCAACCAACGGCAGTCACTCTCCAAATAACTTCTGCTTAGCTTTCCGAGCTTCCCTCGGGTCCTCTTAATCAGCGGTCTCCAACCTTTTTTGCGCCACGGACCGGTTTATGCCCGACAATATTTTCACGGACCGGCCTTTAAGGTGTCGCGGATAAATGAGGGAGGGGCTAATAATCGGCTCAGTCATTTTTAATGATCGTTGAAAGCCCAGATCGTAATCGTGATTAAAATTCGATTAATTGAGCAGCCCTAGTTATGTGCAGTCCTAAGTGCACAGCATGATTGTAGAACCACCTTTAGCAGCGATGACTTGGAGCTCTGGGTTTCTGTATGACTTTATCAGTTATGGAGGAATTTTGGCCCACTTTTCTTTACAACTTTGCTTCAGTCTGGTGATTCTGATCCTTCTGAACCATAGTTGTTCAACCTTTTTCTAATTGTACTGTCATGAACTTTAACATTTAAGGTGCGAACCGAGGCCTGTAGAGTCTGCGCTGCAACTCTTGGGGCTTTTGTATTTTCTCTGAGCATTGCACAATCTGACCTTGGGTTGAAGTTGTCGGGACTTCCACTCCTGAGAAGATTACTATTTATCTTAAAGCTTTCCTGCTTGTGAATGATCTTTCTCACTGCAAAGTGATGGACTTCAAAATGTTTGGAAAAGCATTTTGAAGTCCAATGATCCAGACCAGCAACCTGACAAAACTTCTGCTTTTATAGATTTGCTCACACTTGCTGAAAACCAGTTAATCAGCTACATTTGATTAGCAGCACCCAGATTGATTCCCGATGGGCCATTTTTGCACAGTGACTCCATAACTCTATGAAAAGTGAAATGTATTTTGGAGAAATGTCTCTACATATGAGAAAGAGTGATAATAAGTTATATATGATTTAACATAAACCAAATGAATTGTAAACACATTCAACATTTTCTAATGCAGTTTAAACTCCTGCTTAGAATAGTATTAAAATACTATACTAACCCCCTTAATGTAAATACGTGCATGTCAATATTAAGGTGGACCTTAAAAACATAATGTAACTTACAAGACGTTAGCGCAGGTCCGCATAGGTTAAAAAAAAAGCTTGTTATTCCTTTCTTTTCTTTTGCTCCTCACAGGACTTCCTGACCCAGTTAGTGTGCAACCTGCTCGATGAGGGCAACGCCTTCTTCAGGGATGGCCAGTGCGAGCAGGCTGTCAAAGAATTCAGCGAAGGCTTGAATGTGTCATGCTACGCTGAAACAGAGGAGATCAAGATCCCCGAAGCTTTGCTCGAGAGCCTGTATGTCAACCGGGCGGCTGCCTACCACAGTTTGGTGAGATAACGTTTGATCTTGTGTCTGTGCAGCGTTCTGGGTATAGGAATGAAGTGGGGCAGGTTAACGTCTCATGCTGTGAGATCTCACGATGAAGTTCTAGTATAGCAGCATGTGTAATACATATAAGGCTTATCTACCTCACTATGTAAGGGAGTGAGGGTTTTTTTTCTTTTTCTTTTCCATAGCTGAGACATTTTGAAACAAACGCTTGTGAGGAATTCTCCTCCACACCTAAATGTGCATGAGCCACATAAAAGTGGATCAACCTGAAATGATTGTTGATTGAACCTGAGCTTTTAATATCTATTGAGTGGTTAGTTGATAACATCTATATTTTCTACTTTAACAAAAACCAATTGTAAACATTCTTAAACATGAACTCCATGGCTCTTCCTCCACTGTGCTCCAGACTCACGTTCTCTGCTGGTGGCTGGATTGTCTTGAGTAGCTCCCCTATTCACAAGGTGTCACCACAGAAGATGGATTAGATTTCATGCTGGACGTCCTTCTCGACACAGCTTTTTTTGTTGGGTTTATGCCTCCTTCTGGTCTTTAACTGGAAGTCTTTCACACATTAGGTGAATGTGTTAACCAGGTTGGGATCATCAAACCGCATTTTGTTGATATTTTTTGAGGTATCAAAATTCATCATTAAGGGGACAACAGAGGTCTCCAAATGGTCCAAACACACAATAAAATTCATGCCCAGGCGGTTTCAGGCTGTCCTGCTTGAATATGCTACTGTAGCGGCCCAGAGGTCTGTGACATGCGCGTGTCCACGAATATCCAGCCAAGCCCAGCAGTGTTTACCATTAATCAGCACAGATATTGCCAAATCTATGCATGTGTGATTACAAAGGCTAATAATAGATGATTTAGTTGATGTCTACTTTTGTGGAAATTATCCCTGTTTTTGGAAGAAAAAAATGCAAAAATCAAATGCTTGAGCAACACTGGAGCATGGAACATCTAATTTAATCTTTAACAAAGCCTACAGCGGTATTAAGAAGAAAAGGTAGAAATCCATTGTAGTGGCTATTCTTCCTGTAGCGCATAACTTGGATTTACCATTCTATATAACTGAGGCTATCCTGAACCTCCCACCCCTCACACTTGATTTATGAAACCACTTATAAAAACAGATCTGTTCTGATTTACTGCCTCTAATATGTAAACATCACTAAATCATTCAGATGTGTTTGTCTGCATTCAAGGCCGCAGAGCCTTTGACCTGCATACCAGTGAAGTGCTCCATAGCAGCTACACACAGTTTAAACCAAGAGACTGTGATTTCTTCACCTTGTAGAGTCTTACTTAAAGCTAGATGGGAAAAGGAAGTAAAGAATTGATGGTATATTACTTTGATTTCTTTTGTGTGTTTCTCTCATGTTTTCCACAGGGGGAGTATGAACAAGGTGTGCTGGACTGCAACAGTGCTCTGGAGGTGTGCAAAGACAGCCGCAGAGCGCTGTACAAGAAGGCCCTTTGTTTGAAGGGGCTTGGAAAGTATAAGGAGGCCTACGATTGCAGCGCCAGCTATCTGCTCATTAACCCTCAGGTGAAGGATGGACAGAAATGGGAGAGTTTATGCTGATAGTCTTATATTGGAAGCAGTCAGATAAATCAAACTTTATTAAACTCATTCTTTTTGCTTCCTCCACTTCTGTACCATTGATTCATTAATGTTGAATTCTCTGGCAGCTGCTCTATTCCCATGTTGTTGCAGTATATTAATGACTAACCTCGTATTGTGGATGGATTATCTCAGTTGTTCTCCTGACTGAAGATTGGTCCTTTTACAGCATCCTGCCATGCGATTGCATTTGTCTCTAACCATGAGGAACCTTAACGTTAACTTTTATAAGTGGAAAAGTGTTAGTGTTCGTCCTCCAGCTTCACTGTTTATGTTATGCTAACATAGCTGTGTCGCTAGCGATCACGTAGCACATCATTATATACCAGCTAGCCCAACTTCAGTAACCCTACAAACGTCACTGCTGTTTAGTTTCCTGTCTTCATTTATGTTGGAAGTGATAGCAGAGCTGTACGTTTGATTTTTTTCAGAAATCTCTCCGTCAGAACATGCAATATCATGTTTAGGTAACTAGCGAAACTAGCAAGCTAACTTCCGCTAGCTTCCTGCTAACTTCTAACTCTGTTAAATGTAATAAATTTTGTTTTCATGGATGCCTGGAAGTTAAACTTCATAGTTACACCTGGTAAAGCAGCAATGCTGATCGTTTTATTAAAGATGAAAGAATTTAGACAGTTTTTAACTCTCAGTGATGCTGCAGTGTTCGTTTGAACTGAGGCATACGGAGTTTAGGACCCAGATTACTCCCAGATTTAAGAGCATCTTAGTCCGACAATAACGATGGCCGCTTGCATGTTCTGCAAAAAAATGTGCTTTGTCGTGTATCTGACGGACAAACACCAAACCAGTTCCACATCACTGAAGTTGCACCATTTGTACAAACCAATTCTGGTTCATCTGTTTCACTCAACAATCGGCCATGTGCGTATGAAAACAAAGGCACTGCGCATGCGCGTTCTATTCATATTCTATCGCGATATTTCATTTTCCTATCGTTGCCTAACATTATACCGGTATTACCGTGAACGGTATAATATGGCCCAGCCCTAGTCTTATAAAAAGTTTTCAGTAAGAACTGTATATAAATCTGTTGGTTAAATCAGCAGCAGCACTGATTTGTAGAAGCAAGATACAGTACAGTGTAAACATCTTGAGCCACTCCTTATTACTGTTACGCCACTGAACACTGATCTATGAATCAGTCAAGCATAAGAAAGGCACTTAAGGTTCATCAAAGGATGAACCAGGGCTGTGTCTTTATATAACAAGAAACTTAGCAAATAATGTCTGTGAAGGTTCTCAGTCATCCAAGTCACACCAACTCTCTGCCATTTATAATCCAGTTTTGAGATCCCTTCCCAGACGCCTGGGATCTCCTGATCTCAGGAATTCGCATGAGAAGGTGGAGCCAGGTTTCACAATGAACTCACCCGAAACTCTGGCTGATTGGGACCCACACCCAGTTTCACACCTTGGCTCAGGCGATTAGAGGATCATCAGGGGGTCCTTTTGTCCCTCTGTGGGGGGATACTCCCACTAGGTTTATATCTGGGACTCTCCACCATTTGACCTTAGAACTGAAGAAGCTTCTCGGATGAGAGGTGAAACGTCTTCAAGTAACTTAAAGAAGTCCAGACGCTTTTCTTTGCAAGCTCCTTTGACCTTAGCAAATAATGAATTTTAAATAGTATCTTCAGACACTTTGTAACTACAGCCTGTCACAAAAACACATCCCCAATTCTTAGTGAAAATAAAATAACAACAAGGTGATTCCCAAATTTTGCTAATTAACAACTAGCAAAGACACAGGACCTGAGAGATGTCCCCAAGTCTTAGCCCTGTGACATACTGGTGTCCAGGATGTAAGTGGAAGAAAATTGCTGCATCTTTAAATCCCTGTTAATGTGTATGGAGGAGGTCAGGAGAGAGATTTCATCACATTCCTTTTTTCATTCATGTTTAGTAAAATTTAATCAGTTGTCTGCATTTCTATTCATTTAATTTTTATTTTAAAAAAAATGAAGGCATCCAATCGAAGGAATGCATTTTTTTCCATAACTGAAACGATGAATACTTTTTAACAAGATGAGATAAACTTATCTGTGTCTCAGTCTCGGTGTTGTTCATCGCATATATGTTAATTGTAGCTTGGAGCATATCAGTAAATCCATTCGTTTACCTGTTGGCAGGACCAACAGGTGAATGAGCTCGCACAGGAACTGGCAAACCATCTAGGACTGAAGATTCGAAAACCTTACGTCAGCGCAAAGGTGTGTAAATGTTTAAATCTGGTTCATTGTGGGTTGTAGGACTTTATCAGCCTTCAGCTTAGTCATAGTCAGACAGGACACAGTCATTTTATCAAAAATCTGACAGCGATTTATGTTCTTCTCTCCAGATGTCAGGCGGTAATGTAGAAAATGGTAATGGCGTTGCACCAGGTGGGAATTTTGACATTTGTGGCTCTGTTACTCTCTGTTCTTGATCATTTTGTACACAAACACAAGAATGGTCCAAGTAAATGCACTTCTGTTCCTTTTTAGTCAACTTCCCCAGCGTGCCTCAGTCCTCATTTCCTTCCACACCTACCAGCTGCAGCACACCTACTAACTCTGCAGTACCTGAAAGGTCGGGCACTATCGAGGACTCCGAGCTGATGGGAGATGACATAGACAGTCTGCTGGACTGTGTTTCTACTGAGCCGGAAACAGCTGAGGTAAACTCCAAGTGCTGTGTTTTTTTTCCTTTCAGAACAGCGGACTAACTTTTGTTGCTGATGATGGAAGATGATGTTTGAGTGATATAAGTGCTCAAATGTTTCATTTGAGTGAAAATCAGACACGGTTTACTTCTTGTTTTGAGCAGCTCACCCAACACAGGGAATTCTGTTTACCTTTTACCTCTTTCAAGGCAAAGTATGGTGAGTCCTTGATGAGGTCTGAGTGAAATGCAACAATACTTAGAAATTAAAGAAGAGTCTACTGAACACAGGCATATTTTTTTGTTTTGGAAGATTTAGTGTCAGTGGTTTTCTTACAGACACACAAAATATCAACAGATCTCCCTAACTTTTGTTATTTGTAGTTATTTATGTCAGTACTGTTTAAAAATAATCTTGTTTTATTGTCACAACAAAACATGGATTATTAGTTTATGCTCTGCTTGGATTGGCAGGTTGTTGAGGATGTGCCATTCCAAACTTATTGCCAATACATTTGGAAAGTTGCAGAGTGCCCTCTGGTGGACAACATTGGCAATTATAACATGTTCGAAAGGCGTTTCTCAGAATCTTGTTGGGGGGTTTGTAGGTGCTGATGCTGATATACCAGCAAAAAGCTCATTTTGTCCAATATATAATATATGTTTTTGTGAATATATCTGTTGGGCTGTAAGATATCTGCTAATGCTTGCAAGCCTCATCAATAAACTGCATGGGTGCAACTCCCAGTCACACATCTCCTAACTGGCTCTAAGTAACAGGTTACTAAAATAGTATAATTTCACTCAGCTAAACATCTTGGATAGTTTGTATCACGCAGTAGGATATATTTTTCAACAAATAATTCAATTTAAAATGCTCCAAAATGCATTAGAAGACACCAATCTGCTACAATCTCTGTGCCAGGATACCTGTCAATCAAAGCAACCCCCTTCTCTAACCTCCAGTATCTAGATGGGGAAGAAATTATATTTCAGGGGCAAGCAGGGCCACTTTATGCCTCCTTTTAAACACACCCCTGCTTGGAAGATTAGAAACAAGCTGTCAAAACAGTAGTAGTTGCTAACATAACTTGGGGACAGAAATGATGAAGTAAAACTAACAAGCTAATAGGCATCAAGGACTTTATAGAGTCAGGTGATTCCCCTTTGTGCATAGTGGTTTTATTGATCCATTACTTAGGCCAAAATATTGATTAATGCAGTATTGTATATGGGTTATTTACCAGCTGTGTCGGCCAGCATCCATTCCAACTTTCATGTTTAATTATCCAGTTGAGGCATTGTCATGTTTTGCTTATGTTTTTTTTTTACATCCTGCCTCCTTTCTTGACAGGACGTATTCTCAGTGCCCAGCGGGACATCCACTTGCACACAAAGAGGCCCATCTGTCCTGCCCGCACCGACACCCCAACTACCCCCGGCCTTTTTCAGCTCAGCCGTTAACCAACTCAACTCCTTGGACTCCTTTTCTGGTTCTGGGCTCGGCACCTCAGCTGCTACACTGGATATCCTAGACGACCTCTCGACCTCTGAAAAAGGTGGTGTTGCAGATGCTTCAAACTTACTACTGACCCCTACGAAGCTGGACGGTCTGGATGGTCTTGATTCCCTCGATTCTCTCGATGACGCCTTGGATAAGATGCCGAGGGCTGCTGCTGCTGAAGAAGTTATCGAGGCCAAAACAGAGCTGGATGTAGGAGAAAAGTCTCTTGATGAGCTGCTAGATGAACTAGATCCCTTAGAGACACTCTCTAATCCAAGCAGCCAGGGCGATCATGTCTCTAAAATTAGGAATAGATCCATGGACCGGCTTGACTCCCTTGATTCCTTGGACTCATTTTCCTCGATAGAGGGTGTTAGAGTAGTTTCGTCAGCAGTCTTACTCGGGGGGTCTGGCCTGGACTCGCTCTCCGATTTCAACTCAGCAGGTGACTATGATTTATATCTGGCTTATTATAAGGGATGCTTTTTTGCTCAAACATCCACCGATATACACCGATTTGTATGATTCACATGCCCATTTAAAGATATTCAGAAAGGCTGAAGAACAGTTATTATTTAGTAATAACTGAAGCAGTCTGACCATTCTCCCCAGGGATTAACGAAGCATTTTCTCCCAAAGAACTGTTGCTCGCCGGATGTTATCTCTTTCTCATACCACTCTCTGTAAACCTTACAGATGGTTGCATAGAAAAATCCCAGCAGATCGGCTGATTCTGAAACATTCAAACCTGCCACATTTAAATCCTAAAGCTGAGTTTGAACTTCAGCCATGTCTGTGAGCCTAAATGCATCAGGTTTCTGCCGTGTGATTATATGATAAATATTGACATTAGTGAGCAGCTGAACAGTTGTACCTAATGAAGTGGCCAGCTCCCCTTTAGCGTCTGAGGTTGGTGCTTCAGCCCTTTTACCTCATGCAGTTCATAATTTATGTTCTCTCCTTGCTCCTCAGGTATCTCAGGCTCTCATAGTATTGCGGCTCCAGTAATGCGATCTCCAAAAAATCATTACAAAGTAAGACTGATGATCAGGCTTGTGTTACGTTTTCTTTCCTTGTATCTTCCTTAGCATTAACTGATGTCTTATTCTTACCTTGGAAACAAAGGCGAAGGAAAACCAAAGGCCGGGTGCAGTGTATAACCCTCTGTCCTCCACCCATGAGTTCCTGCAGGCCTGCTCTGCTTGCTACCCTCGAGAAGGTATGGTAGGATTTGAGTGACATCAAAATGGTCCTGCTGCTTATCAGCTGGTGATGGTTTTACAGTGTGGGAAGTTTGATGCCCTGCTGTTCTCAGTGGAACTTTAAAAGAACTTGTTTTCCTCTTTAATGTTTGATCAATATGTATTGTGTATTTGTGCACTAATTCCTTCACAGGTGTAGGGATATATACTTACGTTCACAAGCCAGACCTGGTCCACAACTGTAAGAGAGACATTCTGCTATGCAGACTAAAAGCCGACCCCCCTTTAGACTGGACCAGAGTGCGACCGCTGCCCATACTGAAGGCCTTTGGTGGGCGATTTCTACTTTGCAAAGGTAAGGAGCTCAAGATCAAGGTCACGAGTCTCTTCTATTTTTCATAGTTATTTACTTATTATTGCAGATAAATATGTCTTTAATGGTAAAGTCTGAAAATGGTGACAATCATACATTTATAAGTTGTTGCCAGATAATCAACAATAAGGGACTAGTTTCCCACTTTTTCATTCATCAAGTTTAATTTCTTTTATGATTAAAAAATACAATTAATAAAATTTTATTATACCAATTCCCTTAATTGTCTGACCAGTCTATTGGAAGAGAGAAGAATATTTTAATACACATTTTATGTATTTATTTATCTTTATTTAACCAGGAAAATATGACTGTTGACTTTCAAAATTTCTGACCTGTCCTGTTCTGGCCAAGACTTGTATAAACTAGTAACACACATACAAATACACACAGAAAAACCCCACACAAGCCACATAACATACAGTTGATTTGAAAAATGTCTAAAAACATCAAAAATTTATAAACTTCATTGTGAGTAAAGCCTGAAACATCAATAAGATTATTTTTCCTGTGCCAGAAACAAACAAGGGTGGTAATATTCAGGCAGAACATTTTCAGTAACTACATCCAAGTCATCTAAATTCCTTCAGTCAGACCAGTTCCTGAAGTTCAAGAGCAGCTGACTCATCACCATGTCTTTCCAAATATACGGGAATAGATTAGAGCTTACAGTCGTTTTAGTTTTCAAAGTCACCCCAGAGCACAGTTGGTTCTTCCAGAGATATTTTAAGGACTCAGTGTTTCTTGTTTCCATATTCCCTAACCAGGTGAGCATGTTTTGAAAACATTGAAAAATGTGATAAATTTGGGGAAAATTGTTCAGATTTTCTGTTAATTTGCTGCAGAGAGTTGAGAATGAGCCAGCTGTGGATTGCACACGAATACTGTGTGTGTGCCTGTTACTACACTTCAAATTTCTGTGCAGTGAAAGAAGGAAGGCAGTAAAACTCGCATACTTAGTGCGCTTATGTGAATGAAATGTGTGTTTTCTTATATTTCCAGAGTTGCTGAAGTCTGGAGAGCTGGGTGTGTGTAAGTATGGAGAGAAATGCACGTTTGCCTACAACCAGATGGAGATCGATGTTTGGACAGAGGAGAAGAAAGGGAGGCTGGACAGAACCCGACTGTTTGGCACAAAAGCTTTTAAACTGGACCCCGTGAGCAGCATCATATGCCTCCTACAGGAAAACAAAGGCACGTTCATGTTCCTCTGTCAGGTTAGTGCACGTGAGCTGTGTTTATTTGAAATCTCTGTTTTTCTCTTTGATAATGGAGCAGGGGTATAAAAGCTCTTTAACCTGATCGGATTAATGTTAAAGATTTACATGATGCACGCTGGAGTTTCTCCATTTGTTTTGTGTTTAAATGTTTAATCTGGAAACTTCAAAAGTACCACTTTCCATTTGTTCTTTTGAACTATGAGAGTTGAAAATGTGTGGCTACTAACCAATTTAAATGAACTATGGTACCCATTCTTCCAAGAGTGTTCAAATATTCAACCAGAATTATGCCAGAAGTTTGTTGATTGCTATCAAAAGTGTTGGCTGAGGTGCATCTTACTAAGGGACATTTAAACACAGATATCAGTGGTAATAATTTATATAACCACTTATAATTTGTATAATGTTAAACCTGTGTGAATTTGAAAAAAGGGGAGTTCAAAGACAATGCAGTTAAATCCAACGATAAGTGGATGTAAACTGCTGACTGTATGTTAGCCAATGCACACTATGTTTGTAATATTTGTGTCTGGATGTAGCACGCTTCCATCACGACAAATGTTCATTTCATTTCTAAGATGATCTTCTCCATCTTTCTCCCTTTGTTTCCGTCACCGGTCTCTCTTCCTTTCCTTTCAAAATCTTCGTCTTCCTGCCGTGTCTCTCCAGGCGTGCTATGACAGTAAACCGAGAATAATCAGTAAGCGCTTCCAAGACGATCAGACCATCTGCTCTAACTTGGATGTTCGCCACAACTTTGATGCTAATAAGTGAGTGTGCTTACAACATACGGGTCATTACAAGTCCTTGTTCTCTCACCCACTCTCACTTCTAATCCTGCACCAACTCTTTGCTCCGTGTGCCTTCTCATCTGTCTCCATCACGCTTTCTTTTTCCCTCTGTGCCCATCAGGTGCTTGGCTTTCGTGGTGAGGACCCACAATGTGATTTACAAGAAGGTTCGCCCGTTGAGCATCCTGTGTCACATGGATCTGTGCAACCAAGCCATCCGGTACGGCTGTGTCAGAGAGGACAACTGCCACTACGCCCACTCTGTTATCGAGCTCAAAACCTGGAAGGTGCAGAGAGAAACAGGTGCCTGACAAATACTTTGCTTTACTGTTGTCATAGTACTGTTAATTACTGAGATCAAACTTAGAACAACAGATTGAGAGCTTGTGTGCTGAAATGATCTGAACCAAACCTGTGCTTTATAATAATGTCACACTATTATGTTTTAGTAGTAAGTGTTTAATTCATCATTTATATAGCATCACTCCTCCTTAGTATGCCATTTACAGCAGTGATGTAGTAGCAGTGTGAAAATTAAGTTGCACTGAAGAATTGTACTCAATGAAAATGATCTATACTATAAATAGAAATAATAAACAGTTAATTTCATTCATCGATGACAGAAAATCCATCGCGATCTGCCAGTATTTCCACTGTGGAAAACATTCACTGCCACAATATTCATTCAAAAAGTCCATCAAAGTGCACTGTTGTCCTGTAATCGTTCTCCTTCTTTATGCATTTTTATTTTCAGGTGTCAGCCCTGATGAGATTGTGAGAATATCCGCAAAGTATCATGACAAGCAGGAGCAAAACTCAAGCAAACAGAAAGGAAACAGAGTAAGAAGCATTGTGATGATCACTTTTATAGAAATAGTATTTTTCTTACTAACCCGTTCCAGTCTGGCTCTTCTTTAATGTTACTGTTATTACTGTAAATATGTGTTGGAGAGATGATGCTCTGTAAGGTGAATGTTTCATCTTGTCAACCATTCAGTAGATTTTGATATGAGGACGGTCATACTTATCATCAGTATGCTTGTAGTGGCCCGACAATGTGTGTGCGTTTGCGTTACTGCTGATACTAAATGCAGACTTCCATCCAGCAGCCTGTGACTTTATTTAACATTTCATCTGTGGACGAACGTCCCTTTTTTGTCATTTAAATTTAAACAGGTGCCTTTTGAAGGAGGTGGGAGCAAACCAGGAGGGGGAGGAGGTGCTGGGAAGAGTCTTAACATGCGGATGAAGTTTGCCTGCTGTCAGTGCTGGTTGGACGGCCTGATCAGTGAGCCAGACAAAGGCCTCAAGCACTGCGGTGCTAAAGCTAGACATGCGTGAGTAAAGTGAATACAGGTGCTCAGTTCCTGTACGAGTCTAGAGTTTTATTTTTAATATTTTATATTATGTCATATTAGGCGATCACTTCAGTGATTAAAACTTAATCATTGTCCAGTGCACCTCAACACAGCCAATTAAACTGTATTCAGACCTCCTGACCTTATGTGATTTTTCCCTCCAGGGTGTGTCTGGCAATGAATGAATGAATGAATGAATCACTGAAAGAGAAACACTTTTTGCACTGCAGCGACTTCTCTTGTATTTCAATTTTAACAGTAGAACCACCAGGGGGGGTCGCTTTGACCACGTCTTGCAACAACAGCATCAATAACAAGGAAGTCATTCAGCTCATTTTTCTCATATAAGAAATATTTAATTTTTTTTAAAGCATTTAAGGTTAAGTTTTAGGATTTTTATTCATTTTGCAGTGATTTTTAATATTTCATTTTAGATCATAAAGGTAAAATATATAGAGTTTGCTAATAAGCAGCACACATTTTAATAAATACATTATTTTAAAGTACAACAGTGAAAGTTTATCACACAGTCCATGTTTTCTTTTCTTTTTGTCCCACACGCGGCAAAATTCACCATATGAAGAAAAAAAACTATTAAAAAAGTCATAAATAAGAGATGTTGGACTTTTAATCTAACAGAGTTACATGAATTTTAAAATGCCGAGCAGTCAAAACACCCCGCTGGGCATTTTGTGTTGAAGAATTGTTTCACCAACCAATCGAATGATAATCCCTCAATGTCTGTCACTGCAATCAAACAGAAAGTGCTGTTTAACTGCAGATGCACTGCTCTTACAAAGGCACCTAAATGGACCCTTTACAGCTTTTCTCTTCCTCACCAGATAAATCCGCCAAAGCACGGAGCATATTTACAACGTTTTTGTCGTCACCTTCAGGTGGACTAAAGACAGGCGAGTGCTGCTGGTCAAGTCCCAAGAGAGAAGTAAATGGGTTCAGGTGCGACCACTGCCACACGCCAAGGATCTCCCTGCACAGTATTATGTAAGTCTGCACTTTAAAGCAGAAGGCATTTAAACCAAGGACTTGCATCATAGACATCATCCCTGCACTGATACAAATGAGGACTTCCCTCATCTTTGTTACATTATTTGGTGGCATTTGTAGCGTTCCAGTAGAGAAGTTGGATACTTTGTCTCACAAATGGCACTGTGCGTTGTTGGTTGAACAGTAATGTGTTCCCCCGTCACTGCTTAATTTCTTAAAATTTCACTTGTCAGCAGTGTTGGGGAGTAACGGAATACATGTACCGCCGTTACGTACTTAGAATACAAAATATGAGTAACTGTATTCCGTTACAGTTACCGTTTAAAAAGGTGGTATTCAGAATACAGTTACTTTGTTGAAATAAATGGATTACACTGCGGTACTTTCCTGTTTCATATTGTCGCGGGTCAGGACTGTTTGGGTTTTGTTTGACAGCTACGTTCTGTTGTTCCAGGCGGCAGCGCTACGGTTGCCATGGTTACAGGGTGACGCTCTCTCTCTCTGCGACTGTGTGTTTCCTGGGTGAGAGAGCGCCTTTTCGTCGTTGTTGTTGTTGTTGTGCTAAGCTAACAGGCAGAATGCTACAAGCATAGCTCTAAAGAATGTAGCATCATGGGCAGTGTAGTCCGTGCTGCAGGGAGAATGCACTGCCATACATGTTATGGGTCTGTGAGCGCGAGGAGGGAGAACAAGGGGAGTGGAAAGGTTGGAGTTGTCATCGAGGAAAAACGGGAGCTGGAAGCATGTAAATATAATAATAACCACTGCAGCCAAGAAGAGTGCCTGACGAGCCCAGTTGTAAGTAAGCTATTAAGACTCGACTGTACACCGTGTTCGTGTTTTCCTCCGAAAACAATAAGTTCCGTTGGAGCAGCCTTTCAACGCCTCTCTCTGTCTCTCGCAAGAAAAGTTGACCCACACAACAAAGTAAAGCTATTTTTACGGCTATGAGCCGACAGGGACCCCGCCGTATTAGTCAGAGGTCCCTTTACTACAGTTCGGAGTCGCGGACCTTCAGTAATAGTAATAAATCACACAGCAATAGTACATTCACGTTGTTGTAAAAAGCATGATAATATATTAAGTAATCCAAAGTATTCAGAATACGTTACTGTCATTGAGTAACGTAACGGAATACGTTACAGAATACATTTTGGGGCATGTATTCTGTATTCTGTAATGGAATACATTTTAAAAGTAATCTTCCCAACACTGCTTGTCAGTCATTATAAATTCTGATACCGATATATCAGCGAATAGCTATTATTGTCCGGGCAGGCTCTAGTGTTGATATTTCAAATGATGGGGAAGGGCGTCGTCTGCGATCGGTGTTTAACAGCGTGATGCTTTCTCCTGACAGATGTGTGCACAGATTTTGGAGAAGAGGAAATGTAGCTACTCTGGGGTCTGCACCTTTGCTCACAGCCCAGAGGAGAAGGACATGTGGATGTATATGAAAAATAATGACTGTAAGTTACTAAAAGCAGCCAACGCTATTTGGTTTGATTGGAAAAATAAAGGAAGCACTTCTTATCTGCATGAGGAGGGAAGTGCAGTTTGTACGAGAAGAGGTCCACTCACTGAATGTCCTCTCAGTGATCTGATGTTTGTGTGCCTGTAGTGAAAGACATGCAGCAGATGTATGACATGTGGCTGGAATTAAGCGGTTATAATCGTCAAGCAGATGGATCCACGGTCAACCAGCCCAGCCCTGAGGAAAAATACATCACTATGCCCACTGATTATGCTGAGCCAATGGTGGGTTTCACTTTTCTCTCTTTGTTTCAACAAAGCAAAAGTCTGAAAATCTTAAAACTCCCATATTGTTCTTTCAGTTAGTAAGAAAAGATGAGAGTATTTCTTCCCGTCTTTATTTTAGAGTGGCTTTCACTGCCGCCTGTGTGGCAAACACAGTAACAGCGAGCGGCAGTGGCAGCAGCACATTTCCACCGAGAAGCACAAGGACAGAGTGTTCAGCTGCGAGGGAGAAGATGAAGCTCTGACGTGGAGCTACCGCTTCCCGGGTACACGCTTTGAACTGTGCTCCAAGTAAGAAATTTTCCTGGATCAGTTTGTACATGCAGACAATGAATAAAAGTGAGCTATTATGCTTTTTTTTTTTTTTATTTATTTATTTTTTTTATTTAATAAATGCAGAAATTAAGTCAGCATATGTACAAGTAATCAACTTGAGCCACTTCAGGCTTCAGTGTCTGTTTTAGTCCATTTTCTTTCCTACTCTTTGCTCTGATGAGGTCATAGAGAGGGGAAATCCCGAGTATGGTCATCTCAGGGACACATATGTGACTGTGACCACAGAGG
This sequence comes from Mchenga conophoros, assembly GCF_057382185.1. NCBI lineage: Eukaryota > Metazoa > Chordata > Actinopteri > Cichliformes > Cichlidae > Mchenga > Mchenga conophoros. Next base: position 14,686,737 of record NC_140529.1, read on the forward strand.
CCCCACCCACTGTTTATGATGGACAGCCAATCAGAGAAAAAGCTGGCTTAAGTTGAGGATGAAAGGAGCTAAAACTGCTTGTTTCAGACAGAAGAAACTGACGGGCTGCACTAAGTCCACTGTGAACTGCAAATCATGCAAAACTACCTCAGTACAGTTTAAGAGTGAACATAAGTGAGAATAATAGATCCACTGTGTGAGGTGTAAATCACATGACCAGTTTGCAAAACCTGAGCTGTTGTAACAAACTGTGCAGCACAGGATATGAGGCGTTTGGGGACAGTACAGAGCTGTAGGTCACTTGTGTGCAGGAAGTATCCAGGTCCTAACATACAGAAGGACTCTCACACTTTATCATCCAGCAAAGATTAAGTTATAAAGTCTGCTGAGTGAGTGGACTAAATCGTATGGTAGTGTTTAGTTAAAGTAAAGCTCACAGCATAGTGTTTTATTTAATAACTGACAGGTTGGATGGCAGCTGTCCTGATGGTGCATGCTGTGACTACGCCCATAGCCCGGAGGAGCTCCAGGAGTGGATAGAGAGACGAGAGTTCTTACGACAAAAGCTGGCCAAAGCTAGGGAAGATATGCTCGTCATGCCTGATGAGGTCGACTTTGGAAAATACAACTTCCTGCTTCAGGACTAACAAGAATTTGACTTTGTGAGCCAATTTTGTAACTGCCAAACAGCATTTCAGTTTGTCAAGAGTTTTCAAATTAAAACCAACAGCAGCAGTTCACTCGAAGGCACATATATATTTAACAAACCTGAATTTAAAAAAGCGCATATTTTAATTTTCTTGTGACTTCACGGCGCTACATTCACAGCTCGTGTCTCTCCAGCCAAAACATTAACTGCACTGTGCTGTGAGCTTAAGGCTATGTGGTGCCACACTAAGAAAGAAAGAAAAAATGATCATCAGTGAAGATTTATAAAGGTTTCATATGCCATACCTGCAGCCTTCCTCGTGCCTTTGTTGTTTTACCTTCTGTTTGTGTTTTGCTCAATCAGGGAATGTTACTGAAGTGTGCCTTCATTGTGCAGTTCATTAAGAAAGGAGGTTTTCAAAACTTTCATTGTGCAATAAAATGTCCCCTATATGGCAAGCTGGCTTGTACTTCTGATTTGTACTCGTGCAAAGACAGCAGAGGTCCAATTTTGTGTTCTGTTTAATACATTTGAACTAATTGAGTGGTAAGGGAGTACTTGACCCCAATGACTATCTCAACCACGAAAGAATATCATTCCTTTGCCTTGAGATTCTTGGGTTGTTTTTGTAGTGTGCTTTGGATCATTGTGCATTTGCACTGTGGAGAGCTCTCTGATCACTTTTGTAGCATTTGTCTGAATCTGGGCAGAGAGTGTAACTCTGTACACGTCACCATTCATCCTGCAGCTTCTATAAGCAGTCATAGTATCAGTGAACGCTAGTAAACCAGTTATAGTGCTATCTGTATAAAATATACTGCCAAAAGCATTCAGTCACCCATCCAAATCATTGAATTCAGGTGTTTAAATCAATTGTATGGCCACAGGTTTATAAATTTCGCCACCTATTCATGCAGACTGCATTTATGAAAGAATGGGTCATCCTCAGGGGCTCAGTGAGTTCCAGGGTGGTCCTGTCATAGGATGCTATCTGTGCAACAAGTCCAGTCGTGAAATGTCCTTGCTGCTAAATATTCCACAGTCAGCTGTTAGTGGTGTTATAACAAAGTGGAAACGACTGGAAATGACAGCAACTCTACTATGAAGTGGTAGGACATGTAAAATCACAGAGTGTGTTCCATGGATGCTGAGGCTTATAGAGCACAGACGTTGCCAATTTTCTGAAGAATCAACCGCTATAGTCCTCCAAACTTCATTTGACCTTTAGATTATGTCAAGAACAGTGCAGCCAGACCTTGATACAATGGGTTTTCATGACCAGGCAGCTGCGTCCAAGCTTTACATCACCAAACACAACAAACCGTCAGATTCAGTAGTATAAAGCACACACTGGACTCTAGAGCATAGACGATTCATGCTTATCCATATGGCAATCTGATGAATGATTCTGGATTTGGTGGATGTCAGGAGAACGGTACTTGTCTGGTTGCATTGTGCCAAGTCTAAAGTTTGGTAGAGGGGAGATTATAGAGCGAGTTTGGTGTGGAAGAAGTTGACTCTTCTGACCTCAACACAATCAAACACCTTTGGGATGAATTATAGCAGAGACTGAGAGGCAGACCTCATGGATGTACTTCTGGAAAAATGGTCAAAATTTCCCATAAACACTACTAAACCTGTGGAAAGTCTTCCCAGAAGAGCTGAAGCTGTTATAGCTGCAAAGGTGCAAAGGTATATGCACATGCCATAACATCCCGATCATGTTTGAAGGTAATGTGGTATTCTGTATCATTCTTGTACAAGTTCATCTTGTTTTCATCTGTTCATAGAATTTTCCAGAACTGTGAAGGCTCTTTTAGATGTTTTCTGCCAAAGTCTAATCTGTAACAAGTAGTTTTCACCTCATGATAAACTTTCTGTGTTTTTCATTCCTGAAAGCCTCTTTTGATTGTAAATTTGAACAATATGTCTGCCTCCTCATAAGTGTGCTGACTTGGTTAGATGTTGTGAAGTTGTTTTTGTTAACCATCGAAATAATTCTGCCCTCATGAACTTTAGCTACTTTAACATCTTCTGTGGTCTTTCAGACATTTTTACTTAGCTGGTCAGTGTATTTGTTCTTTTTAACAGTGCAACAGATTATTGATTTGGGGCTACTACTGATGTTTCTGCTGTGTATGTGATAGCTTTATTTTGATTTTTCAGCCAAATGAAAACCTCTTTCAGTTGAACTGCCCTTTATTTCGGTCTCGTATTTAGTTACCTATAAATGGAAATTCATCTCTTTATCTATACGCTTCATTTGTTGTGAAGTAAAAAGTAAAAGTCCTCAGCCGCCATGAAACTGATTGACAGCCTCAATATACAGGGAGTGCAGAATTATTAGGCAAGTTGTATTTTTGAGGAATAATTTTATTATTGAACAACAACCATGTTCTCAATGAACCCAAAAAACTCATTAATATCAAAGCTGAATGTTTTTGGAAGTAGTTTTTAGTTTGTTTTTAGTTTTAGCTATTTTAGGGGGATATCTGTGTGTGCAGGTGACTATTACTGTGCATAATTATTAGGCAACTTAACAAAAAACAAATATATACCCATTTCAATTATTTATTTTTACCAGTGAAACCAATATAACATCTCCACATTCACAAATATACATTTCTAACATTCAAAAACAAAACAAAAACAAATCAGCGACCAATATAGCCACCTTTCTTTGCAAGGACACTCAAAAGCCTGCCATCCATGGATTCTGTCAGTGTTTTGATCTGTTCACCATCAACATTGTGTGCAGCAGCAACCACAGCCTCCCAGACACTGTTCAGAGAGGTGTACTGTTTTCCCTCCTTGTAAATCTCACATTTGATGATGGACCACAGGTTCTCAATGGGGTTCAGATCAGGTGAACAAGGAGGCCATGTCATTAGTTTTTCTTCTTTTATACCCTTTCTTGCCAGCCACGCTGTGGAGTACTTGGACGCGTGTGATGGAGCATTGTCCTGCATGAAAATCATGTTTTTCTTGAAGGATGCAGACTTCTTCCTGTACCACTGCTTGAAGAAGGTGTCTTCCAGAAACTGGCAGTAGGACTGGGAGTTGAGCTTGACTCCATCCTCAACCCGAAAAGGCCCCACAAGCTCATCTTTGATGATACCAGCCCAAACCAGTACTCCACCTCCACCTTGCTGGCGTCTGAGTGGGACTGGAGCTCTCTGCCCTTTACCAATCCAGCCACGGGCCCATCCATCTGGCCCATCAAGACTCACTCTCATTTCATCAGTCCATAAAACCTTAGAAAAACCAGTCTTGAGATATTTCTTGGCCCAGTCTTGACGTTTCAGCTTGTGTGTCTTGTTCAGTGGTGGTCGTCTTTCAGCCTTTCTTACCTTGGCCATGTCTCTGAGTATTGCACACCTTGTGCTTTTGGGCACTCCAGTGATGTTGCAGCTCTGAAATATGGCCAAACTGGTGGCAAGTGGCATCTTGGCAGCTGCACGCTTGACTTTTCTCAGTTCATGGCCAGTTATTTTGCGCCTTGGTTTTTCCACACGCTTCTTGCGACCCTGTTGACTATTTTGAATGAAACGCTTGATTGTTCGATGATCACGCTTCAGAAGCTTTGCAATTTTGAGACTGCTGCATCCCTCTGCAAGATATCTCACAATTTTTGACTTTTCTGAGCCTGTCAAGTCCTTCTTTTGACCCATTTTGCCAAAGGAAAGGACGTTGCCTAATAATTATGCACACCTGATATAGGGTGTTGATGTCATTAGACCACACCCCTTCTCATTACAGAGATGCACATCACCTAATATGCTTCATTGGTAGTAGGCTTTCGAGCCTATACAGCTTGGAGTAAGACAACATGCATGAAGAGGATGATGTGGACAAAATACTCATTTGCCTAATAATTCTGCACTCCCTGTAGAAGCTCGATAATTCTGGAGCCTCTGAAAATTGAGGGGAGGACTAACATGTGTAAATTCCTGTAATTCCTAAACAGTTAATCCAAAACTTTTGCTAAAGCCCTTGAATTAAAGGGTGAAAGTAGTGTATTTGTATGTGTGGAAGTATATACTCTAATTGGAAAAAGCGTCTGGACTGACGAGTTTCTTAAAACTCAAACTCAAAGTAATCCAAACACTTTTTTGCCCAGATCCTTGGACTACAATGACCTGGATGACTGAGAACCTTCACAGATATAGGCTCTAATACTATAAAGCATTACTTTATAATAGTATTATAACACTATAATGGCATTGAGTGTGGTTAACAAGTTTCAGCATAATAGTTTGACACACCTTGGCTTGAATGGTGGTCACTGTGTAGTGCAATTTTTAATCAAGCCACTAGGTGGCACGTGGCGCTCCAGATCCCACAGTGTCACTGCACGTGCTGCCGTGCGTGGGGGGGAAAGCCGGAGCCGCGCCGTTAAAGGTTTGTTGTTTTGGTTGTGATTCTCCAGAGCCCGCCCCCTGCTTTTTGATAGGCGCTGCGGTATGATTGGCGTGCGCGCGCTCAATTGTCACCGCGTCAACATGCTGAGGGGGCGTGGCTCGCATTGGTAATTATAACTCTGATTGTGTTCGGACACATGCATCCGTCCCCGTGACGTTGAAAAGTTGATGCGAAGCGCACGTAGTCGTTTCGTCGGAGTAAATAAGAGTTGTGTTTTCGAGCAGAGCGGGCAGTTTCACAAGTTGTCCAACATGACGGCGGCTAACCAAATGTTTTTCGAGGACAGGAGCGACGTGCCGGACCTGCTCAGGTACTTGGCCGACTGTCCCTTCCCGGCCTTTGATGACAGTGGTAAGCATGTTTTAAAATAACGTTATAACTGTTTTTGCATCTTTTTATGAGAGCTGCTTTTGCTAGCGTGCAGTCTGTAGTTGGCAGACTTATTTAAGTAGCATATGGTGGTGTGTAGTTACATTCATGGAAACGCTAAGTACGTTTTTACTATATTTCATTACTTTATGTGACTTTCCCACATAAAAATTTGACATAGAGGCCTATGAATATTAAGGATTAAACTATGGCACTGGTTGTAAAATGAGTATAATTAATTAGTTACATTATTTTTAAGGTTTATGATTTAATATTGTCCTGTGACAATTGCTATGTTGCCATTTTATTAGAGTCTGAGATACAAGTAATGCAGCAGCCCTGCAATTCTTCATGGTATCTTCATCTTATTTATCTTGCTTTCAGTGATACACATGAAGTGGTTTTATACATAAAGCTAATGAAGTGACTTCTGTTATTTTGCCTAGTGCTTTCATTACATCTCAGCATTGAACTAAGTACTTAATCCAGCTCTAGTGTAAAGTTATTTTACTAGCAGACACTTTAAACCCTTCTGTATGGGAAACTGTAGAAGTAAAACCACCCGTAAACATAATTAAATGTCTCCTGTTCAGTTCATTATTTTACTGAGTGCAGTAGTATGTGGTAATCAGAATATCACTCTAATCTCTTGAAGTGTGCACAGGTGATGAAAGGCTGTGAGGTGTATTGTGTCAGCAGACTGTCTATGCTGTTTCTCCGTGTAGCCTGAAACTGATGCAACAACACTGAAACAGTCCTCACTCAGAGTTTCATCATTTCATTAGCTTCTTTATGCACTCTGCTTATGTTATGCACACTTTTTAGCTTACTTTCTGTTAAAAATAAATAAATTCTTTGGTTTATTTTTCATTAGAAGTTGCTAGTACAATGACATAGGAAATGTGAGAGGGAGTGACATGCAGGGCATGCAAGAAAGACTGCCAGCTGAAACTGAACTAAATGTGTTGGGGTTGTGTTACTTCACCTGTGCTCTGATGTCTCCTTAAGCGTTTGATGGCACTTATGTGGGTACGAACACCTAATTGCTCCAGTTTCACCAAAGTTGGTCACAGTGAGGTTTCGAATATACCTTGACCTGTTAAAAAAATAAATAGATAAATAAATCTTAGTATGCAGTCCCCATCTTCTCATGACTAATCAGAGAGTTTGTTCATCTCTATAGACAACCAGATAGCTAGCTCAAAGGCACAGTGTCAGATTTGGGTCAAACAACTTGCAGTAAAGCTGTGGCTAATGATGCATAGGAAATAAAACCACCCTGGAGTTTGATTTCCTTCATAAAGACCAGTCTGTGTCATTCAGCCCCTGAAATCAGACATGTGCTGTATTAGCAGATTTACAGCGAATATTTAGCTGTGTGTCATAAGTGTATGATATACATTGGCAGCATGTAAAATCTATGATGCCCTAGAGTTGACCTTCGGGGGGCACTTTAAGTAAATGTGGTTACAACTGAAAGGAACTCTGCAGTAAAAGCAATAAAACTCAAATAAAGCAAAATGAGTCGGCTAGTAGAAGCAAATCATGTGCCAGTAAAGTTTGTAGTATGTTTAGTAGTTTGTAAGTAGGTTTCATGTTTACACATGTTTGTGACACCAGAAAAAATCCCACAGACATGCAAAGTAATTATAGTGTTAGAAACTCAAATATAAATATTGCATTTTATTATCTTGTTGACAACCAATGCTGACTCACTAGTACATAATATGCTGGCCCTGTGATATGCAGTGTATTCGCAGGACACTTCAGTGGCAGATTATTGTGTTATTGTTATTGTGTTTACTGTGGTTGAGGCCTTAATAGTTCTGTAATTTCCCCTGTAAAGCATGCAGAAAGCATCACCATCAAGTTTTAATTCAGTTATTTCTTCCTCATCTCAGTGTGCATACAAAGTTCCCTCTGTTCACATGTGTTGAACAACAGCAGACTCCTGTCTCAGCTGTTTCAAGAGTGTAAATTTAATCAGTTTAAATAGACAGCAGAGGGCACTGATAAGTGTTTATTGTGCTCTGGTTTGCTCTGTAGACACAGCAGACTCCAGCCAAGACCGGTTCTTGTTTTGTATTTTTTCCAGTGAGCTGCAGGACCTAGAATGAAAACTTTGTATTGTGTGAACCGAAAGCATAACAAATGATTTAACAGTTCATTTCCAATATTGAAACATGCTTCCTACTCCCCCTTCGTCTTCTTCTTCTTCTTATTGTTGTTTCAGTTTGACCTTTATCATCCTTGTAATGCGATACAAAATGTTGCACATGCGCTCACTAGTATTCGTGGCCACAGAAACCTTAATAAAAACCCTGGTCTCATGTGTCCCTGTCTAAACTTGTACGTGGACAGAGTATTAGGACACCAGTCTTTTGGTGTGCGGTTTCAGTGTTCAGTCTGTAGAAGCTCATGGCACTTGTGCTGAACTTGGAGGGGGGAAAAAAGGAAAAAAATGAATTTCACTGCGGCTGAACATCGTGTTCCTGAAACAAAACAATATTCGAGACAAGGTCGTGCGCGCTCCGTCGCGCGGAAGCACGCACGTCTCTTTTTTTTGTGGCAGTGAGGGTTTATTTTTTTTTTAGATTAATTATTATTATTCGGTGCAGAGAGGACCTGGAAGCTGGTGCGCGTAGAGTTAAAGCGTATCTAGGGAAATATGTGATAGACGTTATAGATTATACCTCGCGTGCACTATTAAATCAATATAAAATAAAAACACTGTCGTGCGCGTGCCCGCTTCAACCAGCTCGCATTGGCTTGCACGTGCAGAGAATCTTTAAACCACGCCCATCGACAGAGTGTGCTTTCACGTGAGTCGGGTGCGGGCGGGGCGCACGTGTTTGGCCACGAGTATCACGCTCAGAAAACAAGCGACTGCACGAGCTCACAACGTGTTTATGTGGGTGTGGGTATTTGCGCTATGCGTGCGCGCGTGACACGCAGTTCTTGCCGTGAAAGTGTGAGTACCTCGTGCCTCTAACGCCTTCTAATAAAGATGTTAATATGATGACTGCACGAGGCCGAGTGTTGCATTCACGTTGCGCTTATAGGGTCTGTTTTTTTTTCCCTTCTATGTAAAGCCATGATTTCCTTGTGTGTTTGTGGCCAATGACCAAACGTAGAGCTACCACAGATTAGTCAAAATGAAGCTGCAGTAATATATTCATATATGAAGTACTGACAGCCAATCAGCTGCTACTATTGCGTGAAAGAGGCGTGGCACGGAACTTCTGAATATCCAACGAGCGTGCTCCGTGGGTAAGGAGAAGAAGAGGCTCGGTGTGGTGTTGTTTTTGACTCTAGAAATCTGCATTTTCGGCTTAAAAGGCTCAAAATCAGCGATAGTGTCGAGTCCAGCGGCTAAACGCGGTTCTTGTGTTCCTGTTTTTCGGACGCAGCTCTCGGTAAAAAAAAAAAAAAAAAAAAGCAGCGTCGCCTCGGTGTACTCGGAGCTCGGCACGGAACAATGCCTGGCGAAGCCGCGATGGCAACGGAGCTCGAGCCCAGCGGTAATACCGCTACAGCGTCACCCCAGAAGTCTTTTCCTTTTGTTTTAAAGAAAATTATGGACATACCTCCTCCGAACATCCTGGAGGAAGGAGAAGACGGTAAGCATTATTAATTATTATAAATAATAATAATAAATTTAAATTAAAATGCTGCCCAGTTTTTCAGCTTGTAAATGAACCACGAGTATATAGGTTTTAAAGCTGGGTAGTAATCAGCGTCTGGTGTTTCGCCTAAAACGTGTGGTCGTGGTTTTGGCTCACATGCCCTCTGTTGCGTGGAGCAAACGATGAAGAACAAAAAGTTCCTGCTCTTCTGCGCTGACAATCAAGGAGCTAAACCAGGCTGGAAACAGTCAGGACAGAGCGGACTCCCTGCGGTTTCATTAAACAGCCCGAGCTACTTTTCTTTGGTTGCTGGCTGATGGTGATGGTGTTTTCTGACTATCTTCTTTCATTTTAACATCTACTCCCTCTCTCTGCCTCAGTCTGTCAGACCGCTTGTAGGGCTTCTTGGATGTAGCCCGCCTTTGTTTACCCACTTGTTTGTCAGGTGTCACATCACCACCACCCCTTTCCACCCAGCCTCTTCTCATTCATAATTTCACTTTCTTACCGTGTCTCCTGAATAATGTTGTACCATGCTGCAATTTTTGGTATCCATTCAACACCCAAGTAAATACAGGGCCAGTATCGCCAATAGCGATACTTACAAAGGCAACTTGTGTAGCAGAGAGTAGTGTGTCATTACTTATGAGGTCATCACCAATTTGCAACACATTGTAATGACTGGGATTTTTTTGTAATTAATACATGCCTTTCAACTTTTCATGTTTGTTAAAACTGTTTTTTAGACCTTGAATGTTACATATATATTTTGCTTAATTTTTTTTGTTTCCAAAAAATAATAAAGTCAGTGGGTTATATACTGAACTTAGGATTGATACTTTGTTTCGATCCTCTGTCTTGTTGATACTGTTGTCCTTCAGATTGATACACCCACCTCTACTACTGAATAATATTTGGACAAGGGAACTGTTCATTTTCAGCAAGCAGCCATTAATTTCACTTTTTCCTTTTATGCTTTATGTCTTTAATGTAGAAATAGAGAAGGAGAAGTTGTGCTCATCTGAAGATGTGGATGGAGGAGGGGCTGTGGCAAACAATGCTGGTGGAGGCTCCAGAGGAGGTGGTGGTGGAAGTGGGGGCAGTGGAGGGGTATCAGCCTCCCTGACCCCAGCCATTTGGGAGAAGACCATTCCGTATGATGGGGAGACATTCCACTTGGAATATATGGACTTGGATGAGTTCCTCCTGGAGAACGGTATCCCTGTGACCCTGGAGGAGGAGGAGCTGCAGAAGACGCTGACAGTTGAAGACAAAGGCAAAGCCATTCCCAAGGCTATTGCAGGAGCTACCACCACCACTCCTACTACTACTACTACTGAAACAACTACTCCCGCTACTCCTGTTGCTGCAGACTCATCATCTCCCCCCTCTGCCTCCATGGCTACCCCAGATCCAGAGGAGCCTGTGACAGTCACCACGTTACAACCGGCTAAGCTAGAAGAAGAACAAGAAGAAGAAGAAGAAGGAGAAAAAGAGGAAGAGCAAAAAGAGGAATCTTTGCCTGAGGAGGCAACGCCAAAAGCAGAAGTAAAGAAAGCGGGTGAGCAGATTTACTGCATGTGTTAAACATTAACACCTGATGAAAACTGTTGTTTCCTCTCAGTTATGCAGCTCTAGTTTTATTTAGTTTGGTCTAAGAATATCAATGCTGGCATGGCTACCTGAGTCATAACGATTAATAAATGTTACCAAATCTGGCCAAACAAGCTCTGTGACAGACTGGTGACCAGTCCCAGGTGTAGCCTGCCTCTCACCTCATGACAACTGGGATAGGCTGGATTAAATAAGGAATATCGTCAACTTTATAAAATGCGGTATGCCAGAGCATTTGGCAGTAGGACATACCTTATACAGATTTTGGTGCTTGCCCAGCTATTTCTGTGCATTATTACTCTGCTAAAGTGATGTCGTGAAAGGCAGATTTTTGCATATAATTTTCATCTAGGTCTTCAATGCTAATATAGTCAAATAATTTCACTGCAGGCAGTTTAGTCACACGTTAACAAACTGACACAGAAGCAGTGATGGAAATATTTTTTACGTAAATGTATTTTTGGGAGGTGTCCAACTTAGACACCTTTCATTTGAGCTGCACAGAAACTTTTAAAGCCTTTTTTTCCAGTGTGGCATGTAGTGAACTTATTTGTTTTACTACGTTTTATAATTGTTTTTATGTAGGTATGGTTATTATTCCCACAAAGACTTGTGCTTCTTTTGTATAACCCTCAGTTTGTTTGTTTTTTTTAAATGAGTGTTTGCAATGATAAAATATCTTTGTGGGATAAGCGGCTGAGAGCAATGAAGCCTACATAGCTCCCTAACAGGTTTCACAGTAGTGGTGTGAAGTCTGGCCACCTGGTTCATTGCCGTTTACCTGTCTTGTGTCCAAGCTTACTTTTTCCCCTGCTGGACTCTGCAGAACGTAACACGCCCTCCCCAATCGACCCAGACGCCATTGAGGTGGACATTAATTTCCAGCCAGATCCCACAGACCTGGTCCTGTCCAGCGTGCCCGGGGGTGAGCTGTTCAACCCACGCAAGCACAGGTTCTCCCAGGAGGAGCTGAAGCCGCAGCCGATGATCAAGAAGGCCAAGAAGGTTTTTGTTCCCGATGAGCAGAAGGTCAGTGGAATCAAATTTTCTTCTTCCCAAACTGCAGTTGAGATCAGTTCACTCCAGTCTGAAAAAACACTGTTGTAAAAACTAGTTAATATATGTCATACAGTTTAAGTCTGACATATATTTAGAAAATTTCCACTCTTTTCATCTTGTTCAGTTGTCAGAAAAATGCATTTATCAAAATTGGGTTTGCAGAATGTTTAAGCTCCAACTCCATCAGTTAGTTTGTATTTCTATGTGATTACGTTAGCCCAATAAAACATTAGAATTGAGCTGATGATCTCCTCAATCCAATCCCTTCTTTTATGTGGGCAGGTTTAACTCTTCTTTCTGTCCCTTTTCATTCCTCTAGGATGAGAAGTACTGGTCGAGAAGAAAGAAGAACAATCTGGCAGCGAAGCGTTCCCGCGATGCACGCCGCCTTAAGGAGAACCAGATCACCGTGCGTGCATCCTTCCTGGAGCGTGAAAATGCTGCTCTGAGGAAGCAAGTGGCTGAGATGCGGAAAGACTGCGGTCGCTGTAAGAACGTCCTGGCTCGATACGAAGCCAAGTACGGCCCACTGTAAAAAATAAATAAATAACAGAAAAAAGAAAACTCACAATAAAACCCATGACGAGACAAAAGCAGAACTCCCTTCCCCGCAAATTTCAACACAGATATAAACACCTAGGGAATCTAAATTTGCACTGTTGTCTTTGCTGACCTCCAGTCACTGTGTTCGGCTCCAGTTTCTAACACAACGCTGGAGTTTTGGATGCACACTGGCAGGCAGTGAGGCATGATGGGAGCGGTGGTCACAGGAAGGCCTGTGGAGAGCGCCTGGCTTCTACACTCGGAGAGGAAGTGGACCGTTCTGGATTCTCCCATGGTCAAACACACATGGAAAATATGGTCGTCTCGAGAAAAGTTCAAAGAGAGTCAAGCGACATGAAAAGAGCGGGTCGGTTAGAAAGAATCGCACGCTTTCAAATTCGATACAGCAGTTTCCGTCAGAGCACAGCACACCTTAATGGACCAAAGCACGAGTAGCGTCAGTCAGAAGCTGCATATTTAGAAAGGTGCACTCCTCCTGTTTTCCTTGTGTTGCACTTAATTAGGAGGCTCAGAAGAAGAAGAATATTTAGTGAAGTTGCGCAGTGTAGGAGAGGAACAGATGAAAAATGAGCCGGAGTCAGGTTCAAGGTGGTACTCCCAGTCTGGAGAGGGTAAGAGGAGGGAGACCTCAGGAAAGGTGTGGTCCAGTCAGAGTTCTTCCGTCACACAAGCACGCCTCTGCACACTGTTTAAAAACAACTGTTATGTATATATAATCATCTCTCTGCACCATTTTTATAGTGTATAATCCATTTTGCACTTTTTCATTAAAAAACAGAAAAGAAAACACACACACGGTGTGCGGAGATTAAGCTGGTAGCAGCTGTCAACCTTATTAACGATGATCACAGTGGGAGCTGTTTTAATGGTAGCATACTAATGAAAATGCAAAGTAGGTCTAAAGTTTAAAGCTTCTGTGATTTTTAACATCTTTTTTTCTACTAAGATCAGCTTCCAGAGACTCAAAGATTCAGTGAAGGAGCAGATTGTTTTATATATGGGGAAAGAGTAGTAGTTTCTATCTGTGGGTTACTGTTAAAGGCATGCTGTGCATTTGATCTCCAAGGCCTTTGATTGTAGAGGGGTATGTTCACATGTACAGTACTACGCACATGTCTTGTGCCACCCTTCATTCCCTAAAATTTTGCTGATAAAGTGGGATATAGATGCAGGATTTTATTGACATACATGGAAATACAGTGTCTAAGACAAACACAGAGTTTGTATTATTCTAACCAGCTTGAAAGTTGATATTTGGAAGGATCACCTTATTCTTCAACACAGCCTGATCTCTCTTAGGCAGCTTTCTTCTCATTTCTTTAAGTCGTCTTCAGGAATAGTTCTCCAGGACATTTAAAGCTCTTCTTTGGATGTTTCTGCCTTTCTGTTATGTTCTCTGTCAACATGATCCTACACTGCTTCAATAATGCTGAGGTCTGAGCTCTGGGGAGGCCAATCCATGACTGATGTTTTTCTATTCAGGTATGCTTTCACTGTGTTGTTTGAGATGATTGCCATTCTGAAAAATAAAGCTGTTTCCAATTACGACACTTTCCACATAGTATTGTATGATGGCTCAAAATCTAACAGTACTTTTCTGCCTTCATAATTTCATCAATAGTAACAAGATCTGAAAACTGTTTAATGCCCATCAAACTGTTACTTTTGATCTTTTGCGTAGATTCAACAAAAAATTAAAACAAGTATGTGTTTTGTGACAACTGCTAGTAACAAAAATACAAACAAAAAATAAAATCAACTTTGAAAGAGCTTTTTAGAAATCCTGGAGAACTATTGCTCAAGACTACTTTAAACAATAACAAAATGTGGCTCCTTGAAAGCAAAATATAAAGAAATGAGGGGTGGGTTTAAGGGTTTTTCACAGTGCTGTTGGGATGTTTATTTACTGCACACTGCAGTTAGTGTGCTAGAGTCACTGCCTGCCTAATGGTGTCGAGAGGACTGGATTGATTGGTTGCTTTTTGTTTTTTTATCTTAAGCAGGCTCAAAGTCGGCTGTTTCTGAACCTTGTAAATATGTCTCCTGGTCTTTATTTTGCTAAGACGGGGACTCTGTGTCTTTATTAACCCTACAATATTCCTTATATTTGCCAAATAGTTGAATGAGTGCTGTATTTATTCTTGGGTAATGATGCATTTGTTGATTGTGATGTACAAACAATGTGTCAGATAATTTTATTTCTCCTTAGGATAATAATAATAATAATACCTATATAATGAAACCAATGACAAAGCAGGGAATTCAAAGGGTGAACTGTGCTTTTGGATGTTTGTTTTAAAAACAGGTTTATATAGTAATGTGGGCTTTATTTTTTGTGGGGTGGGGGTATTGTGTTGTGAACACACAAAGGACAGGGTGCACTTTCCTTTACCTCGTCCAACACTTGCTACTGTGAAAGGTAAAACATGGAGCATGGCTACAAAGTGTTGGTTGAAGCAAAGAACACGTACAAAGCAGCTTAGTTCCATTTGGCAAAACCTTAAATCCGACTTTATAAACTGAGTTCTTTCCGCCAAAGCTTCTGAGTGTGAATCTTAATTAGTAAATATGTTGCAGACTGTTATGGGACTCTGTATCTCAAACTTATAATTTTCTTTTTGATTTTTATCAGCCAGCTTGTGCTCATAATCCTGGAAAGAAAATAAATGTGGCAATAATACTCTGTTATGTAATGCTAGTTTGATTTCAGTAGTGATGTTGTATGTATACTTACTATGATGTACTAAATAGAAATGCCCCAAAATCATTCGTGCTTCCAGTTCTTAATTCTCTGTAGTCCGAGATCTTAATGCATGAAACCCAGTGAACCTGTCTGTCTCTCTCTCTCTCTGTTCCTTGTTTGTTTTTTAAAAAAAACAAGTTTTATACCAAGTGTACTTATGTCTGTGAACCATTACTGAAAACTAGAGCTCTTTGGTTTTTGGGGGGATGACGTGGGCTGATGGTGTATTGTGCAGAACAGTGGAAAAAAAACAAAAAAGCAGAGCATCTTTGCTGCGATGTCCTTTTGTTTATGACAGCACCGCCTTTCCTTGTGCAGCCAGCGCTTGACCTTGTGGTGAAAACAGCTGAAAGCAGCATCTTTTAATCACTGTGGATTATTATCTTTTTTTTTTTTTTTTTTAAATTTGCTATAGATTGATCTGTATCTGGATACACAGGAATCAGCTGGTGCTTTTTTTGTTTGTTTGTTTTGTGTGTGTGTGTGTGTGTGTGTGTGTGTGTTTTTTTTTTTTTTCTTGTCTTCTTGATTGCTAATATGATCATTTGAGTTTCCTGATAGTGTATTGTAACAGCTGGTTCTTGGGGGTTTTTTTCTGTCACATCGACTGCACTGAGCTTTAGACATCAGTCTAGCTGATGAATGCAAACTTGGACATTTAAAAAGAAAAAACTGGTACTGGCCACGAGAGGTTTTTAGAAGCCAATAAAATAAAGATCATATTTTGTATAGTGATGCATAAAGTATGTAGCAGTTTCTGTTTGATGTGAAGCTCCTTATGAAATCATTTTTCCTTTTAAAGAGGTTGGAGTTTTTCCCCAATTCTCTGCATGCAGACCTGCAGTTATGACTTTTGGATGTAGGTGCGTCTTCTGCCACCTACTGACAAAAGATGGCTCCTGCACTTGTGAAACCCTTTGTGCTACTTTTGGGTAATATTTAAGGAAAACTAGAATCCTGGAAATGCGCAAATAATTGACAGAGAACATCTGGCACAAGTGTGTGTGCGCACAGGTGTTTGTAGGTGTGCTCAGAGCAGCACGACTAGATCTCCAATCTAAACCTCAGTTTTAAGGTTATTGCTTGAAACTCTTGACACTGGTTTGAGATGCTTCGCATTGACAACACCGTGTCCTTGTTTACTTATTTGAAGTAGCTCCCGGAAAACCATTTTAAATCTCTTTCTGGAAACATTTTTAAAGACTTGTGGTGTTTTTGGCTTTCTGTTCTGATTTTTATATAAATGTGGGTTTTTTTCTCGTTTTTGTATTGTCCCTATCATGTATTGGATACATGCAACTGCAGTATCGTGTCCTAATTGTATCTTGTATTATGCATATGAAATAAATTTGGAGTTTTACCGACACGTGGCCTTGTCTTTTTGACCTTGCCTGATTTGCTGACCAGCTGCGGCGGCTGTGTGACAAATGTCGGGTAACACAAGGAGCTGGTGGATAAATGAAGGCATTGTCCTCATCCTTGATGCACTTGCAAGCGCACACACACAAACACAAGCCCCCTGAGTGCACATCTTCCCCCCCCCCTTTTTATTGTCCCTCCATTACCTCTCTCCTGCTGCTCATCAGTATTCCAGCAGAGTAGGAGATGTTGCGTAATGATCACATCGACAGACAGGGGAGCAGAATTGCGTAACACATAAGCAGCCTCTAAAGACCAGAGGGATGGGTGTGTGTGTGGAAGATGGAGCAAAGACGGCGAGGAAGCAGGAGGTGGGGACAAGCAGTGGAAAGGATCAGGTAGTGGTAAAGATGGAGAGTGGGGGAGGGAAGATAGCTAGATGATGAAAAGAGAATGAGGGATGCGGTGCTGAGGATGCAGAGCTATGCATGTTGTCACACCGCGACATGAGCAAGCCAACCTTCCAGCTGGCTGTACACAGACACCAGCACGGGGCAGGACAGGCAGACGGAGTGCTAGGTGATGAAATGCAAAGTAATATCTGCTGGGATGGGTCCAGCTGAGGTGGGCTGGTGAGCAAGCTGGCTGCTCACCATTTGAGAATTCCATCCTTGCTTTGAATTATTGATCAAACATCACTCGAATCTGTTTACCGCAATCAGAGCAATGAGCTGCTCCAGGACTCTCACGCACGAACCAGGGGTCTGAACCCGCACAGAGACCACAAAGGAGGAGGACTCACCCCCGCACTGTCACGCACAAATGAGGACGACACAATCAGCTTAATTTTTCCATGCTTATAATTTTTTGCCAATCTGTTTTTATTACAAACTTAAAAAAGGATCTCATACAATAAGAAACTGCAGTAGTAACTCCCCATTCCCGAGGGGGTAGCACAGAAAACAGGTCATTGCATCTCAGTAGTGAAATATTCATTATACATCTACAGGGTGTACAGATCAGATACAAAATAGGAAGAATAATAATAAAATACAGGCAGGAAAGAAAACACTATTTATACATCATCTGAACATTTTATTAGATCCATTTTACTCTTAAAGGTTAATGTTTATTCACTTTTTTCTTTTTTTACATAGAAAATAAATTTATTTTATGCCAATGAAATATCCCAAAGTGCAAAGTAAAACGCAAACATCAATATAAGCAAAACGACATCAGAATACAAAATTCTTGTCTCCATCGTCATTCCTGCTCAACCCTGATTTTAGAACAGCCCGCATTCAGGTTTATGGTGCTTCCCCCCTTTATTTACTTCTTTCAAATATCTAAGAGCTGACTCTCCAGCTTGTGTTATTAGGAAATGTAATACCACCATCGCCTCTATGCTTATTTTTTGTTTCAATTTTGGTTTTAATCAGGATGTGAGGGGTACAGAGAAATGTTTCTGGTCATGCATGACTCAAAGAATCCCTCCAAATGTTTTCACCATTAAATAAACCTAACACAATCTAAACCAGGGTTGACAACAGTTCAGAGCAACATTCATTTCCCTCGTCTTTTCCCAAACCGGTTGCCTTCTTATTGAAGAGAGATATTGGAGAGAGGTAGAAACCCCTTGAATCCTTCAGGGTTGTTTAAAAACTTATGGCATTTCATTGAATTGGAGAAGGGTGTGTAAGTAAAGACAGTCAGGGATTATGGCTATAGTATCAGTACCATAAGGATCCGGCTGATGGAGCAAGGGTGGCTCAGTCAAGACAAAAAAAAAAAAAAGAAAAAAAGAAAAAAAAAACGATAAAGATAGAAGGAACATTTTGTTCTTTTTAATATTAGCAGATCTGGGAATTGAAATGCAGATAAATTAAAAGTGTTGGGGAGTTTATAATATACAGAGTGTGTGCTACGTGAAAATAGGACTAATTAATTTTTTTAAATAAAAAAAGAAAAAAAAAAAAGAAAATACATTGTTTTGGTTTAAATGTAATGCCTATGGGGAGGAGTGCTGTCAGACTGCCCTCGGAGCACAGAAAGTGGTGATCAGCCATCTTTTCCTACACAAACCCACTGTAAACATTTCTAACTCCAACTGCAAACTGAAGAATGATTACATTTACCCGTCTTATTAGACATATGGTGTACAAGGTACAATAAACATTCAATACTTTATTCTGTACATCTTTATTTACGTCTCAATTTGCATATATTCATGTTATTTTTCTGAAAAAATAACTTCAGCATGTAAGAAACTAAACAAAGAATCTCAACATAAGAACTTTTTATACACATATTCCTGGACTCTGCATGTCTTATACAAATGTTTTAGTGATCATTTTCAAAAACTAATATAAAAAAAAAATGGTGGAAATAGATTCAAGATCAAAAAGAAAAAGAAAGAAAAAAAAAAAAAAGCCTTTTCCCTCACAACTGTAACATTTACAGAGGTGTACACTTCACCCACTCATTCCCTCTGAAACAAAAACAACTAAAGCTTGCTGCATATGACAGTAATGCCACATTGCAAAACCAACATGAGGACAAGACAAGGGTCCTTCTAGTACAAAAATATCTATAGTCTGAAAAACATTAACAAAATAACAAAAAACTAAACTAAACAACCAGCCAACCAAGAGTGAGACTGACTGCATCTCTTTCCCGTTTGTGATGCAAATGTAGCTCATTGGAGTTTCCAAAGCATTTCATGACATCTGAATAAAATGTGCAACAGCCAAACGGAGGGCAAAGGAACGGTTCGGCATCGGGAGCCTGGTAATAAAGTGCTGGACCGCTGGACGTGGACATGTGGAGGTTACCCTTCTCTTTCAGGGACGAACCAACGATGACATCAGGCCCCGCTGTTAAACTGCACCAATACAAACATCAGATCTCTGACAAGCTATCCAGTGACACGACAGATGCCACAGAAGAACACTCCTCATTGCATCTCTGTTCGCATCACTGCAGCTGGGAAATAAATTAAAAAAAAAAAAAAAAAGAAAGAAAAAGAAAATAAAGAGAGCAACCTGAACTGTACAATTCTGGTTTTTCCTTTGCAACAGCCGGAGGAGCAGAGATCGCTGGAGAATTTTAAGAGGACTGAGAGAATAGTGAGCCTTTGGCTTCAATACCATTTAAGCCCATCAGAAACGTGCTCTGGGTGTTAAAGCGTTGCTTTCTAAGCCAGTACACCCTGAATGGCACAGGGGGCAACAGAACCCTCTAGCTGCTTCTCTCTCTTACCGTCTCCCTCCCTCCCTCCTGTCCATGCAGAGGAAAGCCTCTCCTTCATAGTCAAAGTCATGCTAAGCCATTTATCACAATCCCTAATGCTGAGCTACTGCTGCATTCCCACCCCCCCCACCCCCACCTCTCATCCTTCCTGCCTGTTCACCTTCATATGCTGCTGACTGGTGTATGTTTGAATATGTGTGAATATGTGTGAAACCATAATTTGCATCTTTATGTGCACAACTGGCCTAATCAGCAGATGGTTATCGCCTTAAAATTCAAGATTCATTTGTTTTCACATTCATAAAAAAAAAGGTACCCCCCCCCCACCCCCAAATCCATTTTGCTGACCTTCACAGCTGCAATTTCCCTTGACAGGTACAATACATTCAACTACATTACTCTTAGCGCCTCGATTCTCCCCTTAGCTGCCCTTGCTTCATTGAAACCCCGGTCACGTGCCCATTCCAGCTGATGATAACCTGCTTTCAACATGCGTCCACCAACAAGACTTGAAATATGCCCGTGCGTCAGGTTGTTTCAAAGGTAACAGGGCTTCACTGTGCAAGCAACGAGTCTCTCAATCACTCTGAACCACGACCAAACAGAAGCGAACTACATGCACAGAGAGCAGAGCCCCTCCACCAACCCCACCCCGTATTTGTGGCAAGTAGGGCAGAGCAGATTGCAGAGCAAAGTGCTGAGTTTTCCACAGCCGTCGTTCCCTGCAGGACTTGGCAAAGTCCTTTTTCACAGCATGACAGTGCAGTGCAAAATGGAGCTATACTAGAGTCCACTAGACTACAAGTCCCAAAAAACAAGAAGAAAAAAGGAAAAAAAAAACTCACATTAGCATTCATTGCAAAATCATAAACATGAAATTGGAGACGGCAAAAAGGTGGACAAAAAAAACAACAACAAAAAAAAAAACAACAACAAAAAAAACCCAAAAAAAACAGAAGCACCCATTCCAAGCCAACACAAATACAAATAACGGGTAACAGCAATGGACACAGGAAGTAGGAGCAGGGTGGGGTTTGGGGCGGGTTATAGAGATACCAAACAAATCACACTAAATATTTAGTGGACATTGTAAATCTTTGTAGTAAAACTAATTCTTAACACACATTAGTATTAGAACAATTTGTTAGAAAAACTGAAAATATCAGGAGGGTCTTTGCCGTACACCCAACTGCTCCTGCAACAATTCTTATTACAAATGAAGGCTTAGTTGGCCAGCACGACAGGCTGGAAAGACTGGCTGGGATATTGCAGGTTGTAGCTTCCTAAACCCTCAACAAATGGTGGCTTCTCCATGTAAGAGATCCCTCCACTGCTGCCAATGATGCCCACGCTCTGGGCAGGAGGGCTGGAGAACGGATCAAATGGTGGGTGGGTGTTGATAGTGTGCGAGGGCTGGAAAGGGCTGGTAAGAGGCTGCATGGGCTGGGTGTCTGCATCAAAGTAAAGAGGGCCTGGAGATCCAGGGTAGACAAACTCTTTGGCGTTGGGGGAGAGCTGGCTGTGGATGGGACCCCCGAGGGAGTGCAAGGAGAGAGAGAGGGGCTTGTGCTTAAGCAGCTCTGGTGCTGAGATGGTGGTAGGAGAGCGGGAGAGTATCCTCTGAGATGGTGGTACGATGACACCAGAGCCTGCAGACCCTGACCCGGCCCCACTGCACTTCTTCATTTTGGTGGAGCCGAATTTGGTGGCGGCGAAGCTGGCAGTGGTGAAGGTGATTGGCTGTGGACGGGCAGCAGGAAGAGCAGCAGGTGGCTGCTGAGTGGAGAGGTAGGGCAGACCGCCGCTCGGAGGAGAAGGAGTAGATGTGTTGGAGGAATGGATGCTGGGATCGGTGGGTGTGCTGGAGCTGGGGTAGCTGAAGATTCCAGGGCAGGACTGGGCAGATAGGGGTGTGGGAGAACTGGAGAGGGATGGCATTAAGGAAGGAGATGCCTGACTTCCAACTGGTACAAACACTTGAGCATCTGGATTAAAGCCCAAGCTCTTGGCATCCTCCATCTCTGCATCTAATTTAGCCTCTCTGATGACCCCTTCGGCCGGCTCGCTGTCACAACCGAGGCCAGGGGGGGACTCCAGATAGAGCACTTTCACCGCACCCTTCTCTCCAATCTGGTAGGACACCTCATAAGGGTCAATCCACACGCTCAACTCTGCAGGAACATTTGCCCGCACCTCCTCCGTGTCCAGCCCACTTCTTTTGGCAGCCAACTCCACCACAGGGTCCCTCGGTGCACCCAGGTGAATGCAGCGGAAAGCAGAGCCCCTCAGTGGGGCCTCGGGGTACCAGTGACCCTCAAAACGAGAAACTAGTATCTTCTCCAGCTCCTCGCCAAACAGGTCGGCTCGTCGACGAGGCAGCTTGTTGTACAGGTAGGACACGATGAAGTTGAGCGCGACCTTCACTTCCAGATGCATGTCTGCACCGGGTTAGTGCCAGTGTGGGAACAAAGTGTTCAAAGGGGATGAGATGAAAGTGAGGCAATGCAGTGGCAACAAATCTTTTTGTCCCCCTCTGGCTTATTGTGCAGTGTTTGATTCTTTTAGTGTCACCATGGTAAAGGCACCTTGAAGGCAGAGGCTGCAGGTTATAGGCTGTTTTGTGTTGGCAGGTCCTCAACTATGAAGACAAGAAGAGAAGAGCAATATAACTTTGTGTGAAAATGAGGAATTTGTTTTTTCAGCTGATCTCTCACAACAGACAGTTAATGTGGTATTTTTGGAATACAGAAAGACGGGGCTACAGGGGGATTGTAATCAGAGTATTATTTTATAGTGAGCTTTAAAAAAAAAACAAAAAAAAAAAACTCAAGTCTTACATACAAGACAATTACCCACACATAATGCATCACAAGAAAAGAAATTCCTGCCACTACTTTCGATACAAAAAAAAGAAAAAAAAAAAAGCCAAAATCCTAATGGAGTCATAAGCTTCCAACAACACTGAAAAATGCATAATACATGCACCTGCCAACCAGTGCAAGCATCGGGATATCTATTCAAATGCCTACTGGTATTTTTTATTTTTTTTAATTACAGTAGTGATATGAAGTATAACTCCTGCATCCTGCAATCCTAAAATTTACCCTTTTATATTTCCTGTTTATCAGCTTCAGGGTGGATGTAACAGATGCTGTGCACTTCGTAAATCCTGCATAATCTGAATGCAATTGCATGAAGTGCTTCTTGCTTTAATACACAATCGTACAAGAGTCCACTCGTCACCATGCACATTCCCACTGAGAGCAACATTATATGCATATCATAATACAAAAGGATGTACCGGAGAAGATGTGTAAAATGGAAGGACAGTTAGCCGACTCCACAGAACACAGTTTCCCAGAATGCACTGAATGTGTTCAACACCACCCCATCTCCCTCCCTTCACCTCTCCTCCCCTCCTCCTTCCTACATGCACACAAACAATTCACTCACATTCACTTCCCTGCCAGATGGGGATTCGGAAGCTAAGATTAGAAAAATGCCTCAGATTAAAGGCAATTCTAATGTTGCTACAGATAAAGCTGCACAGCCTGCACGCAGGGCTGCAGGGATGACACAAAACCACAGGTCTTGCATTTTTCCCCTTGCATAAAAAAGGGTGACATTGAAGGATAAGATGGGGGCTGTTAGGATGAGGCTATAAGTAGGGGCCCTGTTTTTGCATCATCTGAGGTGCAAATTCCTCACCTTAATAACGAGTTACACTGACAAAGAAAGGACTGCACCGGTCTTTTACCTGAAACAGCCATCATCAGTGTCTCCAAAAACCTTGAGTGCACAAACCTCTAAGCCACCTACTGCATTTCCCACCTCTCATTTTAAAAAAAAAAGGGAAGCAAGCAGCAAGATACACAAGATCCAATGTCAAACAATGACATTAGAGAAACAGCTCAGCTGTTGTCCACAGATGTGTGGCTTTCAGAGTGAAATCTGAGGAATACAAACAAGACTCCAATCTTTCCACAGACACAAGCCCCACCACCTTGCATAACTGAAACATTTGCATTTTCACTGGCAGACTTGATTCTAGTCTTGTTTTCCTTCTCGTCAGGTCATCAGCAGAATCTGGGGTGGTATTTTTTGTTTACATGCAGGCATTAGTACAGCGCTGACACAGTACTGCTAAACATCCACTATATACCAGACAAGCGGCACAGCTACACAATTTGCTATGAAAATAACAAAAACAAAAAACCGTGTATAAGGGCAGCAGAGGGAGGCCTGCATGATTGCCTAGAATAAGGATATGAATGTTGCAGGAATTTGTACTCGTGTCCCTCACTTACCAACAGAAATTAAACTGTCTGCTACTTTAATTTTCCTTA
Organism: Mchenga conophoros; assembly: GCF_057382185.1. NCBI lineage: Eukaryota > Metazoa > Chordata > Actinopteri > Cichliformes > Cichlidae > Mchenga > Mchenga conophoros. The sequence continues at coordinate 14,710,737 of NC_140529.1, forward strand.
CGTTTGGAATTTTGTGCACATGTGCCTCCTTAAAAAAGAGACAAACATGGACAAATGTCTTCAATGTTTGCAAGAACGCATTAAGGTCTACCTGGAGAAAGGATTAGTGACATTTGCGAGTCAAAAGGCAGTGGACCAGAGAAGACATTGGTTTAGCTGATGTGCAAGTGGAGAAGCCTTCCCTGGCAAATTGTCGCTGTAAATTAAATTATAAAGCTAATTAAGTGATGAGCAGCCTATCGACCAAGTATCTGAGGAACGAAGGCGGCAGCCCCCTCTCTCTCTCTCTCGGCATAAACACCCCCGCAAGCACAGCAGAAGGAAAATAAACGTGAGCTGAACACACTCCGGGAGGCTCGCTTTAGCTAATCTATAACGGGCTCGGGCAAAACAAAAGCTGTGTCTTTCCAGGGGCTCAACCCTGTGCACCTTCTCTAACGGACAGCTAAAGCTTCTAGAAGAACAATAACAGCAACATCCCGCTGTCAACAAATTTTATATATTTGTTTACATTTTTTACAGTCCTTGCATTATCAGGGACTGTAACATCCAGTCCTTTTTTATTGAACATAAAAGCAACCAATCCCGCGCACCGGCTGACGGTTAATTACTCACCTAGCTTCACTGATGTACTAGCTTGTCTTTGTTTTTTTTAAATTCCCTTACGAGGACTCCGATTTCATGTGTCGACTCACTGGTTCAGATGCGAAATAGTTTACATTTTTTTCACCATCATAAATATATTTTTTTTTTCTCCCCCACAGCTGCCCAAATAATTGAAAGCCTCTCCAAGGTTTCCCCACTTTGTCTTCAGCTGACAGTTTGCATGGAGGGTCCAGTAAACTTTGCTGTTTGACAACCCAGCGTATTTATACAGTGTGACTCGCCCACACCCCCGTGACGACAGGGACTACTTTCTTCCCATTATTATCTTTTCAACATAGCGGTTCTGACGCTCCTGTCGAAGCATAATGTGCTCCTGTCGCCACTATATTATTATCTGTATTTCATAGGTTTAGTTTATCCAAATTTAAGCTGATAAAAATAAAAGTGACTCCTTAATTTCTGCTCAAATAGCATGGTGTTGATTAATCAGTTTTCTCGAATAGCCAAAAAGCCAAACACCCCACTGTATAGTCGGGGAGTGCGCTTTTCCAGCTATTAGAACATTATAAATGACCCAGCGCGATCTAGTTTCTATGGTGGAGGGATATTTGTAGTTTCATATGGTGCTGAACAATTTACTAAAAATATAAGCAGTGACAGCAACAGAGTCCTAATTGGCGGAGATAGGGGAGGACCCTCACCTTATTGGACTACAGCCGCTAAAGCGACCAGACTTTCATCAAGGGCTTGTGGGAAATGGTGTTCATGTTGCAGAATTACGTGGTTAAGATAGCAGTAAAAATATTGCGCGTTCGTTGTTTTTCTCTTTCTCTTTTTCTTTTAAATTTCATTTAAACAATTATACAGTTATGTATATGTAATATTTTTTCATATAAATGACAAAAAAAACCCATAAACCGAAAACAAAGCTGAAAAGAGCAAAAATTAAAAATGAACAAACAAACAAAAAACAAATAAACAAATCAATATTATTAGTTCAAACATTTCTTTAAAATTATTTTACATTTAAATGTATTGAATTTAAATGTAAAATAATGCTATTGAGCATTTTAGTTCCCCACTGTGTGTGTGTGTGTGTGTGTATATATATATATATATATATATATATATATATATATATATATATATATATATATTTTTTTTTTTTTTTTTTATTCATTCATTTATTTATTTATTTTAAACCTTTTAGCTGGATGTCAAACAACACAAGACTCTTAAGCATATTTATTTAGCAAATTTCGCAATGGTATAAGCATCAGCAGTACGTTTAACTTGAGTAATGATGCTGGTAGAAAAAACTGTCAACTCATGTTTTTTAACAGATGACTTAAAACACTAAACTCTAATATCACTAGTTTATTTTAAGTTTATAAGAATATAAAAACTGGTAAGATGGTGAGTTTTTCTTCTCACTGCCGTGTGTTATGTTGTAGTATCCATTTATCGTGTATGCTACTTAAAAATGATTACAATGAAACAACTGTGAAAATGTTTCATTGTAATCATGAAATAAACCAGATTTTTACTGTCTGCATCTTTTACTGTTTTTCTGCTTTTGTTTACACCAACCTTAACAAAACCCACCAACATCCAGAGTTACCTCACTAACAACGTGGAGCAATAACAGTGTACTTAGCTACTTTTTTTCCCTAAACACAATCAGCTGACTGAGAGAAATGCCTGTAGCTCTCCACTTGGTCAGTGTGAACCTTGAAGATGTATTCCATAGACACCTTATACTTGTATTGCCTTCACTTACATCCGACACTACTATGTTCTATTTAAATCCAGGTTCCTTTTATAGTTTGCAGTAAAATTTTTTAAACCATTGCTCAACGGACCAGAAGTGCAAGTCACTCTTTACTGACACATTGTAGATAAGCTTGTTTTCGGACAACACAACTAACACCCTCACACACTCTTTCATTTAGAACTTCACATTCACTCTTTCATTTAAAACTGAGATTCTAAGATGTAAGCAGAAATGCTCAGCCAGGAGCATGTATCCCCACTTTCACAATCCTTCAAAAAAAGTAGCACAAAAAGATAACTGACTCAACAATGGTAAATAGAGCCACCCTAGGCTGATATTTAAGCCTCTGATTGAAGAAAAATGTGTTTAATAATTCAACAAATCTCCCACCTTCAACGCATGTACATTTAAATTTTGGAACAGGCTCAACATTGCTGTTGTTTAATGTTTTTTAGCTGCTCTCAAAAGTCATCTTATGGCTTTAATACTTCCAGCTGATAAGGACACTTACTGCATTTCAAATGAACGCCCAAAGGCTTTGAATATTCACTTTGTCTGTAATGACAGTATCAAGCTACAAAGCAGTGTTTTTACTAAAATTCAACATTTTCAGATGTCTGTGTTTTGTTTTTTGTTTTTATTTCACTGTAACAACCCCCAGAATGCAATTTTTCCCCCATTTTTTATATCTTGTGCTTTTGTAGTGAGGGTGTCGTTGTCACTGTGTTTTGTACTACCAGCTGTTAAAAGAGCACATGGGGGGGGGAGCTCTGCTTTTACTTTGAGCAGTCTGTTTTTATTTTGTCTAGTGAGTGTGTATTTTCAAAGGAGATCTGCATCAGTTTGATTCTGTTAACACAAACTTCATGTGAAGTTCACAACAGAGATAAAGAGATTTAGAGTTCATTGTGTATCTAAGACATCCCTGCAGTTTAACCAATAAAAGTGGGTATCAATTGCATAGCAGTGAAAATCTCATATTAGGGTCCATAAACAGTCTTGAACTAGCAGAACAGGAATGATAAAATGGTAAATGGCCTGTATTTGTATAGCGCTTTACTTAGTCCCCAAGGACCCCAAAGAGCTTTACACTACATTCATTCACACACACGTGATGGCAAGCTACATTATAGCCACAGCTGCCCTGGGGCGCACTGACAGAGGCTGCCGGACACTGGCGCCACCGGGCCCTCTGACCACCACCAGTAGGCAACAGGTGAAGTGTCTTGCCCAAAGACACAACGACCGAGACTGTCCGGGGCTCGAATCGGCAACCTTCTGATGACAAGACGAACAGCCAACTTTTGAGCCACGATCGCCCCTGCAGGAAAAAAATGCAATACATCTGCACCTCTGTATCCATGCTAGTGCTGACCCACAATGCAATGGTTGTGCTCTTAGCTAAGCTCTGGTCATGTGACCATCACAAATTCTACCTCAACCAAACTTCACAGCACTTTGCACCTTATAACTTTTAACAAACACTTATTTTGTAATCACATATTTTAGACAGGTTTTCAATCAGTGCTGCCCTTTTTATTATCTTGTCTAATACATTTTAACTCTTTCCAACAAATAAATGAACTAAATTAAACATGAATCTATCACAGAAAAATAAACACCTTTATTTAACTGTCTCACAAAGTAGAATAACAGTGATTCTAATAACAGGAGTCACTGAGAGCCTGTACAGAGTCTGACTTTCATGAGTGTGTGAGTGTGCGTGTACCATGTTTAGATATCTTTCTGGGAACCAAAAGTGGGAATGTTACTATACTGATGTGGACCAACAGTTTTTTATGGGGACAAAATTCTGGTCCCCGTGAGTTTGAAGACATGTTTGAGACTCAAAATGTGGTTTTAGTGTCAGGGTTACAGTTAGGTTATGTTTTTGATCAGGGGTGTGTGTGTGTGTGTGTGTGTGTGTGTGTGTGTTAATGAGAGCACACACAGGACACTAGACACTGATCTCTGAATTTTTTACTTCTCGCCTTTGGAAATTCCACCATAGGCATGAAGGAGAGATTGGAATTACAGATTGGACTTTGATTTGGTTTTATTTCTGTTCACCATCATCATCATTATCATCATAATTACTGTGTTGGATTATAATTCTGAGAAGGATTTCGACTTCCATTATTCTCAAGAAGATTCTCAAGACTTCCAAGGTTTTCTCAGCTGATTATAGCTTTGAGAGAAGTGGGATCAATCAAGGAATCCTGCTTTCCTGATTAATTCCATGAACACAGAGCACTGAGGTGGAACACATCTTCTCACCACCAGCCTCTCCCCCCCTAAAGACAAGAACAAAGTCAGAATTACCTCAGTGGGTTAATTAAATAAGTTGAATTGAGGTGATTTGATTATTCTTTATTATTCTTTTTATTTATTTTATTTTGCTTGGCTCCTGCCAAGCAGTTGTAATCAAATCCAAACTGTGGACATTCCCTTTTAAACCCTTGTAAAACAATAAACATATAAAGCTGGGTATAAATCTATATTAGCCCAAACAGCTCTAATAGGTTGCTCTAGCCTTTAGCTCTAACCATCTCAGATCAACAACTACCACAATTTAGAGAGGAGTGGCCATAATAGATATGATTAATAAGATTTGACCTGCAAGGCTTCTCGGGTTTCTTCATATCAGGGCAAGCAGGGAAGACACCTGGATGTCAAGGCAGTCAGGCTGGACGAGTCTCCTCAGTCCCCTCAGTACGAGGGAGAAAGGATAAACCGTTTTGAGCCGTGTGACGTATAAAGTGACGTTTAATGACCAGAAAAAAATCGTCTTTTACGTTCCAGACCTGAGAGCAAAGCTGCACATGTTGGGGAGGTTGTCACAGGAAATTATGCTCCAGGCCCAAGAATGTCGGGAGTGCCTGTGCAACGGAGGGACGAGGCTTACTTCTCTTTAGTTTCTATATGAATCAGATCAGGTTTTCAATGCATGCAGACATAAGTGATGTAAGTCTCAGGTAAAACTACTGATATCTCTTAACTGCTGCATCATTTACAGAGCAAAGCTTAGCTGGACTCTCAGCATTAAGAAAACAGTGTCTGTGTCTTTTCCTCCAGGGCTCGGTCCTCATTAGAAGCGAATAAGTTACATTTAAAAGATCAAAACAGGTTTCCCAGGTAAAATATCTTACCTTTACTTTAGATGCCCCTCCCAAATATAAAACACAAGATAAATAAGTTATAACAATAAGCTAAAATACATTTAAACTTATCAGAGACTGTTTTTGTTTGCTGCACATACTTTTCTGGACTCTGTTTTTCTCACTTAAATTATTGTGAAACCTCTTGAAGCTTCCACAGTGATGATGATGTACAATCAGGCAATTCAAGGTTTGTGATGTTTTTATGAAATTAAATGTGAGTTTTACTAATTCACAGAACTTTACATAATGGCTGCGCAGTGACTTCAGCATGACCTCTTTCATTACATCTGACTCTTCTCTTTCCCTCCAGCCTGGCAGCTCCATCATTCACCACATCATTGTCCAATGAAACCACTATAACTGAGTACAATATATCATCTCCAGGTGGCAATTCTACTATGGTGGCCCTGAGAGGCCAAACAGACTGCAACTTAAGAAAACATCCGCAATAAGAAAAACACTGCAAAAGAACACAAAACACAACGGAAATAGGAAAAAACAAAACAGAAATAGGAAAAAACAGATTTCCAAAGGCACAAGGGAAGTGTTTCTGGGGAGACAATAACCTGACGGACCAGTTGCAGGAACCCAAAACATGCTAGGTGTGTTTTATCATGATTCATATAAAACTGATGACAGATTTTTAGGCTAATAGTTAGGCTTACACACTTACCTCTCGTCTTTTCTTTCCTCACAAAAACGGTAGATCCTCCACTTCTGTTGAGTGTCTCCCAGCGCAATTCTTAGCATATTTTGGTACAACAGACTGAAGAAAACGCTCAAACTTTATTTAAAATAACAAACATAAAACACTCACTTCAGAAAAAAGTAGAATTAGAATGAAGTAGAATGAAGATCAGCCATCAAAATCATCAAAAGTTGTCACCCTTTAATTGTCCTATCAGCGGTCAAGATGACAAACGCGCTTCGTTTGCTCTGACAGGGACTTACACGGCCGCCGTACAGAGGACGTGAACAAAGATGGTGCTGGAGAAGAAAGGTTCCGGTGAGTGTTGGTCTGTTTGAACTCTTCTTTTGAATATAAAACACTGTCATGCAGTCAGACGGTGTAAAAACACTTTAACAGAGAGCCCCTCTGTTGTTCTATCTTCTTTAACTTGGAGCTCACAGGGGAAACGTTGGTTTTAAACTCAACTCCGGTTTGCTGAGCGGTTCGTGTTGTTTACTGTTAATGTTATTATTACTGTTTTTATAGAGCTGCAGGGTTTTATTCTAACATATACATGTTAAAAAGGAATAGTCCAGTTATTTGAAAAAAAAAACAAACCTCAACTTATAGGAGAGGATCGACCGTAGGTGATGTTACTTTACGGTTTATTTAACCAGGACCACCTGAAGGATTTTGGGTGTTTCACTGAAGTAAAAGATGTTTTTTGGGCTCCAGCTGTGAGCCGAATTTAAGTTAAGTACTTAACTGGTTCAGATTTTGTTTGATGAGCTTCCAAACAATAATACGAGAACAGAATGAGATAAATTTAACGTTTTCACAGTGCGGTATGGTTTGATTGGAAGGAAACACTAAAACTACTAGTAAAGGGTAATTCAGGGACACACCAGCCAGCTTTTTCCAGTCCTAAATTGATAGCAGGCTTTTCTGCTGATAGTTTCTCCTTTCCCTGCTCTCAGTCTCACTGTGAGTGCATCTCCTCACACATGGAGTGGAGCAGAGAGCAGGGCTTGCAAAATCCCTTTGTTACTGGGACCAGTCATTTTAAGAAAGGCCCCCATTAGAACCCATGAGAAATGCAAGAAATGCATTATTGCTCAGTCTGCAATATCTTTCCCAGAACAAACACCAATTGCAAATAACATACTAAAAATAAACCTGAAAAATCTGTTTAGAACAGCGTACTATGTTGCAAAGAGTGAACTACCACTGGCAAAATTTAGCAGTCTTTGCAAACTTCAAAAAGCAAATGGCCTAGATCTTGGTTCCACTTGCCTCTTACCCGTGACTTCAGTGGAAATTTTAAATTCAGGATCTGACACAGACGGATTCATGTCCTACACAGTTCTTACAAGTTCATAGAAATTTCTGTTCAATTAGAACCAAGTATTTGAGTTGATGATTGTAATTTTTATACAATGTTGTAATTTGTTTTTCAACAATTTTTTGATTAATGTTTTGTTTCCTTTACAATATTATACTTTAATGTATAATATTGTAAAGGAAACAAAACAGGAAACAAAACATCAATCAAAAAATTACTCTCTTTTTTATTCGAACTACTTACATTTATTTTGGGCTACCAAAAACTGAAGAGTCCCTGCCTGAAGGGCTACCAGGGATTTTGAAATTTTGAGAGCCCTGGAGAGAGATTCTGAACATTATGTTGCTGTAAGTGCATCAAAGCTTCCTCCCAGGAGTCCCACTGAACGTGAAGAGAAGGTGAAGCCGACAGGGAAAACATCACCATCACTGGAGCTTTTCAGCATGGTCACACTCTGTGTTTAAAACTTTTGCAGACCCTTAAGCTGCTACTGTGGCAGGTTTGAAATCCCTTAAACTGCTGAGCCTTTGAGCTTTCAGCTGTTTTTTCCTGCTCAGAATGAACCTCTGTGAGGTGACTGTGTGCTGTATCACAATTAGCAGTCCTGATGATTTCCCTTTGGTTTACATGCTGGAAAAACTACACAGAACTTTATAGAAATGAGCTGAGTCGATGGGTCTTTTATCACTGATACCAACTGATGGAAACTGTGTGTTTGGATCCAACAGCTCGGGTGGAGGCTGGTCAGCGCAGAGTTTTGGATGAAGCCACCAGACAGAGGAGGCTGACCCGTCAGCTGGAGGCTCTGGAAAAAGACAACTTCCAGGTCCGTGTCTGTAATTTAAAGTTGACTGACAGCTTTTCTGCTCTCACTTCCCTCTAACATCCACACAGAGCTCCACTCTGTACACGGGGATCACTTCATCCACCTCGCATTCACATAGAAACAAGCACAGGTGGAGATTTTAAGCAGGACTTCTTTAGAAATCCTCTAACATTGAATTGTGCAGTTCGGGCGACTAATCAGAAGAAAGCTCAGAGCTCTCTCTGTGTATGTCACACATTATAGTAACCTGTAAGGCGCATGAGCTGCTTGATCACTGATGTTCTGCTTCTGTCAGGGTCAGAGGTCACAACCCTCTAACCCTCTTTCACCATCTCCAGCTGCTCGATGTGGCCTTAGAGAAACTAGAAGTGGTGAATGAACATAGGTAAACATGGTGTTGCTATAATGAAATACAATGATTTTAAACATGTCCACCTGTTAGTGATGCTGATTGGCTCATGTATGTCTGACGGGCTGTTAATAAACAGTCTGTATTATTGCTTAGCAATGACATCTTGTTTTGTGTTTCCAGGACGACCCTCTGTCCTCCCTTCCTCCCCCAGGTCCTACTGCCCGCCTACCTGCATTCAGTGAGTCTGAAGAACCAGGTGAGTTTTTCACCGTCCAATGTGCACATGAACCCTACACTTTTGACACTTTTTACACGGTAGCAGCTGAAATCTTTATTCCTTGAAACTTGAGTAGCTGTATATAGGCTGGTACTTATAAAATACTTTTCTACTCTAATTAAGTATTCAAAGCACTTTTCACATGGTTCACACAGCTCTGAGATTTCTTGTATTCACAAATTAAGGCATATTGGACAATTCGAGGTTCATCATCCTTCCTGATGATACTTTGGTATCCAAACTGGAGAAGCTGAGGTCTAAACCACTGACCTTCTGATGAGCCACTCTCCCTCCTGAGCCACAGCTGGCCCAACAGTAGTGATTAGAAGTTGAAAATTACAACCAGATCAAATCCTGTTTAAAAACCTGCAAATATTTTTCCATTGTCACCACACCGACCAATTTAAAAACTGAAAAGTCCATATTAGGAAACGTGTTTGTGATTAAAAAATCTTCCAAAAAATCCTCTAAACATTCTCTGTCCTCCTTCTTCTCTGTCTGTGCGTCCAGAGAAGAAGAAGAGAAAGACGAGGGGCGACCACTTCAAGCAGCGTTTCAGGAAGAACTTCACCACGCTGCTGGAGGAGGAGGTGAGTCAGACGCCCTCTCTCCTCTCTCTGATTGGCTGAAAGGTGGTCGTTAGCTGACCCACTGTCTCCTCTCCTTTGATTGATAGAATCTCTCAGAGAAGCCAGAGCCTAACTACCTGTCAGCGGCGGCCCCGCCCTCCTCGCTACCTGCACGCCACTTCTGCTGCGTCTGTGGGTTCCCGTCGCACTACACCTGCACCACCTGCGGGGGGCGCTACTGCAGCACCAAGTGTCTGTGCACACACAGAGAGACGAGGTAAACACACCACATGTTTTTTGGAGATCTGGGGCCTGTTCTTCGTACCTCGCTAAGTAAGTTAGCTGGATTAGATTGTTGACGATTTCGCGTGATCTTGGATCGTTCGGTTCCCCGAAGCTCATCCGGGACTTGCTGTCATAGCAACAGAGCCGTAAGCGTAAACCTGCTCGGGAGCAGGTTTACTTTATGTAAACAGGATTAGATCGCGGCCACGCAGGTATGTCCGCTTCATTTATACGAAAGCAACAGCGATATTCCACACCTGTTTCACCATAAATAAATAACATCAATGTAACTAAAGATAATGCAGCATTTGATCCTTTCATTGATTTCACACAGATACATACAGGTCATTTCCTAAAAAAGGGAAATGTACTATTAACATTCTATTACATGTATGTGATTATTACAGATGTAATTCATATTTCAGAGTAGTAATTGCAAATCACTTCGTGTAATCAAGATGAGAGACCACGGCTATAAAAGCGAAGGTGGATTTGGGAAGTCTGTCACAGCCATGTCCTGTCCGTTTACGCGAGCCACCCATTGAGGAAGGTTCAAGATTGATAAGGAGAGTCCTCAGAATTCAGCGTATATTGCGGGACAGACAGGATCCTTTAGCTCAGCGCGACAGTGTGCTCATTGAGAGATATCGATATTCCCGTGAGGGTATTATTCACTTAACCAACTTGTTGACGAGGGGATGCAGGACCACCACCTGTCTTTTTTTTTGCTCTGCCCTTTTCTTGGTTGCTGTTATGAACAAACAAACAGATTATTTCAGGGTCTCTTTCCAAGAGACGAAAAGCAATATAAGTGATAAATATTACCATTCTGTAGAATATTCTTATATTCCACTTTTACTTGTTCCCATGTTCTAGTGGGTCCTGTTGTGGCTCTAATGTGAAAGGGGATATAATATAACAATATAATATAATGTAATATAATATTGGATAATATAGTGTAATATAATAAATCTATAAATAAATAACAAAGTGACTGAATAGTGGTATTGTCAAAGCACTATATAAACCCACTCCATTATTATTGTTATTATTGAATTACTTACGAGTTTGATTTGTCAGCAACTTTCTGCCAGCCCTCTCTCCTTGCTTTTGCAGCCTTTGCAGTGTTCCCTTGCGTTTTAATTAAACTCTGAAACTCCTGAAATCCCTCAATCAAGAGTTCTTGCTCTGCTGCCGGAAAATACCGAGCGCGCCCCTTCGACATTTTCGCCGACCAATCAGCGGGTTGCCGATCAATGTTTCTACTATCGATGCGTAGCCCCTTTTACGACACCCAGTGATGTCACATTACTGCGTCCAGCTGTACTAATCGTCAACAACAGGTGTGTTCGGGGAACCGGATTAGCGAGCTCACGGTTAGCGCGATGGTTTGGTCTTGGATGTTTCATTTGATCTTGGATGTAGTAAGCGACGTACGAAGCACAGGGCCCTGGTTGCTCAGGTTAGATAGATGCTCAGCATCAGTTACCATGACGATGTACCAGGTCAGAAGTTTACCTCATGTCAGCGAGTTACTTCTCCAAAAAAGGGCCGCCTCTTGTGACTGGATGGATTTGATTTTGATGGTCTTGGTTCAGTTTTGGAGGGTTGCTGTAAGAACTGGAACCACTAAAAGCAGAATGAGGACACCCATCTCTAAGATACGGAGATTATCTGCAGGATCAGGCTCATTGAAACAGACTTTAAACACTCTTTGACGCGCTGTGATGTCACCATCTGAAGAAACTGGAAAATCTCCTGACCAGAGTTCATGCTTAACAACATCTTTTTTCTCCTGTGTGTCTCTGCAGGTGTTTAAAGTGGACGCTCTAACTGCCACTGCCCTGGTGATGGAGGTGAGGGTTGCATATGGGATGCATGAAACTGCATCATAAAGAGAGTCTGAACCCTTTGTGCCTCTGCTGGCTGCTGTGAGAGCAGCTGGACAGAGACTGACATGTGCAGGTGGACAGGAGGCTTCTTGTGATGTCGCAGCATTGCAGATTCACTCGGGAGATTTGGCTGCTTCAGTATTTCTGTATATTTTTCTTTACTCTGTCAGTTCTTTGTTTACCTGTCATAACTTAGCTCTGGTGCAAATGAAGATACATGCACGCGTTTGTTGCATCATCATCATCATCATCATCTGAGTGGGCAGAATCAGATTAATTGTAAATATCTGTGTAACTTTAATGTTTTCTTCATATTTCAATAAATCAGATCTGATTTCACACAGTCTCCTAATCCAGGACTCCTACTCGATCTACAGCATCCATCTGCAGTCATGTTTCTGTCTCTATGAGCCGCTCACATCACTAGAGATTTTTCTAAGTACAGGTCATTCCACATTATTTCATTAAACGCCTCCCACCTGACCATCAAACATCTGCCTGAAAAAAATTCCAGCAGAAAATTTTAAACAACATTTCTTACAAACTCAAATTGATTAAACTTTGCTTCAGAGAATAAAGAGGCAGACTTAAAGTCAAAGATTAAATTCCATCTAAGGCTTAGATATAATTTAATCTTTGACTTTAAGTCAAAGCTTAGATTCTAAGCTGTTGTTTGTGTCAGACAGAATCTGATGCTGGCGTTGGCCTGATGGAAGAGTTACAGTAACTCAGGGGTGGACAACTCGAGGCCTCAAGGACCGGTGTCCTGCAGGTTTTAGATCCTTGATCCAACACAGCTGATTCAAATGGCTAAATTACCTCTTCAACATGTCCTGAAGTTCTCCAGAGGCCTGGTAGTGAACTAGTCATATGATTCAGGTGTGTTTACCCAGGGTGATGTCTAGAACCTGCAGGACACCGGTCCTTGAGGCTTGGAGTTGCCCACCCCTGCAGTAACTGCTGGTTGTTCAGTGAGAGGAGCCAAAAAACACACGTTTACAATCCATTTCACTTTTATATAAGTCTGAAACAAAAGCTGCCAAACACCTGCAACACTTTATTTTCTGAGCTTCAAAAAAGGTCTTTTGACCTGCAATAAACACCTGCACTCTGCTGTCACACTCACACATTTTTGGGATAAAATATCTTAATTTCAGGAGCAGGCGCACGCCTCCAAACATGCCCTTTTCAGTTCTTATCTATGTATATGATCCCTCAGCTCTACAAGCTGTTCGTTGTGGTTTTCCTGTCCCCCCTTCAGTCTTTTCACTTCTTCACCTCTCGGAAATAAATAAATAAATGGGGATCTGCCAGGCCCAGGCTCTCCGAGGCTTTCCCCAAATCACAAAAATACTGTCAAAACTAAAATGAGGATGTGGGCGCACCTGAGTGAAATAAGTGGAAGTTGAATGAAGCTCCACCCCCTCATGTCACACTTCTGAGAAGAACGAGGAATGAGGCTGTTCCACTTCTTTATTAAAGACAGACGCACAGACGATCAGACTGAGTTCAGAACAAACTAGCTTCTTCCTGTGAGTCAGCTACAGGAGAGAAAAGTGGAAAACTCCAACACTGCTGCTTCAAGCTGCTGAGGCTCCACACACTGAATGTGAGTTTGAGCAAAAACACGACTCAGTGAAGGTAGCAGAGGAGGGAGGGGAGCCAGGACTGACTGTACTTCCTGTCTGCTGTTTTCAGCTTCACTACAGACTCAATGGCTTCCAGATCAGAGGAGGATCTCTGCTGTCCGGCCTGTCAGGAGGTCTTCAGAGATCCTGTTCTTCTGTCATGTAGCCACAGCTTCTGTAAAGACTGTCTAAAGAGATGGTGGAGAGAGAGAACAACACGACTGTCCAGTTTGTAAGGAAATATCAGTGTATGAACCACCTTTAAACCTGGCTTTAAGAAAACCTGTGTGAGTTGTTCTTACAGGAGAAAGATCAGAGAGCTTCAGAGGCTCTCTGCTGTCTGCAGTCTGAGAAACTCAAACTGTTCTGTCTCGACCATCAGCAGCCAGCGTGTCTCGTCTGCAGAGACTCAGAAAAACACACCAAGCACAGATTCAGACCCATCGATGAAGCTGCACAACAACACAAGAAGGAATTTAAGGAAACTCTGGAGGCCTTAAAGAAGAAGTTAAAGGTTTGTGTAGAAGTTCAAGTGAAGTTTGATCAAACAGCAGAACACATTAAGGTCCAGGCCCGGCACACAGAGAAGCAGATTAAGGAGCAGTTTAAGAAGCTTCACCAGTTTCTAGCAGGCTGGCCGCACTGAGGGAGGAAGAGGAGCAGAAGAGTGGGATGATGAAGGAGATGATGGAGGTTCTGGGCAGAGCGATAGCAGCTCGTTCAGACACAGAGCACCAGAAGAGGAGCTGAGAGCTGAAGGTGGCTCATTCCTGCACAACTACAAGGCTGCAGTGGAAAAAGTCCAGCGCTGCCCCCTGCTGGATGATCCACAGCTGCCCTCAGGAGCTCTGATAGACTGAGCCAAACACCTGGGCAACCTGACCTTCAACATCTGGAACAACATGAAGGACATGGTCTCCTACACTCCTCTCATTCTGGACCCAAACACTGCTCATCCAGACCTTATCCTGTCTGAAGATCTGAACAGTGAGAGAAGGAGCGAGGCAGCGGCTTCCTGATAATCCAGAGAGGTTTGATTGGTTCTATTCTGTCATGAGCTCTGAGGGCTTTAACTCAGGGACTCACAGCTGGGATGTCGAGGTTGGAGACAGTACAAGCTGGATGCTTGGTGTGGTAGAAGAGTCTATCAAGAGGAAGGGAAACACAGAGTCTGGATTTTGGGGAGTAGTGGTCTGTTTAGGTAAATACTCAACACGCTCACCATCAGCTGGATTCACTGCTCTCTCGGTTCAGAAGAAGCTCCAGAGGATCAGAGTGAATCTGGACTGGAACAGAGGAAAGCTGTCGTTCTCTGGGCCCAATACTAACACACACATACACACCTTCACTCACTTTCGCTCACAGGATGTTTCCATTTATTCAAACTGGGGATGATGTGAAGGTGTTGCCGTTGAAGGTGTCAGTGGAGCAGATGAGTTGAGGATGATTATATTTCTCATGTTGTTTCCTGTCAGTGAGTTGAAGCTGTTAAACTGCAGCTGTCCTCCTGCTGCCTCTTGGTTCCAAAGCCCTTTGTTTCTTTTTTAGTTCTCACTGTTCCTGCTCTCCACCTTTTCACATTGAAAATCATTTCACTGTTTCTCACTGAATGACTCCCCAAACCAGATTTGAAATTCATCAAGTTTCTAATCATTACAAGTGGTTCATGTTTCTATTTGATGTGTGTAAATGGAGATGATTTAGTTTGCTGGGATATGGACTGACATGTGTTGAATGGGAGGAGCAGATTGTTGTTGTCTTCTTGTCTGTTTATGAAAACAAATATATTGTTGAAACAATGATTAATTTTTAACTCCACATATGAAGTGTTTCTGATATTTGAATTCTGTTTGATTAGAGACTTTCATCATAACACAAATGAGATTTTAGTGTTTTACAGTTTTTCGCGATTGCTTAAACACATTTCTTGAAACTATGCCTCATATTCTCAAAACAGGATAGGGCGAGAGGCGGGGTACACCCTAGACAGGTTGCCAGTCTGACACATAGAGACTGACAACCATGCACTCACAATCATGGGCAATTTAAATTTTTCAATAACCTATCCCCCCATGCAAGCTCCACACAGAAAGAGCCTGGCCTGATGGTGGAATTGAACTCAGGACCTTCTTTCTGTGCGGCAACAGTGCTAACCACCGTGCTGCCTGACATCGGTGCAATAAATTAAAAACAATATTTCCAAAACTGGCAAGTTATGTTGCTTGTGGTTCTTCCCCTCAATGTGGGCAGCACACACAGTGCTCTAATTTCTCCCCTGTACTTGTGCCAGTTTCCCACAAGTACATTTTTGTGAGTTAAAATCTAACAGGCAGAAGGCAAATGCATTTGGCACGATGTTGGTGCAGGCGACTATAAATCGCACTGTTCACACAAACACAAACCCTGAGGCTTCATGCATTAAAGAAATGCACATTTACATTCCATGTGTCAAAAAAGAAACAAAAAATCCAACTTAGTTTAAAAATACACAAAAAGGTGAAAAGTGTGTTTTGCTGCGTTAACTCAAGTGGAGAGTAAACATCAGCTGTCATTAAAATATGTTCAGAGTTTTGCAGACTGATAATGATGCATCTCCTAAATCATGACACATTGATTTTTACTGCATTTGTAATGTGAATGTATCAGTATTGGTAGTACCAGTAGTAAATGTATATACTTGGTGTTGGATGGATATCAAAATTTGCAGTACGACACACCACTAACATTTAGTGGAGTCTGTGAATTATTTTAAAAGCAGTTTGGAACTTTTTTGTTCAAACATCCTTTCTGTTGATAATTTCACAGAACTTTCTGTTGTTGTTGTTGTTGTTTATTTTTAAGCTACCTCTCCCTTATCCTGCTTCTGCCACAGGTTTCTTCCTGTTAAAAGGGAAATTATAGATTTTGCATCTCTGTCATAGATAGCATGGCCAATAAGGGCTGAAAGTCAAGATGTTTGGTCCTGAAGATGTTTCCCAAGTGACTCCTGAAAAACAGCAGCACAGAGAAACTTTCAGCACCTTTAGCAGCAATAACTTGAAGCAATGGTTTTCTGTTTGATTTTATTGCTGTCTCGCATCACTGTGGAGGAGGAATTTCGACCTACTCTTCTTTACAATGTTGCCTCAGTTTATTGAAGTTTGGGAGTATTTGTTTATGCACAGCTCTCTTAAGGCTGCACTAAAGGCTTTCCATCAGGTTGAAGTCTGAACTTTGTCTGGGTCATTGCATTGACTCTAGAACACTTTGGTATAAAGAGAAATTCATGGTGAACCCAATGACTGAAAGGAGCAGAGGTCCTGTGGATGTAAAACAAACCCAAATCATCACTCCTCCACCACCCTGATTGACAGTTGGCTTGTGTAGCTACCAACCATGGGGTGAACAATGGCTGATGTTTTTCTTCTTTGAGTTGTGTTAACAAACATCTTAAAGCTTTAGACCTGCAAAACCTTCTGTTTTTATAGACATGTTCAACACTAGCTGATGATAAGTCAATCTAGAGCATTTGCATTAACGTCTGTTTGCTTTTTACAACTTCAGTTCTTTTTTCACTCAGTAGGTGGCAGCAAACTACAAACAATGGCTGCATTTTACGCTCATCCGTTTTCATTAGAGGCAGAACTCAGAAGCACATCCAGGTTTAGGTCTACTGCTTGGTGCTACACAAAAACAGGCTGAACAGACTGAAACTCACATGAACTTTGACAAATTGAAGTAAGAATGTCACTTCTGCTCTTCAGTTTTCTCAGAAATGCCTACACCTAAACCTAAACCTACGGATATGTTCGCGAACTTTTTCTCTTAGTCTGGAAATACTTAGTTAGCCCATTACTCAATTGAATTGATTATCATGACCCTCACTAATAGTCACTCAATAAGTTAAGAGTAATGTGCAAAACCCATTAACCAAAGCAGTATAAATATTTAAACTTTTAGCAAATCCAGCAGCTTAATTAAGTGATCATATGGTCAAACGGCTTGTCCATTTTTAATATATCCCACATAGGAGAAGAAGAGCAGTCATGGAGTTTTTGCTCCTCATGTTTTTTTAACAAGTCCAATAACCTGATAGATGTTTGCTGAACATTGTGGTTTACATCAGCACCTACATTAAAACATAAAAACCCTGTTTTGTGTGGGCTGCTCAATACCATAAAGCAAGACCTCTGAACATCTCAGTTTTTACACACACACACACACACACACACACACACACACACACACACACACACACACACACACACACACACACACACACCCCTGATCAAAAACATAACCTAACTGTAACCCTGACACTAAAACCACATTTTGAGTCTCAAACATGTCTTCAAACTCACGGGGACCAGAATTTTGTCCCCATAAAAAACTGTTGGTCCACATCAGTATAGTAACATTCCCACTTTTGGTTCCCAGAAAGATATCTAAACATGGTACACGCACACTCACACACTCATGAAAGTCAGACTCTGTACAGGCTCTCAGTGACTCCTGTTATTAGAATCACTGTTATTCTACTTTGTGAGACAGTTAAATAAAGGTGTTTATTTTTCTGTGATAGATTCATGTTTAATTTAGTTCACTTTGTCTTCAAGCGTTTTAATTTAAAACATAAACTGAGGCCTACCCCAAGCTAAAAGAAGGCAGATTATGTTCTCAGACAAAGCAAGCAATGAGGGCGAAGCAGAGAAAGTACCTGCACAATACATTCACATAAATCAAAATGGAATTTCTTTGAGGACACAAACATCTGGGGAGTAAACAGCTGTTTCAATACCTAATCACAGATTGTGCTCTCTGTTGTACACATTTTTAGTAAGGCATAATTAACTAAAAGGCTCGAGAGATGAAAGGATGCCAAGCTGATACCAGGCCTCAGTCACATGGATTGTTTCTTAAATTCTGAAATTAAGTGGACATGCAAAAAGATCTGACACTTCATATATTAAACTGACGAGAGGCTGTGTTCACCCGAGAAAGCTCCCAGAAATTTGAGCAAATGTTGGCTGTGAAGTTTTTACTCAAACCAAATTGCAGGTCAGTTTAAAGCGGAAAATTGTGCAAGTAGTCCAAACTAAACCGTTCTTGAGATGCAGAAATGTTCTCACACACACAAAAAGCAGACGACTGTGCCTCCAAACAAATGCTTGTAACATAAATGATGAAAACAGTAACTGCAAAGTTGAGACTGAACAGTGTTACAGTTAAAGAGCTCCTTCAGTGACTGACTGCTGCATCCTACATGCATGAAGGAGCGTTTCCGCAGGTCCTTCCTCCCTGCAGCTGTCAGACTGTACAATCTGCTCCCAACAATCATAGATGTTTACATCTACGCTGTAACTGCAATAATTTAATCAACCGATTCGCACTACAACCTGGTTTACCTCTTATCTGTAGTTAATTTAATAACTGTACAGTACTCTAGTACTCTGTTTATAGTAACCATTGTCCTTGATGTAAATATGTAAGAAAAATTGTGTGTTTCTGTTCTGTGTCCTGTTTGTTGTATATGTGTCTTTCTGGCTGCTGTTACAACCAAATTTCCCCTTGTGGGACAATTAAAGGATTATTCTATTCTTCTATTCTATAGCCAACCATTCAGCTGACTCATTGGTGATTGCAGGTTTCATTATAGAAGAATTTCAAGGAGAAGACAGACGGCAGGGAGTCAGAAACGGGGGATGGAAATGCAAGATGTTGAGGACAACTTATGAGCCCAGGCGTCAGGTGTGAACAACAACAATAACTGGGCTGCATTTAGGTGTACAGATCACATGACCATCAAAAGAGCAGTGTAGGGGAGCTTTATGGACACAAACTGGGAGAGGTGGCATGCTCAGCTGACCAGTAGAATACCACACTAGACTTTCCTCCGGGAGGGTTGAGGACCCTGTTGTGGGTGCGAGGCTTGGGTCCCAGATGAGGCTCGTGGTTCTTCAGCTAAGTGTCATCAGGAAATGAGGATGGCGTGGGCTCAGGCTCCAAGGGTGCCGAGACAGCAGCCGCAGTGGCAGCGGGTGGCTCTTCCTTGACTGGTGCATCGGCTGGGGGTGTTGTTTCTTCTTTCGCCTCAGGCTGGCCGGCTTTGGCTTCAGGAGCTTGATGAACTGAAGCAAACACGCTGACATGTGATATCAAATTGGACACAGCCACCGTGACCTCACCCCCTGGTTATTGCACTCTGTGTTGTGTGTAGTGTGATGGACAGTGGCGTGTCTAGGAAATTTTTGTTGGGGGGGCCAGGTAGGGGCACAGATTTGGAGAAGGGTGGCAGATGTAATTGGCAGATAATGTTTAAAAAAAATTCTACCAACCGTTAACCATATTTCAATAACCCTGTAAACCTAATAACCGAACGTGCTTTTAACTCTTATTAGAATGAGATTTTAACCACTACGGTGCAAAGTTTTTAGATACTGCGTTGATAAAGTACAAGAGATACAATCAGTGCTTTGTCAGTGTTTACTCAGCATTCAAGGAGAGCAATATTTGCATAGTATTTTTACTGACATATAGTGCACATATGTTTTGGGCAAAAACATTTTTGAATATTAAAATATGAACATTTGTAACAAACAATTGACAAATTAGCCAGTTCCAATGCAAAACTTTATGTGCCTGTTAAAAAAAGAAGATAATCTTCTCACAAACTGGTGTTTGATTTTGAAACAGGAAAAAAGTGGGGAAACAACTGAAAAGACTAACATTTGAATAAAACCTGAAAGCAAGTAAATACTTTCTATGCTGCCTTATGGTAAACTTTGGTAATATTGATAAAGAACAACACTGGCTGATGATGAAATACAGTCAGCTGGCATGGTGACACTGCAAGTATTAACCTGCAGGGCTGGACCGGGACAGAAAATCTGGCATTTTGACTAGAGACCGGCCCACCAGGTATTAAAGCCATAAAGACTTTGAATGAAAACAAACCCTGTTGTGACAGTGATGTACAGTCTTTTTGGTATATGTATGATTTCTATACATTTTACGTCAGATAAAAACTTTGATTGTAAGATTTAGATAATTATTTAATAAAAGCTAGATATTTTAAATGAGAATAAGAAAGAAAAGTATTTCTTTGTGCCCCCCTTTCCCTGTTAATGCCCTACCTGGCCCCCTGGCAACACTTTCCTAGACCCGTCCCTGCACAGTTACCAGCTGTCAGCTGCTTAGAAAAGGATCCTGGTGTTATTTGTCTCTCAGAAACAGTTCATAACTTCCCTTCAACTCATTCATGTCACCTAAAAGGTAAACCTGTTTCTCCATCACCTGTTCAACTCTGATGATTCAGTAAGGACATCTCCTGGTTTCATCTTCATGTTTCCCTCTCACCACATATCCAAACTGATATCATGACCAGCAGCTTTTACAGCTGTGGCTCCAGCAAACATCAGCTGATACTAGAAATTAATATTAAATAAATTCTAACAACAGCTGATCAAGCTTAAACGTGCTGCTGTTGTTTAGCGCGACATCTGCTGGTTTCCTCTTTCTGGCACAAAGTGGGCGATAAACAAACAAGAGAGAAAAGCTGATCAGCTGATCATTGATCAGTTTCATGATTGAAGTAGCAACAGGAGAGGGAGGGGGGAGAATGAGAGAAGGCAGCTGTGCAGCGTAATAACAGAATAACTCCAGCTTTGTGTCTTTTTTTCATTATAGCGAAAGTACGGGAGAAACTGCGTCTCTTCTCAGCTCAATACAAAACGTGTAATATTTTCTATCAATGAGGGACCATTCCATTTTTTTAAGGAGCCGTTGGCAACTATACTAACTAACCTTATGAATAAAATAAAGTTCACTATCAGTAACATCATAGCACCCACCCAACTGTATATAAACTCCGTCATGCTAGCTAGTAGCAGTACGAGTTATTGTAACTGACTGTAAAAAGTCAGCACAACGAAAATAAACTGCACCTAAATTTGGTTTATATCTGACCCAGATAGACTGCAGGTCATAACTTCTTACCTGAAGTTCAGTTCACCTGACACTCGGACCGGCGGCTGCCTCGGGGCTCTCCTGCCTCGGGGCTCTCCTGCCTCCCCTTCCCTCATCCACCTGCTGGCCTCTGTGGAAGCCCCGCCATAGCCACCACCAAACAACTGAGTTATTTTTACACATCGACCTGCATCTGGCCAATCCACCACCTCTCATTGTTCATGCCCTTACAAAAAAAAATAAAAAATAAGTCACCGGGCATATGCCCGGTATGCCCGATGGCCAGTTCAGGTATGTTAACCTGCAACCAAATCTGCAGCTCCATACAGCAATGTTACGACTTAGATTATATCTTATAACTCATAACTCTTATGTTAGCTGCCCTCAGTAGCATACTGTCTGAAATATTCAAAGGCTGCAATAATTCTTTAAGTGTTATTTTTTCCTTGGTATTCTAATTTCACCGAAGTTTACTAAACTCAACAAACTTAATATTACTTACCGGGACATTTATTCTGTCCTCATTTTCTTTCACCGAAAAATTGCCTCATGCGGTGCCATCTTTCGTGCTTGGCTCTCCTACCTTTGCTAACGTCATGCACATAGTGCAGAAGCCGATGCTGCATTCACTTACACTCGGATATCTGAGCTTCACCGTGAAAATCGTACATTTGATATTTGATTGCATTTTATTGTTTTACCTTTGGGGTGGCCTGGGGGGGCACAGGCCACCCCGCTGGACATGCCATTGGTGATGGACACCACCATGTTGATTTTTTTGGATCAAGAAGTGATCATAATTAGACAAGAGCATGGAGTACCAATTTATCATCTAAAGCCAGAAAGCTTGAGTTTATGTAAGACACCACAAGCCCTGCCATTTTCAAGTCCCGTTCACTAACAGAGGAGGGTTAAATCACATATTTGTTACGTTTAAGATCAAAGTGGAAATAATAAGCGTTTAAAAAAAAAATAAAAAATGCAGGACGGAGGACAATTTATTGAGACTATCACACATTTTTATTGTTTGTATGGAGCTATATGCAGTAAAGCAGAGAAAATGCACAAATGAGAACATAAAAAGACCGAAAATTTGTTTTGTTTTTTCCCCTCTTTTTAACTGACTCATTAACTAACTTCCTAAACAACTAAATGCCATGTTGCCATATCATTTTTTGATTAGTCGACATTTATGGGCAGAAATCTGTGCCATCAGAAACTGAATTTGAATAAGTTCAATTTGAATTTGAATTGCTCAGATTGAATCTGAATTGTAACTTGAATAAATTCTTTTGAAAACTGAATTTGAATTAGTCTAATTTGAAATTGAATTTATGGTTTGAAAATGATCATCACTAAATTGAAATTGAATTTTATATTTTGAAAATGAATTGATTTGCTTTGAAACTGCATTTTATCCTTTAAAAATTCAGCTCTCGAATAATTTCAGTTTCATTTCTCACCATTCAGTTTCAGTTCTACAATTCAATTTCAGTTCCAAAATTCAGTTTTTTGGAACTTACATCCGGTTCCGGTTCAAGCGCAGATTAATAGAACTACGTTTTACTAGCGGACCGAAAGTGTTACCGACGGGAATCTACAGCGTCTTGAGCTGAATTAAGACTTCAGAAGTCATTCGTCATGTCGAATGACCAGCGGATAAACTCTCAGGTTGGTAATAAATGTATTACATGTATAAGAACAAGCGTCATGTTAACAAATGATAGCCGTACAGTAACTTTTATGCTTATTGTAGCTGTTAGCTAAAAACGCTAATTTAGCGTAGTTTGCCCTGAATTCAGCTTTGACAAACAAATATGATCGACTGTTTCTAGTAGAATTCCAAAGTTGTCATCTTGTACCCTCTCAGAGTACCCCCTCTGTATGCTTGCAGAGACCCCTACAGTAGGGAAACATGCAAAACGGTGCCCAAACCATTTTAGTTTTATTTATGTCTTACACAGCATCCCAACTCTTTAGCTAACTTAATAACTTTAGCTAAAGTGAATAGTTAGTGAGCTATGCCGCTTTGCTAGCTAAAATACCGGTGTTGGCACATAAGGACGCTGTCATAGCCTGTCAATGACGTTGATTAGTTGTGCATCATGTTTCACCCCCGTCTTTCACCCCCCTCTTCCTTTCTCCCTTTTCTTTTCCTCATTTAAGTCCGTCCCGTATCTAGCAAGTGAAAATAAAAAATAAATAAATAAAATAAACAATAAAATATGAATCAAATAGACCATTACGGCAAGGCTGGGATGGTCAATTTGGTAAAGTAAATCTGTTGGGCATCTTTTCTCGCCTTTAGACAATAATTCTGACGGCAAAAGAACCAAACGGGACAGGCAAAAAAAAAAAAAAAAAATCAACGCGAGGAACAACATCAATCCTTGCAGTATTGGATTGAGGGCCTATTGACATATAATACATAGCTAAAGGATCAAAATAAATTTAAGGATAAAACTGTGAAAGAATTAACAGATGAGAAAGATCAAATGGGCAAAGTAATAGACGACCAAAAGGCCCAGAATATGGAGATCAAACGGAAATTGTCATGATCTAAATCGCCGGCTGACATCGACCCTGCTGACAAGGAACAAACAAGCCTTTTCAGGAATAAGGTGGAAAAGGACGAGAGCTACATCAACAGTGTTCTGCAGCTGTGCAGAGTAAGATCCAAATGAATCCACAGCAGTCCACCTAGTCTTACTATGATGCATGCTGTCTGGTTGGAGTTTTGAGTTGATGCATGTTGGCGGGATGGTTGCTGGCTTTATGGATGGTTGGGTTAATGCAGGTTTGTTGGTTGGATTGATATTGAATGGATACATGTTGTTTATGGATGTTGTGTAGCCCAGGGTTACAAACAGATAAAAGTAGAAACCTTTTGTTAGAATTATTACACAAGTTGTTAATGCATTTAAGTTAAAACATTCAAAGCTAAAAGAGACGGAGAAAACTCTGGCTGAACTTAAAGAAAAACATGAGGAAGAAGTCGAAGTCCTGCAAGGACCGCTGGAAACAGAAAAAGAAAAGGTTGCACGTCAGGAATTTCACAACAGCCAAGTTGTTGAATTGTTATTGAAACGCCACAAAGAGGGAAAAAAAATAAGATGCAGCAATTTTACGACGAAAATACTAAAAAACTCGAAGACAAAGCTAATGCTGAAAAAACAAAGTTAGAAAAGGTCATAGAAATGTATGATAACCAAATAGAAAAGCTTGAGAGAAGAGTAAAAATTAGTACAGGTGTGACCGCCAATGCAGTGAAAGAACGCGAGGAGGTTTTTTTTGCCCTTTATCCCCGTCCCTCTTCTCCACTGTTTCACCCCCCTCTTCCTTTCTCCCTTTTCTTTTCCTCATTCAAGTCAGTCCCATATCTAGCAAGTGAAAATAAATAAATAGCTTTTTGTTTACTTTTGTATTTTGTTGCAAAGGGACAAACTGCAGAAATTGTAGGTGTATAAATAAGTCTAGTGGTGTCTTCTGTATATCTTCCAGCTCTTTTGTGTGCTGCGTGTCATTGTGTGATGCTGACTATATGCCCTAGCTGTGTCCTTTTGGCTGCATTCTTCTGACCAAGCCAAGGCCTATTTACTTTTGTATTTGTTGTTTAAGCCACATAAACACTGGAACATCTTGTAAACACAGTTATAGTGGAGAAAAGAAGCTAGAAAAAAAAATTAATTTTATTTAATCTAAATAAATTATTATTATTTTTTCTGAAACATGAAGAAGGACTTGAATTTTGTGTTATTTAAAAACACGTATTTAATTATTATTCAGTGTTGTGTGTGCTAGCAAACTGCCAGCCTTAAACCTAAAAAAAACCCACGATTTTATAGAACTAGACAATGCATTTCCTGAAGAAAATTTCAATGTAATGATTATTTATCAATACATTTTGTATTTAGTATTTAGTTTTATAAAGTAAATGCTGACCACACAAGTTTCCTTCTGGATTAATAAAGTTTAAAAAAATATCTGTAAAGTGTTATGAAATATAAAAATGTTTTTGTTGAGAATATGTCCACACAAAATAATTAAATAGGGCATTTTCTGTTAATTAATAGAGGTTTTCTGTTTTATAATTACACTGCAGTTTGGACGATGAGCTTCTGGAACGTTTTTAGGCATTTGTTCACATTTTGGAATTTAGTCCCCAAGAAACATAAAGATTTTCTTCTTTTATTCCACCAGCACTCCATTATCATGTACACTGTAAAATCTAACATTGTGTTTAATTAAAAAATGTAAGGATATACTAAACTCAATTTTTATCAGTTTGTTTAAATAAGTTACCAGTAGTTTTTATTCAAAAAGCTGATCAACCCAGTTTATTTGAGTTGTCTTGAATTGGAAAAACCAAGTAAGCTAGAAATTTTGCTTCTCAGTGCAGGCTTTTAAAAGATATGGTTTGAAAATGCCATGTCACTGCTATCCTCCTCGCTTTGCACAGATTAGTCTGCATGTTCATGGCACCCACATTTTTTTATTGGATTAGTTTGAGCAAACCTGGGTTCTAGTGATGGGATTTCCGGCTCTTTTTAGAGATCCGGCTCTTTCGGTTCGGCTCCGAACCGGCTCTTCAGGTTGTTTTGTTGCTTTAATTAATTTATTATTAACAATAATATAAAATTATGCACAAAAGGAATTACTAATGTTAAAAAAAGTTTTATTTATATATGTTTATATATAAATATATGCGGTGGCCCCTAGAGACAAAACACGTACAAACTCCAACACACATTTCTAGCATGAACTGAACTTCCAAAGCAGAGCTACTAGATCACTTAAATTACACAATTGAAAGCATGCGTATGGAGTGCCAGGACTGCCATAATGAATTAATTAAATACACCATTAAATAATTAATTAAATGTGTCAATAATTAATTAAAATTGGAATTAATTAATTAAATAAATAGTTATGACACATGTAATTAATTAATTATTGACACATTTAATTAATTATTTATGTATTTCACATTTTAATTAATTATTGACACATTTAATTGATTATTTAATGATATATTTATTTATTTCATTTTGGCAGTCCTGGCGCCTGGCTCTCATCATGAAATAATTTTATCTGTCAGCCTCACCCATCAAACTCAGGGGGCGGGGTTAACGCTGCCCATGCAGCTTCTCTAACATTTGATTGGTTGCCGTGCAAAGTAAGTCAAAACAGGTCGATCCTAGATAATCGATTGCTTGTGTAGACTTGGGGCAGCCAGGTATCCCAAAATGCAGATCAAATCACAGGCAGCAATGGTGGTGGTGTAGTTTTAAAATACCCTGTTTTTCTGTCACCAACTACACTTTTAACAGTGTTTTAGCCGCGAATGTCGCGACGTATGTCTGGTCAGGTTGTCAACATAGAACATATTTGCAAAAGAAAAGTGCTCAGATGTTTTCAGAGATTTCACTAGCTCTGCTAACAATTAGCATGCAGAGTGCACCCAGGGGGTTACGTTAACCGGTTTGTTTACATATTCCACTCTCCGTGTTCCACATGTTGCATTCGCAGATTCTCATTTTCACCGAACGATCGTCTCTTTCCGCCTGGTCTTGTGTCTCTGTGCTTCTGTAACATAAAGAACGAGCTGACATTTTTCTCACGAAACCAGCGATCAGCTCAACAGATCCTCAGTTTACCTGCATGCATCCTCCTCCTCATCTGTCAGCTGTTTAACACCTGCTGCTAATTCAAGAAACACGCCTAGTTACCTGGTGATAGTCACAGTTTAACTGGGCAGCCGGTGCTCGATATAAAGCAATGTCAGCGCATTTTTCTGCACAAGATAAGTAAATATAGTGTTTTCCCCGAGCGCAGAGCTGCTGGAGCTTGTTTCCTTACAGAGCACTTTATAGGCGAACCAGCTTCATCAGCGACTGATGTCCAATCACCGGCACACAGCTTTGAAACCTCAGCTGAGTTTTAGCTCTCAGTGGTTAAACGCTGGACTTCTTTCACTCAGGTTCTGTCTGTCGGGTCACGTTTACTTCGCTGTTTTATTTACAACTGAGCAAATCGGTTTGGCTGAGGTTAAAGTTACGTTTCATAACTGCATAGTTTCACAGACGTTTAACGGTTCACTGGCACATGTGTTAGACTGAACTATCATCTAAATATCATCTGTTTTTTAATAGTTATTCAACTGTATTCTAAGCACCAGCTGTCTGTTAGAATGTGATTTTTTTTTCTCTCTCTGTTGGCAGAGGTATAAAAATGCGCAGGAAATTCTGACGTGCATGGCGAACTTCACCAACGATATTTAGGGAGGAATAAACACACATCAAACATAAATGAACCATTTGCCTGTCTCCATAATTGAGAGCATTTTCTCTTCTTATGTCAACACTCTCTCTCTTTCTTTTTTTTTTTTTTGCTTTTTCGGTCATGTTATGTTTACCTGTCAAAGGCTTGTTACAAACTATGAAACACATCATGCAGACTTCAATTTTACATGTATGATCTTAAAACAGGACACAGCCACTATACGTGCTGGCCTCATATCAAATGTGAAGGCAGACTGAGTCTATGTTTGACGTTTGTTTATATCTAATCTTCCTTTTCAAACATTTAAACAGCAGCGAGTCTGCAGCTGAGGGAATACAAATTCAAATTGTCGGAACAGGTTTGCTCGTTTCTTGGATTCATTTGGTGATTTATTAAATGTATAACTGTTATTCTAAACTGCTGCTGAGTCTCTTACACTTTTCTTTATGCTGTATATTTTCACGTCTCTGGAATAGTTGGAAGTTAGATAGTCAGCTGGGAAACTTTGTGTTAACTCATGGAGCTGAGGATATCGTGGATATCGTGGATATGCTGACCTCGCTGCGTGGTGTACAGAGCGAGGTCAGCATGATTAATATTCACAATAAAAATATTAGCCGAACATCATGAAGTCTGTATGTGTTTCATAGTGTTGAACAACCTTTGTACAGTTAAAGCCAGCAGTTACTACATGACAGAAACACCAACGTTATCTCTTTTATGCGTTTATAGCTGATGCTGTGTAGAGGGTGTTCCTCTCGACTGTGCTGGCATATCTCTTCTTAAGATCTTGACTGATACTTTGCTTGATGTTTCTGACCAGCGCTGTGTCACCAATGTTGTCTTGGGTGTCGTGCAACAGCTGTGCTAGCAGCGGTGCTACGAGAGACAGAGTAGGATTCTTTTCCTCAGACATCACAGTAGTCGCGACTTGCATTGACTTCAAGGCCCGGACAATTTCTTCAGTGTTCCCAATATCCGTCTCGTTTAGAGTAAAGATTAGTGATGTGCGATACCACTGATTTCCTTTCCGATCCGATACCAAGTAATATTCAGGGTGGTATCGACGATACTGATCCGATACCGATACTTTGTACAAAACGGATTTTATTTATTGTATCTCAAATTATAGCGTCATAATGATTACAGGACATCAGAATACCTTCTTCTTATCACTTAATAATGCAGAGTTCATCATATAGAAATAAAAAAACTAAAGTTGTGTGCTATTTGAACACCTTGCCTGCCTGGAGGACTAAAGGACTCCGTGAGAGACTCTCACCCTAGCAGCACCTGTCCCTCTCCTCCTCTTCAGTTCGCCTCAACATACGCTCGTCATATTTTGTGATATGATTTACTCTGAGGTGTTTGACAAGGTTAGTGATGTTGCCACAACCATACATGCCAACCCTCCCGATTTTTCCGGGAGAATCCCACCTTTCTCCAGATTTTCCACCCGGACAACAAAGTTGAAAAACCATATCGCAGAATTCATAGCGCGGCCCAGCCAATTCCAGTTTCCAACAATGACGGCAGCGACTTAGTTTTAATATCACTCTTATTTCTCTTTCTGGGTCGCAAAAAAACTTTTAACATATTTTCAGGTGAGAATGTAGCTGTGTAAACTTCAAATATCTGAGCCGACCGACACATCGTCTTCAAACCCCCGCGGTCTTTCACCACTCGGGTTAAACATGATGTACAAGTCACTTTGATAACTTAAAAATGTTCTTGTTTGGCTTTTTCAGTGTTTTATTTGTTCGTGAGTAAATCGGTTTGGCTGAGATTAAAGTTATTAGATTAGATTAAATTAAATTAAACTTTATTATTCCCTCGGGAGGGTTCCTCCGGGGTTTTCACACAGCTGAATAAACGTCAAACAGAAAACTGATTAAACAGAAGAGTTTACGTCAGTGTCCGGTTATATTTTAGACAGCAAGGAGCAGACGGCAGAGTTTCACTCCACCGAGGGAGCTCGTGACGTACTACCCGGCTTTCTTTAGACCGCGAAGGCCGGTCCTCAGGTGGAAGCAGCCTCTGAATTTGGACACCCCCGCTGTCTCCGGGCCGGCCAATAATAACGGTGACATTTAACGTATTTTATCCGATAAATAAACCCTGTAAAATATATTTATCCGCCCAAACAGCCCTTTTGAATGTCTCCCTAATTCTGAGGTCTCAAGGTTGGCAAGTATGGCCACAACACCTCACTTTTTTTGCCACATTTATTGCAAACCACGGCTCAGCTGTTTGTGGAGGTAAAATACATCCGCACAATTATGCTCAGCCATTGTTGTGAGTGCGCACGCCAAGGGGCTGCGAGACATTTATACAGCCGTATTTCGCACATGACTATGAAAGGCGGAAGAGGAAGTAGTTCCTTTGAATGTAGGCAATCCGAATGTTATAGTTTCTTTCCACTGTGTTCCTGTTAATGATAAACTACAAATTTACTCTAAATTACTAAAATATCGATATTTTAATGTGAGAATCGATTCTAGAACATAAATGATTGGTATCGGAGGAATCGATATTTCAGGATCGATCTGCACATCACTAGTAAAGATATCTGTGCTACTCTTTCTGACTTCGGGAGACAGCAGCGCTGCACAAATCGCAGGTTGTTGTTCAAGGAAACGCTGGAGCATGTCATAAGCACTGTTCCATCTCGTGCAGACATCGGTCTTGAGCTTGTGAGTCGGGAGCTGTAACATTTTCTGTTTTTGCTCCAGAGCGTGGTTTGCCACTGTGCTTCTATTGAAAAACCCAGTTATGTGCCGCACTCTTCCCAAGACCCTGGCTACTGCAGGCAGGTTTAAGGCTCGTTGTGATGCCAGATTGAGCGTATGGGCGAAACACTTCACATGCAGGTATCCCGCTAGCTGAGTGGCAATTGTCATATTAGAAGCATTGTCGGTGACAACCACCAGATTTTTGTCGGCAATCCCCCATTCCTGTGCTGCATTTTGCAGGAGATTTGCAATGTTCGCTCCGGTGTGACTTTCATGTAATGTTCGAGTTTGGAGAACGTAAGACAGCAGTTGCCAGTCCGCTGTGAGATAATGAGCTGTTATAGTCACATATGAATCCACAGCCTGCGAGGTCCATGCGTCGCAAGTTAATGCAACCCTTTCTGCTGTGCTCAAACTTTCCTCAACTTTACGCTTCACATCTATGTAGAGATTGGGTACAGCTGTGTCCGCGAAAAAAACGTCGTGATGGTATCACATACCTGGGTTCCAGCATCTTGATCATGTAAGAAAAGCCCTCGTTTTCCACAATGTTGTAAGGACGCAGGTCTTTGCAGATGAAGTACGTGATAGATTGTGTTATTTTCTTAGCTCGCTCTGAATTGGGAGATAGCTTTGCTAAGCTAAGAGTGTCCAGCGTTGGTTGATTTTTCAGTGGAGCTGATTCAGAGCTAGCTTTCCCGTCCGCGGTTAATGCTATTTTTGGATGGTGCCGTGTAAGATGGGCCCTCATGTTCGTAGTATTCCCAGAGTACTTTATTTTCATACGACACACCTTGCAAATCCCGTGTGTCATATCCATCTCATTTGTTCCATCCTTGTTAAAAAATCCAAAGTACGTCCAGACATTTGATTTAAACGCAGATGGCGCTTTCCTGATCTCTTTTTCTTCCTCCATCTTTGTTTGATCTATTTTCCCATGTGCTGACCTAACCTCTGCTGACCTCACTAGAGAAAAAGCTCAACCGCACCATCTGGTGGACTGGAAGTTTTTGGAACAAAATATCGATATCTGCTGTCCCTGTATCGATACATTATTAGCAAACAAAATATCGCGATACTACGCAGTATCGATTTTTTCCCCCACCTCTACTGATTACTGATCAAAAACCCAAAGATCAGATGTTAAACAGATTTATTTGCTCTCTCTCCTCCTTAAACATGTTTTTAATGTTAGTTATAATTCAGAATTGGCGACTGAAACACGTAGGACACATAAGAACATCAGGAAATAAAACACCGATAAATATAACCTCAGTAAAAGAAGTCAGCGGGGGTTACTACAGCTGTGTACCGGGGCCTGCGCTTTGTCGGTGGGATTGCTTACGAGGCGAGCGGGTCTATCCCACGCTTTGCCGTGAGACTGCGCAGACATCTCCGAAATCATCGAAGCACTTTTGCAAAGAGGCTGTATCTTGACAAACCGACCAGACACATGAAGATTAAACCACTACATTCTTGGCTAAAAAAAATATTAAAACGGTATTTGGTGACACACAAACAGGGTTTTTCAAAGTTCAGTTCTGTTAGCTTCCACATGCCGGTTGTTGTGTGCTAGAAACAATGGCCACCAGGCCAAAGTAATGGTTTTGACTCGATCAGCGTTAACCCCGCCCCCTGAGTTTGATGGGTGAGGCTGACAGATAAAATTATTTCATGATGAGAGCCAGGCGCCAGGACTGCCAAAATGAAATAAATAAATATATCATTAAATAATTAATTAAATGTGTCAATAATAAATTAAAATGTGAAATACATAAATAATTAATTAAATGTGTCAATAATTAATTAATTAAATGTGTCAATAATTAATTAAAATGTGAAATACATAAATAATTAATTAAATGTGTCAATAATTAATTAATTACATGTGTCATAACTATTTATTTAATTAATTAATTCCAATTTTAATTAATTATTGCCACATTTAATTAATTATTTAATGGTGTATTTAATTAATTCATTATGGCAGTCCTGGCACTCCATACATGTGTGTATTGTTTGTGTATTTATACACAGGCACTCATATATATTCAAATAATTAAAAAAAAAGTTCATTTACCTGTTACTACCACACACCAAATCCGGTCGTTGGTACTTGCTGGCTTGTATAGCCACAAGATAACAAAAGCTCAACACTGTGCCCAGCATCCTGGAGCACTTCTGTTGTCTTTTGTACGTGTTGAGTTTTTACGTGCTTCTGAGTTTTTACGTGCTTCGGAGTTTGTACGTGTTTTGGAGTTTGTACGTGTTTTGGAGTTTGTACGTGTTTTGGAGTTTGTACATGCTTCAGAGTTCGTACGTGATTTGAAATTTGTATGTGCTTTGTCTCTAGGGGCCACGGTAAATATACTTTTATTTATTCATGCCACATAAAATGTAATAAATAAATCATATAATACAAAAATCAACTATTCACATTTCAACTTTTAACTATAAATTTTAAGCTTTTTTCGTTTACAAATTTAAAGTGAAACCAACACAAAAACCACAAACACAAACCACAACACAATTAAATATAAATTATAATATGAAAACAAAAAGAACATGCATATTCTCTGTCATATGGGCCCGCATGAATAAACTTTCTGAATCCTACCGAAAATCGTTATGGATGATTACTATCCGGTTGTTCAGTGATGACGCGATGAATCCTACTTCCGGGTCTAAAGTAGTCTGTGTTTAATATGGCTTTTGTGTTGTTAACATGTTTAATGTTATGTATTTTCTTCTATTTGATCTCAAAAAGCTCCTAAAACAGTGATCCCTGTTGACCTCCCTTGGCTTTTATTACCACTAATCATTTATTTAAGCTCAGTTTTTAAAACCTTAGGATGTAACTACAGCCCAGCCCATGCAGCAGTATATGAATGACTAACCTCGTATTGTGGATGGATTATCTCAGTTGTTCTCCTGGCTGAAGTTTGGTCCTTTTACAGCATCCTGCCATGCGATTATATTTGTTCCTGACCACCGAGAACACTCACGTTAACTTTTATCGAGTGGAAAAAAAGTTAGCTTGTTTATATTATGCTAACATAGCTGTGTCGGTAGCGGTCATGTAGCACATCATTATATACCAGCTAGCCCAACTTCAGTAACCCTACAAACGTCACTGCTGTTTAGTTTTCTGTCTTCATTTATGCTGGAAGTGATAGCAGAGCTGTACGTTTTAATTTGTTTCCAAAACCCCGCAGTCAGGACATGCTATATTGTATTTAGATAGAAGCTAGCGAGCTAACTCCCTGCTAACTTCTAACTCTGTTAAATGTCATAAATTCCGTTTTCATGGATGCCTGGATGTTAAACTCAATTGTTACACCTGGTAGAGCAGAACGCTGATCATTTTATTAAAGACGAAAGAGTTTTTCAACTCTCAGTAATGCCATAGTGATCGTTTGATATATGGACCTGCAGCGGAGTTTAGACCCAGACACGGCTAGTGACGTCAGACTGAACAATCGGATACCTTTCTAATGTGACGTTGTTGTCCCTGGCTCTCTTTCTCTCTCTCTCCCTCTGGCTCTGTTCCTGTGCTACTGAGTGTAACTACCACCCCTCCCCCCTCTACCCAGCGTAAAGCACAAGGCTCGCGTGCAGAGTGAAGCGGGGAAAAAAAAGTGCGAGAGGCTGAGAGAAAGAAAGAAAGAAAAAAAACCACGTGACGGCTCGCGATAAGGAACCGGCTCGCGTCTTAATGTCAAAGAGTCGGCTCTAAGAGCCATTTCGTTCGCGAACGACCCATCACTACTGGGTTCAGATGGAGCAGCTTGAGCTCAAGAGATAATTTCTGTGATTTTTTGCGTGATACTCTGGCTTGGAAGTAAACTGTTTTTGTACCTTCTTTCAGTTTAAAACCAGGTTTTGAACTTGCTAGCTAGCCAGCTTGTTAGCCTAGCATTAGCCTAGCATTGCTGCTGCTTCTCAGCTCATGTTACTTAGAAAATTAACCCCACAACTTTAAAATTCATTTAAAAATTGCTCAGTGACATTTTCTGTTGATTGTTTGAAATTGAAAAGTGAGCAGCTATTAGAGCAGCGGTCCCCAACCCCCGGGCCTCGGACCGGTAGCGGTCCGTGAGTCGTTTGGTACCGGGCCGCGAGAGTTTAGGCTCAGGTGTGAAATGTATAGTTTTCAGGGTTTTTATCGGTTTTCAGTGTTATTTTGTTATCGTTTTTATCGTTTACTCGGCTTTCCTTGGTCTTTTCACATGTGTTATGAATAAATCTTCTTTTTTTCGGTACCGGTACTAGTTTTATTTTGTTGTATTTATCTGCGACACCTTAAAGGCCGGTCCGTGAAAATATTGTCGGGCATAACCGGTCCGTGGCGCAAAAAAGGTTGGGGACCGCTGTATTAGAGGACAAAACTTTTTCGGAAGGTGCAGCCCTTAGGGGTAGGGACTTTTTTTCTATCCATATTTATGTTTGGCAATATGTAAAAAATTTCCAGCCAACATTCGTCAGTCCAAAAAAGGATAATAGGCGATATATTCGCTCCCGTGACCTTTTGATGGGTGAAGCAATGTAAAGGAAATTATGTCTTTTCTGTTTTTCTAATTTAAGCTTGAGTTGAATGTCTTTCACTCTAGATTTTAGATGACCTATCTCTTATACTTCATTGCCAGCCTTTTCAATAATTTGGTTCACTGGTCCAATGAGCTCCTGTCTTTGTTTGAATAAAGTGAAAGACTTTACCATACCATACCATTGTACTTCTTTTGAAACTATTCAAGCTCCTGTTTTTTTATCTAGTAAAGCTGTCTCTAGATATTTGCATCTGGTACATAGACAGTTCAGCTGTTTTTCAAGAAACTCCTTTGTTATTCCAACAAAGGGGATGCCTTCCACACCGTCTACGCATTTCTTTTTCAAGTTGAGGAACATATCTGTAAATTTCACCTTTTCTTTTCCCGGAAGTGAACTGCATTTGGAAATGCCTTTCCAAAGGACAAAATGCACTGTACAGTTCTTCTTGGAAGTAGTGCTCTTTCTTCTCCAGCCAATTAGCGTTGTGTATAAATTTTTCTCTTTGCTTTATTGTGGAGCACAGTTTCTCTTCGAGACCCACCTTTTCAGCCAGTGCCTGATTGTGTGCCGTTTTTACCTTATGCCTGTCCACTGCTGTCTTTCTGTGTTTTTCCTTTTCTGTGCATAGGGCCTTTATTAGGTCATTGCGCGATATGGCAGCCTCGCTTCTGTCAGTCTGTCCCAGGGCAGCTGTGGCTACAACCGTAGCTGCCTCCACCAGTGTGTGAATGTGAGAGTGAATGAATAGTGGCATTGTAAAGCGCTTTGGGTGCCTTGAAAAGCGCTATATAAATCCAATCCATTATTATTATTATTATTATTGCATTTTTCTTTTTCAAAGAAACAAGTTCATCTTCGACCATAGCCTTTATTTTCCTTTCAAATGCCAGAGCCCTAATGTTTCTCTGACATATGCGTTTGATCTCCATATTGTTAGGGTTCCTGGGTTGGTGACCCAGTGTTTTGTGTTTTTGGTTATTTGATTTTGTTATCTCTTTATATTCTAGCTTTGCTTTACGGGTTTTTCTTAAGTTAAGGTCCTCTGGGTGGGGTTTGGTTAGAGTTTTAGTGTTTTGGTTTTCTGTCTGTGTTCCTTTGTTGCTGTCTTCCCTGTCTGCTGTATTTCCACGTCCAGTCAGTGTCGGTGTCTGCCCTGGTCCCACGTCTCTGTTCCCTTTGTTTTAGTGCTTGCCTGTGAGTCTGTGTTATGTTTCCTGTTTTACTTTGGAAGTCCATGTCTGATGTTAATGTGTCTGGTTTTGCTTCCCCTGGTCTCGTTAGGCCTGATTTGCCCCAGCTGTTTTTCCCTCCTCTTACTCATTCCCTGATTGCTCCCTCTGTATTTAAGCCCTGTGTTTCTCTGTGTCCATGTTGCGATCTACCGTTTATTTTGCTGTGTGTTTTGCCAGTCCACCGGTGTTAGTTTATTTTGAGTTTTTCCCAGTTATGTTATGTTTGCGTTCAGCATTAAAGCTGTTTTGGTTTAAGTTTGTCTCTGGAGTCTGCATCTTGGGGTCCTATCCCTGTCCGCACACAGCCGTCACACAACACATATACTGGGCCTTTTGATCTTCTATTACTTTGCACATTTGATATTTCTCATCTGTTAACTCTTTCACAGTTTTATCCTTAAATTTATTTTGGTCCTTTAGCTATATATTATATGTCAATAGGCCCTCAATCCAATGCTGCGAGGATTAATGTTCCTCCTTGCGTTTTTTAACTGCATTCATGGTAACACTTTTACCAATTTTTATTTCATTCTCTAGCTTTTCTATATAATTATCATAAATTCCTATGACTGTTTTTAACTTTGTTTCTGCAGCATAAGCTTTGTTTTCGAGTTTTTTTTGTATTTTCATCATAAAACTGCTGCATCTGATTTTTCTCCTCTTTGTGGCGTTTCAATAGTAAGTCAACAATTTGGCTGCATCGTTGGTCCATAGAAGCGTGATCCGTTTCTTATTGATTGTATGTTGTTTTTGTTGTAGTATTCAAGTTCTGTTTTAAGCTTTTCAACTTCATCAATCATTGAATGGAGTCTTTGGTTGAACTGGCTGGCATATGTTTCTTTTTCTTTTTGGCTTTTGCCTTTTAAACGGTTAACCTTTTTTTTTTTTTCCCCAAGATATCAACATCACCGTCTTTATATAATATATTTATATTTATCATAGAGCTGGGCGATATAAGATTTTTTCATATCACGATATGTTTTTTTTCATTTCAGGCGATAACGATATCTATCACGATATAAGCCAAATAACTATATTTGTAAGATTTAAATGTGCTGTTGCTCACAAGTAAAATGTGAAATAATCAGCTTGTTTTGATTTAAATATTTATTTCCCATAATAAGTTCAACAGGGTAGATGTACTTAAGGAACATGAGACTTTTTCAGATAAATAAAGGCAAATATTGCAAACTACACAAAAGCAGCCGCTAAAGCGTTTAAGTTTCAAAATAGAACAAACGAAACAGACTACTAAATTGTCAATTCCACTTAGAAACAAAATATTAATTCTAAAAATAAATCTTAGTTTGTTTTACAGAAGATCAGACAAAATTGACTAACTTTTGTCAATATCAAATAAACTGAGAACTAAAAGGAAATTCTCAATCTCTCCTTGTTGTATAGCTGAGCTTTTCAAACAGTTTTAACAGTTACTTTAGTCTGACAAAAGGCGAATGACGAATTAGGGCTTCCAGTCAGAGATTGAGCATGCACCGCTTTATTGTATTTCCAGACTTGCTTTCGGCACAATTTACAGTGCGCGCTACTCTGTTTCTGTCAGACTTGAAATAGCCGAAATACCTTCACACTACGGAACTTCTATGGCTTTTCCGTTCGACAATCTCTCCGGCATTGGAACCATCATCTGTTTTCTCTTCGGTAACCTTCAGTCACGCTCGGTTGATTTTTCTCTAGTCAGTGGCTGTGTCCCAATTAAGAGACTGCACGCTTGAAGTACGCGCACTACGCGTACTACGTACGGTGCGTACTATAAGTACGAGAAGTGCGGAAGTGAGAGGCTTGTGAAATGGGACGGTATACGCTTCGTCGCGCTGTTCAGGTTGCCTAGCAACCATGATACTAACCGCGAGACACGTTACATACAGCTTTGTTTGACAGAAATGAAGGAGAAAAATGTTTTGTTGGTCATTCATTTTTGTCATGACATCACTTTAGTTGAGTATCTGAGGCTGAGACCACGGGACTGTAAAACATGATTGTTGGGCTTCATTCCTGTGCTGAACAGTCATTTAAGATTAGTTAGTAAATAACAATTAGTTAATGTTGTTCATGAGACTAAAGTCATCTCACTGTGGCAATGTAAATATAATATGGCCAATATTATAGTATTGTCAGATTATTACGATATATATATATATATATATATATATACATATACATATATATATATATACATATACATATATATATATATACATATACATATATCACTGACTTTCAGCTTGTTGTGTTTGTGGATATATGACTGACCTTAATTATTACACATTCGCACATAAATAAGTGACGTCATATTCAGTACTTTTGACAGTTCACTCTTCGGCCGCTCCATCTTATTAGGGAAATTCCACATACATAAATGTAAATTTCAAAACTCAAACGACATTTTTAATGTCCGCGACACTTTTTACCTGAATAAATGAAAGCTGAATAAAAGTCACATCTGATGAAAGGAAGTTTCTTTTTGGATCAAAATGAATTGATCTCATTCATGAGAGAAACGTTTGACAGATTATATGACAGCAAGTCATTTACATCTGTTACCGTCAATTATTTTTTGGCAAATACCAGAAATCACTTTGGCAAACGATCACTTTTTGGCACAACACTGGGCACCGGTCATTAGAGAACATGAATGATTATTGAATATTTAGTATGCAAACAGAATGACATAAATCTCTAGCATTCTGCACTTTATTCAAGGAAGTTAAGTAATGTGTTGTCTTTTAAAAAGACAAAGGTGCGAGTGAATTAAAGTTGGATGTTATGTTTTGTTCACAGTGCCTGAATATATATCATGGTCAAGAAGGACTTCAAATGAGCCCTTTTGAGTCAGATAAATAATAATATAAGTAGTGATTTTTCAAAATAAAAGTCCTATGAAGGTTTTATGAATTTTCTCAGTGACCTTAAACAGTTGTCCAAACACACAGTGGAATATATCTATAATACACAGAAACACAAACTTGTGCAGAAATTACATTTTAATCATCAAAGTCACATGTGAACTATTTACAGAAAATCATATTGTGGGATTTTGACTTTTTGCCCATACGCAATGTCAATTTTTTCAAGTCCGTCTTCGTTGGTTGATGTCTCCACCATAGGACGATTCAGTCTCTCCCACAGCTTTTTTTTAGTGCTTCTCCCCAGCTCTAAACTGTAGGGACGTTTGCGGCCATTCTTGGACCTGCAAGAAGAAATTCAATCAAAATGATGCATGTGGTCAAAAACCATACTGTAACCATTTTAGAGCTGGCCGATTTAAAAAAGTGACAGGACATTTGGAGACAAACGTACGTCAGCATGCTATCTACCACCTCATGGTAGACTCGCTGATAATCTTCCACTGAGAGGTTGTGGATTTTTAAAGGGCTGTCACTGGAGCTGGTTGGCTGGTGGTCGGTACTGCATGGCTCGGGTCTGGGGGGCAATTTTTTTGCCACTGGCAGGTCATCATGTGAGATTGCAGAGGGAGGCACTGGATGCTGGGCTTCGCTTCCTTTTCCGGGGCTGACTGACTGTTCTGTCACAGTGCCGGGGCCTCTGGGTTGAATTAACAACCTGGGGAAAGGTCAGAAGCACACAAGGGAATGTCAGTAGTTAATAGCGACCTCATTTTTTTCAAACAAGACAAAAATCTAAATTTGATGAACCACAATGAAGTCCAAACTCCAAAACCCTCAAATGATTCTGTTCCTGAAATTTTACACATCCAACCTGGTCCTTGCTGCAGCACGGTTGTTTCCTGCTGGCTCTGGGTTTCTTTGCATCACGGGCCTGGCATGCAGTGTTTCTCTTACAATAATTATGGTCTTTGAGGTGATCGGGCACCGTAAGCTGCAGGTATACACAAAAATGACAGTAATGCAGACATCAGTTAGTAGTTCATGAAACATTTAAAAAATAACAAACCCTTTCATATGTCCATAAACTACTTAAACCACTTGCATGGTTGAATAACTTGTCCACAGTGATTGTAACGACAAAAAATATCCAACATGTTCACATAAAATCATAAGAACTAAAACCAGGACAATGCATCAAGGTCAGTGTAATAAAAGACGTGTCAACTTATGGGCTCGTCGTGTTAGAGCTTCACTGCTGCATACCCCCAAATGACATGTCAAATAATAATTTGCATAAGCTAAACAAACACCAAAGTCCATGTTGTATTAAACTCTAATTTCTGTTATAATCATTGCTGCTTATTGCCATTTTTGAACAATGCAGATGCACAAAATACCTTTGTAACTGGCTAAGCTTGGTCACGTGTGGCACTTATATGGTTTAAAATGACATGTAGGATATAAAGAAAAGCAAGCTACAATAATAGGAGAGCCCTGCCTTGTGTGTGGGGGGTAATGAGTTCAAGATCATCATTGGCTGTGGTGTAATGAGGGACCTCTACCCAGAGGTGACTGTCTTGTCAGGTGAATAATTGTAGCATAAGCCACAATGAAGAAGGAGATTAAAACTTTAGTTAAAAAAGCCCAAAAGCAGAAGCTTTGAGGATTTTAAAGATGATCACAGTTACATGTGGCTCCTGTAAACATGTGACAGTGTGTACATTTGAGAATTCAGATGATGCTGCAGAACATGGCTTGCATATTTGTAAATAAACATTTTGGGGATTAGCTTTTCTACAGTGAATAAAGTCTCAGTGTTTACTTGTTTTATTCCCTGATTTTAGTTTTAAATACAAAATAAAGGCCCCCAATCAGGAACATGCACAGCCCACCCCCCCAAAAAAAGCTAGAAACAGGCCTGGTGATCATTATGCACTTGAGTTAATTCGAGATGTAAGATACTCTACTTATTAGCAAAAACTGAAAATTTTTATCCCAGCTGCAAACTTTGGTGACATGTCTGCCACAAGATCATTTAATACACGCAAAAGAAAACGTTATTATAGGTAACATACTAGTTTAAATGACTTTATGCACAGTTTACCCGTTTACAGCTACAGTGCAACAGTCTAACATGCAAGTATAACTCCCACATGCACAGGCCTAAGTTTTAATGCTTTTTATCCACATTTATGTCGTCTATATTTTCATGTTGCCCTGTTGCAAAGTGAACTCTTTCTGGCCGTCGAGTAAATATTCAAAACTTATTGAAAACGGTCATAAAATCTAACATTTTCCATGATGGATGATGGTTGCTGGGTCGCTTTCCTCCGTGACATGGGAGTTGGACACTTGTAAGGCTGCAAGAAGTCTTGAGCAGAAAGTTGTCTTACTTTTGCAGAAATTTGCAGAAATCCCTTGTAGCTTTGCACAACACGCCGAGTGAAATCTGTCTGAACTATACCAAAAGATGCAATGCAAATAGAACCTGGAGACGCATAGCAACCACGCAACCTGTCATGTTAAATCACGCATTTTTGTACCTACTGTTAAAAATCACTGTAATAATTGTTTTTAGTGAGTTTTTCCCTCAGTTCAACCTCACTTATGGCGGCTTTTTAAATATTTAGGCATCCACATAATTACTCCATCAAAGTGGTGCGTAATGATCATACGAAAATACGTCAAAACAGAGCAAAAGTGGTTTTATTTGCCACAGCATATCACAGCAGCTCATTGTATTTGAAAACTACTGGATTTTATAAGTTGTGCTTATTTTATAAATGGCCCGGAGAGTAGCAAATTCTCTCTTTCTACTCACTGTACTGAACCCGCTGCACTACCCACTTTCACCAATAGGTGTCACCCTTTTACCGTGGAACCAGCTATGTACAGCTCCAAAGTCAATCGCTAGAGAGATCTGTTGCAGTAATAACTTCTTTCCAAAAGGTGTCTGTATAAAAATCTCTGTTATGCTCTGTCAGTTTGCAGTGTCTTAGTCTGTGGTGACATTTTTGTTGGCTCATGCTCATGAGTCTGTCCCAGCCTCAGAAATGGATTTAAGATGTTTTAGTTTGATATATCGCCCTGTGGTCAGTTTTTGACATTCGTTTTGTTGCGGTTTTCAAAACAGAAAACAGTTACATCTGAAAGAAGATTTTAAATAAAACAAAAAGGGACAATTATATAATACATAATAATACATAAATGTAAATTGTCTGTTTTTTATACAGCACTTTTCTGCTCCACTTGCACACTCAGAGCACTTTATGAAACATGCCTCATTCACCCATTCACACACACATTCATACCCTTTTATAGTGTTTTTTAAATAACATTGACATGCATTCTCACTCTATACTGTTTATGGCATACAGTATCTGCTTTGTTGTTGCATCACTAAAAGAACTTTTTTTGGTTTATTTTTTTGGTTTATACATCTGAGTTTATTTCAGATTGTGGGAGGAAAGAAAATGAGAACACAAACCCCAGCTCATCAGGGGGTCTGAAACAGGGATTTTTTAAATATTATTTTATTTTAGTTGCTGAGAGGCCACAAATCAAATCATTGCACTGCTGACATTTGTGACATAGTTTTGACTTTTTTATTTGATTACATTTTGTATGATGGATTATGCAGAAAAAGTAGAATTGGGCTGAAAGGTCTATTGCTTTATTGCCTATTCAGGTTGTGTATCATGTTTTAAAAAAGTAACTGAGTAACTAACTACTTTTGAAGATAAGCAGTCAGTAAAGTAACGGGATTATGTTTTTTTGGAGAAGTAATCAGTAATTAGTTACTAATTATTTTTTTTCAAGTAACTTGACCAACACTGGTCATCATAACATCAAACAGGGGTAACTTAATGAAACCCTTGCATTAGAAAAATTTAAAAGATTGTTTAACTTTTAGAAATTAGTGAAATGTGTAGTATAAAGACGGTGACCTGTTTACTTAAAATTAGCAGCAGGTATTAGACATTGACCAGACAGATCTAAGGAGCCATGATATCTTTAAAACAAAACAAAACAAACAAAAAAAACAAACAAAAAAAACTCCAGAAAAACAAAAAAACCTCCTAATAAATAAATAAATAAATAAACATAGAACATAGGTAAACAGGATATTTGATGTTGCCAGAACTTTGCATATCACTGTACAGTGATCCAGTGACAGATTTGACCCATTTATACATCATTTTATTTATTCATTTATTTTTTTGTGACCTTATAATAGTTTTATTATACTTAAATCACATATATTGGTGTTTACTTTTACTGTAAGTCTTATTACTGCTAAAATTAACGGAATAATTCAATATTTATAATTTATTTAGTTTTAATTGAGTTGCATACAAAAAATGTGCAGAAACCACCACTAGTTAGAAGGCTATTTGTCTACTTCTTGTTACATAGTTACAATTTCGATTTACTGTTCTTTCAAAACTGGCTGACTGACTCAAAAATGTACTCCCTTTTGTTTTGGAGCTGTCTACTGTATTAGGAT
This sequence comes from Mchenga conophoros, assembly GCF_057382185.1. Taxonomy (NCBI): domain Eukaryota; kingdom Metazoa; phylum Chordata; class Actinopteri; order Cichliformes; family Cichlidae; genus Mchenga; species Mchenga conophoros. The sequence goes on from NC_140529.1 coordinate 14,754,231, forward strand.
GTGCTCGATTCAGAGAATTAACTAGAATGAACTTAAATCTTTGAAAAGAAGTGTAAATGTTTAGCCACATTCTGTTATTACTGCATTATTATAGCAGCGTCATCAAGTACTGTAACACTAGGACGTGCTACAGTTTGATATGTAGTGAGTAGTGAGCTCTATCGGCTTAATCCTAAGCTTGAGAATGGTGTGTTGAGAGTGGGAGGTAGGCTTAGTAGAGCAGCTATGCCTGAAGATGCAAGGCATCCCGCAATTATAGCCAGGGATCTGCATATTTCTGACCTAATACTTCAACATGTACATCAGAAAATAGGGCATGGTGGACGTAACCACATGCTGTCCGAATTGCGGCAAAGGTATTGGGTTCCAGGTGCAAGCATTGCCATAAGGAGGATTTTGGCTAAATGCATAGTGTGTCGCAGACTTCATGCGGCATCAGGATGTCAGATGATGGCAGACCTTCCACAAGATCGCATCTCACCCGATGAACCTCCATTTTCTCGGGTTGGAGTGGATTGTTTCGGACCCTTTCAAGTTAAGCGTGGAAGGTGTGAAGTAAAGAGATATGGAATTATCTTTACATGCCTGGCAGTGAGAGCTGTGCATTTAGAGGTGTTGTCATCTTTGAGCACAGACTCTTTTATCAATGCGCTTCGTCGATTTATATCAAGGTGAGGTCAGGTATTGGAGATACGATCGGATAATGGTACAAACTTTGTGGGTGGTGAACGCGAGTTGAGAGAGGCAGTGGAAGGATGGAATCAGGCACAGATTCATGAGATGCTGCTGCAAAAGGGCATAAAGTGGATTTTTAATCCTCCTGCTGGTTCCCATCATGGCGGTGTTTGGGAACGTCTCATAAGGTCTGTCAGGAAGGTGTTAAATTCCATATTGAAAGTGCAGGATTTGGACGAAGAAGGCCTTTGTACAGTTCTTTGTGAGGCAGAGGCTATTGTGAACAGTAGACCAATAACTAAAGCCTCTACTGATCCTAATGATTTGGAGGCCTTGACTCCTAACCATCTGTTGCTGCTTAAGACCAAGCAATTGATACCACCAGGAGTGTTTCAGAAGGGGGACGTGTATGGACGACGTCGATGGAGGCAAGTTCAGTACATGTCTGACCTCTTCTGGAAGCGCTGGGTTAAGGAGTACCTGCCCCAGTTTCAAGAGCGTCAGAAGTGGCAGAGAATCGGACGGAACTTCATTCCTGGGGATGTGGTTATTGTTGTCGATGATTCTGCGCCTCGTAACTCTTGGGTGACTGGAAGGATTGTGGAAGCAATTTCTGACAGTAAAGGACTTGTACGTCGGGTTCGTGTTAAAACAAAGACTGGTTATTTGGACAGGCCGATCACTAAAGTGTGTCTTCTACAGGAAGCAGAAGAGTCATGAAGATTGACTTTTTCCAAATGTCTATTTGTATTAATGTGTATTTGTTTATTTTGAATTTGTATCTTTGAATGTTTTGATAAAGGATAGATCATGTTTATCAATATGTCTCCTACCATGGTAAGTATGATGTAATTATTGCTCTAAAATAATTAAGGGCCGGTATGTAGGAGCCATATGAGTTGTTTCCGTCTGACTAAGTGGGTTGGTTTAAATGGACTCACTGTATTGGTGCATGGGTGTGGGGCGTGTCTCATGGGTGTGGTATAAGATAAATGTGGTTGCACTCACTAGTTCACAGCACCTGATGTGATGAGCAGAAGGTAGGGTGAGCACGAGGCAAAACTTTCTGTTGACCGCAACATGTTCGTAATATTATCGCAATATAAATGCAAATTGAACACAACGTGATCGCAACTTGAGCGCAACTTGAATGATTTGATATATTTGACTGTAACTTGATGGTGTTTGTATATTTGAGTACTAATTGATGCCATAGACCAGGTTGTAATTTGACATAATAGTTAGTGCAGTTATTGATAAGTTGCAGTTATTTGTTTGTGCAATCTGTGCGTTTGTTTAGTAGTTAATCCTATGTGCCGATATTGGACGGTTGCATGTGGAAATAAAGAAGCAAATGATACAGAAGTGTATGGTATGCGTTTATTGTTGCGCGTCATCAGGGTCCTCATGTTTAGCCTGCCGCGGCCATTGGTTGGAGTAGCCGCAACATAAGCTTTATCAAGTTATCACATATTTGCAAAAGTGCTCCGATGTTTTCAGAGACGTCTGTTATCCGTTAGCTTATCTGTTATCTGTTAGCTTGTAAAGACCTTATATACATTTCTGACATACAAAAACAAATCAGCGACCAGTATAGCCACCTTTCTTTGCAAGGACACTCAAAAGCCTGCCATCCATGGATTCTGTCAGTGTTTTGATCTGTTCACCATCAACATTGCGTGCAGCAGCAACCACAGCCTCCCAGACACTGTTCAGAGAGGTGTACTGTTTTCCCTCCTTGTAAATCTCGCATTTGATGATGGACCACAGGTTCTCAATGGGGTTCAGATCAGGTGAACAAGGTGGCCATGTCATTAGTTTTTCTTCTTTTATACCCTTTCTTGTCAGCCACGCTGTGGAGTACTTGGACGCGTGTAATGGAGCATTGTCCTGCATGAAAATCATGTTTTTCTTGGAGGATGCAGACTTCTTCCTGTACCACTGCTTGAAGAAGGTGTCTTCCAGAAACTGGCAGTAGGACTGGGAGTTGAGCTTGACTCCATCCTCAACCTGAAAAGGCCCCACAAGCTCATCTTTGATGATACCAGCCCAAACCAGTACTCCACCTCCACCTTGCTGGCGTCTGAGTCGGACTGGAGCTCTCTGCCCTTTACCAATCCAGCCACGGGCCCATCCATCTGGCCCATCAAGACTCACTCTCATTTCATCAGTCCATAAAACCTTAGAAAAATCAGTCTCAAGATATTTCTTGGCCCAGTCTTGACGTTTCAGCTTGTGTGTCTTGTTCAGTGGTGGTCGTCTTTCAGCCTTTCTTACCTTGGCCATGTCTCTGAGTATTGCACACCTTGTGCTTTTGGGCACTCCAGTGATGTTGCAGCTCTGAAATATGGCCAAACTGGTGGCAAGTGGCATCTTGGCAGCTGCACGCTTGACTTTTCTCAGTTCATGGGCAGTTATTTTGCGCCTTGGTTTTTCCACACGCTTCTTGCGACCCTGTTGACTATTTTGAATGAAACGCTTGATTGGTCGATGATCACGCTTCAAAGCTTTGCAATTTTGAGACTGCTGCATCCCTCTGCAAGATATCTCACTATTTTTGACTTTTCTGAGCCTGTCATGTCCTTCTTTTGACCCATTTTGCCAAAGGAAAGGACGTTGCCTAATAATTATGCACACCTGATATAGGGTGTTGATGTCATTAGACCACACCCCTTCTCATTACAGAGATGCACATCACCTAATATGCTTAATTGGTAGTAGGCTTTCGAGCCTATACAGCTTGGAGTAAGACAACATGCATGAAGAGGATGATGTGGACAAAATACTCATTTGCCTAATAATTCTGCACTCCCTGTATGGAGAATCTTTTTTCCACAGGTGTTTGGGGAATATCACATGAATGATCTTGGTGATGTGTTATTGTGTAAAGAATTTTGTACAGTAGCTATGGCTCCGATCTCAGACACAGGATGGGCCAGGTTGGGTATGTATGGTCTGTTTATGTGGGGCTTCAGCTTTTATATCACAGAGGCAAAATAAAGGAAGGTCAGGCACAAGTAGGGCTTTTTAAAGATAGTGTTTTTATTTGCCGTCATAGATCTATTATAACTGCACATGTGCATCATCAACTACAAACCTATAAATGTGTTGAACAGCCACACCCTGAGTGTGCTTGACTATGAGATCTTTGATACAGTTATTTTAACAGTTCTCTTTACGATACATACAAACAAAACTGAGTAGTCTTCTGATTCCTAATCTTCTTGTCATGCTACTTCATGAAGTGTTTGAGCTCACCTTGCTCAGGTTGTTCTCAATATTTGAGCCTGTATCTGGGACCAAGTCATCTTTGAACTGATCAGCCAGAGAGGCAGTCTCTGTAAAAGAAGTCACTGACTGACCTTCAAGGCCACTTTTCTCCAGGTATGTCTTCATACGGTGGCTGTAAAGGAGATAGAAATTGATGTGAGACTGAAATAATGAACATTTTCTTTTAAATGTCAATTCCACTGTAGCCGTCGCATTGAAATGTAGTTATTATGTGATTGCAATGTTTAAAATTTGGTGTTTAATCTGGATTCATGTTGTGTTGTCGCCACCTACTGGTGGGCCTGAGTGTGGCGCTTTGTGGTGCGCATGCTTTGGGGTGATGCTCAATTAAGCGCACATTACACCAGAGACTGAAGGCTCGAGCCAGAAAGAGAATGCTGGCTTGTGTAAAAGGTGGAAATATAGAAGATATGGACTACAATTGCTCATGAATGTTCAGTAGAAAGGCGCACACTGTATGTTGGTGCATTTACTTTGTGTGTATGTTTTATTTGAGTTGTAATTTTTGTTCTGCTGATGTAATATCCGTGTTTTTCATTGATCATTTCACCATAGTTTTTCACGGTGTTTGCTGGTGAAAAGAAGATTAAAATACTGACTGAACATCAGCTGGAGCATGGCCCTTTATTCTACTTCGAACATGAAAAACCTTCAGGAGCAGTTACAGTAAAAAATGTGGCCTGTTATGGAGCGAGCAGCCAGAGCCCTGCACGCCATTCTTCCAAGACGGCAGCTCACGTGGAAGAGTAGACTGTGAGTTCTTACATCAGCGAAACGTTTGAACTGCATAAAGAGATCTAAGAAAAGGCCAAAAAGAAAATTGTATGGTGTAGATATTGTACATTTGTTCATTTATTGAAAGTTTATTACTGTGCTGTTTGATATTTAAGGTAGTGTACTCTGGGTAAGTTTCCATTGTAATGGAGCAGAGTGCACAAGAAACTCATATCCTTGAGCAAATACTTATAGCCTTAGAAGATGAAAAGGCACAGTTAGAAAAGAAATTAGAAACTGAACTTGAAGATGCAGAAAGAGAAGAAGTTGAAGCACGCATAGGAGAAATTCATGGAGACCTTGAAATACACAAAGTAGGGCTGCCTCAGCCATCATCTAAACCTGACGCAGAGGTGAGACGGACAGACCGTCAAAGGCAACTAACAGAAAAAATGCGTGAGTTTAAACAGACAGAGATAACAAGCAAAGAAAGAAAGTTTATGTCAACATATGTAAACTTTAAGGCAGAAATTCAGCTCACTAGGTCCAAACTTAAAGAAGAATGTTCTAAAGCAGAATTAGCTGAAATGATCAAGTCAGTAGAAAAATGTGAGTTAGACCTACAGCAAGATTATGTGGCTTTACGTGCACTGACTACACCATCTCAAGATATGAGAAGAAAGATGGATAGCTGTACTTCAGTTTCTGCTGAGATGATACTTCTGAAAAGGCGTTACGCAGATGTTGACAAACCTACAAACCTATAAGTTTGATGCAGGAGCTGTAAAAGAATCACTCCTTCAGTTACTCCAAAGAGAAGGTGCAGAATCAATTTATGGCTCAACTGTGTCTAGAGCTGGAAGAAATAGCCAGCACAGCCATAGTCAAAAACACATTTGAAAAACCTGAGAAAGAACAAAAACGTCTGAAGGCCAGTGTCCTGGTGACATCAGCAAATGGGTCTAAAGATGTGAAGAACACAACTACAGTTCAGAGCAACAGAAAATCAAAACCCAACCCTTCCTCAACTCAGAAGAAACAGCAACTTGAATGTATCTGCTGCAAGAAAAATCATTTTATCTATGAATGTGCAAAGTTTACAGCAATGCCGCTTGAAGAAAAGAAACAGTTTATTAGGGACAACAATATGTGCTTTGCTTGTCTGCGAGTCGGCCACATTTCCAAAAACTGTTGACAGAGAGCAACATGTAATGTCTGCAGACGAAGCCACCATTCTCCTCTCCATGAAGATCCTCCACTGGGAGATGAACCTGAACCACCATCAGAAGAGGAGAATGCAGCCACCGTATCGTGCAGTGTGAGAGTGGGCAACAATGATTGCACTTCAATGATCGTTCCAGTGTGGCTTTCTTCATCAGCGAAGAATCAAGAGACATTGGTTTATGCTCTGCTAGACACCCAAAGCAGCAACACATTTATTGACCAAGATATTTGTGAAAAGATACAGGCAAGCAGGGAACCAGTGAAGCTAAAGCTGACAACAATGACTGACAGGTGTTCGATTGTACCTAGTCAAAGAGTGGATGGACTGAGGGTAAGAGGGTACAACTCAGAAAAGTACATTGACTTGCCACCAACTTACACTCAAGAGTACATTCCATTGGAGAAACACACTATTCCAACTCGAGAGACAGCAAAAAAGTGGCCCCATCTGCTCAGCATTGCAAATGAAATGCCAGATCTCTTGGACTGTCCTATAGCTCTTCTCATTGGTTACGACTGAGCAAGAGCGCTAAAGCCAAGGGAAGTCATACCAGGAAATGATTATGATCCCTATGCAATAAAAACAGACTTAGGGTGGAGTATCGTGGGAGCCATTAAGCCATGGAAAAGTTTGATGGAAGCAGCAGGGATCTGTCATCGTGTCACAGTAAAGGAGCTGCCATCTGTCACACCTGCTTCTGTGATTAAAGCACTTGAAAATGACTTTCTGGACACAAACCATAAAGAAGGGAGTGTATCTCAAGAGGACATTCAGTTTCTAGAGATGCTGAATGAGAACATTCACTACAATTGAGGAAGGCCATTTAGAAATGCCTCTGCCTTTTAGAGAACGCCCACAGCTTCCAAATAACAAGCAGCTTGCAATGTTTCGCTTGAAACGTTTAAAAGGAAAAATGGATAAGAACCCAAAGTACAAGGAAGACTACATCAAGTTCATGAACAGTGTCTTTAAAGATGGTGATGCAGAGGAAGCAGATGGCACATCAGGTAGTAACACATGGTACATTCCGCACCATGGCGTTTATCATCCCAGGAAGCCAGAGAAAATTCGAGTTGTTTTCGACTGCTCTGCTAAACACGAAGGCATCTCTTTAAATGACCACCTACTCACAGGCCCAGACTTGATTAATGCTCTGGCAGGGCTTTTGTGCAGATTTTGAGAGCATCAAATAGCAATTATGTGTGATGTGGAAAAAATGTTTCATCGCTTCCATGTCAACCCAGAGGATCGAGACTTCTTAAGGTTTCTGTGGTGGAAGGACGGGAATACAGATACTGAGCCTAAGGAGTATCGCATGCGAGTGCGCATTTTTAGAGCGGCATCATCACCGGGATGTGCTAACTATGGCATGAAGTATCTCGCCAGGGAACAAGAAAAGGACTACCCACTGGCAGCCAGATTCATTCACAAAAACTTTTATGTGGATGACGGGCTAATCAGCATTGATTCAGTCAGGGAACCCAAGCAGCTGGTCTGTGAAGCACAAGAGGTCTGTGCAAAAGGGAAACTGCGCTTGCACAAATTTGCATGCAACAACAAGGAGGTCGTGAGCATTATCCCAGAAACAGAACGAGCCAGCAAGACCAAAGATGTAAACCTGAACTACTCTGTAATTCAAATGCAAAGTGTGCTGGGAGTAAAGTGGAACATAGAGGCTGACGTGTTCTCATTCAGTGTAGCCCTCAAAGAAAGGCCAGCCAAAAAAAAAAAACAAAAAACAAAAAAACTAAACAAAACCCCCCCCCCCCAAAAAAGGCCAGTCTCACTCCCAATTCTTCTAGTTGCATGCTGAAGCTCTACTTGCAACCTTGTTAAGTTCCAACCATGCAAAATATGATTTATTATTATTATTATTATTATTATTATTTTACCATTTTTCAAGTGGTCTTAAACTTTTGATCGAGACCGCACTTGTTATTAATCTCTGGCTCTCTTTCACAGCATGTCCTTTGTCCTGTCTTCCTTCTCTCACCCCAACCGGTCGCAGCAGATCGCTGCCCCTCCTTGAGCCTCGTTCTTCGGGCGGTTTCTTCCTGTTAAAAGGGAGTTTTTCCTTCCCACTGTCTATATGTTTTTCTGTATATGTATTATTGTAGGGTCCACCTTATAATATAAAGCGACTTGAGGCAGCCGTTGTTGTGAGTGGGCGCTGTATAAATAAAATTGAATTGAATTGAACAACTAACTTGAGCAAACTAATCCGTTTATCCTGCACTAATGTGCAGAGGATTTTCATGCAGTCTTTAAATAGCACATTTATTCTACATCAGTTTGTTTTACAGCCCGTTTCAAAATATATTCCAAAAAATATTGTCACATGTACAAATCCAATGTCTGGCTTAAGAACATGAGGACTTACATGTAAGCTTTAAATTGACAGTTTATCAAATTCCACTTACCTTTAAATCTAACCTCTCTTCTTTCTCTCCTGTCCTGTTTTTCTTGTCTTCCTCCGGTTGAGTCATCAGCACCTCTTTTTCTTGAGGACACTGAAGAAGAACCACCTGTCTAGAAGAGATGGACTGCAGAGTGAAGGGCCAACTAGTGCTCAGCATCTCTGGATCCCCTTTATGACTATTGGAAAACCATTTCAGGTGACAACATGAAGCTCATTGAGAGAATGTGCAAAGGAGTAATCGAAGCGAACGGGAGCTATTTTAATTAACTTAAAATATAAAACATGTTTAGAGTTATTTCACACTATATAATTCCATATGTGTTCATTCATAATTTTGATACTGTCACAACTGGGGCAGCAGCCGTGTGATGTGTGGAAGGAGGACTCAAATGCAGCACTTATTCAGATGTGAGGGTGATTTATTAAGAATATCAAACATAAAGTGGGGATGGCAAAACAGAACTATTAGTGATGGCCCGCTTGAAGCTGAAGCTCCGGTGCGTGTGTCAAAAAAACCAACACACTGCTTCAGAAGCACTGTGTCGAAGCTTGATTCGTTTGGCCAGAGTCACGTGATCAGTGACGTCCGAAGCTTCATTTAGAGCCTAACTGCTTCAGTATCTGATTCAATGGTTTATAAGGAAGCGAATCATTCCCAGGATTTGTGGAGTGTTTTGATGGTGACAGGAAACCACTGATCATTCCACTGAGAGATTTGGAGCTAGCGAGGAATAAAGGAGGTTCTGTTGTGTGGGAGAATTTTGAGTTGATTTTTGTCAATTGGGTGGGTTTTCCAGCTTTGTGTTCTGGCCGTTTGCTTTTGTTTTGTGCGTGTTTATTATATCTGAAAACGGGAAAAAGGTAAAATGTCAAAAATCTGCTTCCATAATATAAATATCATTAAATAACTTTAGAAAAACTTCCACTTGACTCTTTACATGTAATGTTGTAAAAATATATATATTATTGTTTAATTAATCTGAAAATGTTAGTCTGCCAAATGTGCAGCAATTGAATTTATTTATTCTCTTTATCTGATCGTTTGTGGGGCCCAGGTAGACTGTATAACTGCATCTCTACCAGTTTCTCTGCACTCCAGCCTCTTCTGTTCCATGTGAAGGGATTTTCCTTAAGGCAGGAGAAATTATCTCCACAAAAAGGAACAGGTTCAGCCATCGCACACTAGAACAAATTTTCTTTTTAAATAAAAATGGAAAAGGGTTACCTTAAATGCATCATGTTTTTAATTTGCAAGTTCATAAGCTGGACAGACCTGGTGCACCTAAACGCGTAGTGAGGGTGTGCTGGGAACGTCTAGCAGAGGCCCCAGTCCGCGAGATCTTCAACGCACACCTCCGGCAGAGCTTCAACAGCATTCCGAGGGAGACCGGGGACATTGAGTCCGAATGGACCATGTTCAGCGTCTCCATTGCCGAAGCTGCTGCATTGAGCTGCGGCCGCAAGGTGGTGGGTGCCTGCCGTGGTGGTAATCCCCGAACCAAATGGTGGACACCAGAGGTGAAGGGAGCCACCAGGCTGAAGAAGGAGTCCTATCGGGCTTGGTTAGCCTGTGGGACTCCGGAGGCAGCCGACAGGTATCGACAGGCCAAGCGGACTGCGGCTCGGGCAGTGGCTGAAGCAAAAACTCGGGTGTGGGAGGAGTTCGGAGAGGCCATGGAAAAAGACTTTTGGACTGCCTCGAAGAGATTCTGGCAAACCGTCAGACGTCTCAGGAGGGGAAAGCGGTGCTCTACCTGCACTGTGTATAGTGCTGGCGGAGCGCTGCTGACGTCGACTGAGAAAATTGTCAGGCGGTGGAAGGAATACTTCAAGGACCTCCTTAATCCCACTGACACGTCTTCCGAGGAGGAAGCAGAGTCTGGGGATGAGGGGAATGACCCGCCAATTTCCGGGGGCGAGGTCACTGAGGCAGTTAAACAACTCCTTGGTGGCAGAGCCCCTGGTGTTGATGAGGTCCGCCCCGAGTTCCTGAAGGCTCTGGACATTGTAGGGCTGTCCTGGTTGACACGCCTCTGCAATGTTGCGTGGAGATCAGGGGCAGTACCTGTGGACTGGCAGACCGGGGTGGTGGTCCCCATCTTTAAGAAAGGGGACCGGAGGGTGTGTTCCAACTACAGGGGGATCACACTCCTCAGCCTCCCTGGGAAAGTCTATGCCAGGGTGCTGGAAAGGAGAGTTCGTCCGTTAGTCGAACCTCGGATACAGGAGGAACAATGCGGTTTTCGTCCTGGTCGCGGAACACTGGACCAGCTCTTTATCCTCTCCAGGATACTTGAGGGTGCATGGGAGTTTGCCCAACCAGTCTACATGTGTTTTGTGGACTTGGAGAAGGCATTCGACCGTGTCCCTCGGGGTGTCCTGTGGGAGGTGTTGCGGGAATATGGGGTGTCTGGCCCATTGCTACGGGCCATTCGATCCCTATACAACCGTTGCAAGAGCTTGGTTCGCATTGCCGGCAATAAGTCGGACTCGTTCCCGGTGGGTGATGGGCTCCACCAGGGCTGCCCTTTGTCTCCGGTTCTGTTCATAATTTTTATGGACAGGATTTCTAGGCGCAGCCAAGTGGCGGAGGGCTTTCGCTTTGGTGGCCTCAGAATCTCATCTCTGATTTTTGCAGATGATGTGGTTCTGTTGGCTTCATCGGGTGAAGGCCTCCAGCTCGCACTGGAACGGTTCGCAGCCGAGTGTGAAGCAGCGGGAATGAGGATCAGCACCTCCAAATCTGAGGCCATGGTTCTCAGCCGGAAAAGGGTGGAGTGCCCACTCCAGGTCGGGGATGAGTTCCTGCCCCAAGTGGAGGAGTTCAAGTATCTCGGGGTCTTGTTCGCGAGTGATGGGAGAAGGGAGCCGGAGATCGACAGACGGATTGGGGTGCAGTAATGCGGACGTTGCACCGGTCCGTCGTGGTGAAGAGGGAGCTGAGTGTAAAAGCGAAGCTCTCAATTTACCGGTCGATCTACGTCCCTACCCTCACCTATGGCCACGAGCTGTGGGTAGTGACCGAAAGAACGAGATCGCGGATACAAGCGGCAGAAATGAGCTTCCTCCGAAGGGTGGCTGGCCTCTCCCTTAGAGATAGGGTGAGAGGTTCGGCCATCCGGGAGGGGCTCAGAGTAGAGCAGCTGCTGCTCCACATCGAAAGGAGCCAGCTGAGGTGGTTCGGGCATCTGACAAGGATGCCCCCATGGCGCCTCCTGGGTGAGGTGTTCCAGGCATGTCCCACCGGGAGGAGGCCCCGGGGCAGACCCAGGACACGCTGGAGAGATTACATCTCTCGGCTGGCCTGGGAACGCCTTGGTATTCCCCCGGACAAGCTGGAGGAGGTGGCTGGGGAGAGGGAGGTCTGGGCCTCTTTGCTTAGGCTGCTGCCCCCGCGACCCGACCCCGGACAAAGCGGATGACGATGGATGGATGGATGGAAGTTCATAAGCATTTTCCTTTCTATTTTTCCTTTCTATTCTACCCCCAGGTCAAAAATATGTCTGGGGAAATTTCCCTAATATAATATTATTTATAAATACACCCGTCCACTGCCAGACTGCAACCGCACCTTATGTACATTCTGTAGTATTCATTCCACCTCATTTAATTTCTGTATTTTATGTATATAAGTTTAGTTATTTATATTTATATGTGTGTGTGTGTGTGTGTGTGTGATATTTACATTGCTGTGCTTGAGAGCCACCATCTACCGGAACCAAATTCCTTGTATGTGTCTGCACGTATACTTGGCCAATAAAGACGATTCTGATTCTGATTCTAGCGATTAATTGCATAAGTGCATGGAGGCAGGACCTCACAGCTGAAGCATACTCCATAATGTGTTGTACATTATTATATGTATATATTATATGTAACGTGGTATTTTTCAATTATTGTATTTACCAATATCAAGAAGTCACAAGCAAAGAAAGACCACACCATGGTGCATAACAAGGAGAGTTTACTGGTCAAAACTATTTATTAAACAAATAAAACACATTTTTTAACCACCAAAAAATACACGTTCAAAGCAACACAACGGTGGCCCAATATCAGACAGAATTCCACTCTGTAGAGTGGGCAATCTTAATGAAGCAGTTGGTTTTATTTTGTGGATTCAAGCTGCTCTTCATATTTTAGGCCACCAGATGTCACCAGAGAGGACTGTGTTGAAAAGCTTCGAGTAATGAACCATTTTTCAACACAAGCTTCAGTGCTTCAGAAAGCTTCATTTGACCATCATTAAGAACTACGGATGAACTAAACTGGGAGAAACTAAACCAAAGAGTAGCAAACCTGAACATGAAGGGAGGACAGCAGGGAGAGCACGCAGGGGATTCACAGAGTAATGCAGAGTACGCAGGGTAACACAGAGGATGAACACAGAGGACATGACGAGGAACTGAGGGAAACACACACTATAAATACACAGAGGGACACTGGGAAATCACACACAGGTGGGAGACACAGCTGGACCTGATTAAACTGATGAGACAGGGGAACACTAACACCAGGGACCAACAGAGGGAGCACAAACCCAGAAACTCAGTATCTAAAATCCCAAAACACAAATCATCCCAAGACAGCCCACAAATAATAATGAAAATAATAACAATAAATACACCAAACACAAAATCACTGAGTCATGGACTCAGGATCATGACAGATGCCTTGGGTGAGAATCTACAATATAAATAGTCATGAAAATAAAATGAGAAGGTGTGTCCAAACTTTTAACTGGTAGTGTAAGTAAAAATTTTAATAACAATGTACCATATTTTGTTTATAGGTTGGTATAACTTGCACTGCCAGACTGTACTCACACAGTTTATGTTTGGCAGAGTGGTCTTATAAAAAGTGGCCAGCTACTGTAACTGCTGATACACTGTTTTACTGGATATCTTCAGGACATTTGAAGAGATAAAAACTGTTGCAGCCAGTTTCCCAAGGTAAGGATTTCTGCAGAAGTTGGAGAGGAGGACTTGTCGCTTTGGAAGGGTAAGATCGGTGTGGACTAAATAATAATGGATTGGATTTATATAGCGCTTTACAATGCCACTATTCATTCACTCTCGCATTCACACACTGGTGGAGGCAGCTACAGTTGTAGCCACAGCTGCCCTGGGGCAGACTGACAGAAGCGAGGCTGCCATATCACGCCATCGGCCCCTCTGGCCAACACCAGTAGGTGAAGTGTCTTGCCCAAGGACACAACGACCAGGACAGAGAGTACGGGGATCGAACCGGTGACCTTCCGGTTACAGATGCGCTTCCCAACCCCCTGACCCACGGTCGCCACCTGACGTGGTAATCCAAGTGTACCTGTTTTATTTAACTGATACAATGACAGTTGTAAAGCATTTTGTATGCTTGTACTTTGTGCTGATGCTAATTGAAAACTGTACAGATTTTAGCAATCAAAGTGGTGTGTCGTTTTATACTTCATTGTTGCCATATCTGTGTATTTAAAACACTGTGAGTCGAATTGGTGAGTCGAATTGTCATCTTGGTTAATCTTTTATTGTTACCTTTTTTCATGTGTTTATATTTAACAAAATGGATATTAAAAACTATGAAAGTTGGATGTAACTTCCTTTATTTTTGGATCTACAGTGCGTGTTCGATTGTTCTTTGCCAGATTTGTGATGACAAGATTGTAAGTCTGTGTGAAGATATAAAATGTTCATGTTTGAGGCAGGAAGGATTTAAATCAACAAGTAGAAATTTGTTTTTGTCACGGCTGAAAGGCAGAAGTAGGAAAACGGACTCAAATGCAGACTGAGACGGAGGCACTGAGAAACGTGATAACAATACTTTATTTACAAACTTGAAAAGTCAATGATGTACTGTGAGCACACACATACACACGCATATATATATATATATATATATATATATATATATATTAGGGGTGCAACGATACACAAAATTCACGGTTCGGTTCGGTTCGATACTTTGGTGTCACGGTTCGATATTTTTTCGATACAAAAAAAATGTTCATGCCTTTTTAATTTGTCATTTATTAAAATTATAAATATATATTTTAACTCAAAAGTACAGTTTTTAAATTTAACCCTAACCCTTGTGCGTGTTTTTTATTTTGACAGCGAATGCGCACCTGCGGACCACTTATGTGCAGCCCTGGTTATTTAGCTCGTCATATCGCAGCCACAGAAATTATTTTGTCCATGAAACCATAAAGCTGCACTTTCTTTTTGCCTTATAGTCTGATTTGTCATAACTTCTCCGTTTTGTGGTAAGCTTTTCTTTGGCTGTCACTTCTTCACCCTGACCTGTCTTATTTGGCTCAGCAGAACTAAAATATATATCTGTCTGTGAAGGTTCTCAGTCATCCAGGTCATCGTAGTCAAATATAAATCCTGCTGCTTTTACACACGGACTCACATAAGCTCAGCGATTCTCTGCGCGATCAACCTCTCACATGTTTAAGCTGCGGGAGATTTCACTTGTCATGTTTGCATAGTAAGCTAACGATTAATAAGACGATGTCAGAGGAATTGGTGCACAAATTTTCATCACTCACAGATCAGTGCTGTCGCTCTCTATACACAGTTCGCACGATTGCAAAGTGAAAGCAAAAAAACAAGCGCAAATTCAAACGCGATTTCAATATGTCACATATTGACAGTGGCTCACCGATGCCAATGACATAATTACCCAGCTACATTTCTGAAAGAATGCAAAAGCATTGACATATATTTTTCCTTCCTACAATAGCCCGACAGGCAGGGTAGCCCGTCTGAAAAAAATCGCTACCCCCAGGACGTCGGGCTAGCGATTTTGCGAGCCCTGTATCTGATTGAGGAATCACTCATCTTTGGAAAAGAGAGTTTATTACAGAGAAATGCCTCTTTCCAAAATAAAAGCTATACTATCCGCTTCTTCTGGGCTATATTCTCAGCAGCATAAGGAGAATCATGTGCTAACAGCTGTCTAAATGACTCGGCTAAAGTTAGTAGCATGCTTGTTGTTTTTGTCTTTGCACTAAGATGATGTAAATGTGCAGTCATATTCGTTGTGTTCCCACTAGTGCTTTCAGGTTAATCTCGTTGAAACGACCTTAACGCCACAACACGGCAAATCTCCGTTAACGAGCTACCGCCGATCGCCCCGTGCATGGGGCTAGACGGCCAACACGTTAACGAGCTAACTGCGCTAACACACTAGTTCCCACCCATGTAATTGAGCATTGCATGGCACATCCAACATACTGTTTTACTTTAGTCCATGACTCGCTTACCTTCAGGGTCATACGTCACATGAAAACCAAAATAATTCCAAACGCCAGATCTGAATGAAAGTGGGGAACGTCCATGTTGCAAGGAGAGCTTAACTTCTGTCTTGCTAGCTTGCCCTGCGCTCTTCCTTCTGACTATGCTGTCTGTGTTGAGCGCTCAGTGAATCTGCGTTCGACTGCTCCGCCTAGGGTCGACAGTGCAGCCTAGGCGGAGTAGTCGAACGCAGATTCACTGAGCGCTCAACACAGACAGCATTGTCAGAAGGAAAGTTGATAAAATAAATTACAAATGTTGTATTGTTCGATACATATGCGTACCGAACCGAAAGCACTGTATCGAACGGTTCAATATCGATACGAATATCGTTGCACCCCTAATATATATATATATATATATATATATATATATATATATATGTGTGTGTGTGTGTGTGTATATGTGTGTGTATATGTGTGTATATGTAGTTGGAGAGGGAAGATAGTCAGAACTGAGGGGATCGAACTACCAGAAGGCAACACTGCAGACATCGAGGACAGTTAGAAGTACCTGGGGATCCTACAGGCAAATGGAAACCATGAAGAGGCTGCTAAGAAAGCAACCACCAAGTACCTTCATTTTGTCACTCCTGGCTCTCCATACTTACATACATAAATACATACAGGACAGCCTCTTTCCTTGTTTTCTACAGTCATTGACTGCAGCGCAGAACAGTGGGTGGACACGCATAGTCATACTCACAGTGAGATGTGACGACATGTGTCGAGATGTGTCGCTCTTCCAAACATTTTTTTCTCGGTAGCAGAATTGTCGTGCTCTCTCTATACTGATAGAGAACAAACATGCTGGCAACAAGATGAAACTTTTTATGCTCTCTGGTTTGAGAGTCACAGTTTAATGACTAAATTAGCGCCTATCTGACCCGAGCGGATTGACGGATGCAGAAAGTAAAATTCAGACTGGATATAAACATCTTGATCCTCACTTACACATGCGCTCTTTGACAGCAAAGGGACAGCAAAGGGGCAAAGGGGCAACAACTACTGGTATATAAAACTCACCTCAGTCATTACTGTACAGTTGCGTCAAAAATATGAAAACTCCGGAGTTATTTCTGCCTTTTCCTTGTAACTGCCTCTACGAAAGGACATAAAAATGGTAAGAGACTAATCCTCAGTAGCCTAACTGCATTCAAATTTACTGATCGGAGAAATTTAAAATACAAATCATAAATTGCACTTTCAGCTAAATGTATATACAGTGCTGTAAATCTAAATGTTACGAATGTGAAATTTAAACTTTATAAATCCAGAATATAAAAGATAATAATAATATGGGGGATCTGGATTACTCAGATTATTAGATACGACTGTTAAAGTGAGACTTCTTTCAGCTATTACCGACCTACATTGCCAGAAAGAGGAAGTTTATGATCTTCCACCGTAGTTCTTTTTTGCACCTACGGGTGGTGGTATTTCTGTGGACCAAAACGAAGTAAAGTCTGTACTACTTAAATTCACTCACAGTTTAACATTTCTTTTCAACCACAACGAAAACTGTAAGTCAGAAGAAGCAGCATATGTAAGAACAAACTATAACAGCTACTCAGCCACAACTTTAAATATGTTTGATTATATGGTTTCCCAAATTTCTTAGATCTCTTTAGTGTTTTAGGGAGAAAAGAGAGGACAGTGGCTCTTATTAGTGGTTCTTATTAATGATTCTTCTTCTTCTTATTAGTATTATCATTATTAGTTGTTGTAGTATTGGTAGTAGTTATAACAGAAGTATATACAACTGGAGAATTTAACAGTGAATTAAAGAGTTTACTGTATCAGTCCTGTGTATTTCCACTATAGAAAAATCCTTTCTGTTAGAGGAAGGATTAAATGCATCCCTTGGCCAGCGGAAACAAACAAACAAACAAACAAACAAACAAACAAACAAACAAACAAACAAACAAACAAACAAACAAACAAACAAACAAACAAGCAACCAACCCGCTGCACTCAAGTCTGCTGTGTCCTGAGTGAGGGAGAACCACAGACACAAATGTCATATTACATATTTATACCACTGAGGCATGCTGGGTAACCAGTTGACTTATAAAAAAGAAAGAAGTGAAATTACATCAAACTGAAAAACACAAAAAGCATCTTTTTAAGGACCGAAGCAGCTGTAATGCTCTACATTTGCCCCAGATGTGTTGACCTTTTTTTTGAACATTATGAACATTATTCTGTCTCTGGATTTATTTGATTCGACGATTTTGTCAAAGTAACATTGCTGCACTCACTATTATTACTACTCAGTTACATGTTTCTTATATTTTATTATGTTACAGATTAAGTCATTTGTTCATACTTTGTTCTTTCTTTTCAGTCTTCATGTAGGTCAGGTGTGGGGAAAGGCTCGCCTAGCATTTCCTCATTTTAAAGTGCTGATGATGTCACACATGATATTAGCAGGTTGAACCAAGAGGAGGGGTTTCTTTTACTATAGAAATGCTTCCTTTTGTTTGTTTCCAGGTCCGAAGGGATTTGTTGAATCTTGTTTTTTTCCTTAATACAGCCATTTAGTTGGGTAAATGTGCTAATCAGAAGTGTGAGGAGGTTTTTGTCATTTTTAATCAACTATGTAGAGTTTTAGATCACTCAGCCCAAATGAGTGGCGCTGGCCGGACTAATTGAAGGGAAATTGCCGGCCCTATATATAGCCAGTCTCTGCAGATTCAGAAGAGAGAGGAGAGGTAATCTATGTTACCAAACCCATGTACTTTTGAGTTTTGTTTACTGAGTTACTTTGGGGGGAAGTTTTATTAAGTTTCATGTAGGATGGGGTCCGCTGTAAATAAATTGCTCACCTCTGGAAACCCAAAATGTCAGCTGAGTCTGCTCCCCTACCACCTTCCTTGATGTTCGAGTTTGACTACCTCACACTGCTCTTCGAGAGTAGATTTTAAGTTTTTATTTGATTTTGTGAAAATGTTTAAATTATTTTATTTTAATTTTTGGATTTTGTGACAACAAATTGAATCATTATTTTGAACTGTTTTATATTCAAAAACTGTTATTACCTTGGATCTGCGTTTTTACTTTTTAGACATTGGTCCAAGTTGTAGGTCTAATGAGTGACTTGTGTAAACAGAAGTAAAACACGCAATATTAAAAAGTGTAAAATGTGTGATGATTGTGACACACTGACCTGTCAAAACTAAACGAGTCTCGTGGTCATTTCACAAAGTATGACATGAGATCAGTGAATAAATCTTTTTCATATTTATAAACTGTGTTTTTAGAGTAATGGAGGTTACCTACATACGTTTTAGGACTATTAACTTACTTAAACACAAGGATTAAAATATGCTTCATCCTTCAGGGCGGGGAGTTGTCACAGTGGTGGTCCCAGAAGGAAGAGATGCCATCTTACCCTGCTCCCTCAGCACCAAGATGAGCCTTCAACATGAGGTCTTTGACTGGAAGAAAGATGGTCAGAAGGAGGTGTTCCTGTACTCTGCTCGCGACGAATACAATAACGGACGTCCGGGACAAGACGAGCAGTTCAAAGGTCGGGTCTCACATTTCTCAGAAGAGTTGAAGCTTGGTAACGCCTCCATAGTCATCAGAAACACCAAGCTGGTCGACAGTGGAGAATACTCCTGTATTATTCCACATCTTCACCCAAAGCAACAACGTTTCAACATTAAAGTCATCGCTGGTGAGTTTTTCAATTTTGAAAACATCCTGAAAACACGACTAATATTGCTGCTTTACGCACTCCAATAATGTAATAACAGAGTTCTGCATTTATGATGTGACCTGTGAAAAGTTTTAGAAACACAAAAATGGAGAACTATTCCTTTAATGCTGAGGTGGTTCTCACTGTTAGATTGTACAAATGTAACTACAAAGCAAACAGCAGGAGATAAGCTGATGATGCAGAGTGAAAACGTGTTGTTGTTGCCTTTTAGAACGTGTTTTTAAGGACCGATCAGGTGACGTCACAGGTGAGTGATGATGTCATTTATATCTGCGACGTGTGCTGCAGCTCTGCAGGCCTGAGCATCATTTGAGAATTGTTGATACTGAACAGCATAAACAGTTCAGTAAATCAGTGTCTGTGATGCTCTGCTGTTAAACACAGATCAGGAGAAATGGTGTTGAACCCTGTTTTTGATCCATGACCCCAGTGTGTGTAAAATGTGAATAAAAATAAAATACCACAACTGAATTAGACTTCATGACAAACATGTTGGTAAAACATCTGGACTGCATGCTTCCCACTTCAGCATCCAGACTCTACAACTACGAAGCCATGTTTTTTTTTAATAGATCCAGTATGCAGTTTAGGATCTTGGGGAAGTATAAGAGGCGTGTGACTGGACAATATGTTACTCTATTGAGGTCCTTTATCACTGTGACACATGAATTTGAAGCTTTATTCAGAGTTCTGTGTGTAAATGAGTGAATGGTGCACAGCCTCTGGGTGCAGAGTTGTAGCACACAGGCAGATGTAAACATCAGTGACATCGTCAGCCTGTTGATTTCTCCACCTCTGTCTTTACGTCTGAGACGCTGTGGATTACAGTCACATGACAACACTTGCCTGTAACAGCAGTGTACTATAGTACTGTTGTTTACAGCCAAGTGATCTCAGTCTTTATTACATTTGTATTATTTTGGTTTATCTGAGTGTGAGTTAGTTTTTTTACATTGAATAATTTATGTAAAATTTCATGAACTGGTTTTGTTTTAGGAGGAGGCCCCAGAGCAGACCCAGGGCACGCTGGAGAGATTATATGTCTCGGCTGACCTGGGAATGCCTTGGTGTTTCCCCCTGATAAGCTAGAGGAGGTGGCTGCGGAGAGGGAGGTCTGGGCTTCTCTGCTTAGGCTGCTGCCCCCGCGACCCGGCCCCGGATAAAGCGGAAGAAGATGGATGGATGGATGGATGGATGAGAGGACGCTTGGTGAGAAGGTCGGTGTGATTATTCATAAATGGAAGAAATATAAAACGACCATCAATCGGCCTTGTGTCCAGAGCATCATGCAAGATCTTGACTCAAGGGGTTAAATTATCATGAGAAAGGTGGAGGAATTTTACAAAATTACACAGGAGGAGCTTGTTAACCAGAAACACCACTGGTAACACACTACGCTGTATTGGATCCAAATCTTACAACACTCGTTTAAGTGCTTTCACAGTCAAGCTGAAAAGGGTAAACACCAACTAGCCCATTGGCTGGGCTGGATGTGCTTTACAGGTCTACTGCTCTACTGGTCTGCCCAGATCTGGTGTATATGACGGTTAAATCTCCCACGAGGCCTTTTTTGAACCTGTGAGGTGAATCTATTAAGTCACTGTGACTTTCACCTACACCATACCTACAGTTTGTTAATATGGTCACAACAAGTGAGAACAAAGAAAACAAAGAAAACAATCTGGAAGTGTGGGTTGGGTCTTGTATCAACAATTAGGGCACTAAAAGTAATCAAGAATAGTATTCTAAAGTAAGGGCAAGATAAGATAAGATAAGATAAGATAAGATAAGATAAGATAAGATAACCTTTATTAGTCCCACACGTGGGAAATTTGTTTTGTCACAGCAGGAAGTGGACAGTGCAAAAGTTATGAGGCAAAAATTAGAATCAAAAATTAGAAGTCTGGAGTTCATCATTATATACCCTATTAATGTGTAGATTTGTGCATCATTACAGCTCATACGACCCTCTTCTTCCTTTGAGAGGTTGCTATTCTCATCACCTGACCAAAAAAACCTCTGAGTCATTCCTCTGACAAGCTGGATTATCAGCCCTGATTACTTTCATACTTACTCAGTACCAGTGTTGGTCAAGTTACTTGAAAAAAGTAATCAGTAACTAATTACCGATTACTTCCCTAAAAAAGAAATCCCGTTACTTTACTGATTACTTATTTTCAAAGATAATTAATTACTTAGTTACTTACTTACTTAGTTACTTTTTAAAAACACAATTTACAACCTGAATAGGTGATAAAGCGATAGATCTTTCAGCCCAATTCTACTTTTCCTGCATAATCCATCATACAAAATGTAATCCAATGGAAAAAAAAAACTTGTTTTATTAGTTTTAACCTTTTAACTTTATGCATCAAGCAAAAATTTAATTATATGCAAAATTCTCTGACTGGAAGAAAATTGTTTAACATTTAAACTTATCTTCTGCACATTCCAGCACATAATTATTATTTTTTTGTGTGTTTACACTCACTCTTTCAAATAGATGCAAGTAAAACACAGCAGAAAATAAATAACATCAAAGACTAGTGGTCCTGTTGCTCTATTTTCACCGGTAAAGCAGGAGTAGGGTAGGCGGAGGTTTACCCTGGTGCAGGTGTGGCGCAGTGGTCAGTGGAAGAATCCACGAGTTTCTCTATGAGTTTCCCATTACATGGTAGCACACTCGGTGCTTGCTTAGAAGTTTAGGGTTTTTTTTCGCTGTAAATAGAAGTTTTCTTCCCACGCACAACGGACACTAATGTTTTTGTCACTTTTTATGGAATCAAACTCAAAGTAAGGTCAGTACTTCCACGCTTTAAACGCTGAACGCTCATACTCTCTCCTGCACTCGATATATGATCCACTGTTGATCGGCACACAGCTGTTGTCACGAACGTCGCACTCGCTTATGTCACTGTCATGAAACATTCTCGCAAAAAAAATCACAGTTTTAGTAACGCAGTAACACAGCGTTCCTACGGGAAAGTAACAGTAATCTAATTACCGTTTTTGCAATAGTAATCCCTTACTTTACTCGTTACCTGAAAAAAGTAATCAGATTACAGTAACGCGTTACTGCCCATCTCTGGTTACTTCTTTAAAAACACCTTTGTGCTGATTCATAGATTCTTTCCTGTCACATTCTTTTCCCTCCTGAAATTATTATTCAGAGAATTAACACTGGTGTTATTCACTCTCAGTCTGACTAAATCTGCTGCTGCTTATGGACGAATGAGCCTCAAATGAGACAGGTTATTCTTTCCACGCTAAAAAGAAAGAGATAAATGCCCCCTCACCAATATACTGTCGGAAAACCATTTAGACCCTGCTCATTCAGGCACCCCAAGAGTATAACGTACATAGTGTTTCTCTCTGTGTGAGAGAGAGATAGAGAGAGGCAGAAAGCAATTATTTCAGCTCATGTAGCCGCAGCGTAATGGAATAACTTGCCAAATCAAAGCAGATTACGCTTGCGAATCCATGTGATATCAGTTCGTGAATTCAATTTGAGGTGTGTTACACTGTGTGATAATTGCATTTTCTCATTTCTTTTAAATTACATTTGATTGTGATTTCATAAACAGCAAGAGGGATAACTAGGACTGTTTGCTGCAGGAAGAAACATTTATGTAGATCTGGGTTGTCCAAATAGGAAATTAAAACTTAAGACACAACAGCTTCTGACAAATTTTACACATGTTAGAAAGAGGAAAAGAAAAAGGAATCACCAAACTTACATTTACAGGAAATGCTCGATCAAAGTGTAAAACAAGTGATTTTAATCATGGCACCTATTTCCACGTGATTTAACCAAGTACAATAACCCATTTTTGACCATGTCAAACCAACACATTTGGCATTTGGTGGTTTAATGTAATCAGATTACGTTGTATCAACGAAGTATACTTTGTTAGTCAAGGCAATTACTGCTAGTCTTGCTTAATGAACCAATATGGGGGTTGACGATTTCATGGAGGCAAACAATCATTTGCGCTTACATTCATGGGTAATTTAGAATCACCAATTAACCTAACTCTAAT
Organism: Mchenga conophoros; assembly: GCF_057382185.1. Lineage (NCBI taxonomy): Eukaryota > Metazoa > Chordata > Actinopteri > Cichliformes > Cichlidae > Mchenga > Mchenga conophoros. The sequence continues at coordinate 14,777,613 of NC_140529.1, forward strand.
TGTTCCTGTTTCTCTTTAAAGTTTATTCTACCTTATTGTAGTTGCTCAGACCTTTGCTGGTTAACTCCTCCCTCACTTTTCAGCTGATTTTCACCATTCAAACTTTAAACTGTTCTGCGCCTTCTGCTAATGCCTGCTGTATCTTGAGACCAGGAGGCGCAGGTTCGAATCCTATCTGTGCCTCTTGCTGCACATCTTCTCTCCCTGAGTTCTTGACACTCTTCAGTGTAGGCTTTCAAATAAAGCAGTTTTCAGCAGACTTCAACACAGAGTTTTCAGCAGGTAGTTGTCCGTCTTCTGCTTTTTTCAGATTCCACTACACTGCATTCATGCAGGAAATGCAACTTTTTGTAGTTACACACTGCAAACCAGACAGATTGTGGATTTGAACCCTGGCTCTTCTTGCTGGGAGGCAACAGCACCAACCATCACGCCACCACGCTGTCAATCCAGGCTTACCAAAACTGGGAAAGCTATGACTACAAGGCTTGATGCAGAATTTTCTGTACGTTTTTGTCCTTGACAGGTTAAACCACAATAAATAGCGATAGCATAAATGTGGTGTGGGTGTAGTTGTCTGCCTCTTAAAACTCCAGCGATTTTCCTGCTGTTTGACATCTAATGTGATCTTGTGAGTACAGGTAACTCACATGTGTCAAAGTCAAGCCCCGCGGGCCACATCCGGCCCGGCGTACATTTATATCCAGCCCGCAAGATCATTTTATATATATTTATTATTATTGTTATGCATGGCCCGGCGATATAAGGCGCTAATAAAACACAAACTACAGATCCCATAATGCAGCGCTGCGGCCTCCTTGCCAAATGCTAGGCTAACTGGGAACATTCCCGCGTCAATTAGCAAACTTCTGTTACCTAGCCCCTCACAATGGCGAAGAGAAAAGTTGATTCTGAAAACAGAGCCTTTCAGCACCGGCAGCGGGAGGCTGAATTTATGTTTACAGACATTGCTGGTAAACCTGTATCTTATTTGTGGAGCTAATGTGGCTGTAATTAAGGAATTTAATTTAAAACGGCACTACAAGACAAAACACAAGCTGAAAAACCGAAATGCAGAAACTACAGAAGGTAGGAGAGCTAAAGAAGAATCTGACATTTCAGCAGAGCAAAATCACAAAGTGAAGCTGTTGTGAAAGCAAGTTTTATTGTCAGGACGACAGGAAAATACATTTTTTAAAACGTATTTCAAAGTGTTGAAAGATTGAGCGCTGGTGTTGAGCAGGATGTAGGATCTAGTAAAGATGCAGGAGGAGAAATGTACCAGTCAGTTATCAGCATATTACTGCATCACACACCAGGAAACGCTGTGTGGTAAAGTCCTAAAAATGGAGCATGTAATGATCACCGTAACGCAAATCGTACATTTTATCTAAACTAAAGGTTTAAATCACCGTCAATTTCAGTCTTTTATGTGGGAAATAGATTCAGAGTTTGCCGACATTCCTTATCATACAGAGGTCCGTTGGCTGAGTTGGGGAAAAGTTCTCAATCGAGTTTTTGAGCTCAGCAAGGAAATCTGTCAGTTCATGGACATGGCATGTATTATGCGGTGAAGGCATTTCAAGTGAAGCTGTCACAAATGCACCAGTGCAACTTGCCTCACTTTCCCTGTTGCCAAGTAATGTTAACATGAAATTATTTAGTTCTTTGTTTGTTTTGCAAGAAAAAATCTTCACCCCCCCCCCGCACAGACACATCCTTCAACACCTGGTATTCCCAGACAGTCTCCCATCCAAGTACTAACCAAGTCCAACCCTGCTTAGCTTTGTGAGATCACATCCTTCAACCACACACACAAATTTTTTGTTTTTGGACTCCATTGTGGTTTATTTCACACCTCAAACATTTAGTAAACAATTAAACAAATAAAAGTAAACTGCAATAATTTACAGGTAGCAATAAAATAAACGACTAACTCTTTTACGCTACATCCACACCTACACGGATATTTTTGAAAACGCAGCTGTTTCTATGCGTTTGGGCCTTTCGTCCACACGTAAACAGCGTTTCAAATCACTGAAAACTCAGTTTGTGCGTTTATGTGTGGACGCGGAATACAGACTTCGTCACGCAACATCAAAGGTATGTGCCTTTTTTCACGTCACGCTGTGCGCCACATTGTTTACATGAGATGAATTTCTACAGTGGCTCTGTGCAAAATGAGTTTAAAAACATGATTTGGACAGGGGGAAGAAATTACGGCAGGATCAGCCTGATATTAGCGAGTGCTCCAGATGCAGGGAAATCTAATTATGTCGCACTTGGCACTTGTGCAGGTGAAGCCAAAGGGAAGATATGCTTCACCATATTTTCTAGTCTTTGACTTGGAAGGAAGTTGTTTTGGAAACATATTTGGCGATGCTTCATCTCCTGCTTTGCGTTTGTGTGGGAGCCCTGTCAAAAACCTGTCCATTATGCCAGCAGTGTCCAAGAGTTCCCTGTTTGATTTTTTTCTTTTCATACCACGCCCTCCCTGTAATAGCTCTGCTATTCCTGTTTGAGGTGAAATACGGTTACGCTAAACCCTGGGGGGCCCTTCCACCGACACACTCTTTATGACCTCATTCATGGCTGGCGTGTTCGAGCACACATTTTATAGATACCACTCGCCCCACTACTGCTGCTGATTTATTTTTCCATAAAGTGATATGAATATAATGAGTTTATGGAACAGCTTCTTTAGGACAGAGGCTCACCGCAGACACTGACGGGGGTGACTGTTCGGGCGAGGCAGTGGCATTAAATCAGATTTTACTGCTGTTAACCGTTTGAAAATGACAGATTTGCACAGACACGACAAACCTTAAGATGAAGTTTGATGGGATATTTTTCATGGAAGGAACAGCTTCAGTGAAATGTGAACTTAGTCACCGATCCAGGGACTTACGTTTGTCAAACATAGCCTGTTTGGGTGCATGCGTCTGGTTTTGTTCTAAAATCATATATAAAATAGACATTTTTTTTAATGTGAATTTATTGTGTTGTGGGTGTTTTTGATTTTTTTCCCCACTGATTGTTGCTTGACTTTAAAGACTGGCTCTAATGGGAAAAACATGTAAGGGCTGGCATACAGACTGGAATTGTGCAATACAGTTAAATATATTTGGAGAATTGTCTAAATTTGAATTCCACAGCTTCTGTCTAAACAGTGTTTTTATTATTATATCATGCCCTCACCCCAGAATATAAGCTGTTGTCCCCTTACCAACCAGTCCGCAGCCTGAGATTGTCAGGAAGGAAACAACTTGCAAGAGAAAGTCCAGCTTTCTGCATCAATAAACCCTTTCAAGTTATTGTTGAAGACGTATTTTATAAGAATGTGTTTGTAACATTTCTTTTTAAAAATTTTATTCTTAACTTAGATTTTATTCTTAACTATTGAGTTATTCCTGTTGCTGTTTACTTGGTTTGTTTCAATCAACAACTTCTCTCAAGCTGAAAAATTAACTGCAGTTCCTCTAATGGCCACATGAGTATTGGCTCCCAGATACAGGAAGCATTAGACGTGCTTGTAGCTTCAGGTCTGAAAAATGAAACCAATACAGAAGTGTCTTAAACCTGCATTCTATCTAAAGACCACCAGATGGCGATAGCTGTGTTTGCAAAAAGGCTTCCAGTCCTATAGAAGTCTATGTGAAAACAGCTTTCTAACTTGAGCCCTCTAAAGACTTTCCTGATGAGTTTATGGGCTCAGTCATTCATTTTGGGTCAGTGAATTAAAAAGTTACATCTATTTTGTAAATTTTGGCCATACTATGTTTCAAATTGGAGGGCAAACTGCAGTCTCAAAGTGCTTTCTCATTAGCAAACCAGTCAATCATGAATCGATAGTCAAGCATTCAGTGCCACAATCAGACCCAACTCTCCTCTCAAGATGGTGGAACAGCGAAAACGCTCATCTTGAGGCTTCAAAATGGCACTTTAGGTGACGTAACAATGACTATGTCCACCGGTTATACAGTCTACACTCGCAAAATAAGCAATTAGATTATCACTGTCTGCTGTTGTGACGACTGTATGAGAGTTTGTAATTTATTTATTCTTTTTTTTTTAAATTTTTTTTAACTTTTCTATTTTGTTAAGGCTCATATTTAGGGGTGTGGTCACTTTGATCGGCAGGTATTTCAAGAGTTGTAGCTAGCTGCTTTCTGCAAAGACCTCACATTCACTAATTTGAGTTACTAAATCATGTTGGTGTTGTTGGCCTCTTCCTAATCATTGTAATTGGCCTTCAGCTCATCCAAAAACTTTTCCTGAAATTTTTGCTGAGTGAAGTCCAGTGCCCTTTTGCTCTGTTATCACTAGCTTAGCACTAGCAAGCAACCGCTGATAGCTAGTGCTAAGGTGGCCAAAAACAGCAAAGCAATGATGCTTCAAAATGCCAAGTCCAGAAATCAGTTGCTGAAGTCATGGTGGCAAAATGCATGTTTGATGTACCATGTTTGATTTTACTCAGTTTTATTCCAGATGCCAGCCTCTGTATTCATGCATGACCACATGCAAAACACTTTGTAATGCTGGGTTTTGATAAGCGCCAAGCTAATAAACTTCCTTTTTTATTATTACTGTCATTCCTGATGACTTCAAACAACATCATGCAAACTGCTAGCAGACTCTGAGAGGGTGAGAAGCAGGGAAATAGAGAAGTTGCCTTCAGTAGTATGTTAGGTGACAGCTGGACAACCCCTGAATGACAAAATAAGAAGGCATGTGTGCGTAGACATGAGTGAAAAGGAGTGTGTCTGATTATCAAGTGGGGGAAGCAAATCCTTTTGTATTCTCCAGCACCACAACCTCCCTCGTGGCATCAGAGGTATCTGAAGAAAAGATAGGGAGCCAAAACAGTGATATATAAAAAAGACTGAAAGACAAAGAATGACAGTGACCGTCGTGATTGAAGCATGCCGCTGACAGGGCGTGGTCACTTAAAGCCAGAGGGAGATAAAGAACAAGATGAAGCTGAAGGAAAGGGGAAGTGAGATAAATAGGGAAACAGAGAGAGAGTTGGCTTGACACTGTGATACAAAGGTGAAGGAGGAGAGAGCGGACGCCACGTGAGAATTCGTAAAAGTAATGAAAAACGAAGAGGGGAATTGAAAGCATGAGAGAGTTGGAGGGGGCGCGAGGAGTGAGGTGTGGAAGAAAGGAAGGAGGGGATGCAAGGAAGAGCGGAGGAGGGAGGGGGAGAGTGTGTGTGTGTGTGTGTGTGTGTGTGTGTGGGGGGGGGGTAAAAGGATGAGCTCATTGCAGTCGCTGGGCTGATGGCATGAGGAGGGGAGGGAGGGATGCAGGAGGGGAGGGGTTCCATGCTTGTCTGCGAATCGATAGCCAGCGTCTGAGCACCGCACACACTCACACTCACACACACACTAAACTGCAGACAGCTCTGCCGGCTGAGCCAGCGTCTGCCTACCGCTGTTCTTCCAGCACCCTTACTGCATCCAGAAACAGCTGACAGCATCCTCAGCCTTTAGATCTCTTTTTTTCCTTTTGTCACTAAACTCTAGTGTATGTAAGACTAGAAGCAGCGCAGAAAGCCGGCTGCTTCTCACGTCTGCTGCTTCCCTTCCCTCGACCTCCCTCCACCCTCTCACTCTCTCTCTCTTCCTAGCTCACACACATCCTATCACATCCACACCCACACCCAAGGATACCTCCTTGCTTCCCTCTGCTGTTTCTCTCACGCCGGTCCTCTTTCTCTTTAACCCTCTACACCTGTAAATACGTATTTCTTGTTATTTCCTCAGAGGAAGAGATGCTTGCCTGACCTCTTTTCTTTCTATTCAAACACTTTTGTGGATTCTTTTTTTTTTAATCGATCCCTGCTCTGCCACTTTGTTGCTACCTGTGGAGGTTCTCTGGTTCTACTTCAGCCTGCCGTCTCACAGAGTAAAGCCCCGCAGAGAGGCACCATGCTGGGATTGGATGTGTGTGAGTTTGGCGGTCAGGTGCTGGAGCTGCTCTGGCTAACTATGTGCTACAGAGGTGAGGCGATGAAGAAGTGCACGCGAGCGTGTGTGTGTGTGTCTTTGTGTGTGTGTCTTTGTGTGTGTGAATTAATGTAACTTCAGTGACTGAAGTTAATGTTGCTGCTAATCAGTTATCGATTTGTGCTGAATTTTCATGATTTAGAGATAAAATCTAATTTCTGTGTGTGTGTTTAAGAGATGTTCATATGTGTATGTGTGTGTGTATCTGTGAGTCTGTGTGCAATTTGTCTCCATTCTTCCGGGTGTGGACATTTTTATGTCTGACATGAAGCGCTGCCAAGACAAGCCAAAGGTGGCAGATCAATAGCTATTGATCACATCTTACAGTATCCTGCGCGTGTCTCTTTGTGTGCATGTGTGTGGCTTGTGTATGCATGCGCATGTCTTTATGTGCATCTGCATGCATGCTGCCAGCTTTTGACATTTTTTGTAAAAATGTGTCTGTTCATTAATGGGAATGGTGAGGGAAAAAGGTGTGTGCGTCAGTGTGTGGGTGTGTGTGCATTTAGAAGGTTACACAGAGTATGCAGGAGTCATATTACATCACCAACGTTCTGCATTACTTTTAACAGCATCTTCTGCATTTGCAAAACTATAATAAATGCAAGATAAAACTGCGAGCGTGTCTGTTACACTGCAGTATTGTTGAACCCTGGTGCAGTACCAGATGGTGGTAAAGCGCTGGGGTTTCCCTTCACACAGGTGTGTGTATAAGTGTGTGTTTTATAAGGTTTAGAAAAGAAAAACGAGCATGATTTAAGGACAGAGCCACAGGAGCGGTGAGAGTGAGGTCTCTTAAGTGGAGAAGTAATGTGCTTCAGAGCCAAGAAAGGCACAGATAATCTATTCTATTAACTGTATGAATTTCAAACAGCAGTTTGACGTGATCGTGCCGCTCCAGGTGTGCAGCAGTGTTACAGCTCTCAGCTCTCAGCTTGTTTCTCCTGCAGACTGAATGCTCAGTGCTTCAGTTTCGGGCGGCCTAAAGTTCAGCTGCTTTTCATTTCTCGAACTGAAGACAGTTTTTCTCTGTTAATCTACCTTTAATTAGGATTTTCAAAGTAAAATTACTCGCTCATGCTTCCATGCCTTCATTTAGATGCATTCATCATATCATGTCCAATATCCTTAAACATGCTACACTTACTAGTTCCTTACAATCAAAATCTGACTGTGGTAATCTTTGCATCGTTTCTTGTTGAAGATAAATGCAAAAAAAATCTGCACCCTGCATCCTCTGTACATTTTTTTCCCTGTGGATATGACACATCAAATATCGTCATTTGGCCAGGACAGAATTTTGAGGACGTGTAGGAGAATTTGATAGGAACGTGGGAGGTGACTGAGTTGGAAGATAAACGGCAAGACGAAGGAGCAAAATGATAAAGCTAGGATGAATGGGAAGCATATCAGTGGAGTTTGTGGTGGAAAGAGAGCGAAGAAACATAAGAGAGCAAAGAGGGAAGGTGGAAATGGTTAGAGCAGGTGAGGAAGAAACTGGGCAGAAGGAAGATGGGGATTTATTGTATTGGAAAAAAAAATAAACATCACCAGAAAACAAAGAAAGCAGAGGGATACCTTGAGATTGACGTGTTCTGTCAGCAGCTGTTACCTGGAAAGAAAAGGGAGCAGCTCACGATATTTTACAAAGAGTGTTGTGTGTATGTGTGGCAGATACAGAGAGAGACACTGGATGAGTGGGTGAGGCCCAAGTGGCTGAACGCTTTTCCTGAGCTGTCAATCAGCAAACACTGTCTCACACAGCGAGCAGCAGGCCTTGAAAAATGCCTCATGGAAATCTCTTTTCTTTTCTAGTCCCTCTGCATTTTATAACCCACGTGATTCCCATGCTTGCTTCCCCCTCTTTTCTCGTTTATACTGTCACTTTTTTCCTTTTTTTCCATCTGAATAGAGCTGATGCTCCATACCTGCCTCCTTCTTCCTTCACGTCTGCCCCTCTTTTTCATCCAAATATTCTTTATTCTCTCTTTAGATTCAACAACATAACTTCCGCGTTTCCCTCCCTAATCCTTCCCCTGTCTTGCCGTCTCTTGCTCACTTCCACCACTCAGGTCTGCATGCACACATGCTGTCAGGTGCCAGATAAGAGATCTAAGAAAACCACTGTATCTAATAATAATAATGTGTATGTGTTAGTCCCCGTAGGGAAATTACTCCTCTGCATTTAACCCATTCACACAGTGAAGCGGTGGGCAGCCACCAATGCAGCGCCCGGGGAGCAGTGTGCTCAGGGTACCTCAGGGTAGCTGTTCAGTGGAGTCGTACCCCGACCTTCGATCATGGGGCAACCACTCTACCTACTGAGCTATCCCTGGTATCTGTTTACGTTCATCATCCCGCCTCCTTTTTTTTGTCCTATTAGTGATAAATGAGGTTTTTATGGGTGAACAGACACATATGAGGGCAATCAAGTCAGTCAATTAGACAACCTGCTGTCTCATCAAGGCTGACAGAGCAGCTGTGGACATATTACTGCGCCTGGGTGTCTGTGTGTGCGTGTGTGCCAAACATTAACAAAAGAGGATGATGATTAAAGGGTGCAGGTTCATTTCCCCAGTCTGCTCATATGACTAAATTTGCGAAAGCCAGTGGATAATCAAGCATAATGATACATTAGCTTGCAAGGTAAAGATGCCATTGCTGTGTTAGCAGTAATACAAGTTGGATTGGGAAGACAGACGCCCTCTCTGCTTTTAAGATTAGGATTCAAACTTTCCTTTTTGATAGAGCGTGTAGTTAGAGCTGGATCAGGTGACCCTGAATCTACCATTAGTTTTGTTGCTATAGCTTCAGGCGGCTACTCGACCTGCTATGATGGACGGAACAGTTCTTCTGTAGTCCATATGTGTCCATATACCACAACTACATATTTAACATTTGCCATAATTAACACTATGTTAACATTTGTCTTCTCCCTTTTCTTTTCTCTTCTCTTTCTTTCTCATTCTCTTCATCCCAAACCGGTCGCAGCACATGGCCTCCCTGAGCTGGTTCACAGAGGCTTCTTCCTGTTAAAAGGGAGTTTTTCCTTCCCATTGTCGCCAAGTGCATGCTCATAGTTGGCCATCTGAACGTTGGGATTTCTCTCTTATATTGCAGGATCTTCACCTTACAATATAAAATGCCTTGAGGCAAGTGTCGCTGTGAAGTGATGCTAAATAAATAAAACTGAACTGAACTGAAATAATAATCGTAATTGAACTACATTTAATTATCGCAACATTAAATATATGGCAAACCTTAGTTTGTGAATTTTCAAGAATATGGAGCTCAGCAGTCCTTCTGCAGTCCTTCTGATGGTCAGCAGGGGGAGACAACAGAGGGAGAGCATCAGTATGACAAAAAGGGGCACCTGAATTTCGACTTTATTTATTAGAGGTTTGTTAAATTTCATTTTTGTTAAATTTATATGCAGTGAGTCAGGGTTTTTTTTGCTGAACAGCACCATGGTGTTATGACCACAAGCGTCTTGGAACTGGAGGATGACACATTGACTTTACTTTCTGGCAAAAGCCAGCGCTGCTCTTTCTTGTTACTTTTTATTTACTTACTAAATTGAATGAGAATTGGATCACAGCCACTAGGGGGATATACTGCCTAATGTCAGAACAAATTGCATTAGTTGATTTCCACATTTATGTTTGGGTTCATTTAGAAGGTATGGTGAAAATGACATTTTCAACCTTTCAGCTTCTTTTGACTTGGCTCACATATAAGGAGGAATTTTCTTGATCCAGCAATCAGCCAATTTTGTCTCATAATAGAGATTTATTACTGATGCTGTCCTGCTTGAGATCTGGGTTTTGACAGAATAAGCGGGTTTACTGAAAAACTTTTGATGGCTGCAGATGGCGATGATATGAAGAAACCCCACATTATGATTGCAGTCAATTTTGATTTAATTTAGGAAAACAGATGTAAACAATTTAGCATGCATGGTGTTCTTCTAATAACAATAGCACACTTTATAGTTTTTGTCATGAGTAAAAGAGAATTTTCAGAGGTTAAAGGAAGTTGAGCACTTTGCAAACTGCAGGTGAAAATCATACTGAATGATGTCTGCAGTATCATTATGTTATTTCAAAGACGGACTGTCACTCATGAATGTGCCAATATGACCAGCAGCTGGTCTCATTTATTTGTCATCTCAGCTTTTCATCAGCAGGGCAAAACGGGGACAGAGATTACAGTGCTTTGCTGGTTAGCATGATTAAGTGTTACGAGTGTCTCCAGTGTTGACAGGATGTCTGCATCACCCCTCTGAAATCGTAGAGGTGACGGATCAAGTGCAGTCATTTGTGGCAGGAGAGACCACACTCTGCCAGCAGCTCCACAGATGGAAACAAACCCTGCCTGCACAGTCTCCCGATATGCTTTTACAGCCTTTTTCAGGACTGTGCAGAGGCCTGTAAGCTTCCTTTTTATTTTCAGCTATGTGTGTCTTTTTGTATATAAGTCTGCGTGTGCATCCCAGAGGTCTCGTTATAGTATTAGAACAGAGCAGTGACAGAGTGTCTCAAAGGACTATAGACCCCCCCAGCACATCAACACTGAGGGCACACACGCTCTGTCACAGACGTACATCGAACACACAAAGAAGAATAAGTGTGTTTCTGACACAGTGAACAGTTATCTGGGTTAAGAGATGAGGGGGCAGACAGGAAGCAATTATGCAAACAGACGCAGGAACGTCGTGGACGTGAAACTTTGATTACTCACAATAAGGTTCCTTTTCCATTTACAAGACAATGCTCCATTTGCGATATGTTATTTTAAATAAATATCAAAAGAAGATTTATTTTTTTAACCTGGATTTTCATCCCAGAGCCTCCATTGTGTAGATGAACAGCTCATTTGTCCACAATCCACTCCAGCCTGCAGCTTTTTAAGAATAGCTAAGCTAAAACTAAAAACTGGAAATATTTTATATCGCAGGCCGTATTCAACCCACTTAGACCTTAAGTGGGTCAGACCAGTGAAACTCCCCCTTCTGTCAGTGTAAAGATGTTTTACTACGCATTTAATCGCTCACATATCTTTTTATAAGAAAAAAACGTTTCCACAGTAAGTTTCAGTTTTTCTACATGATAAAGAAATGCTGGTGTAGTAAATGGAAGAAATCTGTTAGCACTGTAAGTAACAGATGTGTGGTTTAAAAAAATTCTACTGAGGACTCACTATAAAAATTACACATTTCTACTACATTATTCTACATAGTGAAAAACAGGAACTCTTCTCATGTTATTGTTTATTTACTATTTAGTTACTTTGGTTTAGTATAAATGGCCTTCAAGGAGGTTTTTATTGATAGGAAAAGTTGTAAACCTTATGAAAATGGAATTAAAAGTCAAAAATATTTGCTCTTCTTCACGTTTTCCAAAGCAGTCCAGTGTGATTGGGGTCTTCAGCAGGCCAGTTCTGGCCCTCTGGCCATATGTTTGACATAAATGGAGGTTGCCACATCACCCATTATTAGTTTGGAAGCCCAGAGTTTGGCATCTTGAAACCAGATGTCAGAAACACAAAGTCACTCACAGAGAAACCTCACGCTGTCATGTTAAATCAGCTGAGAAGTAATGTTTCTAATTGTTTTTATTGCTATTAATTTCTGCTAAACCTTTAAAAAATTATCCGAAGTATATCAACTATACTGTAGATTTGGTAGACATGCATCACCAAGGAACCAATGAAAGAACAACTTTAATGCGTGCACTCATGTTTGTGACTCATGCCTCCATTAGTATACATTTCAGCTCTCATGTGTTCAGTCCTCTCTGTATCCTCCTTCCCCTGAAGCCCCCTCTCCTCCGCCAAACAGATTGCTGTGTTGACTTTCACTAAACATGTTGGTTTAGCTGTAAATGCCGGCAGATGTGTCTTGTGATTCTACTTACATATGCAAGGCTTTAATTCTTCCTTTAAACACTATTAAACTTTGAGATTTGACTACTGGGTTTTTGCATTTTAAAAACTGAAATTTGCATTTATTTAAATAAAAACGAAGAAAATAAATAATGACAGTGACTTAAGTATCAATTTCTGTTTCTCAGACTGTAGCTAGAGGCACCTAGAAATTCGCATGAATAATAAATACCTACTCTGTGGAATAGCAATAAAGTTCATTTTAGGGGTGACGAGTATCTTTTGTTTCTTTGAAGCACTCTCTTCATCCTTTTTCTAAAAAACAAGACAAAAACAAACTGAAAACATACATTCGATACACCAAAATCTGTGATTTTAATATTTATTTTAAAGGGCTGGTTCTAACTTGTAGCGTTTAGCAGCGAGTATGTTCAGTGAAGCTGACGATAGTTTGGAAAGCAAGTGGGTTAATGATGCAGTTTTATGAGCATCAAAGAAAATCCACCAGTAAATATCACTTCACAGATGGGGGCTGAGACAGTTGGAGGACCACATGGACACACTCTGATTCACACAATATGGGAAGTTTATAGCTCTGCATGTTTAGATTTAATGAAGCTTCTGAATCACTTTTGGACAAAAACAGAGCTTTTCTTTCTGTAAGATTTTTATCTTTAGAAAACTTTGCATCTATGTATTTTGCAGCAATGTCACCATAAGGAACCAGATTAACTGGGACAGATTTAATATAACCTATGTCAAAATGTAACCTGTTCAAACAGAGGAGATATTTTGCTAAGCTTGACAAGTTTCCATCAAATGCTACAACTTCAAAAGGAATCCATGTTAAAACACTCAGGCTGTTTCACTGTGGACTATATCCTGCTTTTTAAAATAAATGGTAATTGATTCAGTTAGTGTGACAGGTCAGCAGTCTGGAGATCAAAGAGGAGCTCTCAGATGTCAGAGAGGAAACTGGTTTAAATAGCAGCTCAGAAACACGTTTGCCCTGCAGTGTGTGTTAATGTACGAGCACGTACACACTCACGTGCTGCTTGTACTGCAGGGTTTCATATGTAAATACAGGTGGCTGAATCATTCATGAAGACATGAACCATCCATATATTACATGCCACATGATTTTAAATGTAACTATGCAAGTAAGAGAGATTTTTACCAACAATGTAAAATGATTTACTTAGGTATTGTATTAAAATAAAACACTCTTCAACTAGAAAGTTTGCTTAGTCTCACTGAATGATGATGAAAATCATTGTTTGGGGGTCAGAAATGACTATATTTAGATTAAATATGGACAGCTAAGTTAACTTACCTCAGCTAGTTAGCCAGTTGCATCTATGGTACAAACCGTATGCCAGCTGTGTTTGGCCAGGGCAAGCAAGGCAAGACATACTTGCCTAGTGAATTTAAAAATAGCAATCATTAAAGCGTACTAAAGTGAAAGCAGTCGCTCTCCTTGCATCTCAAAGGTTTGTGCCATAAATCTTCCTTTTTGCATTCATCCTTTAAACTATTGCCATCTTGTGGCACATGCAGCTATTGTCTCTGGAAACAGGTTTAACTCTGCTTGACTTGGAGACAAAGAAATATGTCAGTTTTCTATTAAAGGGAGGACAGCTTTGTCCGGTTGAGCACATGCATTGTGAATAAATCTGTTATCTTTGGTGGGAGACTATTGAGAGACAGTAGTGCTAGATAAGCTGGTCCGGGTTCTGCTGAAAATAAAATCAGTCACTAGTAAAAATTTAAATGAAGAAAAACACATAACCATAATTTTTAATCTGTAAAAGTCATACCACTGTTATATGCTAATAAGTAACTAGATCAAACTAGATCATTAAAAGATTGAAGGGTCTGTTAATTAACCAAGCTAAGGTTCATTATTTGTTACATAATTGTATTATTATTATTATTTTTTTTTTTTTTTCGTGTCCCGTTTGGATCTTTAGCCATCAGAATTGTTGTCTTAAGGCCAAGAAAGATGCCAAGCGGATTTATTTTACCAAGTGGATCATCATGGCCTTGCCATATTGGTCCATTTGATTGACCTTTATTATAATTAGGAATTTATTTTATTTTCAGTTGCTACAAACGGGACAGACATGACTGGGGGATAGGACAGGGAGAAAGAATGAAAGAAAGAGAGGGAGAGAAAGAAAACCAAAGGGGAGAAGAGACGGTGAGAAGGGGGGGAAGAAAGAAAACAAACAAACAAACAAACAAACAAAACACCTGGGTCACCTGTATGGAGAAAAAAAACAGAAGAGAAAGCAAACAACAAAGAGCAACATAATAAAAAAAACGGCACCATCACAATAAACTAGCTAGCAGTAGATAACAGTAGATACTAAATAATAAACGATATTGTGCAGCACGCAAGATAGACAGCGCACAATGTGCTTTGAGGCAGCAGCCAAGAAAGGTGTAGTCCGCGTCTGTGAACACCCATGTGTACACCTGTGTGCATACCTGTGTGGATCAGCATGCTTGCATTCCAAAGGTTTCTCCATGTAACGATCTGCTAGGGAGTGTGGGGAGCCATAGCCCCGTCCTCCAGGGTATGAAGCAGGTATGGAGGAGATCCAGGCCCCAGATATCCAGAGGCCCCCAGAACACAAGAGACCAAGGAAGACCAACAGAGGGGCAGCCGCGCCACTGTCCCATACATAATTGTATTAAAATACTCCTGTAGGCACAAACACAGCCACGAGTTCTAGTTCAGTGAGTCAAATTAACTTTAAATTAGAGGTGACACAGGTACCGGCTCCACAAGTAGGTCAAAGAGGCCATGTCCCTAATAATGCATATCTTCAGGCCTTAGCACATTTTAAAAGGCAGTGTTATATAAAAAGAACCAAGGTAATTTCATCCAAATCTGGTATTGGACTAGGCTCTGTGCTTGTTTTTTATTCCAAGGTTGGGCATCTTAACATGGGAGTTTGACTTCAGCCTGAAATAGACATTTAAGGAACTGTAGTTTTGAGAACTCCACTTCTGTGTTAGTGTTGGCGACTGTTGCTGTCCTAGTCTATAATGCTTCACAGTATATGCATATTTAATGTTAAAATCCAGGAAAAGCTCTTGGCGGTTTGGGAAGTAAGAAATTGTACTAATTGATGTTGCCAGTTATTTAAAAGCATGGCAGTTACTCTTGAGTTTGACCTTGTGAGTAAACTTTCTTACGATGAAAAGTGTAATGACTGAATTTTTAGTGGCACATTTAGATAAAATGTTTTGATGTGCCTAAAGTCACCTGTGGTGCTTTGTGGCAGCTGTTTCTAGCCTCATTACAAGCCAATAGGCCAACAGCGGCCTGTGTGTGTAAACTTTATGTTGTTCTCGTCCCTGCGTGGGTTGTCTTTGCAGTTTAATTTTCCTGTCAATATAAACATGACCGGTTCTTTGTCTGTGTGTGTGTGTGTGTGTGTGTGTGTGTGTGTGTGTGTGTGTGTGTGTGTGTGTGTGTGTGTGTGTGTGTGTCAGGCCTGTGACTGACTGGCTGTCTGTCCACTCATTCAGTGTCAACTGGGATTGCCTCCAGCCCCCTGTGACACTGTTAAAAGGATAAGTGGGTACAGCAAATGGATGGCTTATTACTTACTCGCTTAATTAAACAACGATGACTAACTACAAATGAAGAAATCATGTGTCAAGTCAAGATCATTGCTTTTAGTGCTCCATAACTATTAACATTAGTGTGGTAAGTGATGATAGGGAATTAGCTGTCTAGCAATAACTTAACATGGGTTCAGGAAAAGAATATAACCATTAAACATCTCGTTTTACAAACATATGTCCAGTATTAAAGCTGATTCACGATGGCTCTCTTGCTGTATATATGGTCATATAAAAAAGATGCACTTTAAGGATGATGTCACTGAAAGCAGAGTTGAAAGTGTTGCCATGGTAATAGGTGAAGGCAGCCGTGTTTGGCCCTGACTGGGTGGGGTGCTACTGTAAGTAACAGACACGCATTCAAAGGACAGTGCACAGGTACCGCTCAGTTTGCGTGCATCTCTGTGTTTTGTGTGTAAGCAAGTGCGTTTGTGTACTCCCCCATATCATCCAATTACCTCTACACACAGCTCTGGGGTGATGTACACTGTGTCATCTCATTATGAACAGTAAAAACAGAACCAGAGGTTATTACACGGGGCTGTTACTGGGCACTAAATAGATGTGCGTGGCACAGTTTGTGTGCCGTTTTCTCTTCTACATATAATTGGGGTCTAGAGGTATGCATTGTGCATCTGTGTCTCTAACCGTGTTATGTCTCTATGTAAGAAATTATCTTTCTTCTGTCTCAGTATGTTTGTGTGTGTGGGGGGTGGAAGTTAGAAAGAATGTGCTGCTAACTTCAATCATAAAATGTAATTTTTTAAAACAAGAGAGAGAGAGATTTTATTCCAGCATGTCCAATA